>NC_090026.1:24383216-24983216 GCF_037176765.1 Anolis sagrei | reverse complement strand
CACACAGAACCCCCATGTCCAACAGAAAATACTGCATTTTTTGATGGTATTTGGCAACCATTTCATTTAGGTGATGCTCTTTCTGATGAATCCAGCAGAGGGCGCCTGTCCTTCTCTTCCTAGCATCGCTTTGGTGTCTTTCCGGGACCTCCGGCAGGGGGCGCTCGAGAGCCGTGCTTCCTTCTCTCGCCTGGCATCACCAAAGCAGGAAGGCAGAGCGCTGGGGGGTTTCTTCCGGCCTGGTTGCAACTTGCAACCTCAAACCCAGTGGATCCAAGACAACAAGGGAGGCATTCCTTCAGGTACGAGTCCAAAAATCCCTGTCTTTCTGGAAGGACACAAAAGCCGGGACTGAGACAAATTGGGGGTGTGATCTCTGTCCACTAAACGGCTGCCCCCCCCCCCCACCCTCCAGGGATGCAAGCACATGCATTCATTTGCATGCTTTTTGCATGCATGTATGTCTCTTTTAGCATCTCCTTTTGAGTTCTTATATTTCAAACGCTTCTATGTACATATAACTACAGGAAGATTCCACCTGAACATTAGGAAGATCTTCCTCACTGTGAGAGTTGTTCAGCAGTGGAACTCTCTGCCCTGGAGTGTGGTGGAGGCTTCTTCTTTGGAGGTTTTTAAGCAGAGGCTGGATGGCCATCTGTCGGGGGTGCTTTGAATATGTTTTTCCTGCTTCTTGGCATGGAGTTGGACTGGATGGCCCATGAGTCTCTTCCAACTCTATGATTCTATAATGTTATGTTCTCTGGAAGTATATAAGCAGAGACTGGGTGGCCATCTGTCGGGGTGCTTTGATTGTGTGTTCCAGCATGGCAGGGAGTTGGACTGGATGGCCCACGAGGTCTCTTCCAACTCTATGATTCTATAATGTTATGTTCTCTGGAAGTATATAAGCAAGAGACTGGGTGGCCATCTGTTGGGGGTGCTTTGATTGTGTGTTCCAGCATGGCAGGGTGTTGGACTGGATGGTCCATGAGGTCTCTTCCAACTCTATGATTCTATGTTATGTTCTCAGGAAGTGTATAAGCAAAGACTGGGTGGCCATCTGTCGGGGGTGCTTTGATTGTGTGTTCCAGCATGGCAGGGGGTTGGACTGGATGGCCCACGAGGTCTCTTCCAACTCTATGAGTCTGTAATGTTATGTTCTCTGGAAATATATAAGCAGAGACTGGGTGGCCATCTGTCGGGGGTGTTTTGATTCTGTGTTCCGGCATGGCAGGGGGTTGGACTGGATGGCCCATGAGATCTCTTCCAACTCTATGATTCCATGATGTTATGTTCTCTGAAAGTATGTAAGCAGAGACTGGGTGGTCATCTGTCAGGGGTGTTTTGATTGTGTGTTCCAGCATGGAAGGGTGTTGGACTGGATGGCCCATGAGGTCTCTTCCAACTCTATGATTCTATAATGTTATGTTCTCTGAAAGTATATAAGCAGATACTGGTGGCCATCTGTCGGAGGTGCTTAGATTGGGTGTTGCAGCATGGCAGGGGGTTGCACTGGATGGCCCACTTGAGGGCCTCTTCCAACTCTATATTTCTGTGTCTGTTTTTGCATTTCATGTGAGTTCTGCAATAAAATAATAATATAATTATAATAATATAATATAATATACAAACCTCACAAACTCTGTGGAGGCAAAACGTCAGGAGAGAATGCTCATGGCCATACAGCCCGAAAGATCTACAACAACCCAATAATATATTTGTTTTAGCACATAAAAACTTGAACTGCACTGCACACCTCCCACTTCACATCATTTGATCCTTATAGCATTATGTCATAATTAGTAACCTCTTTGGGTTGATTATTACAGGTTGAGCTCCCCTTATCCAGAATTCTAAAATCCAAAACTTTCTATAGGTGGGTTGCTGCGAGTTTTCCGGGCTGTGAGTTTTCCAGAAGCATTCTCTCCTAATGTTTCGCCAGTATCTATGGCAGGCATCCTCATAGGTTGTGAGGTCATTGGTGGCTGAGATAGCAATATTTTTTCTTTCTGGTGGTTCACTGTCCATTGTTTCATTAAAAATATTCTGCATAAAATTATCCTTAGGCTATGTTTGTAAAGTGTATGTGAAACAGCTGTGAAGTTTGTGTTCAGACTTGCGTTACATCTCCAAGATATCTCATGAGTCCCCTCGGGGAGCACTCTAACAACTACCATGTCAGACTACACAGCGAAGCCATTGACATCCACAAGCATGTGGACAATTTCAACAGAAAGGAGGAAACCATGAAAATAAACAAAAACTGTCTATCAGTATTTTTTAAAAAACCTCTGAAATCAGTACAGTAAATAAAGAACAACACTCTGAAAACAGGGGAATTCCAGACAAGAAGCAATCAAGGCCAGCTAACACCTCCCAACAAAGGATTCCTCCACATAGGAAGCAGCCAAGTTTTGGAGCTGCAAGGCCATTCAATGCTAATCAAGGTGACCAATTGCAACATTCACACTTGCCTCAAACAGACAAGAGTTCTTTCTCCCACCCTGGACATTCCACAGATATATAGACCCCACGTTTGTAGTTTCCAACAGACCTCACAACCTCTGAAGATGCTATAAATGTTGGCAAAACGTCAGGAGAGAATGCTTCCGGAACATGGCCATACAGTCCGGAAAACACACAGCAATCCTGTTGTTGTTGTTGTTATTTGTATACACATCAAATTATTCTTAAATGTACTAATTTGACCCAGTTTCTTTTTTCTTCTGCAGACTACTTTTACTTTGAAGAGTGAGTGGCAAGACAACCCAGTTCAGAAAAAAACGCATCATTAGTGGAGGTCACAGTTTCTTTGGTTGTGGGTAAACTACAACTCCCAGAAAGGAAGGTCAGTCCCCCCCCCCCCCCCAACCCTAGCCGCCAGTAATCAGATTTCAGCATATCAGATATGTGTGCCAAGTTTGGTCCAGATCCATCGTTGTTTGGGTTCACAGTGCTCTCTGGTTGTAGGTGAACTGCAACTCCCCCAAATCAAGGAGAATTTCTCCCAAAGACCTTCAGTATTTTTTGCTGGTCAGCGGGGCTCTGTGTGCCACGTTTGGTCCAATTACATCTTTGGTGGAGTGCTCATTGTTTGCAGGTGAACTATATATCCCAGTACCTACAACCAGGCCTGTAGCGAGGGGGTAGTTTTAGGGGTTCAACCCCCCCCCCCCGCAATGTTTCAGATTTTTTTAAAAAAACCTGGTTTACTCATGAATTTTAACTGGTTAACCAAATCCCCATGCTAAGTCTATGAGATGCAAAAAATTAAGAGTCCCTCCAGAACTGTAAGCACTATCTCAAGCAAATATTGACAATTTATTCACACTGTCATTACTTGCAGCAATAGCAGATGTAGTGAAGCAACCAAGCAACTCATTAAGGAGGCCAGACTTGGTGGAGGTGGTTGACAGGGGTGGAGCTGCAGGCTATTGAAGGTTGCTCTCCCCCCTGCTGTGCTCTTTGCTTCAGCGTGAGCTAGGAGGCAGGTTTCAACCCCCCCCCCCCCCCCCAAAATTTCAACCCTCTCCGAATTTTTTTTCTGGCTATGGCCCTGCCTACAACTTGAAAATGTCCAGGCCAATTCCCCTAAAAATGCACCAGTATTCAAATCTGGGCATATTGGGTATGCATACCAAGTTTGGTCCAGATCCATTATTATTTGGATCCATAGTGCGCTCTGGATGTAGGTGAACTACAACTCCTATAAATCCCTCCAAAGACCTCCAGTATGGTTGTTAGTCATGGATGTTCTGTGTGCCAAGTTAGTTCCGGATCCATCACTGGTGAAGTTCAAAGTGCTCTTAGATTGCAGGTGAACTATACATCCCAGTACCTACAACTCCTATAAATTGTGGTGAATTCTCCCCAAACCTCTCCAGTATGTTCAGGTGCTGATCCATTCCTCTGTTTACTGTGTGCCATAGAAAAGAATAGGAAAGGGTTAAGGGAGAGGCAGTGGGCAGGGTCATGCAAATTCCACACCAATGGAGAGAGTAAGAGACACTAGGGTGCCTATGGTGGAGGAAACACATAAAATCTAGGATGAAATTGTCCCCATATGAAAGCCTTCAGTTGGGTGGTGGGTAGTATGGTATGTGTGGAGAACATTGGCAGGGCTGTTGTACATGTTCATGGTGCTCACTGTAACCTGTAATGTCATTGGAGGGAGGGCCATTGGTGTCTCCTGAGCAGTGGGAGCTATAGCTGTTTGTGTAGGCAGGAGCTTGTCTGTGTAAGTGGACACCCCAGCTACACACACATACATATTTTCACCTTTATTATTTGTATAGATTGCGTTCCATCATATGCTGCATATTTACATTTGTGATTACTAAATAGTGGAGTGCAACCAACTTGCTTTTGCTTTTGGGAGAATTCTCTAAGCATGGAAGAGATCATCTTTACCAACACCACCTTCTTTCCTCCTCCCTTGTTCCACCTTCAGAAATGCTCTTCTGCCTCCAAAATCTTCCATGGACAGATGGAGCTATTCTATCTGCAGAAGGAAGATCTGGAGCCAAGCCAGTGTTTACATAGCACTTCTAAATACTCGAGACATAACATGCACTTTCAAGGCGATATGGAAATATACATCTTGTCGGAAAACGTAATTTGAAGGGAAGGGTGACCGGTTGAGGCACAACTACATTTTAGTGATAGTATAGCCATAAGCATACATTTCGGATTCCACAATTCTTTGCATGTTTATTTAGTTGTGCAGTTGGCCCTCCATATCCACAAATTCTGCATTTACGTATTCAGCCATTTATGGCTTGGAAATATTCACTGCTAAAATTGCAAAAAGCAAACGATTTCACTCTGCCATGATATATAATGGGAGTTGAGCAACCTCAGAGTCTGGTATCCACAGAGGATCCTAAAACTCCAGCAGATTCCAAGTACCCACTATAAATTGCAACAATCAGTGGGGTTTATTCCCAGGTAAGCAGGCACAGAACTACATTACAAGTCTGATTGGTTTCAGTGAGAAATTAAGGCCCTGTCTACACTGTCCTTATATCCTAGGATCTGATCCCAAATTATTTGCTTATCCCAGATTATATGGCAGTGGAGACTCACGTCTTGGAACGTGTGGTGGCCTCACAACTCCAGATGTTCTTGGAGGACACTGATTATCTGGTTCCAGTGCAGGGTGGCTTTCAGCCAGGACATGGAACTAAAACAGCCTTGGTCGCCTTTGTAGAAGATCTGCATAGGAAACTTGACAGGGGAGTATCCCTGTAGTTCTCCTGGGCCTCTCAGCGACCTTTAATACTGTAGACCATGGTATCTTTCCGGGACACCATGCTAGAATGGGTCTTGGAGGTACTGTTTTACAGTGGCTCTGGTCCTTCCTGGAGGGATGCTCCCAGAAGATGTTGGTGGTTACCTTCTTGATTTACAACCATTGACCTGTGGGGTCCTGCAGGTTCAATACTACCCCTTATGTTGATTAACATCTACATGAAGCCACTGGGAGAGATCATTTGGAGTTTTGGAGATGGATGCCATCTGTATGCAGGTGACGTCCAACTTTATCACTTCCCACCTGCTACTAAGGAAGCTGTTCAGGTCCTGGCAGCTGTGATGGCCTGGATGAGAGTGAACAAATTGAAACTGAATCCAGACAAGACAGAGGTCCTCCTGGTCAGGATGTAACCCAGGGTCTAGGGTTACATCCTGTGCTGGATGGGGTTATACTCTCCCTGAAGACTCATGTTCGCAGCTTGGGAGTGATCCTGGATTCATCATTGAGCCTGGAACCCCAGGTTTTGACAGTGGCCAGGGGAGCATTCGCACAATTAAAACTTGTGTGCCAGCTGTGCCACCTTGGGAAGTCAGACTTTGCCACTGTGGTCCTTGCTCTGCTCACATCCTGAATAGATTACTCCAACATGCTCTATGTGGTGTTGCCTTCGAAGACTGTTCGAAAGCTTCAAATGATTGCAACAGATTGCAGCCAGGTTGATCACTGGAGCGGCATACAGGGAGCTCCACTGGACTCCAGTGCGCTACAGAGCACAATTCAAAGTGCTGGCTTTAGCCTATAAAGCCCTAAACAGTTCCAGCCCAGTTTATCTGTCTGACAGTATCTCCCATTATGAACCATCTCAGAGATTAAGATCATCTGGGAAGACCCTGTTCTCGGTCCCGTCTCCTTCACAGGTGCGTCTGGTGGGAACAAGAGACAGGGCCTTCTCAGTGGTGGCACCTCAGCTCTTGAACTCCCTCCCCAGTGATATTAAAGCAGTTCCCTCTCTCCTGGCCTTCAAAAGGAAAGTGAAAAACTGGTCCTGGGGTCAAGCCTTTGGAGATTAACTACAATGTAATAATAGCTATGGAATTATGTGCAATTACTTTTGGAATGGCCCCAGATTACGACTGTGGATGGTGTTAGTTGTAATAGTGCTTGTAGTGCTTTATATGTTTTAATGTGCATTTAATTTTAATTTTAAATCTTTAACTTAATGTATTTTAATTGTTTGTTGTTCAAAGGCATTGAATAGTTGCCATATTTAAAGCTGCATTGAGTCCCTTTCGCGGTAGAGAAAGGCAGGATACAAATAGAGTAAATAAATCAATAAATGTTATCCATTTCAAAGCAGATAACCTGGGATCAAACCCTGAGATATAAGGACAATGTAGAAGGGGCCTAAGGTTGCAATCCTGTAATTAATCAGGAAATAAACTCTGTTGGATTCAATGAGATTCCGAAAATGTGTCTAGAACTGCCTTGCTAAGCATGTTTTATGGCCTTGTCATCTTCAGCTTCTTTTGTTTTTTATTATGTCATTGATTTCTTTGCTCTGCTTGCAGGTGCCATGGGGGACTTGGGCCTAGGCCGGGAATTCCATACCTGGCACCAGTTCAGCCTCTTTTTCGATGACTGGTGTGAAAAGCACAAGGTGCTGTTCATCATTGCCAGCCTGAAGCCACTCGTCTCCCTTCGCCAGAACCCACCACCTTATCAGCCCAACTTGGCTGAGATACTCCGCTTCCGTTATGTGCGTCTTGTCTGCAAACACAGCGGGACCTATGTTGGACAAAGCATGGTGCAACGGAACCACCAGTAAGTTGGTTTTAGTATGAATATGATTATTACATAATACTCTGTATTATATTGTGTGAGAGAGGATAGGACCCTGCTCCAAAATACTTGCAATATAAAATTCATCAAAGGTAAAGGTTTCCCCTGACATTAAGCCTATTCTGGGGGGTGGTGCTCATCTCAGTTTCTAAGTTGAAGAGATTACATTGTCCGTAGACACCTCCAAGGTCATGTGGCTAGCATGACTGCATGGAGCGCCGTTACCTTCCCACAAAAGTGGTACCTATTGATCTACTCACATTTGCATGTTTTCAAACTTCTGGGTTGGCAGAAGCTGGGGCTAACAGCGGGATATCACCCCACTCCCCAGATTCGAACCGCCAACCTTTCGGTCAGCAAGTTCAGCAGCTCAGTGGTGTAACCTGCTGTGCCACGAGGGAGCCCATCAAATTCATTATTGGAGTAATAACAGAACGGGGGGGAGGAATAAATTGGAAAACAGTATTGTATTGTCAAAAGCTTTCATGCCTGGAATCACTGGGTTGTTTTAAGTTTTTTTGGGCTATATGGTCATGTTATAGAAGCATTCTCTCCTGACATTTCGCTTGCATCTATGGCAAGCATCCTCAGAGGTTGTGAGGTCAACAGTGAGGAAGACAGTATTGCTTGTCATCAGATCCTGTTAGTAGCTGGAGTTTCCATGAAATTGCAAGAAGATTGTGTTCAACATTTTATTTATTTGTTTGTTTAATTTATTTATTGTGTCAGTAGCGAACCAAAACAGTTGTATTGCATTAAAAACAAACAAAACACAAAGTTTGCAGGCTTGGTATTCTATTAAATCTCCTTTGACCAGTAGCTGGCCACTTGGAGTGCCTCTGGTGTTGCTGCAAGAAGGTCCTCCATTGTGCATGTGGCAGGGCTCAGGTTGCATTGTAGGAGGTGGTCTGTGGTAAACCATGACACGAGGAACTGTATTAACAGGGCACAGCATTAGGAAGGTTGAGAACCATTGGAATAAGGCAAACATTCTTGGGCACCTTGCTCCGATTGCAAAAACTAAAAGAAGATGTTGTTCTGTCCTATTTCAGCCATGGATGGCAACTCTTTTATAGGCCCACAGGGGTAGTTCTCATGCTGGGTATGTAGTTCATGCTGTGACATAGAAGGGTTTGGTGGGCCAAAACTTCCAGAATCTCATCCATGCATAAAGGTATGAATGGTCACTTTCAGTTGAATGTGATTATCAAATTCTGTGAGCTCTATACGTGAAGGGATGTTGTGGGATAGAGCATGTCTTCCACCCACTGCTTTGTCACTAGTTTTTTGCTTTATGTGTGTTTGAGTGATTGCCTGAACTGTTGTTACTTGTTATCTGATCGATTACCCCATTTGATCTCCTTCTCTCTTACAGATGTGAAAAGATTGACTGCCCAGCTGCCATCACACTGCGCTTAGGCCCCAAGAAGGACCGCCTGGTGGTGATTGAGTCCAACCTAGAGCACAGCCACCACTTGTCTGAGCTGGAGTTCTCCCGTTATTTCAAGCGGCACCAGCTGACAGCTAGCCTGGGGTTGCCCATCCGTATTACCAACAACATATCGAAGCGCTTCCTGACACCAGACCTTATCTGGAGCCTGGGGGACTATAGCAAAGCAAAAGACAAGGGCTTGTGTGAGCTCCTGGCCATTCTGGATGGGCTCTTCAAGGCTGATGGGGGCGCTAAGGTCAAAATGGTGTTCCAGGAGGATGTGGCTGTGCTCGATCGCATCTTCCTGGCCACCTCACACATGCTCAAACTGGTGCAACGCTTCCCAGCTCGCCTTTTTCTGGAACGTGCTGCCTGTCTCAATGCAGAATTTGAACTCCATACAATATTGTGCCAAGACGCCAATGGACGTGGTCGTGAGGTGGCTTATTGCCTGGCACGACAGGGGCTACCTGACCTCCTTATATTTATGGTGGCCTCTTTGGTGCAGAGTGTCCCAGACATTAAATTGCAGGTGAAGGTGATCACAGTTGGGGCTGGCGCGACTGGTCTGGATGCAGTAGAGGAGGTGTTGCCATGTGCCCAGGTGCAAATCTGTCGCTTTCAGGTCTTGGAGATCCTCTATCTCAAGGCCTCTGAATTGGCTGTGCCAAATGAGGACCAGATCCGCAATCTGCTGCTCAACCTGGCAAACTCTGACTCACCCCAGGTCTATTGCCAGTACCTGAGTGACCTAGAAAATGTGGCTCCATCCTCCTTTCTACAGTACATCCTGGAGTGCTGGCACCCCCACAAAGACATGTGGGTAGAGTGTTGGGCCTTTGAGAAAAACCAGGAATGTTCCTTTCTGGACCACTTTGAGGCCCATCGCCACAAGCTTCAGGTGGTGCTCAGATCCCCTATAGCACTGGCTGCTTGTCTACAAGGCCTCCTAGGACTCCAGACTTTACAGATGGAGAAGTCAACATTCAACGTGGCTCCTGTGGCTGAGTTGTACCGAACTGCCTGCCTGTCTGACGGCACCGAGCTGATTGCCGAGGAATTGGACTTGTTGCCCCATGCACACTTTGAGCTGAAAGAGACACCAAAGGGATACCTGTTGGAAGAACACACCTGCTCTTTTCTAGTAAACCAGGATATGGCCGCTTGCAGCTGCTCCATTTACTTGACTCGCAGGCTGCCATGCCGACACATCTTCGCCGTACGCCTTTGGGTTGGGGAGTCTTTGTTCGACCCCAGCTTGCTGCCTAACTTGCGAGACAAACATCAAGAAACCACAGTCCAGGATGAATGCTAGCTGTCGGACACATTGGACCAAGTCTCAGTTTCATAATGTGCCATAGTCACCACTGGGAAAAGTTACTTGTTTGGATGCAAGTCTAAGACTACCCTCCCTGTTGTGCTGGCCAGGGGAATTCTGGGACTTGCGGTCCAAACTGTTAGAGAAAATTACCCTAAAATATACAGCAGAGCATCCAAAAGCAAACAGGATACAAAAGTTGAGCACCAGCTCATTTGTGAGGAGAGTGTGAAGTGCCATGTGATGTGGCTGTAAAGAATTCAGAGCTTAGGCAAGCAAAGATGCAGAGTTTAATCACAAAAGATTTATTTACATCAAAAAACCACAGTCCAAGATGAATGCTAGCTGTCGGTCAAGTCTCAGTGGGTCAAGTCTCAGCTTAATAAATGGGCCATATTCACCACTGGGAAAAGTTACTTGTTTTGATACAAGTCTAAGACTACCCTCCCTGTTGTGCTGGCTAGGGAATTCCGGGACTTGCAGTCCAAACAGTTAGGGAAAACTACCCTAAAATATACAGCAGAGCATCCAAAAACAAACAGGATACAAAAGTTGAGCACCAGCTCATTAGCGAGGAGAGTGTGAAGTGCCATGTGATTGGCTGTAAGGAATTCAGAGCTTAGGAAGCAAACATGCAGAGTCCAATCTTAAAAAATCACAAAAGGTTTATTTACAATAATAAGAAATAACTGCATAAGCTACTCTAACACCCATGTCTTCTAAGATTTCAAGAGAGGGAAAAACACCAATCACTACATCTCTCCTGACCCACAAGCAGAGAGAGATCTCAAAGCACACAGCACATACTCTCCATACTGAAATGTAAGGTCAGATTCAAAAAACGTGCAGTACATTTTTTTTCCATTTTGAACAACCAATCAGAATGAGAGCAAAAACTGTCATACAAAAGACATGCGGGAAGGGAATTCCCTCAGCCTATACTAAACTAACTGCTCATTGAGGACTTGAGCCTTGGGCAGTGTGGGGTTGAATCCCAACACAATCAAGGAGTGTTTCATATGCACTGGATAGCTGGGCAGAGTTCTGGTGACCACCGCAATCATTATCATTCTTTGCTGCAAAGAAAATATTGGTCTCATTGGACTGTCATGCACCGTTGAGTTGAAGCAACCCAGTCTGTGGAAGCAAACTGAAAGCAGGCTAATAATCAGGGACAAACTGCCATGCCTACCCATGTGCAAACCAGATGGCTCAGGTGCTAAGAAATATCATATATGAGCCACCATAATCAGAGTTGCTGAGACACAGTCAGCTTACACAGCTCTTCTAGAGAAAAGGAAACAAATAAGTACAGTTTAAAGCAGTCCATCCTCATGTTCTCTAATTTGTGAGTTGGCAACTCTTCCCCCCATTGTACTAGGGACCAGTATCGATGTGTATCCATGGGGTATAAATGCTTTTTTCTTCTTGGAAATTTGCCAAGGACTAGCACTGCTCCACAAACCAGTACTTTTGAATAGCATTGATTTAAAATAGAGTTGATGTCACGAAGTTTGTAGACCACTACTGTGAATTTTTAGACTTATAATAATAATAGTAGCAACAGCAACAACATGCTTTATTTATTACTGACACTTAGGCAATAGTTTGTTCTGCAAATCAAAGCACAATGTTCTGTAAAGCCAAATTATGGCTGTTTTTGGTCAGCAGAGTGAGCTAAGACTAGGTTCTTGTGGGTTTTTTCGGGCTATAGGGCCATGTTCTAGAGGCATTTCTCCTGACGTTTCGCCTGCATCTATGGCAAGCATCCTCAGGAGAAATGCCTCTAGAACATGGCCCTGTAGCCCGAAAAAACCCACAAAAACCTAGTGATTCCAGCCATGAAAGCCTTCGACAATACATTGAGCTAAGACTCCTTTTAAAAAATCTGTTCCATTGTGGTGGAAGTTTTCTAACAAAAAAAGCTAGATTCTGTATCCAGTATGTCATCTATGTGGACTTAAGTTACACCCAAGTAGTCTAAAATCACTGGACATATATATGTAACTGCTTAGGATTAGGTGGTTAAGCACAATTGCTTAGTCTGTATAACTTATTCTGCTTTGTTTAGCTATGAGAAGGGTTCAAGAGTTTTGCGCAAACAAGTTTTCCATCTCCCCCCCCCCCCCAACAATTTAGCCTAATTTTAGATATTTGAAAATGATATTTTAAAGATTTAATATGTTAGTAATTATGTGGACATATTTTACGTTTTGTTCATTTATGTTGATTTATAATTTACTGAGTTATTTCTGATTTGTCTATGGATTTTTTTAATGTATTATTGTTGACATTGAATGTTTGCCATTGTATATTTTGTTGTGAGCTGCCCTGAGTCCTTTCAGGAAGATAGGACAGGCTATAAATAAAGTTTAATTCATTCAGTCAGTCATTCATCCTTTGACCACTGGGGATTCTGCTCAACTCTACTGTTTTTATTTAGCTTCTGAAATGCCATACGATTTGGTCATTTTCAAATACAGTGATCTCTTGGTATCAATTGGATTTTGTGCCAGGACCCACAGTGGATACCAAAATCAAGTTTTATTATGTACAGTAGTCTCGTTTGTATAATGATAATAGCAAGGTTTGCTTTTTAGATTCTGTTTTTTATATACTATATATATCCCCACCAATGATGGACCTGGACAAAACTTGTCACACGGAACCCCCAGAACATACTGGAGGTTATAGTTCACCCTGTATCCAGAGAGCACTCTGAAGCCCACCAATGATGGATCTGGACCAAACTAGGCACACAGATCCAACGTGGCCAACTTTGAATACTGGTGGGGGTTTGGAGTGATTGACCTTGGAATCTAGGAGTTGTGGTTCACCCACATACAGAGAGCACTGAACCTAGCTGACAACAGATCCGGACCAAACTTGGCACACAGACCCAACATGGTCAACTTTGAATACTGGCAGGGATTTGGAGGTGATTGACCCACATTTTTTGGGAATTGTGGTTCACCCACAGCCTTGTGCATTTTCTAAAGGGAGTATTTATAAAAACAAAAGGAAAGATTGGCTTTTTTCTAAAATAAAAAACAGTTAAACAGTTTGCTCTGATTCTGTTGTTCGTGGGGTTCAGAATGCTCTTTGATTGTAGGCGAACTGTGAATCCCAGTGACTACAACTCCCAAAATGTCAAGGTCTGTTTCCCCTAAACTCCATCTGTGTTCATATATGGGCGTATTGAATACTTGTGCCAAGTTTGGTCCAGATCCATCATTGTTTGAGTCCACAGTGCTCTCTGGATGTAGGTGAACTACAATTCCCAAACTCAAGGTCAATCAATGCCCACCAAACGCTTCCAATATTTTCTGTTGGTCATGGGAGTTCTGTGTGCCAAGTTTGATTCAATGTCATCGTTGATGGAGTTCAGAATGCTCTTTGATTGTAGGTGAACTATAAATCCCAGCAACAACAACTCCCAAGTGACAAAATCATACGTTTGAGTGATGGTCACTCCTTGTGTTGTGAGAAGTTTTGCCACCAAATTTGGTGTGGTTTCGTTCATTGGTTCTTTTGTTTTTAAGGTACTCATTATGCACAGAACATTTTTATATATATAGCTGTGTTTATATTCTATACAGTCCCAAATATATCTATCTATCTATCTATCTATCTATCTATCTATCTATCTATCTATCTATCTATCTATCTAGATAGATAGATAGATAGATAGATAGATAGATAGATTTGGGACTGTAGAATATAAACACAGCTATATGGATAGATAGAGGTATGCCTGTGTATAAACATATACACTCATATGCAGGAGAGTACACTTTCTCATTTTTTTCCCATGGAGCAACGGGGGCGAGTGAGTCACACAGAACTGCTTGCAAGAACTCGGTTTCCCGGCATGCCTCAGCGTCGCGGGTGTGACGTCACTGCCTGGTGGCTGGCCCTGTCAGTCAGAGGCTGGGCTGGATTTTCGCGCGAAAAACAGAAAGAGGCTTGTGAAAGAGACGGAGAAACGAGGCAACTCGCGCAGGTGAGGCCTTCTTCATGGCTTGACATTGTTATTAGACCGCATATACAACGCAATTACACCAAACATACATATAGGAACCAAGTTGTCTGTGTATGTATGTTTGTGTGTGTGTGAGAGAGGGTGCCTCTCCATCTGGCCTGGGCAAACTTGGGCCATTCCAGGTGTTTTGGACTTAGAATCATAGAGTCGGAAGAGACCTCATGGGCCATCCAGCCCAACCCCCTGCCAAGAAGCAGGAAAATTGCATTCAAAGCACCCCCGACAGATGGCCATCCAACTCAGTGGTTCTCAATCTGTGGGTCCCCAGATGTTTTGGCCTAACAGCTGCTAAACTGGCTGGGATTTCTGGGAGTTGTAGGCCAAAATATCTGGGGACCCACAGGTTGAGAACCACTGGGAAGCTTCCAAAGAAGGAGCCTCCACCACACTCCGGGGCAGAGAGTTCCACTGCTGAATGGCTCTCACAGTCAGGAAGTTCTTCCTCATGTTCAGGTGGAATCTCCTTTCTTGTAGTTTGAAGCCATTGCTCCGCGTCCTAGTCTCCAGGGAAGCAGAAAACAAGATAGCTCCCCCCTCCCTATGACTTCCCCTCATATATTTATGCATGGCCCTCATCATGTCTCCTCTCAACCTTCTATTCTGCTCTTTAAGTCGCCCAGCTCTTTAAGCCGCTCCTCATAGGGCTTGCTCTCCAAACCCTTGATCATTTTAGTCGCCCTCCTCTGGACACATTCCAGCTTGTCAATATCTCTCTTCAATTGTGGTGCCCAGAATTGGACACAATATTCCAGGTATGGTCTAACCAAGGCAAAATAGAGGGGTAGCATGACTTCCCTGGATCTAGACACTGTGTTCCCATTGATGCAGACCAAAATCCCATTGGGTTTTTTGCCACCGCATCACATTGTTGGCTCATGTTTAACTTGCTGTCCACGAGGACCCCAAGATTTTTTCACACGTACTGATCTCAAGCCAGACATTGTCTCCCATTCTGTATCTTTGCATTTCATTTTTCCTGCCTAAGTGGAGTATCTTGCATTTGTCCCTGTTGAACTTCATTTTGTTAGTTTTGGCCAATCATCTCTCTAGTCTGTTAAGATCGTTTTGAATTCTGCTCCTGTCCTCTGGAGTATTGGCTCTCCCTCCCCATTTGGTGTTGTCTGCAAACTTGATGATCATGCCTTCTAACCCTTCATCTAAGTCATTAATAAAGATTTTGAACAGGACCGAGCCCAGGACAGAACTTGGGCCATTCCGGGTGTTCCCAACAGCTTACTACAACTCCTAGAATCCCCCAGCCAGCACAGCTTATAAGTGACACTTATAAAATGTACCTGTTCCGACTTGCAAGCAAATTGCAAGCAAGAGCAAACCTACAGAACCTATGTTGTTTGTAATTTGGGGACTGCCTGCACATTCTGTAATTCAGGCTGTATGGCCATGTTGTAGAAGGTGAACAACCCAGTGATTCCAGCCCTGAAAGCCTTCGACAATTCTGTAATTAATTTAAATTGTTCTTTATTTACATCACTCTAGACGAGTTCTTGCAGTACTCCTGGAACTTAGGGTGCATGATAGTTTGACAGAACTGTAGTTGCTTATCTACGTCTTCTCTCCATTTGCCATCAGATGTGGCCTGCGATGAAATAGGATCTATCACATATTCTATACAAGCCTTTACAATGCAGAGCACAATAAGGTAAGCAGCACCATACCTGAATTTTGGAAGGCATTGCGTGTAGGCCACCTAAACCTTGGAAATTCTTTTCTTTGCCTAGTGTGTAAAACATGGAAAACAGCCATTTTGAAGACAAATATTTGCTTATGAACTCACCCCATAAAGTTGAACACTGTTAATAATTTTTAAGAACAGGTATTCAAATGAGTGTTTTAATTTAGATCCATTTTTTCAGACTACCAAAAATAGAAGCACAGTCGCTTCATGCTAGAAATGCAACACACTTTTGTCTGTAGCATGTTTAATCCCTCTGTAGCAAAACAGCTGCAATGGAGGAATGTTTTTGTTATTGCTGAGAGCCACATTCCCTGAATATATTGTCAGGGGCCCCAATCCAACCGCAAATGAATAACGCAAGCTGCTTTTTAAACTCTTTCATTTGCCCCTGCATCCTCCCCTCCTATTAGACTACCAGGGGAAGGAAAAGGTTACTCATGATACCATCTTCCAGGACCACTGTTTTATTAGTTGTGATTTGTGGTATTAAGAAAACTGTTGTCTTTTTAAATTATAGGGCTGCCAGAAGCTCATGTCACCACGTTGTTGCAAAAATGGCAATAAACTTTCCACCCCTGTGTGAACTTTCCACCCCTGTGACATGTATAACTCTGTTTATTTATGTGTGGACAGATCATTCTTCCAGCCAGTAACACGGGCAAAGCCTGGAAAAGAAGTAGCAGAAAAACTTGAAGAAGAACCCACTCCTAAAAAGTGAGTTATCTTGGTAAAGGTTTTCCCCTGACATTAAGCCCAGTCGTGTCCGACTCTGGGGGTTGGTGCTCATCTCCATTTCTAAGCTGAAGTGTGGGCGTTGCCCGTAAACACCTCCAAGATCATGTGGCCGGCATGACCACATGGAGCGCTGTTACTTTCCCGCCGGAGCAGTACCTATTAATATACTCACATTTGCATTTTTTTGAACTGCTAGATTGGCAAAAGCTGGGGCGAACAGTGGGAGCTCACTCTGCTCTCCGGATTTGAACCTGTGAACTTTCCATTAGCAACTTCAGCAGCTCAGCAGTTTAACCCATTGCACCATGTAGGATGTTAAATATTCACTGAATCTCTATTGCCCATATGCACTATAAAATCTGATTTATTTAAGTACATGTAGTATTAATTATTGTAGCCACTTTGGGTCCTGTTTAGGGATTAAATCGGGATATAAATATTTATTCTTATTATTTTACTGACACAAAAACACAGAATGTCACAGCAAACGAGATATGTACACTGGATTTAGTATCACAAAATCATGAGTCGAACACTTCCCAAGCGTGTTGTTGTTGTTGTTGTTGTTGTTGTTGTTGTTGTTGTACTGAGACTTATTATAAGCTCTGAGATTCAAATTACCATATCAGAGGCCAACAATTACAGATGCAACATTGATTGCTGTTGTCTTATGCTGTACAGATTTCTGAAAGGCTGACTAGGCAAGCTGTTCGTTCATTTTCAGAATCCGATACTATAATGGAAAATGGTACAGAAACCTTCTCTTTCTTTTCATACCCACCCCTTTTTTCTAAACATTGTTGATTGCATCAGTGTCATGTTGTCAAAGAAATCTATGTCTATTAAAGAAGACATTTGCTGTCCAATATTGATTGGTTAGTTACAGTTTCTAGTACAGTTTCTTCATTCTGCCTGAAGCCAATTTGCTACCTAAAAACACTACTAAAGTTTGATTTTTGACAATGTTCTCTGTTGATGGCAAATGAAGAACAAGCTTCAGATGCATTCTAGTGCAAATAAATTGCATTAAGGATGGCTTTTATATACATACACCAAGAGTCAGTATGTTGGAATCATTAGTGTAGTGTGCAAACATTTTGGAGGGGGCACATTCAGACCTGCAGTTTGCGACAAAGTTCACAGAAGAATTTCAATCCATATTTATTTGTGTTTCAATCCATCATTAACTCACAGTGTACCTGTAAACATAAAATGTGTATGGGGAAAGTCATATTCCCTTCCATGAGGTGTTTGGACTGGGATCCAATAGCTCTGTTGCTAAGCGCTCTCCTCCTTTTTAGGAAACCAGTAAACTCCGAAAAGCCAGTAAATGGTACAGCACTCTGTGCAGACATCCCAGAGAATCCAGCAGCCAAAAAAGTTGAAGACAATTCTGTGAAATCAGAAGAAAAGGATACTCAGTCTGATGAGAGCAAGCAGGTAGGACTATTTCCCCCATTTCCAGATCTTTCTTTAATAAACTATGCTTGCATCCATCCTGTCTTTCTATTGTGTAATGCTGATTTTCTCATGTCTGTGTTCCTTTCCGTTGTGTAATTCGGATTTTCTTATTTCTGTGTTATTTTTGTGCCCAACAATATGGTCTATTCACAGTGCCCTAATTCAGGATTGTGGGTTAAAGGGTTGCTCTGTTCCCAGTTTGTAGAAACTACATCAAGTGTCCTTATAGTATTTTTGCTCTGCCAGCAGGTATACGGCATGAAAGAGTCAATGTATATTAGAGACCTTGCTTGATACTTAGTGCTTTAGCTTGGCAGCCAAAGACTGGGAAAACACAGGAAAGATGGATATCTTAGGGAAGTTTATTTTCCTCTGTTTCCAGCATACCTGCACAGTAGACATCGTTAATGGAGCAGAGATAGGTCACACTGGTGCATATGTATTTTCTTTGTTTGCTTCTGTATTATATAACCTTTAGGAGTTTGTATTTCATTAGCTTCATCTGCTGAGAGTGCATCCCAGTCCATATAGCCAGTAATAGGGGCTGAATTTGATTTCTGGGGATAGTCTGGGTTGAAAAGGTTTGGGGAAACAGTTTGCCCATTGGCTGTTAGGAAATGCTAGACTAGGCATGGGCAAACTTTGGCCCTGCAGGTGTTTTGGACTTCAACTCCCACAATTCCTAACAGCCTCATCCCCTTCCTTTTCCCCTTCAGCCGCTTCAGCAGCTGAAGGGAAAAGGAAGGGGCCTGAGGCTGTTAGGAATTGTGGGAGTTGAAGTCCAAAACACCTGCAGGGCCAAAGTTTGCCCATGCCTGTGTTAGACTGTTCAGCAAAATGCTTCTATGCTATGCTGGAATGTTTCTACACTATGTACTCTACTGCTGTGCTATGCCATTCACCATCAATACATCAGTAAGGTGTGTCAGTGTTATGTTTAGCATTATTATGGAGGGCTACAAACATGGCAAGTTCTGGCAGAAGATAATCATCCCCAGTTGTTTTTTTGTTTGTTTGTTTTGGTTTTTTGCTCTCTCCAGCCTCAAGAATATGATACCTTAATTTGACATAGTTCCTTCTGTGCACTAGACCTTTTCACATAATAGCTCTTCCTCTCTAGGAATCAGTCTGTGTTCCTGAGCAAAGTAAACCTGTTGAGAAAATCTCCCCAAGTACCAGCCCAGCTGCATCTAATTCAACCTCACCATCTAGCATCCCACGACGCAAAACTGGTAATTGTCAATCCTTCTTACATGTGAGTTTGTGATGTAGAGGTGGACAAAACGTGGCCTTCAGGTGCCATGCAACCTCCAGTTCCTTTTCATGCCCTCAGCTTTCCCCAAAAGTTTGAAATCCCTGTCTCGGGTTTTTTTAAATGAGTGAAAATTATTTCCAAAGTGTCCAAACCACTATAAAAGTTCACAGATCTGTAATGGCTGTCTTTATTTGTCTATCACAACACTCCCCCATCCACCCAAAAATGAAGTGAAGGAACTGCCAAAATATCAGTCAAAACTTAATCTTAAATTATAACTCATTTGGGAGGGTAGGGAGACAGCAGGGAGAAATATTTTCCAGCAGTTCTGTTTCAGTTGCTCACATCTGTTCCTTTTGGTATAGTTCCACTGCTATAGATAATTTAAATTGCTATTCTTTGAAATTATTCATTAAGTAATATGATGTCATTTTGTCTCTTCTTTTCAGCTCGCAAGCAGGTCCCTAAACGTAAAGCAGAGGAAGAAGTCAACAGTCATAATAACTCTCAGGAGGTTCTCAGTGCCAAGAGGCAGAAAGGAGATGATGATGGAGATGGTGAGTGTTTTCAATTGGCTTTGTTGAGGTCTGGAGAAGGGAAACACATGTTTCAGAAGCAAACATCTCTGGATCTTTCAAGCTCATTGTTCCCAGTACTCTTGTTCCATTGTGATATATACTTCAATGTCTGGAGATGTCAAAATCTTCCTGTGACTCCAAGACTGAGTTGGGCAGTTTAAAAGTCCTTTGGACATATGGATCCTGCATCTTTTATAGGTTCACATGGAGAGGCGGACGCAAAACCCATGGAAGTGGAAGAAGTGAAGGTCAAGAAAGAAGAGGATCCAAAATCAGTAGAGTGTGAAGAAGAGACAGAAGCAGAAGAAGAGAAGACGCTTGCATCCTCTAAGCCACCCAGCAAGGCCATCTCTAGCTTTTTTGGTGAGCATGTGGTAGACCCATTTGTATGGGAATATGCTCATCTCACTGACCACACTGGGAATGCAGTGTAGGAAAATGGCCACAGTTACACATGTTTGATGGGATAACATAAAGGTGCACTTAGTTACTTACTTACTTACTTAGGCAATCCCTCATTGGCCGAGTAGGATAGTCTTCCAGGATCGGTATTCTTGTGGGTCCGTAGGTGACTGTGGAGCCCTATTCTTGATCTACATCTTCTTCTGCAGTGAGGACATTGCAGGTGGAAGGCAGTCTCGGTTGAGCTTGACACGCTTTCCTCTTGACACGTTTCTCTTTTTCACCCTTCATTTGTGCCTCTTCAAATTCTACAGCACTGCTGGTCACAGCTGACCTCTAGCTGGAGCACTCAAGGGGCAGGGCTTCCCAGTTCTCAGTGTCTATGCCAGAGTTTTTAAGGTTGGCATTGAGCCCATCTTTAAATCTCTTTTCCTGCCCGTCAACATTCCGTTTTCTGTTCTTGAGTTCGGAGTAGAGCAACTGCTTTGGGAGACGGTGGTCAGGCATCCGGACAATATGGCCGGTCTAGCGGAGTTGATGACGCAGGACCATCGCTTCAATGCTGGTGGTCTTCCAGCACGCTTCTTCCAGAATGCTTCTTCCAGCACGCTGGCATTTGTCCACTTGTCTTCCCAAGAGATTTGCAGAATTTTCTGGAGGCAGTGCTGGTGGAATCGTTCCAGGAGTTGCATGTGATGTCTGTAGACAGTCCACGTTTCGCAGGCATATAGCGTGCATGTGGTAGACACATTTGTATGGGAATAAGTGTGTCTCACAGACCACACTGAAAATGCAGTGTAGGAAAATGGCCACCGTTGCACATGTTTGATGGGATAACATAAAGGTGCACACACACACCTTTAATAATACCATTAGTCAATATGACTAAATCAAAATTTGATTTAGAATTGTGGAAGGTGTTCTTCTGTGAAAAAAAAGATGCCAGTTGGACGAGTGGGCTGATTAACAAAAGACCCTCCCCATGAAGGTGTAGCAGAGTAACTTATTAGCAGCAACGCGACCCAGCACCAGTAGCCAAAAGTGATAAAAAGAACAAAAACACACAGACCAATGTTATCTCTTCCTTAGGAGGCTTTTCTTTATAGCAAAATAATATGGTTACACTGTTTACAAAAACAAAGTTTCCATGACATAAACAAAGTTCTTTATGCTTCCTTCTTTGCTTCCACGCAGGGCTTCGCTCTTACAGAGCCTTTTCTTACACTGAACTTACACAGGAGCTTCACATGGTAGCTTTACACACAGCAGCCTTCACACACAATGGCCTTCAATCGGGGCTTCTCTCACTGAAGCTTCTCTCACACCGAGGCCTACTAACACTGAGGCCTACCACACCCTGACACCTTTCTTCCATTGAGGGCTCTCTCCCATTGAGAACTCTCTCACACGGAGGCGAGCTAACACTGAGGCCCTTCTTTCACAGAGACCTCTCACAGACTGAAGCTACTAAGCTACAGGCACACTGTTTATATTGAACTTTTGCTGAGTCATTGTATCCATTTAACCCTTTCAGTGCTTGACTCACATTTTTGTAATTAAAATACCTAGTTAATTTTTAACTAGGTATTTTAATTAACTAATTTTTATTTCTGACAATGCCCTCTATGCCAATATCCCATATCATAAAGAGAGCAGATGCTGCGACATCAGTATGTTGTGTGGGCCAAGAGATGATCATCCGTCTTTCCCTTTAATACTATGAGTGATATTTAAAGTACTGGAAACAGTATTTTTCAAAATTAGGCTTTGTGCAAGTGCCTCTTACTTTGAGATAACTCTCATACATGAACGAACCATCAATCCAAAATAATTGTATTTCAGCCCATATAGGGATAGTGTCACATTTGTCTTTTTTCTTCTTTTCAGCCCCCAGGAAAACCTCTGTGAAAGCAGACAAAAAGCAGGAACCTGTCTCGGAAAAAAATGTGACTCCAGCAAAGAGTCAAAATGAAGGCAAAAAACATGAGTCGAACAGTGTGGCTAAAGAGTAAGTGTTTTGTGCAATTCAGAGGATGGGATGGGAAGCAGCTTGTCCTATGTTTGCATTGCATGTCACCAAATTCTCTGAACAGTAGTATTTAGAGCCGTAGTTCTCAGTCTGTGGGTCCCCAGGTGTTTTGGCCTACAACTCCCAAAAATCCCAGCCAGTTTACCAGCTGTTAGGACATTGAAACGGAACTTTTTGTGCCCTTACTGCTGTACTGAGACCGATGTGCTCCAAAGGACTTACAACAGGATACATAGCAAGAGGCAGATTCTTTTAAACACGTGGATCAGTAATGTTAATGTCTTTACTTGTTATGCTGCCTGAAAACATGCATGGTGGGTACTCTCAAACTAAGTCCATCTATCTTTCCTGCTTTTTCAGTTCTCCAAAGCCCTCTCCCACACTTGAGCCTTCAGAGTACAACTCGGCAAAGAGCAACTATCATCCTATCCATGATGCTTGTTGGGGTCCTGGTCAGAGGTGAATGCTACTGATGTGGAGTTTTCTATTGAAAAAAGTTGTTGAGCTCAACCCTTACTTCTGTCCTCTCTTTATGTTCATGCCTGTTTTATCCCAGTACAACAGGACATAGATGTGTTGACTTAACTATTTGGAAATCAGCCTCATCCTAAGCTTCACTATAGTATAATGGCTCTGAAACCAATCCTTAGTTTGATTTCTATCATAAGGAAAGAGTCTGCATTGCTATGCTTTATTTGTTATTTGTGGGTGACTAATTGGTCTGTGAAAGAGCCCCTGGTGGTGCAGCAGGTTAAACTGCTGAGCTGCTGAACTTGCTGACCAAAAGGTCGATGATTTGAATCCAGGGAGCGGGGTGAGTTCACACTATTAGGCCTAGCTTCTGCCAACATAGCTGTTCAAATGTGCAAATGTGAGTAGATTACTAGGTACCCCTTCAGCAGGACAGTAACTGCTCTCCATGCAGTCATGCTGGCCACATGACCTTTGAGGTGTCTATGGACAACACCAGCTCTTCAGCTTAGAAATGGAGATGAGCACCAATTTCCAGTCAGACACGACTGGACTTAATGTCAAGGGGAAACATTTACTTTTACTTAATAGGTCTGTGGAGCAGCTTTACTTATGATAGTCAAAAATGCCTTTTTACAATACAGTACTGTTTTGATCTGATCGTTGCTGATGCCATTCTACTCTCTTGAGTTGATTGATTTGGTAATGTTGAGAATGGGTGGATATTGTTCCCAACTTTTGAGCATCAGATTGCTCAGAAGACTGGAGCATCAGAATCCAGTCTTCTGATTCTGTCATAGCACTCTTCTCTCAAAACAAGTCAACATAAGGAGTGACAATGGCTCTATTTTACCTCTACTGATCTGGGTGCCTTGGTCTAATGCTTCTGAATAATTTTCATTCTGACAGAGTACCATACCTGGCTGTGGCTCGTACCTTTGAGTGGATTGAACAGGAGTCTGCCCGGTAAGATGACTGAATAGAACCAATAGAATGGAAAGGGGAAACCAGTAGCACTCAATTCTGATCCCCAACCCAGACAGTACCCTGTTGCTCTCTGTTCCCAGGTTGAAAATTATAGAAACTTTGAGCAATCTCTTTCGCTCAGTGATTGCCTTAACTCCTGAAGACCTGCTGCCCTGCGTCTACCTTTGTCTGAATCGGCTAGGCCCAGCTTACGAGGGTCTAGAACTGGGTATTGGCAAAACCATCCTCATGAAAGCTTTGGCTCAGGCCACAGGTAGGTTTGAGATACTTTTGGGTATAGAATCATGGAGCTAGAAGAGACCTCATGGGCCATTGGGCCATCCAGTCCAACCCCCTGCCAAGAAACAGGAAAGTGGCATTCAAAGCACCCCTGACAGATGGCCATCCAGCCATCTGTCAAGGCAGTTGCAACGTATGACAACTGAGAGAATTTGCATATATTACCACATATATTCATAGAATCTTAGAATCATTGAGTTGGAAGAGGCCGTGTGGGCCATCCAGTCCAAATCCCTGCCAAGAAACAGGAAAGTGGTATTCAAAGCACCCCCAACAAATGGCCATCCAGCCTCTGCTTAAAAGTCTCCAAAGAAGGAGCTTCCACCACACTCTAGGGCAGAGAGTTTCACTTCTGAACAACTCTCACAGTCAGGAAGTTCTTCCTACTGTTCAGGTGAAATCTCCTTTCCTGTAGTTTGAAGCCATTGTTCTGCATCCTAATCTCCAGGGCAGCAGAAAACAAGCCTGGTCTGTCCTCCCTATGACTTCCTCTACTCAAGTATAAACTGAGTTTTTCATCCCTTTTTAGGGCTGAAGCTTATACTCAGATGAGGGTCCTGGTTGGCTTATATTCGAGTCAGCTTATATTCGGGTCGGCTTATACTTGAGTATATAGGTAAACATAGTTGGACAGTTATCTTAAATTACAGTTTTAATATTCAAAATATTAAATATTCAAAAACATTTAATGTACTGATGCCTCAATTAATATTATTTTCTTGGTATCTGTTTTTATTTTTATTATTGAAATTTACCAGTAGCTGCTGCATTTTTCACCTTCGTCTTATACTCGAGGGAATAAGCTTTCCCAGATTTTGTGGTAAAATTAGGTGCCTCAGCTTATATTCAGGTCAGCTTATACTCGAGTATATATGGTACTTTTAAATGGGTGCCTCGGCTTTTAGAAAGTCATAGTCAAGGAAAGCATTACATTTTTGAGGTTGATAACTATTTGATCTTTCTTCAGGTCGGCAGCTAGATCAGATCAAGGCGGAGGCAGCTGAGAAAGGAGATCTGGGATTAGTTGCTGAAAGTAGCCGCACCACACAAGGCACCATGTTTGCCCCACCGAAGCTTGGTGCTGCTGCAGTTTTTGGCAAACTGCAAGCAATTGGTCGCATGATGGGAAGCTCTGTAAGTAATGGGTGAGTGGGCATTGAAGGTCAGAGAGCAGAGTCATGAGGGTGCCATTGGGATGTCAGGGAACAGGGCAAGGCTAGGGTCAGGCAAGCATCATGGGGTTTTTTTCCAATTGCAGCAACATTAATGTTGCCGTCTACTTGGTACAACATATCAGACATCTTTTCAATATTGTTTAATTTTATATTAGTACAGAGATGGCCAAATCAAGCTGAAGTTGATAGTTCTGAGTTTCGGTTCTTCTCACAACATTGACCCTCTCCTGCTGACCATTGGAGAGCTCTGTGCTACCATTAGAACAGTAGAGGACAGAATTATTGAACCCCCTGAGAATGTCATATATATTTGGGAAAATCTTTGTTGTGAGTGTTGTTGCTATCTTTATCTAACTCTTCAAAAAAGAACGCTTTAGATTATTCTTCCATCTCCCTAGCCCCTAAGAATATAGATGACATGCATTTCCATTTCTTTCCATTTCAGGCCATGAACAAGAAAATCGATATAATCAAGTCCTTGTTTGTTGCTTGCCGCCACTCAGAGGCTCGCTACATTGCTCGGTAAGTAGAACCCTACTGTTGTTAACTGTGTCCCTTCTTCTTTTTTCCCCCTCAACAATTCCATTTAGATTCTTAGATACCTTCCCATCTTCACAGACTTCCTAAGAGTAAATTGTTATGGTTATGGCTTCTACATCCCTGCAGTAAGGAAGGCAAATCGTATTTTAGTCTGCATTAATAGAAGCACAGTTTCCAGGTCAAGTAATAGACCTACAATATTCAATAGATCAATAGAAATAGATCAAGGGTCTGGAGAACAAGCCCTATGAGGAGCGGCTTAAGGAGCTGGGCATGTTTAGCCTGAAGAAGAGAAGGCTGAGAGGAGATATGATAGCCATGTATAAATATGTGAGAGGAAGCCACAGGGAGGGGGGAGCAAGCTTGTTTTCTGCTTCCCTGGAGACTAGGACGCGGAACAATGGCTTCAAACTACAAGAGAGGAGATTCCATCTGAACATTAGGAAGAACTTCCTGACTGTGAGAGCCGTTCAGCAGTGGAACTCTCTGCCCCGGAGTGCGGTGGAGGCTCCTTTGGAAGCTTTTAAACAGAGGCTGGATGGCCATCTGTCAGGGGTGATTTGAATGCAATATTCCTGCTTCTTGGCAGGGGGTTGGACTGGATGGCCCATGAGGTCTCTTCCAACTCTTTGATTCTATTATTCTATGATTCTATTCTGTACTAATCAGGCCCCATCTGGACTATTATGTTCAATTCTAGACCTCTGATTTTAAGAAGGAGCCAGGTTCAAAGGATGATGTATTTATTTATCAGGTCAGAAGCTAATTGAGGGTACAGTTAACATGTATTTAAAACACAAACAAAGTTAAAAACTTGGCATTATGCTACATTTCCTTTGACCAGAAGCTGGCCACTTGGGGTGCTCCTGGTGTCACTGTAAGAAGGTCCACCATTTTGTATGTGGGAGGGCTTGGGCTGTATTGTAGTAGGTAGTCTGTGGTTTGCTCTCCTCCTCATTCACATTGGACTAAATGGCACATGAGGCCACTTCCAACTCTAAGACTCCGTTTTCCCTAATTGTCAACTCTGTCCATGAAATGAGGTGGGCTTTTCAGGGTTTTTTGTTTTGTTTTTCTTTTATTTCAGATCATTGGAAGGGAAGCTGCGGATTGGTTTAGCAGAACAATCTGTCCTGTCAGCTCTGGCCCAGGCAGCATCACTCACTCCTCCAGGACAAAGTGAGTAAATGATGAAGCCAAGAGGTCACTTGCTTCTGAAAAATGTGGAATGCGTAGAACCAAGAGGGCAAGAAGGATGGGAAAACTAAGATTTGCTAGACTTTCTACTGAAAGAGAGGGTGGTTGCTATGAAATAGAAATATAAAGCTGTAAAAGGCTCTGTTACTGTTATGTGCCCACGATCATAAGGAGTGTTCCTGTCAAGATTTGTACAGAAGGTATTTGCCTTTACCCTCATCTGGGACTGAGAGAGTGTCTTCCCAAATTCATCAGTGGAATTCCATGCCTGAGCAAGGATTTAAGCCCTGCTTTTCAGAACCATAGTCCAGCACTCAAACTACTACCCATGCTGGTTCTATAGTTTGCATTTCTAAGCTTCCTTAATATTGAGCGAACTCGGGTGCTAAAAATGTGCCTTTTTCATTATTAACTGAGGTACTCATTAATAGATTCTGTATTAAGCTGAAAATTTGAATGCAGAAAATATCTATATATCCTAGCCGCACAGAGACCCTGACACTTTATATGTAAACAACCTGCTATGCCTATATTTCTCCTTCTATAGAATTTCCCCCAGAAATTCTGGATGCTTCAAAAGGCAAATCTGCAGAGGCCCGCAAATCCTGGCTAGATGAGAGAGCCTTGATTGTTAAGCAAGCCTTCTGGTGAGTAACTCCCTACTTCATGACCTGCGCTAACGTTTTCCTATTTGTGACCAGGAGTCTTATCTTAGACCGAGAAAATAAATTTGTGAGTTTAGGAAAATCTGACCTTGTATTCAGCCATGAAAATGTGAATCTTTTCAGCTAGATCAAGCTTCCAGTGGGTAGGAGGAGGGAATAATGCTCTTATACCCACTATTTATTAGATTGTTATCGATATCCTCCCCTTTGGAAAATAGGCACAAGTCCTATTTGCATTTTTTCCTGCATTTGCCTAGGTAAAGGTTTCTCCTGACATTAAGTCTAGTCATGTCTGACTCGGTGGGGGAGGTGCTCATCTTAATTTCTAAGCTGAAGAGCTGATGTTGTCCGTAGACACCTCCAAGGTCATGTGGCCAGCATGACTGCATGGAGCGCCATTACCTTCCTGCCAAAATGGTACCTATTGATCTACTCACATTTGCATGTTTTTGAACTGCTAGGTTGACAAGTTCAGCAGCTCAGTGGTTTAACCTGCTGACCCCCAGGGGCCCCCATGCATTTGCCTAGCTCTTTCTTAATCTGAATTCAAGACGTGCCAAGGTGATCAGATAGATAGCCTTAGGAAACATTATCAGAGTGGATCTAGGCAGGAGAGCAGTGGCAGATATTTGTTAAGAGCTCGACTTGGATTTGTATTTTCTAAGTACCCACAGTTCAGGGAGCCTTTGGCTTAGAATGCGGGTAGCCACCCCTGAAAGTCTAGAGGGCTGTTTTAACACTCTACAGGGGACCGGACAGTCACCTGTCCCTGCCAAACATTATTTTTGTCCCCAAATGCCCTCTAAGCCCTCTTTAGACCCCTTTTAGACCTAGGGGAACTTCCTGTTTTAGGAAAAGGATTTTCCTGTGACTGAAATGATCCAGGAAGGCAAAAATGGTAAAATGACTTCCACGTCCCCTAGAACAGTGTTTCTCAATCTAGGGGTTCGGACCCCTGGGAGGGCACGAGGGAGGTTTCAGAGGGGTCGCCAAAGACTATCAGAAAACACATATTTCTGATGGTCTTAGGAACCCCTTTCACAGAGAAGGCTGAAGATCTCTCCACCTATCCTTCTCTTCCTTTTTGGAAGCAGACGGCGAATCCTCCCACCAAAAGCCCTAATCCTGCTGTGATTGGCTGGCCTCTCAGCCAAGGGGAAGGCTGTTTCTGAGACTCCAAGTGGGGAGGGTGTGCTCTCTCCTAAATCACTGTCAATTCCTCCCAAATCCCTCCAATATTTTCTGTTGGTCATGGGGGTTCTATGTGGGAAGTTTGGCCCAATTCTATCATTGGTGGGGTTCAAGGGGCTCTTTGATTGTAGGTGAACTATAAATCCCAGAAACAGCAACTTCCAAATGTCGAGGTCTATTTTCCCTAAACTCCACAAGTGTTCTCATTTGGACATATTGAGTATTCATGCCAAGTTTGTGTCACTCTGATAGTTTGGTCCAGATCCATCATTGTTGAGTCCACACTGCTCTCTGGAGGTAGGTGAACTGCAACTCCAAAACTCAAGGTCAATGTCCACCAAACCCTTCCAGTATTTTCTGTTGGTCCTGAGCGTTCTGTATGCCAAGTTTGGTTCAATTCCATTGTTGGCGGAGTTCATAATGCTCTTTTGATTGTAGGTGAACTATAAATCCCAGCAAATACAACTCCCAAATGACAAAATCAACTCCCCAACTCCACCAGTATTCAAATTTAGGTATATCAGGTATTTGTGCCAAATTTGGTCCAGTGAATGAAAATACATCTTGCATATTGGATATTTACATTATGATTCATAACAGTAGCAAAATTACAGTTATAAAATAGCAAGAAAAATAATGTTATGGTTGGGGGTCACCACAACATGAGGAAGTGTATTAAGAGGTCGCGGAATTGGGAAGGTTGAGAAACACTGACCTAGAACGAGGCAATTTCTTTGACTCCTGGAAACCACAAAAATGGCATGTTGTTCACAAGCCACACTTTGCCCATTCCTCACTTAGAAGGACCAGATCAAGCTGTTCCCCTTCATTCTTGCTTGTTTGTTTTTTTTCAGTGAGCTGCCAAATTATGACATCATTGTGCCTGTCCTCCTAGAGCACGGTGTGAAGAGCCTGCCTCTGCATTGCAAAATCACACCAGGTACCTGCAGTATTTCTTCAGAAGGATGGCATTCAATACAACAGGAGTATCTTGTTTATGCCATGCTAGTCCCTGCTTCCTATAACTATTTATCTTGTGTAGTTCTGTAAATGCAACCTATACACATGAAACATTATCTAGCACAGAACACAGATTTCTACAAAACTCAGACTTTAATTCTTTTTATAAAGAGAAATCCATTTTTATAAGTCTTTATTTTAAAGTACAGGCTCCAATAAAGCCTGATTTTTCTTTGTCACAGATGACTATGTGACTACCTTTTCTTAATTATCCACCTTTTCTTTGTGTTGTTATTTTACACAATAATTCAGATGTGTGCCCACATGCAGATGTTGGCTTGGGTATAAAACATGTAGATTTGACATATTTATGCATAATTATATTGTACACTAGCTGTCCTCTGCCACGCGTTGCTGTGGCCCAATTTGTGTATATGTTATTTGTGTGTGTATATATGTGTGTATATATTTGTGTATATGTGTGTTTTTGCGCATGCATTGTAATGTATTTTTTGTTTTGTTTTTTGGCTTTTAAAGTCTCTTCCACTGTGTTTTTCAGTGTTTTTATGAGTGATGGTCACCCGTTGGCCTGATAGGTGTATTGTGTCCAAACTTGATGTCAATTTGTCCAGTGGTTTTTGAGTTTTGTTAATCCCACAAACTAACATTACATTTTTATTTATATAGACCAGCCATCCCCTGCCACACATTGCTGTGGCCCAGTCTGTGTGTATGTGTTGTGTATGTGTAAATAAATATGTGTTCATATGTAGCTTTGCGCATGCGTTGTAACGTATTTTTTTAACATTTTTTGGCTTTTTAAGTCTCTTCCACTGTGTTTTTCAGTGTTTTTATAAATGAAGGACACTCGTTAGCCTAATATGTGTCTTGTCCAAATTTGGTGTCAATTCGTCCAGTGGTTTTTGAGTTATGTTAATCCCACAAACTAACATTACATTTTTATTTATATAGATTATCAAATGTGTTTTGATAATGTTGTGTGTGTGTGTGTGTGTGTGTGTTTGATACATATATGTATACAATATACTGAAAGTATGTGTCAGATTCTGGAAGATCTTGGAGTTAAAATCAAGCTCACGACAATAAAACGCTGGAGACAATTGATTTATTCCTTCATTCCACAAACCTAAAAAGACAGTTCTAAAGTTTTCCTGCTCAAACTTCCTGTATAAATATCAGCCCCTGCTCCCATCCACCCCCTAGTGGCCAAACACTATGCCCACAGTCTGTTAACTGCAGTTTCAATATCTACACTGCCTTCCCCAACTGTACCCAGCCTCCCTCCTCCACCTCCCTTCTTTATGGCAGAGAACCGAAGCAGCCATATGGTGATCCTGACAGTATGTGTGTAAATATATAGATTTTGCATTTCAAAAACTAGAAAACTCTTTACTGAGATATAGAAAATGGTAAGGAAATGTTGGGATTTTTTTCTTGCACATTTCTTCCTAATCAGTATAAGTAATCCTTCAATTTCCTAAATTGGGAGCAGTTGTCTTATTTTTAGGGATACAGAGATTTATTTATCTCTGAGAATACAGTTATAATGTATTTAAAAAAAACCCACAAACAAAGTTAAAAACTTGGCATTATGTTAAATTTCCTTTGACCCTAAGCTGTCTACTTGGAGTGCCTCTGGTGTCACTATAAGAAGGTCCTCCATTGTGCATATGGCAGGGCTCAGGCTGCATTGTAATAGCTGGCCTGTAGTTTGCTCTTCTCCACACTCACATGCTATAGATTCCATTTCTTAAGGTAGGCTCTGCTTCTCGTGGTGCCAGAGTACAGTCTGTTTAGTGTCTTTCAAGCCGCCCAGTCTTCTGTGTCCCCAGGGGAGAGTCTCTCATCCAGTCTCAGCCATTGATTGAGGTTCTAGGCCTTAACCTGCCACATTTGGACTCTTACTTGCTGAGATGTTTCTGCGAGTATCTCTGTAGATCTTAGGAAGCTATTTCTTGAGATGCAGAGATTAATAGTTAATACAAATGATAGCCGTGCATATTTTCTCCCCCAGGAATCCCCTTGAAGCCTATGTTGGCTCATCCAACAAAAGGAATTGGAGAAGTATTAAAGCGTTTTGAAGAAGCCGCTTTTACCTGTGAATATAAATATGATGGGGAGCGAGCACAGGTAAGGATGCTTGGAGTAGGTCTTCCCTTCAACTTTATACCTGGGTCCCATTCTACGCTGCCATATAATGGATTATGTTATTTTAACGATAATATTAATATGTTTTTAACTCCATGTTTTAATGCTTAAATGATGTTATATTTTTATGATCTTATCGATAGTTAAGTTATTGTTGTTATATGTTAGGTAGAGGTAAAGGGTTTCCCCTGACATTAAATCCAGTGATGTCCGACTGGGGGTTGGTGCTCATCTCCATTCCTAAGCCAAGGAACCAGAGTTGTCCATAGACACCTCCAGGTTCGTGGCCAGCATGACTGCATGCAGCGCCATTATGTTAGGTTCCAAATATATGTGAGGCATTCAATTTTGCCATAAATAAATGCCATGGAAACCGCTTTGAGTTTCCCACTGGAGTGAGAAAAGCAGTATACAAGTGAAGTAAATAAATATAAATAAAAATATCCAGATTATCAAAGCAGATAATCCACATTATCTGCTCTGAACTGGATTATAAGAGTCTACACTGCCATATAATCCAGTTCAGAGTAGATCATCTGGATTTTATATGGCAGTGTAGAAGGAGCCTGTGTCTCAAGGGTGGATTTTCCTTCTTCACAGATCCACATCCTGGAGAATGGGGAAGTGCATATCTACAGCCGGAACCAAGAGAACAACACAACCAAATACCCTGATATTGTGAGCCGTATCCCCAAGGTACAGTGGCTTTTGGAAATATAGGGTCATTTGTGAATAGATAAAATTGAGGATGACCTCTCTCTGGTAGAAAGCAGTTGTTATGCAGAGAGTTTGGGATAAAGTGAAACTTGGGTAACCTGAACCCTCATGATTTTGCAGGTAAAAAAGAGCACTGTAGAGTCATGTATCTTGGATGCAGAAGCTGTGGCCTGGGATCCTGATTCCAAACAGATCCAGCCATTCCAAGTGCTGACTACCCGGAAGCGAAAAGTAAGCTGGATTGTTTTGCTAGATTTAAAGGGCTTCCCGCCCAGCATCCCTTTTGCTTGATTCTTCCTTTCTTATGGCACACAACACAACTGGAATAAAATGGGTTATTAATAGGAAGATGAAGTAGGAGGATTCTTTTGTAGCTTCAACAACACTGGCCAACACACATTTTGGGGCTTCAAACATTAGACTTACTTCTGGGTATAATTGATATGTTGGATTCCAAAAATGACACCAGATTTCCTCTTTCTACCCAATTTTTTGAGATACAGAACATATGCCCTATACGAGTCACCATCTGCTCACCCATAAAAATCATAATAAACATATCTAAGAAACTAGAACTGATGCGGTCTATCTAATTCAATTTTCTGAATCAGCACCCCAAAAAACCCCAGGAACAGGCATGAAAATCAAGACACCAAGAAAAAGATAATTGGGCTGTGTAATAGGTAGTATGATATTTACTAACAAATTGTGGGACATTAAGAAAAATTACTTCACTAGCAACTGGGTTGTTGTGAGTTTTCCGGGCTGTATGGCCATGTTCCAGAAGCATTCTCTCCTGATGTTTAACCCACATCTATGGCAGGCATCCTCAGAGGTTTTGAGGTCTGTTGGAAACGAGGCAAGTGGGGTTTATATATCTGTGGAATGTCCAGGGTGGGAGAAATAATTCTTGTCTGTTTGAGGCAGATGTGAATGTTGCAATTGGCCACCTTGATTAGCATTGAATGGCCTTGCAGCTTCAAAGCCTGGCTGCTTCCTGGCTGGGGGGAATCCTTTGTTGGGAGGTGTTAGCTGGCCCTGATTTATTGTTGTCTGGAATTACCCTGTTTCCTCAGTGTTGCTCTTTATTTACTGTCCTGATTTTAGATAGTTTTTTAAATACTGGTAGGTAGCCAGATTTTGTTCATTTTCATGGTTTCCTCCTTTTTGTTTAAATTGTCCACATGCTTGTTCAACAGAAAGGAGGAAACAATGAAAATGAGCAGAATCCAGCTACCAGCATTTTAAAATTCTAAAATCAGGACAGTAAATAAAGAGCAACACTCAAAAAGCAGGGGAATTCTAGACAAGAATAAATCAGCGCCAGCTAACACCTCCCAAGCAGCAACCAGCCAGGCTTTGAAGCTGCAAGGCCATTCAATGCTAATCAAGCTGGCCAAGTGCAACATTCACACTTGCCTCCAACAGACAAGAGTTCTTTCTCCCACCCTGGACATTCCACATAAAGACATTAACATTACTAATCCACATGTTTAAAAGAATCTGCCTCTTGCTATGTATCCTGTTGTAAGTCCTTTGGAGCTCATCTGTCTCAGTACAGCAGTAAGGGCACAAAAATCCACACATAGATAGTATATCAAAACAACTTATTTATCTCCTCACAAAGAGCTAATTTTTGCTCACCATAGACAATTGGTACTTTGTTTGGAGGTGTTAGCTGGCCCTGATTGAGTCATATCTGGAATTCCCCTGCTTTTTGAGTGTTGCCCAGGGCCAACTAATACCTCCAAACAAAGGATTCCCCCATACAGCAATCAGCCAGGCTTTGAAGCTGCAAGGCCGTTCAATGCTAATCAAGCTGGCCAACTGCAACATTCACACTTGCCTCCAACAAGCAAGAGTTCTTTCTCCCACCCTGGACATTCCACAGATATATAAATCTCACTTGCCTAGTTTCCAACAGACCTCACAACTTCTGAGAATGTCTGCCATAGATGTGGGTAAAATGTCAGGAGGGAATACTTTTGGAACATGGCTATACAGCCTGGAAAATTCACAGCAACCCAGTGATTCTGGCTATGAAAGCCTTCAACAACTCACTGGCAATTATTCGCTGGAAAGTGTGAAAATATAAACATTCTTTGGGGAGGACAAAAGCCAGAGCAGTTTTCCAATGTCAATCCCTCCTTAAGGCCACCATTTTTCTTCCAGGATGTGGATGCTGAAGATATCAGAGTGCAGGTCTGCGTATATGCATTTGACATGCTCTACCTCAATGGGCAGGTAAGTGTCCTGGTTCCGCTATACAACCGAACATTTGATGCTCTTATTCAGCACATCACTATTCAACACCATTCACCCTGCATTGTTTACACTTTTTTTTCCAATTGCCCTGCCTTATTCCCTGTTCTTTGCCTGCCTGTTAAATGAGGAATTTTGTGTCTGTTCAGTCTCTGGTCCGGGAACCCTTATCCCAGCGCCGGACCCTACTGCGGGATTCCTTCACTGAGGTTGAAGGTCAATTCCTCTTTGCCACCTCCATGGACACAAGTAACACAGACGAGATAGCGGAGTTCCTGGAACGCTCCATCAAAGGTAAATAGCCATTATTTGATTGGGTTTCCCCAGTGTGTGTAATATTTCTTAAGACCAGGCATCTTTTGAGTTCCAGCCTTGTAGTTGTGCAGTATAGTAATGCTCGGGATAGTGGATTAGGATATAAGACCATATAGGTTTAAATGAAACAGAATTAGCTACGTTCTACATCACGCATGGGCAAACTTCGGCCCTTCAGGTGTTTTGGACTTCACCTCCTACAATTCCAGTTACTTAGGCGATCCTTTGTTGTCCGAGTAGGATAGTCTTCCAAGGTCAGTGGTCTGTTGGTGACTGTGGAGCCCTATTCTTGATCTGCATCTTCTCCTGCAGTGAGGGCATTGGCTTCCAGGTGGAAGGCAGTCTCGGTGGGGATTGGCTTGAAACACCTTCCTCTTGGCACATTTCTCTCTTTCGCCCTCCATTTGTGCCTCTTCAAATTCTGCAGCACTGCTGGTCACAGCTGACCTCCAGCTGGAGCACTCAAGGGCCAGGGCTTACCAGTTCTCAGTGTCTATGTCACAATTTTTAAGGTTGGCTTTGAGCCCATCTTTAAATCTCTTTTCCTGCCCACCAACATTCTGTTTTCTGTTCTTGAGTTCGGAGTAGAGCAACTGCTTTGGGAGATGGTGGTCGGGCATCCAGACAACATGGCCGATCCAGCAGAGTTGATGGCGGAGGACCATCACTTCAATGCTGGTGGTCTTTGCTTCTTCCAGCACGCTGACATTTGTCCTCTTGTCTTCCCAAGAGATTTGCAGGATTTTCCAGAAGCAACGGTGATGGAATCTTTCCAGTAGGATTTGTGGGAGTTGAGTGTTGAAAATAGCAACATCTCAAGCCTTTCACAATTCATTTGTTAATATATATATTTGCTAAATACCTTCTGCAAACCTAGCAGTTCAAAAACATACAAATGTGAGTAGATCAATAGGTACCTCTCCGGCAGGAAGGAAACAGCGCTCCATGCAGTCATGCCAGCCACATGACTTTGGAGGTGTCTATGGACAATGCCGGCTCATCTCCGTTTCTGAGATGAGCACCAATCCTCAGAGTCAGACACGACTGGACTTAATGTCAAGGGAAAACCTTTACCGCTACTATTCTATGCTGACTTCTAACAAGGTCATGCTTTTCTTGACTAGTGGTTTTCAAAAGGTGGTCTCCACATGTTCATAGAGATTCACATCTGTCAAATGGATATGACATCATTTTTCCTTTTTCAATAAGTTATGATTGCCATTTATTTCCAAAAGGATATTTCCCAAGAGACTGTGTGCTCTTATTGGCAATACTGAAGTCCAAAGAATTATGGGAGTTGAAGTCCAAAACACCTCAAGGGGAGAAGTTTGCCCATGCGTGTTCTATATAGTATTTGTAAGGAGAAAAACAGAGATATAGTGTATTCTACCTTAAACTCCTTGAGTAAGGAAGCAGGATTAATGATCTGCTTTATGGGATGAGCTACTGATAAGATAACTTGTCTCCCTCAGACTCTTGTGAGGGGCTAATGGTAAAAACATTGGAAGTGGATGCCACATATGAAATTGCAAAGAGATCCCACAACTGGCTAAAGGTAAGAATGTAGTGCTTTTTCAGCATCTTGCAATGCCATCTGACAGAACAATGTGGATTGAGCTATAATAACATAAGGAGAGATGAAGTAGTGTCTCCTTTCCACTGATTGACTTAAGTTGAGGGAGGGAAGGAGAAGGTAAATTATTTTTCTTATTTATTGGTTTGAGTAAAATGGCCATAATGAGTTACAATGACATAAAAAATCATACCACATAAGTAACTGTGTTTGTTTCCTACAGATAACACTATCAAAGCTTGCATTATTTAGAAAATCTCAAAACAAATTCCTTTTACTTAGACAGGTTTAATTAATTGATTTACTATATTTATACCCCACCTTCTCTCACCCTAAAAGGGACTCAGAGCACCTTACAAGTTATATGTACATAAAATGTTATATTATTAGCATAGCACAATATTAGTATTATATATTACTATATTGTATTATACCACTATACTGCAATATTATTAGTAATATTATATATAATATACAATTATTATATTGTGTTACATTATAATATCATTGTCAATATTATATGCATATACAATATATTACATTTTTGACATAGCACAATATTGTTGTTGTTCATTCGTTCAGTCGACTCCGACTCTTCGTGACCTCATGGACCAGCCCACGCCAGAGCTCCCTGTCGGCCGTTACCACCCCCAGCTCTCTCAAGGTCAGTCCAGTCACTTCAAGGATGCCATCCATCCATCTTGCCCTTGGTCGGCCCCTCTTCCTTTTGCCTTCCACTTTCCCCAGCATAATTGTCTTCTCTAGGCTTTCCTGTCTCCTCATGATGTGGCCAAAGTACTTCAACTTTGTCTCTAGTATCTTTCCCTCCAGTGAGCAGTCGGGCTTTATTTCCTGGAGGATGGACTGGTTGGATCTTCTCGCAGTCCAAGGCACTCTCAGAACTTTCCTCCAGCACCACAGTTCAAAAGCATCGATCTTCCTTCGCTCAGCCTTCCCTAAGGTCCAGCTCTCACATCCGTAGGTTACTACAGGGAATACCATGGCTTTGACTAGGCGGATCTTTGTTGCCAGTCTGATGTCTCTACTCTTTACTATTTTATCGAGATTGGACATTGCTCTCCTCCCAAGAAGTAAGCGTCTTCTGATTTCCTGGCCACAGTCTGCATCTGCAGTAATCTTTGCACCTAGAAATACAAAGTCTGTCACGGCCTCCACGGTTTCTCCCTCTATTTTCCAGTTGTCAATCATTCTTGTTGCCATAATCTTGGTTTTTTTGACGTTTAGCTGCAACCCGGCTTTTGCGCTTTCTTCTTTCACCTTGATTAGAAGGCTCCTCAGCTCCTCCTCGCTTTCGGCCATCAGAGTGGTGTCATCTGCATATCTGAGGTTGTTAATGTTTCTTCCAGCAATTTTCACCCCAGCTTTGCATTCATCCAGCCCCGCGCATCGCATGATGTGTTCTGCATACAAGTTAAAAAGGTTGGGTGAGAGGATGCAGCCTTGCCGTACGCCTTTCCCAATCTTGAACCAGTCTGTTGTTCCGTGGTCAGTTCGTGGTCAGCACAATATTAGTATTGTGTATTATTATATTGTAAATACCATTATACTGCAATATTATTAGTAATATTACATTAATATGTAATATACAATTGTTATATTGTATTACATTATAATATCATTTTCAATATTATATGTATATACAATATATTGCATTATTGACATAGCACAATATTAGTACTGTGTATTATTATATTGTAAATGCCATTATACTGCAATATTATTAGTAATATTACATGTAATATATAATATACAATTATTATATTGTGTTACAATTAGTATTATATTATATTACACTATAATATTATTATCAATATTATATGTATATGCAATATATTATATTATTATTGCATATACATATAATATTGATAATTATAATATTATGTAATATAATATAATGTTACTGTTTATTGTTTATATGTGATTTATATTAATTGTATTGTATTTATTGTTTTGTTTATTGCTTTTGTTTATTGGTGTACTGTTGGGCTTGGCCTCATGTAAGCTGTTCTGAGTCCCTTGGGGAGATGGTGGCGGGGTATAAATAAAGTTTTTTTATTATTATTATTAGCATAGCACTATATTAGCATCATATATTACTATATTCTTGCTGGGGGGAAGAGACTCCCAACTGATGACACAGGAGACATGGTGGAACTGTGTCTTCCTTCGTTTAACTCATGGTAATTTTGTTTTCTACATCAGCTGAAAAAAGATTATCTGGATGGTGTGGGGGACACTCTGGACCTGGTGGTGATTGGTGCCTACTTAGGGAAGGGAAAGCGTGCAGGCGCCTATGGCGGCTTCCTCCTGGCTTGTTATGATGATGAAAGCGAGGAGTTCCAGAGCATCTGCAAGGTAATGATCCACAGGTTTCAAGTAAACTGGGCTTTTCCCATCAGACTTCATGTTAGCATCATGGTCAAACATTAACAGTTGTTCAGTGCCATAAGAGGGCTAACTTGCATAAATGACCTTGTATATTTTTTGTACTTGCTTTGCACTTTGAGAATGGAAACGATATGAAGATTGAGAACAGATAAGGGAGTGGATTTTTCTCTCTTGCGAACCTGGCTTGGAGAATTCTCTATGTTGCGGGAGATAGGTCACATTTGTACACTTCAACTTCATTTGCATTTGCACCATAAAAACCCTGGGAGCAGTTTCAAAATGCTGTCAACCCCAGAGCAGTTGTCAGGGGCATTCGGAAGCTTTCTGTATCTTTGGAGAATGTAGTACAGCCTACATGATCTGAACCTACAAAATTAGGGGCTGTCATTTTGTCCTTGGTTTGGAAGGAAAAAAAGCAAAGACCAGTTTTTCTACCAAATTTTTGGAATAAAATAAGTGGCTCATGCATTTCTACTATTGTTTGCCTTGTGATGCAGTAATAGCTATTTACTTTTTCACTGTCATCCCTCTGCCTGTTCTTAGATTGGCACTGGATTTACAGATGAGGACCTCGAGAAACTTCATACCTCTCTTAAGGTAGGAACTTCTTTCTGTTCAGCCAAGGCATTGATCTAAGCTGAGGAACAGAAGACGTGTATGCTTTCTCTCCTCCAGTATTCTTTCACATGAAATGTCTGTAGATGGAGCATCCTTGGATCTGATCTGCCTGTAGCACTAGCCAGCTGTTCTCCATTCTGTAAGAGAAATCAATTCTGACTCTGGGTCATGAGGATGCTTGCCATAGATGCAGGCAAAACGTCAGGAGACAATGCCTCTAGAACATGGCCATATAGCCTGAAAAAAACCTACAACAACCCAGTGATTCCAGCCATGAAAGCCTTCAACAATAATTCTGACTCTCTTGCTCCAAAGCTGATAATACTGCCCTCACCCTGATCAGCCAAAGGGAAGAACCATACCATATTAGGCAATCAGGATACTGATCCCATTTGCGCAAACTTCAGCCCTCTAGGTGTTTTGAACTTCAACTCCCACAATTGATAACAGCCGGTAGAGTGTTAGGAATTGTGGGAGTTGAAGTCCAAAACACCTGGAGGGCCCAAGTTTGCCCATGCATGTTAATACTAAGGGCCTATCCAGACAGTACCTTTATTCCAGGAACTTCTGCAGCAAACAGGAGGATGGCCAGATGCAATTCCCTGTAAACCCTGAAGCAATAATTACAAAAAATGCGAGATTTCCAGGTGCAGGAATATCGCAGTTATGAGCCAGATATCTGGATCTTTGCATGTCTGTTTGTCCCTGCAATCGAAAATCACAGGATTTTTTATCTGATATTTGTTCCTGGGTTTTAGATGCTTGTTTCTGATTGGTTGGTTCCTAAAAAGAAGGAGACACTTGAGTAGAACGCGAAAACTTTGTGTTCCAGAAACTTCATGAAACGTGTGGAGGGCACATTTTCTCTGGCCAGGACAATGTTGTGGCCCCTAGTCAATGTTGTACATTTTTCACAAGAAGAGTAACCAGGAACATCCATGTATAAATAAGGAACAGCACAAGTACACAACCAAATCTGTCTGGACAGATGGCCAGGCAGCCAGGCTCTAAAAACAATAGATAATTACAAACTTCTGTTCCTGGTTTAAAAGTGTGTGTTCCTTCTTTCATTGTGTAGTGCTGACTTCGACAGAAGTAGTCCTACCCCATAAACTTTGTCTGAAATTTCATGAAGCATGTGGAGGGCACCGTTTCTCTGGCCTGCACATACAGTGGATCTTTTGCAGTGATCCGCATGACCAGATATGTGGATATCCGCACCTCATAGGTTTTTTTCAAAAACTGCCGGTTTCTGGCAGAAGTCCCACAGTGGCCCTCTTGGGGGTCTCTAAATCTCAAAACAAAGCATCAAGTCTGAACAATGGCAGCAGAAATCCCGGGACCAACAGGTCTGGATGTGGACCTCTCCTGAAGTTCTGAGATTTTTTGCCCCTCACTAAAACCCGTGATTTAGTGCTGTCTGGAAGCGCCCTAAGATGTCTTAATTCTATGTTTTTAATGTAATTGTTTATTTTAATGGACTGTTTGCTTTATATGGCATTGAATTGTTCCTGTCTGTAAGGCCACTCAAAGTCCCCTTCGGGGGGAGAAGGACAGGGTTTAAATATGATAACTAAATAAATGCCTCCATTAGACTGATCCTTGACATGCAAATGTTGACATTCATCCTAGCCTCTATATTGCAGGACCATGTGATTCCACAACCACGGCCATATTACCGCTGGGGTGGCACAGCGGAGCCTGACCACTGGCTGGAGGCACAACATGTCTGGGAAGTGAAGTGTGCTGACTTGTCCATTTCTCCTGTCCACAGAGCAGCAGTTGGATTGGTGAGTGAATGATAGCTGCTGGAAAGTCTGTGTGAGAAAATGAAAAAGTAGATGTTTGTGATGTATACACTCTCAGTTGTCTGCAGGATGGATGTTTGCATAAATATTATCATTTAGCCTAATAATAATAATAATAATAATAATAATAATAATAATAATAAGGCCTTGAAGACAATGCACAAACAACCAAAATAATTATATTTAGAGTGTCCTTTATCTGAAATGTTTGGGACCAAATGTTTTTGAATTTGTGATTTGTTTGGTGTTTTTGGTTACATACTAAATGAGAGGCAATGGGGAAAGAGGTTTAGCCACACATCCAGTGCTCACCAAGCCACCCCAAAGGAGCCCCTAAAATGTATTGTTGAAGGCTGTCATGGCTGGAATCACTGTATTGTTGAATGTTTTCCGGCCTGAATGGCCATGTTCCAGAAGTATTCTCTCCTGACGTTTCACCTGCATCGATGGCAGGCATCCTTGGAGGTTGTGTCCTCACAACCTCCAAGGATGCCTGCCATAGATGCAGGCGAAACGTCAGGAAAGAATGCTTCTGGAACATGGTCATACAGCCCGGAAAACACACAACAACCTAGCCCCTAGAATCATAGAACTGGAAGAGGCCTTGATGGCCATTCATTCCAAGAAGCAGGAAAATTGCATTCAAAGCACCCCCGACAGATGGCCATCCAGCCTCTGTTTTAAAGCCTCCAAAGAAGGGAGACTCCACCACACTCCGAGGCAGAGAGTTCCACTGCTGAACAGCTCTCACAGTCAGGAAGTTCTTTCTAATGTTCAGGTCGAATTTCCTTTCCTGTAGTTTGAAGCCATTGTTTAGTTTGATTCCATAGAGTTGGAAAAGACCTTGTGAGCCGTGCAGTCCAACCCGCTGCCAAGAAGCAGGAAAATCACATTCATCACTGCCAGAAACTTAATGGAGGAAAGAGACAATTGGGGGGGGGGGGGGAGCATGGTTTACACAAGGCCGCTACAAAAACCAGATCTCCCAAATGTTTCCCCTACTATCAGCATATGTTCTGCCAAAGTAACTAGGAAGTCAAGAAGAACCCCCACACACACAAACACACACACGCACACACACGCACGCACACACACATCCTGCTCCCTGATTAGCTAGTTTGCAGACAAAATCTGCTCAGAAGAGGAGTGGGATGGGAAACTGTCATGTTTGATGGCAAATGGGGTGTTGAATGACCCATCCCAACTTCATAGCCAACTTATCTATCACCTGCAGGTGGATGAAGAGAAGGGCATCTCGCTGCGCTTCCCCAGATTCCTACGCCTCCGAGATGATAAGAAACCAGAGGAAGCCACTAGCAGCGCTCAGGTACAGAACAAGGGAGGACATTGTATATATTTATGGGGTTATGGTGGGGAGGAATGTGACAGTTTCTGTCTCTTTGTAGAGTATGCAGAAATTTAAAATTCCTACTTTTTTTGAGCAATATTGTTCATCCACTTTCCATGTTTTAACAAACCCTTTAATGCTGTCCCCTTTTGTTGTTTGTTTTATGCTCGTTTGTTTTCTTCAAATTTCAATTAAAATTAGTTTAAAAAAAAAGACTTGTCAAGGGGATGGAAGGGGATCCCCTTCAGTCCTTCTTGTGAATTGATAATGGCGAACAATTGGCCTTGCTTGGTTTGAAATGAATTTAGTCCATGGGAATTTTAGGAACCAGAACAGCAAAACCCTGAGGTGATAAGGAATTTAACAGGTAAAGGTTTCCCTTTGATATTAAGTCTAGTCATGTCTGACTCTGGAGGGTGTCAGACAAAGTCAGAGTTGTCCATAGACACCTCCAAGGTCATGTGGCTGGCATAACCGCATAGAGCGCTCTTTCTTTCCTACAGAAGCGGTACCTATTGATTTACTCACATTTGCATGTTTTTGAACTGCTAGGTTGGCAGAAGCTGAGGCTAACAGTGGGAGCTCATCCCGCTCCCTAGGTTTGAACTGTTGATCTTTCAGTTAGCAAGTTCAGCAGTTAAGCAGTTAAACCCACTGTGCCACCAGGCCCTCCACAAGGGCATTCATTCCATACTGTTAATGCACCAAGTGAATGGTATGGACCTTGGAAAACTATGACTCCCAGGACTGCACAGCATGGAGACATGGCATGATGATGGTGGTGGTAGTGGTGGTATTTAAAATGGGTCCCAACTGCATTTATTCTACAGTGTAGATGCACCTAGAAGGGTATGCCCTCGTGAAACTATAACTCCCAGGAGGACTCCATTGCATGGAGCCATGGTATTTGAAGTGGGGTGCAAGGGCATTCATACTAAAAAAAAATAAAGGTTTCCCCTGACATTAAGCCTAGTTGTGTCCGACTCTGGTGGGTGGTGCTGATCTCCATTTCTGAGCTGAAGAGCTGGCCTTGTCCACAGACTCCTCCAAGGTCATGTGATTAGCATGACTGCATGGAGCGCTGTTACCTTCCCACTGGAGCGGTACCCATTGATCTACTCACATTTCTATGTTTTCGAACTGCTAGGATGGCAGAAGCTGTGGCTAACAGTGGGAGCTGTTAGGAATAAGCCAAGAACAATAGTGCAGGACTAGTGAGTTAAGATGCAAGGGGAGAAACGACACCTCTCCATAATGTGTGTGTTTTTTTCTGGTTGCAGGTTGCTGAGCTGTACCGGAAGCAGCAACAGATCCAGAATCAGCAGTCAGTGGAAAATGGAAACGATGATTTCTACTAGTGTTTCTGTTTGTCTTCTTAATGTGTTGTTGGTTTCTCCTGGACTGAACATAGAATTTTCCTGGTCTCTGAAAGATGCCCTTATGAATCTCCTCAGCCACTTTGTGGAGGGAGTGTGTACTGAATCTAGTTCTGCTTTAATAAACTTTGTGAAAGTAACAGAAGTTTTACTACCTGCTTAGTTTGAAATGCTTTGCTTAGATTTTGCAGTTTGAGGCATAGAAAGTGTTTAAAACAAATGTTTATTGGTGCATAATTGGAAAAGGCAGCGCAAGAAACAAGTGCTATGAAGTATACATACAAAAAAGCCACTTCTAATGTCAGAGACTTTGTTTTCCTCTGTTTGTGGGAAAGAGGGGATGTGCAATAGAGAAGTGAAAGAGGTCCTACCCTGATAAAGTCTACATCAGAAATCTTGAGACTACCACCAAAGAGGGTAACCTTCTCCTTCAGGCCTTTCCATGGGATCCGTTCTACCTTTTACATACACAGAGTCCATCAGCCCCACAGCTCTGAATCACTCCTCTACCTACTAGGCCTGCCCTCCAAAGTATCATGCAAGATACTAACCCAACCGTTTCCCAAATTCTATTCCTACATGCTGGCTCTCTTCTTATCTACATCCATTGTCGCTCTGGCTCCTTGCTGTTAGTCTTTTGGGGAAGAGAGAATTAAGGCACCGATCCTTGCATCTCAGGGGTGATGCGCAGGCGCTGGCTTCGTGCCTTGTAGACTTCGATGAGCAGGTCCTTCACATACTGGATTTCTCTCTCGATAGACTCTGCTTTTTCGCGCAGGTCACGGTTGCGTGCCTCAAGGAGCTGGCACTCATCCCCCAGTGCATCATGTTCAGCCCGCTTGCGCTGACGGTAGCGCAGGGCTGCTGTCTTGTTCTGGTCTCGCTTCTTCTGGCGCCGGTCCCCTTTGGGCGCTGGGGCAAGTGGCTCTTCAACCAGGACAGAGACTTCACTGCCCTGAAATGGGAGCTCAGTTGGTGCATCCCTACCATAGAGCTCCAACAACTCCAAGCAGCTTGAATCCAAGGTCTGCAGGGGAGCAGGTGTGCAGGGATGGTCCTGGGGTTGGAAACCATCAGCAAAGGGAAAGTGCAAGTTCCTATCAGAGGGAGAGGTGCTGGGTGCTACCTGTTCTGGTGAGAGTGACTCCTCCAAGAAATAATCCTCCGTCTGCTCCCACTCTTTCTTGAGGAGAGAGGTCATGGCCTCCAGGTCTGGAGCAGGAGGGGAGGGCAGTGAGAACAGCGAGGGCTCCTCTGACACACTCAGGAGCGTGGCCAGGTCTGTGCGCTCCATCATCCAGTCTGAGAAGCCATCGCCTACAGATAAGTGAAGCAAAGCAAGCAAGAAACAATGAGATTGACAAGAAAAGCAGACCGTATCAACTTCTAAGCATGAGACTAGATGGACTGGGAGCCAAGAACCCTTCTATGTTGTGTGGTTCTAGGCCTGGTACACATTCAATCATTCACAGAAGGGGCTGTCTGCAAAATATAAAATCTAGACGGCTTGGTTCCAGAATATTTGGTGAACCGCATCTACTACTATAGACCAACTCGGACACTGCGGTCATCGGAGGAGGCCCTCCTCTCAGTCCTAAGCACAGCTGGTGGGAACGAGATAAAGAGCCTTCTCCATGGCTGCCCCCCACCTCTGGAACTCCCTTCCTAAGGAGTTAAAAGATGGCCCCCTCCCTCCCTGAGTTCAAGAAACAACTGAAGATGTACCTTTGCTCACTGGCTTAGGAGGAGGCGGAGGAGGAGAAGGTGGTGTTGATAATGCTACCATTACACCTCTGATTAATAGCTACCATCCGTATACGCACTCTATTCACTCCACCAGCTCAATAGCTATCTTGAGCAAAGATCAATCTATTTGCTTCCAAGGGACTGGGAAAGTGATGCTTCTATTCAATGTTTTGTCTTATGTCTAATATAACAGGCTGCGTTTTTTATTTAATTTTAGTTGTTAAGTCATAATTTTTTTTTATATGCTGAGTTTCCAAATTTCATTATTATGGATGTATTGTTGTTGCCTTGAATGTTGTATGCCTTTTATGTTTGGAATCTGCTGAAGTCACTCTGGGGAGGTGGATTATAAATAGTATTATTATTTGAAACACAACATGATGAGTCCACAGCAGACACTCTGCTGGTTGTTGTATTGGATCACAGGTCGGACACTTCCCAAGTGTCTAGGACTGTGTGATGTATCGGCAAATAAAGCGGATCCCAGTAAGGTGGCGTTTTGCAGCTGGCAGATGGTAACCTTGTCAGCACCGATTGTTATTTAAGTGCAGGCCAAGGTCTGTAGGCACTGCACCCAGTGTGCCGATCACCACTGGGACCAACTTTACTGGTTTGTACCAGAGTCTTTGCAGTTCTATCTTTAAATCCTCATATCGTGTCAGATTATTATTATTATTATTATTATTATTATTATTATTATTATAGAAGAAATAGCTGAAATATAGTAACAAAAACCCACGTGGGAGGATTAGAGGTAAAAGGTTGCTCCTAATGTGTCTAGATCCAGGGAAGTCATGCTACCCCTCTATTCTGCCTTGGTCAGACCACACCTGAATTCTGGGCACCACAGTTGAAGGGAGATGTTGACAAGCTGGAATGTGTCTAGAAGAGGGCGACTAAAATGGTCAAGTGTCTGGAGAACAAGCCCTATGAGGAGCGGCTTAAAGAGCTGGGCATGTTTAGTGTGCAGAAGAGAAGGTTGAAAGACATGATGAGGGCCATGTATCAAGATGTGAGGGGAAGTCATAGGAGAAAGCTTGTTTTCTGCTGCCCTGGAGACTAGAAATATGTACTATATGTTTTTGTGGAGTCCAGTCCACTTCATCAATGGCTTCACACTTCAAAGGAGATTCCACCTGAACATTAGGAAGAACTTCCTAACTGAGACTGTTCAGCAGTGGAACTCTCTGCCCCGGAGTGTGGTGGAGACTCCTTCTTTGGAAGCTTTTAAGTAGAGGCTGGATGGCCATCTGTCAGGGTGCTTTGAATGTGATTTTCCTACTTCTTAGCAGGGGGTTGGACTGGATGGCCCACAAGATTTCTTCCAGCTCTATAATTCTAATGGCCCACCACCTGTTGGATTGGAAACACTGACTATGCTAGCTAGGGCTAATGGACTTTGCAGTCTACAACTACTTTGTAGCCTGGAAAGCTATAAATGAACCACCTCTCCTAAATTTATGGGATACTTAATCAGTCATTGGTTTTGAAACTGTTAGCTATTTGCCTTCCAGATGCCAAGGTATTGTTTACAAGTATCAGGTGTATGATACATCTATGTGTTTCATCATCATAGATGTGAATAAAAAAAATCTCAAAGGGATGATTGCCTCCCAGATGCTGTTGTTCACAAATATGATACATCTATGTGTATCTGAATAAAAAAATATCTCAAGGGGAATAATTTTAAGAAACCTGAGTTTAAAATAATTCCTAAATTGATGCTTATGTTGCTAATAGTGCTGCAGCTGAACAACTGAATCCTATGCAAATGCTGGTTGCTGAAAGGCCCCCAAGACACCACCTTGAACCAAGCAACTATCCCTCCCACCTTTAAGGGTCCAGCTCCTTGCATTTATTCACCTGTGAGCCTAGAAAGCTCCAAGTTGAGGGCAAAGCCCTCATCTACAGGCCCGGCTAGCGGCTCACAATGACCGGTGTGGGGCAGCCGGTGCTTGAGCAGCTCCGGCCTGCAGGACATGCTGCTAGCTGGGATCATGGTCAGGTCGAGGTCTGGGTCCAAAGTCAATGCCGCCAGCAGGGACATGGTAGCGATTCCTCAAGGCAGGACTGGAACGTGGCAGGCAAGGAGTGGCTTGGCTCCTGCGGGCAGGGATGGCGGTGCTGGCAAAAGACCTGAAATAGGAAGACACCGAAAAATGGGTCATGGGTTTGTGCAGTTTTCTCAGAAAGCAGCAAAAGGGACCAATCTCGTCATACTTTAAGCTGAAGTCAGTTTACCCATGGTGAGGACACGGCCAGTTTTGTTCTCTTGGAAACTTTAGCTGACTTTGAAGCAAGCGACTTGCGTGTGACAGTATTTGCAGAGCAGGACAGACCGCCTGTTGAGTATAGCTGGGGCACCCTTCTCCCCCTCCCCATGGTTGATTCCAGGAGCAAAGCTATTGTCCAGATGGCCAGGGGCTGGGGGAGTTGTATGCAACACCTTCATGAGCAAAGGAGAAGCAACCTGCTGCTCTCCAGATATTGAGGGATACTGTTGTCCCTCCACATTTGCAGACTGGATTATTCACAGGTTTGATTTAAAATGTTCACTCTGAACCTCTCGGTACCCCAATGCGACTCTACAGTCAATTTCCTCTGGTTATGTTTACTTTGAGAGAGAACACCAATATATATAAACCCATAAACTGGTCCATGGAGTTGAAAATGAGCCGGTTGTTGGCACAGCGGGTTAAACCACCAGCTGTAGAAAATCGTGCCAATCAGAAGGTTGGCAGTTCGGGCCCAGGTTGGGGTGAGCTCCCACCATCAGCCCGGCTTCTGTCCACCTAGCAGATTGAGGACAGTGGTGTGAATGGATAGATGGGTACCATTTTTGGCAGGGAGGTAATAAAAGGCCTCACTGCCAAAGAACATGTCGGCGATTCGATCCCAGGAGATGTCTACAAAGCTTCTCTGCATGGAAGATGAAGCAACAGCACCATCCCATGGTCGGAGTTGAGCACGGCCTCCAGATGCCCGAGATCGAAAAGATAGGGAAAGCCTTTACCTCTGTTTCCACATTGTCTGTCTTTGTTAATTGTATAACGGCATTGAATGTTTGCAGTATATGTGTTCTGTACTCCACCCTGAGTCCCTTCAGAGAGTTAGGGTAGAATATAAATAGTGCTATTTATAAATATTTATAATTATAATATAAATTATAATTATATATTATTATTTTCTGTGTCAGGAGCAACTTGAGAAACTGCAAGTCACTTCTGGTGTGAGAGAATTGGCTGTCTGCAAAGATGTTGCCCAGGGGACGCCTGGATGTTTTGATGTTTTACCATCCTTCTCTCATATCCATGCATGTGGAGCCGGAACTGACAAAGGGAGGTCGTCCGCGCTCTCCCCGGATTCGAACCTGTCAGTCTTCAGTCCTGCCAGCAGAAGGGTTTAACCCATTGTGCCACCGGAAGCTCCTTATTAATAATATAATATAATAATATAAATTATTATTGTAATAAAATATAATTATATAATTATAATATAATGTATATTTATATTTAAAGGTAAAGGTTTTCCCCTGACATGAAATCCAGTAGTGTCCGACTCTGGGGTGTGGTGCTCATTTCCACTTCTAAGCCAAAAAGCTGGCATTGTCCATAGACACCTCCAAGGTCATGTGGCTGGCATGACTGCATGGAGTGCTGTTATATATTTATATTGCAAATATAATATATTCATATTGTAAATATAATATATTTATATATTTATATTGTAAATATATATAATAATTATTATTAACACCTGTCTCAAAATCCCTAGGTCCTCCATTGTGATTCTATGGTCAACGTCCAACATAAGTTGACCATAAAGTCATGCTGAAAGACCTAGAAATTCCTAGAGAAAATGTTAAAAATAGCAATTTCTTTGTAATTTTTCACTTCCACAGGACTTCTGTGCCCCTAACCCAGGCATGGGCAAACTTAGGCCCTCTAGGTGTTTTGGACTGCAACTCCCACAATTCCTAACAGCCTACCGGCTATTAGGAATTGTGGGAGTTGGAGTCCAAAACACCTAGAGGGCCTAAGTTTGTCCAACTGGGACTGAAGGGAGTTGGAAGTCCCAAAGAGCTGGAGGCACTGAGCTCAAAGTCCAATCCCGGTGGCTCTCCCACTGGGTTTCCAAGGGGAGTGCCATCAACCAGTGGTGCCACATTCCCTCTGCCTCTCTTCCACGCAGCCAAGGAGCAGGTGACAACACTGTGTTGTGGCTTCTCCCAGCGGGACTGGCATATGCACCTGATCCCTCCTTCCTTGGGGATCCCTGAGCTTCTCCCTAGGCCCAAATGGGCAGGAAAGAGAGAGCAACAAAAGGGGCAAAACAGCAGTCTTTGTATGCATCCAATGAGTGCAGTGTGGCACCACTTGAATACAAATGGCTCAGAACTAAAGAATCCTAGGAGTTGCAATTGAGTGATGAACCAAGGCTAAAGAACTCCAGGATTCTAGAGCATTGAGCCATGGCAATCTAAGTGTTGTCAAACTGCATTCATTCCACCATGGAGATGCACTTTTGGCGACAAAAGCTTCTTCCCATCGCAGTCTCAGTCGACTCGGCTGACAGATCGCCTTCTCCTAATCCTTAGGGTGGGATTTAGAGGGGATCCCATCTCCCACAAGGACACAAGCACCCCGGGATCGGGATTTACTCACTCCATTTTGCTGTTTTGAGTGTGCAGGTCGCACGACACGCTGTTTCGCTTCGGGATGGGCGCAGCTCTACAAAGGGGCCATCTCTCCGCTCTCAGCCCAAGGCCTCGCTCTTTTCCAGCTGATCTGCTTTGCACCTGAGTCGAGAAGGGAATGAATCACCGGGGGAGGAGCTGCCCTATAAACGGGGCCCTTCCCCAGGCAGGCTTCTCAGGGATCCATCCGCCAGTCCTTGCTCCGCCTGCTGCTTCTGGGCAGCTTTACGCACGCGTCAAAGGAAAAGGAGGTTTGTTCACTTTCAGGCATTCTTTCTCTGGGTAGGAAGAAGGGCAAAGCTAGGCAGGAATGGACAAATTAAAGGACTGGGACTCCAACTCTGAATATAGAGGACTGAGGAGCTGAACTGCCACAGGACAGGAACACCTTGAAGGCACACAACAACAAAAAGCAGAACCAAATGTTGCTGACTCTTCAGGAGGACATGTTACTCTCTTGTGGGCTTTACCTGTTGGCAGGCCTGTAGAGGGGGGGGGGGGGTTAGGGGTTCACCCCCCCCCCCGAAATGTTTCAGATTTAAAAAAAAAACTCAGTTTACTCATGAATTTTAACTGGTTAACCAAATCCCCATGCTAAGTCTATGAGATGCAAAAAAATAAGAGTCCCTACAGAACTGCATTTTGTATTTCTAGGTGCAAAGATTACTGCAGATGCAGACTGTAGCCAGGAAATCAGAAGACGCTTACTTCTTGGGAGGAGAGCAATGTCCAGTCTCGATAAAATAGTAAAGAGTAGAGACATCAGACTGGCAACAAAGATCCGCCTAGTCAAAGCCATGGTATTCCCCGTAGTCACCTACGGATGTGAGAGCTGGACCTTAGGGAAGGCTGAGCGAAGGAAGATCGATGCTTTTGAACTGTGGTGCTGGAGGAAAGTTCTGAGAGTGCCTTGGACTGCGAGAAGATCCAACCAGTCCATCCTCCAGGAAATAAAGCCCGACTGCTCACTGGAGGGAAGGATACTAGAGACAAAGTTGAAGTACTTTGGCCACATCATGAGGAGACAGGAAAGCCTAGAGAAGACAATTATGCTGGGGAAGGTGGAAGGTAAAAGGAAGAGGGGCCGACCAAGGGCAAGATGGATGGATGGCATCCTTGAAGTGACCCGACTGACCTTGAGGGAGCTGGGGGTGGTAACGGCCGACAGGGAGCTCTGGCATGGGCTGGTCCATGAGGTCACGAAGAGTTGGAGACGACTGAACGAATGAACAACAACACAGAACTGCAAGCACTATCTCAGGCAAATATTTATTTATTTATTATTCAAACTTATATGCCGCCACTCCCCTGGGGCTCGGAGCGGCTTATAAGAACAGGCTAAAATCTAACACAATTTAAAACAATTTAAAAACAGCAATATCAAAAATCAAAGGCCTGTCGAAACAGATATGTCTTACATGCTCTGCGGAAAGCTGACAAGTCCCGCAAGGCACGGACTTCAGGTGGCAGAGTATTCCAGAGTGATGGTGCCACTGCTGTAAAGGCTCTGCATCTGGTTGCTGTTAGACGCAATTTATTTATTTATTTATTTGGGGTTCTTATACCCCGCCCTTCTCACCCCGGAGGGGGACTCAGGGCGGCTTACAAAAGCAAAGGCACAATTCGATGCCTGCATCATAAAACAATCATACACAAAATACACAAAATTACATCAGAACTCAGTTAACAAAAAATTCATACATTATTAACATAAAATCAATAAAAACCAGTCTTGACACTGGGAATTTCCAATAGATCTTGGTCCTCAGAACGGAGGGATCTCTGGGGTTGGTAGGGGTGAGGCGGTCCCTCAGGTACATCGGCCCCAGACCATGCAAGGCCTTAAATATTGACAATTTATTCACACTGTCTTTACTTGCAGCAATAGCCGATGTAGTGAAGCAATCAAGTTGGGTGTGTGTTGAATGCTCTCATTAAGGAGGCCAGACTTGGTGGAGGTGGTTGACAGGGGCGGAGCTGCAGGCTATGGAAGGATGCTCTGTCCCCTGCTGTGCTCTTTGCTTCAGCGTGAGCTAGGAGGCAGGTTTCAACCCCCACCCCACCCCCACGTGTGAAATTTTCAACTCCTCCCCCCCCGCCGAAAATTTCAACCCCTCCCAAAAAAAATTTCTGGCTACGGCCCTGTCCCCATGCTAAGTCTATGAGATGCAAAAAATCTCCAGAACCTCCAGAACTGCCAGCACTATCTCAAGCAAATATTGACAATGTATTGTCCAAGGCTTTCATGGCTGGAATCACTAGGTTCTTGTGGGGGTTTTTCGGGCTATAGGGCCATGTTCTAGAGGCATTTCTCCTGACGTTTTGCCTGCATCTATGGCAAGCATCCTCAGAGGTAGTGAGGTCTGTTGGAACTAGGAAAATGGGTTTATATATCTGTGGAATGGCTGGGGTGGGGCAAAGAGCTCCTCTCTGCTGGAGCTAGGTGTGAATGTTTCAACTGACCACCTTCATTAGCATTTGAAGGCCTGGCTGAGCCTGGGAAAATCTTTTGTTGAGAGGTGTTAAGATGTGCCTGGTTGTTTCCTCTCTGCTGTTTTGCTGTTGTAATTTTTGAGTTTTTTTAATACTGGTAGCCAGATTTTGTTCATTTTCATGGTCTCTTCCTTTCCGTTGAAATTGTCCACATGCTTGTGGATTTCAATAGCTTCTCTGTGTAGTCTGACATGGTGGTTCTTGGTGTGGTCCAGCATTTCTGTGTTCTCAAATAATATGCTGTGTCCAGGCTGGTTCATCAGGTGCTCTGCTATGGTTGACTTCTCTGGCTGAAGTAGTCTGCAGTGCCTTTCATGTTCCTTGATTCGTGTTTGGGCAATGCTGTGTTTGGTGGTCCCTATGTAGACTTGTCCACAGCTGCATGGTATATGGTAGACTCCTGCAGAGGTGAGAGGATCTCTCTTGTCCCTTGCTGAACGTAGCATTTGTTGGATTTTCTTGGGGGGTTTGTAGATTGTTTGTATGTTGTGTTTCCTCATCAGCTTCCCTATGCGGTCAGTGGTTCCCTTGATGTATGGCAGGAACACTTTTCCTCTGGGTGGATCTTCATCTTTACTCTCGTGGCTTGTTCTTGGTCTTGCAGCTCTTCTGATGTCTGAGGTGGAGTCTCCATTGGCCTGGAGAGCCCAGTTGAGGTGGTTCAGTTCATCTTGGAGGAGGTGGGGTTCGCAGATTCTTTTTGCACGGTCTGCCAAGGCTTTAATGGTGCTTCTTTTTTGACTTTTTTGACTGTCATTACTTGCAGCAATAGCCGATGTAGTGAAGCAACCAAGTTGGGGGGGAGGGGGGCTTGAATGCTCTCATTAAAGGTAATGGTACTCACCTTTAAGACCTTGCATGGTCTGGGGCCGATGTACCTGAGGGACCGCCTCACCCCCTACCAACCCCAGAGATCCCTCCATTCTGAGGACCAAGATTTGTTTGAAATTCCCAATGTCAAGACCTTGCGTCTAACAGCAACCAGATGCAGAGCCTTTATAGCAGTGGCACCATCACTCTGGAATACTCTGCCACCTGAAGTCCGTGCCTTGCGGGACTTATCAGCTTTCCGCAGAGCATGTAAGACATATCTGTTTCGACAGGCCTTTGATTTTTGATATTGCTGTTTTTAAATTGTTTTAAATTGTGTTAGATTTTAGCCTGTTCTTGTAAGCCGCTCCGAGCCCCAGGGGAGTGGCGGCATATATGTTTGAATAATAAATAAATAAATTAAGGAGGCCAGCCTTGGTGGAGGTGGTTGACAGGGGCAGAGCTGCAGGCTATTGAAGGCTGCTCTGCCCCCTGCTGTGCTCTTTGCTTCAGCGTGAGCTAGGAGGCAGATTTCAACCCCACCCCCCACCCCCGGCGAAAATTTCAACACCCCCCCCCCCGAAAATTTCAACCCCTCCCAAAAAAAATTTCTGGCTATGGCCCTGCCTGTCGCCATCTGATGTTGAAGTCAAATCCCTTCCTAACAGCAGCTAAAGAATGCACAGGGTAATAATAATAATAATAATAATAATAATAATAATAATTCATTGGAACTTGTGCCACAAATATGATCTGCCTGTGACCAAGAACTGGTGGGGTCACAAGCCGGAAAAAGTTACAGAGAATTAACATGTCAAACTACTCTGGGACTTCTGGATTCAGACAGAGTTCTGGAGCACAATACTCCTGATCGTCAATGTTGCAATCCCAGGTGACAGCAGGATTGCAGAGAAACAACAGGAAAAGCTGACACAATATGAGGATTTAAAGATCAAACTGTAAAGAGTCTGGCACAAGCCAGTAAAGGTGGTCCCAGTGGTGATCAGCACACTGGGTGCAGTGCCTAAAGACCTTGACCTGCACTTAAATACAATTGCACTGACAAAATTACCATCTGCCAGCTGCAGAAGGCCAAATACTGGGATCTTCACGCATTATTTGCCGATACATCATACAGTCCTAGACACTTGGGAAGTGTCTGACGTGTGATCCAATTCAACAGCCAGCAGAGTGATCTTGTCTGCTGTGGACTCATCTTGTTGTGTTTCTAATAATAATAATAATAATAATAATAATAATAATAATAAATTTATTTTATTTACCACTAGCCATCCCTTGCCCATGCGTTGCTGTGGCCCAATCTGGTGATCTGGAAAATAAAATAATGAGAAAGGGTTGGTTTGTAATATATGTAATGTCTTTATGTTTGTGGGTAAACAGTATTTCTCACTGTTTCTTTGTCAGTGTTGATGTGGAGATTGTCTGGTTTGTTCGCTCTGGAACATGCACCATATCATTGTCCTTCTTTAGGGGTCACAAAACCCTTCCAGTACTTTCTGTTGGTCATGGAAGTTCTGTGTGCCAGGTTTGGTTAAATTACATCATTGGTGGAATTCAGAATGCTCTTTGATTGTAGATGAATTATAAATCCCAGCAACTGCAACTCCCAAATAACAAATTCAACCACCACCACCATCACCACCACCACCACCACCCCCCCCCCACCCACCCCCCCCCACCCCGCAACCCCACCAGTATTCAAATTTGGGCGTATCAAGTATTTGGTCCAGTGAATGAAAATACATCCTGCATATTAGGTATTTACATTATGATTCATCACAGTAGCAAAATTACAGTCATCACAACATGCGGAACTGTATTTAGGGGTTGCGGCATTAGGAAGGTTGAGAACCACTGAGCTGAAGAATGCACAGAGTAATAATAATCTTTTAGCACTCCAAAGACTGCAGAAATCCACTTCTATTGGCTGTTTGTTAATTTGCAAGAAACTGATTAGATTAGATTGGGGCTCAAATGTTGCTCTCAGTATATGAAATACAATAACAATAATAATACACTCCAAAGACTGCAGAAGTCCACTTCTATTGGCTGTTTGTTAATTTGCAAGAAACTGATTAGATTAGATTGGGGCTCAAATGTTGCTCTCAGTATATGGAATACAATAACAATAATAATACACAATATGAGGATTGAAAGTTTACATGTTATGAGGATTTAAAGATCAAACTGCAAACTGCACAAGCCAGGAAAGGTGGTCCCAGTGGTGATTAGCACACTGGGTGCAGTGCCAAAAAACCTTGGCCTGCACTTAAAAGCAATTGGCACTGACAAAATTACCATCAGTCAGCTGCAAAAGGCCACCCTACTATGATCTGGATGCCTTATTTGCCATTACTTCACACAGTCCTAGACACTTGGGAAGTGCCAAACATGCAGTGCAATGTCTAAATACCTTGGCCCGCACTTAAAAACAATCGGTGCTGACAAAATGATCACCTGTCAGCTGCAAAAGGCCACCCTACTCAGATCTGCATGCATTATTCGCCGACACATCACACAGTCCTAGATACTTGGGAAGTGCCCAACATGCAATGCAATGTCTAAAGACCTTGGCCTGCACTTAAAAACAATCAGTGCTGACAAAATGATCACCTGTCAGCTGCAAAAGGCCACCCTACTCGAATCTGCACACATTATTCGCTGACACACCACACAGTCCTAGACACTTGGGAAGTGGTCAATAAACCAAAATCCGGTCACTGACCAACACAGTCAGAATCTTCAGCACTGACATCAGTATGGAGTTCAGCCTACCTAGACAAATGCACCACAATGGCATTAAAGAAAGGGAAAATTACTCACAGTGGGTGCATAGAGATGCCAAGTGGACAAACCATAAAGTGCAATCAGCCTGAGGCCTATAAATATCTGATAATACTATTATTTATTATTATTTATGACATTTATAGCCCGCCTTTCTCAACCATAAAGCGACTCAAGGCGGGTTACAGTTTGGCAAGATTTGATGCCATGCATTCATAAAAGTGTGATTAAAAACAGTCAACATAACAATATGAAAACATATATTAAAACATGTAGTCACCAATGTCATCTTGTTAAAATCATTTTCCAGTAACATCGTCGGACCATTCTATGTTCATCATTCATGGTTTCATGTTATCAATTCTGCTGCATTCTCAAAAGCTTGCTCAAAGAGCTAAGTTTTTACTTTTTTCTGGAAAGTCAGGAGGGAGAGGGACAATCTAATATCCCTGGGGAGGGGGTTCCATAGTCAGGGGGCCACCACTGAGGAGGCCCTGTCCCTCGTCCCTGCCAATCACGCTTGCGATGCAGGCGGGATCAAGAGCAGGGAGTCCCCAGATGATCTTAAGCTCCTAGATGGTTCATAATGAGAGATAAGTTCAGACAGGTAAACTGGGCCAGAACCATTTAGGGCTTTATAGGCTAAAGCCAGCACTTTGAATTGTGCTGGGTAGCAAATTGGCAGCCAGTAGAGCTGGCACAACAGAGGAGTAGTGCGCTCCCTTAGCACCGCTCCTGTTAGCAGCCTGGCTGCCACACGTTGGACCATTTGAAGCTTCTAAACAGTCTTCAAAGCTGGACGGTATCAAGCATAGACATGTGAAAAATGTAGTCGGCAAAGAATATGTCCAAAGGGTCAGAAAAATTATGAAGAGCAAATTAAGTCAGTTGCAAAAGTCCACCCTACTCGGATCTGCACGCATTATTCGCTGGTACATAGTCCTGAACACTTGGAAAGACATGATAAAAATGAACAGGCTGTGTGTGTGTGCACGCATGTTCACATGTGTATGAACACACATACATCCCACAGCTGTCCTATCCTACATTAGTTATGGGACCAGGAGCCATCACTTTTTTTTTGTAGATTTATGTTGTAGATTTGACTCTTTTTTTTTTGTAGATTTGATGTGGGAAAACTGGTATTTTTCCCCAACGGAAATGCCAGGGACTGACAGCATATTCATGCCTGATAGTTACATTTCCAATCTCCCTCCCTCCCTTATATCTATCTTTTGTTTCTTTTCTTCTTCTTCTTCCCTTCCTTTCTTCCTTTAATTCATTATTTCTTTCATATTTGTGCCTACTGGTTACATTTCCTCCCTTGCTCCCTCCTCCCTTCCTTCCTTCCTCCCTCCCTTCCCTCTTTTCTTCTTCACTTCTCCTTCATTCCTACTTTCATATTTGTGCCTACTGGTTACATTTCCTCCCTCCATCCCTCTTTCCTTTCCTTCTTCCCTTCCTTTTCTCTTTCATTCATTTATTTGCTCATTCATATATGTGCCTGCTAGTTTCATTTCCCAGTGGTTAAGCCACTGAACTGCTGAACGGGGATGAGCTCCCACTGTTAACTCTAGCTTCTCCCAACCTAGCAGTTCGAAAACATGCAAATGTGAGTAGAGCAATAGGTACTGCTCCGGCAGGAAGGTAACGGTGCGGCATGCAGTCATGCCGGCCACATGACCTTGGAGGTGTCTACGGACAACGCCGGCTCTTTGGCTTAGAAATGGAGATGAGCACCAACCCCCAAAGCACCAACTCCCAGAGTCGGACACGACTGGACTTAATGTCAGGGGGAAACCTTAACTTTTACCTATTATATAATGACATTATGATTCATAACAGTAGCAACATTCCAGTTATGAAGTAGCAACGAAAATAATTTTATAGTTGGGGGTCTTAATGTCAGGGAGAAACCTTTACCTTTTACCTTAGCCACATTTCCTCCTCCCTCCCTCCCTCCCTCCCTTCTATCAGTCTTTTACTTTACTTTACTTTCTTTTCCTTCCTTTCTTTTCTCCAGGTAGGAGTTATACAGACTATAACTTTGAGTCGAGGAGGATGAGCTAATATTTATTTCAGCCATTGTTACAGTGAGCATGAGATCAGAGGCCAGTCTTGTAATGTTTACTCCCGCCTACTATACTCAGGAAAGGGATGATCCTTCAGGACTATTTTACCAGCGCAAAGAGCAAAAGAGCAGTACGGCTCGATTGCACCAGAGTTGCATCAGCTGTGGGTGTCCCAATGCACAGAGGGCAAATGCTCAAGACTCCACTGCTTCCCATTGGCTACAGGAGAATAGACGCAACTCCAAGATTGGCTCCAGGACGTGCCCATCTCAAGCAAAGCCGGCACTGCACACTCTCCTCCTACAACTGCTAGCTATTTTTCCAAGCCCTGTGGACTCCTTTTCTTAGTAACCCTTTCCTCAATGCAAAAGTAACCAAACATTTGTATTACAGTGGAATCCAATCAGGCTAGCTCAGAACCAGAATGACAAACTATATAAAAAGTCCACAAGTATTAGATTCAAAGAGAAATACTTTAAGCTTATTGTGTTGCAGGGAGGCATGTCATTTCAGGTTTGGCACATAAAGGCCCTCTTGGCAGTAAAGTGCAAATTGGCTGTGGTCACAAAATTTCAAAGATAAAATACCCAGCAATATTTGGAATGCAACTTTGAAGATTTTTTAATGTCAGCTCCTCTCAGGCAAAAAGAAGTGTCTGGTAAGAACACTTTTCCATCTTTTGTCTTTACTCTTGTGTGTTATTCTTGGTCTTGCACATAGAAATGCTGGACTACTTTAACAACTAGCATGTCAGACTACACAGAGAAGCCATTGAAATCCACAAGCATGTGAACGATTTCAACAGAAAGGAGGAAACCATAAAAAAAAAAGAGCAACCACCAGTATTTTAAAACACTCTAAAATCAGGTCAGTAAATAAAGAGCAACACTCAAAAAGTATGGGAATTCCAGACAAGAAACAATCAGGATCAGCGAACACCTCCCAACAAAGGATTCCCCAAGGCAGGAAGCAGCCAGGCTTTGAAACTGCAAGGCCATTCAGTGCTAATCAAGGTGGCCAACTGCAACATTCACACTTGCCTCAAACAGACAAGAGTTCTATCTCCCACCCTGGACATTCAACAGATATATAGACCCCGTTTTCCTAGTTTCCAACAGACCTCACGACCTCTGAGAATGCCTGCCATAGATGTGGGTGAAACTTCAGGAGAGAATGCTTCTGGAACATGGCCATGCAGCCCGGAAAACTCACAGCAACCCAAACTTAACATTATTTTTAATCTTGAAGAATGCTGATGAGTGTGTGGATCCACTTCAAGTCCCCTGTTGTTCTATAGTGGGCTTTAATGCCATAGGGTTTACTTAGACAAGGGATGCTCAGAGATGTTTTTGCCCGTTTCTTCCTCTCAAATGCAGCCTACAGCACCTGACATTCATTGGCAGTCACCCATCCAAACACTAAACAGGGCTGACCCTGTTTAGCTCCTAAGATCAAATGGAGTCTGGTGCCTTTAACATATTCTTTGTGTTTGAAGAATACTGGGAAGATTTATGTGTTGGCAATAAGATCAGAGTTTTGGTCAAAAAATATAGTGCGGTTTTGCAAAATTCTTCAGTTGGAAGGTCGTTAAACCTTTCCTGTTTGCTTTTGCTCCCACTGATAATCATACCTCTCTTCCATTTATTTATTGTTTAATCCCCATTAACGATCCCTTCTCAAAGCCACAAGAAGATTGGGTTGTTATGAGTTTTCTCAGCTGTATGGCTATGTTCCAGAAGCATTTTCTCCTGACATTTCACCAGGAAAATAGAATCATAGAGTTGGAAGAGACCTCATGGGCCATCCAGTGCATCCCCCTGCCAAGAAGCAGGAAAATCGCATTCAAAGCACCTCCGACAGATGGCCATCCAGCCTCTGTTTAAAAACCTCTAAAGACGGAGTGTCCACCACACTCTGGGGCAGAGAGTTCCACTGCTGAACAGTTCTCACAGTTAGGAAGTTCTTCCTAATGTTGAGGTGGAATCGCCTTTCCAGTAGTTTGATGCCATTGTTCTGCATCCAAGTCTCCAGGGCAGCAGAAAACAGGCTTGCACCCTCCTCCCTATGACTTCACCTCACATATTTATACATTGGATTTATACATGGGCCCCACATGTCTCCTCTCAGCCTTCTCTTCTTCAGGCTAAACATGCCCAGTTCTTTAAGCCGCTCCTCATAGGGCTTGTTCTCCAGAACCTTGAATGCTTCTGGAACCATACAGCCAGGAAAACTCACAGCAACCCAATGATTCTGGCCATGAAAGCCTTTGATAGCACACAAGAAGATTCCTCCATCCTGTACTTGGAGAAGGAAGAGAAGGATTGTTAAAGAACATCAAGGAACTGAAAATAAAGGAATATCGCCTTAAGCAATAGTTCTTTAAACATGTTAATTCTAAATAAGTATACATTCTGAGACTGTGCAATGGAAATGTCTCCCTTTCCATATCCTCCTTCTATCTCTTGTCCTTCTCATACTAACCTCTGTTTCCCAACTGACTGGAGCTGGTTCTAACTGCCTTGGGATGCTTCTGTCTTACATAATATTTTGGTATTCCAAAAGGCCAAAGGCTATCATTAGCTGTTTTATTTGTTACATATATAGCAATGAGATCAAAAAATTGCATGCATGTCTCTTCTTTATCCCCAAACTTACTTTATCCTCAAACAACCCTGTGAGGTAGGTCATGCCCAGTTCTTTAAGCCGCTCCTCATGAGTTTGCATGTTTCTGATTTACTTAATCTTCCAATTTTTAATACAATGCCCTCATCACACTGTCTAGCGGTAGATCTACACCAGTGTTTCTCAACCTGGGGGTCGGGACCCCTGACATGAGGGGGTTTCAGAAGGGACACCAAAGACAGTTAAAGAGCACATATTTCTGATGGTCTTAAGAACCCCTTTGGCAGAGAAAGCTGAAGATCGCTCTGCCTATCCTCCTCTTCGTTTTTTGGAAACAGACAGCAAATCCTCCCACGAAAAGCCACCCTCCTGCTCTCTGGATGCAGGTGAACTACAACTCCAAAACTCAAGATCAATGCCTACAAAAAAATATCCAGTATTTTCTGTTGGTTATGGGGTTCTGTGTGGGAAGTTTGGCCCAATTCTATCATTGGTGGGATTCAGAATGCTCTTTGATTGTAGGTGAACTATAAATCTTAGCAACTACAACTCACAAATATCAAGATCTGATTTCCCTAAACTCCTCCAGTGTTCACATTGGGCATTTTGAGTATTTGTACCAAGTTTGGTCCAGATCCATCATTGTTTGAGTCCACAGTGCTTTCAGGATGTAGGTGAACTACAACTCCAAAACTCAAGGTCAATGTCTACCAAACTATTCCAGTATTTTATGTTGGTTACGGGGGGTGCTGTGTGGGAAGTTTGGGCCAATTCTATCATTGTTGGGGTTCAGAATGCTCTTTGATTGTAGGTGAACTATAAATCCCAACAACTACAACTCACAAATATCAAGATCTGTTTTCCCCAAATGCCTCCAGTGTTCACATTTGGGCATTTTGAGTATCCGTGCCCAGTTGGTCCAGATCCATCATTGTTTGAGTTCACAGTAATCTATGGATGTAGGTGAACTACAACTCCCAAACTCAAGGTCAATGCCTCCCAAATCCTTCCAGTATTTTCTTTTGGTCATGGGAGTTCTATAAGCCAAGTTTGGTTCAATTCCATCTTTGGTGGAGTTCAGAATGCTCTTTGATTGTAGGTGAACTAGAAATCCCTGCAACTACAACTCCCAAATGACAAATCAACCCCCTTCCCTCAATCCCACCAGCATTCAAATTTGAGCGTATTGGGTATTTTTGCCAAATTTGGTCAAGTGAATGAAAAAACATCCTGCATATCAGATATTTACATTACGATTCATAACACTAACAAAATTACAGTTGTGAAGTAGCAACGAAAATAATGTTATGGTTGGGGGTCCCCACAACATGAGGAACTGTATTAAGAGGTTGTGGCATTAGGAAGGTTGAGAAGCACTGTTCTATACAGTTAAGTAAATGTTCAACTCCTCAAAAAGCCTGTTTAGGTGCAGGTGAAAATAGTTGTTTTCTCCTCCTTACTCTTCTGATAATAGTTAGACAGGAAATGCCTGGAGGCAAAGCTTATCCTTTGACTTATATTGCTCTGCAAATCTTTATGGCCATCATTGACTGATGCCTATATGTCCCAGACCTGTTCTGTGTGTATTTAAGCATAATAATATCTGGAAGCAGTCCTAGAGCAGTCTTTGCTAACTGGAAAATGTTCATTATGCAAGAAAACTGATACCTCCATTCATCTGCATCTTGACATGGGGAAGGAGACCTTGCAATTCAGAGAATCCTGGATGAAGTGCCAAAATCTTTTTCCAAATCCTAGCTGTCTCCATCTAATCCTGACAGAATTTCTTGTGGTTTTGAAGCTGATGAAGAGAACTCCTTTGGGCTGGGAACATGAGACGTTGTGCGTGCTGTTAATACAAGGAAATAATTTTGTTGTGTCTAGTACTATTTTTTTCCTAAAATTACAGTGGTTTCTGGGTCCTTGGATGGAGCGAAATTCCAATTCAAAATGTGGAGCAAGGCTTGATTTTGATCTGCCTCATCCATTCCAGACTCTGAGTTGAATCAAGATTCTGGAATCCCAGTTGCTGATCCTACAGGGTCCACAAAAGTGGATATGGGGGATTCTGTGTGGCCCAAGGATTATACTTTCCCCACACCTATGATAGACACCGAAAAGAGGATTAATCTAGCTTAACTACTTCATCACACTAGGGAATGAATCCACTTTAAATCCGATTTCTGCTTCCTGCAGAATTCTGGGGTTTGTCGTTTAGTGATGCTGTTAAAGCCTATTCTTAAACTGTGAGTCCTGGCTCCAAATTGAGTCCCCTTAGTTCAAAGTTGGGGTTGCAAAAAATTGGCAGCAGCAAAAGGTTTCTTAAGGTCACTTTTAGACATCTATCAGCAACAATGTGCAGGGTTTACAGTTTTGCAGAAAATGCTTCAGCTGTACTTCTGAAAAAGGAAAATCAGCCTGTTTAGCAAGCCCTTGCAAATACCGGTTTAGTATCAGTAAATGTTTGGTTTTTATACCTATTTCATATATATAAGTTCATTCATATAAGTATACTCCAGACATACTCTGGTTTCTCTTCAGATCGTATAAATCTTTCGCCTTTTTATATACCAGGGGTATATGCATCTGTTTTCAATGGACTCTGCAGAAAATGCTTCTGCTGTACTTCATAAAAATGAAAATTAGGCTGTTTATCAAGCATTGCAAATTTTGAATTTACATATTTTATTTTTATACTACGCCCATGTGCGTGTAAGTAAAGGTAAAGGTTTCCCCTGATATTCAGTCTAGTTGTGTCCAACTCGGGGGGGGGGGGGGGTGATGGTGGTGGTGCTCATCTCCATTTCTAAGCTGAAGAGCCGGTGTTGTCCGTAGATACCTCCATGGTCATGTGACCGGCATGACTGCATGGAGCACTGTTACCTTCCCGCCAAAGCAGTACCTATTGATGTACTCACATTTGCATATTTTTAACTGCTAGGTTGGCAGAAGCTGGGGCTAACAGTGGGAGCTCAACAGTTTAATCCACTGCACCACCAGGGGGGGGGGTCTGTGTGTATGTGTGTGTGCGTATACATACGCCTGAGGTTACAAAACATTTTTCAGGCCAAAAGGCATCCCAAGTAGAAAAGTTTAAGAAGCCCTAGCCTATTTCAGATTCCGGATAAGAGATATTCAACCTGCATTCATTTATACCTAGATCTCAATTTATGGGCTGAATCCTTGATATCTCTTATTTTTAATCTTCAAATAAACAAAAATAGAAAAAGCAATGGAATGTCCCTTTGTGGGGCAAAATTAGACTTGGTATCTCCTGTGCTTCTGGATTGTTTGTTCTGTGGATAACAGAGATCTGGCTGAGGGGCCTCCCTGCGTTTCCTTGACCCCCAGACCAGTTTTTTTCTCACTGTATCATGGACTTTTGCCTCTTTTGGCAGCATTTCTGGGGATCAATAACCTGCACAGGACAGAGGTTGTTCCATGTAGCCCACATAGCACAGAAAAGGCCCCGTCCCTTTGCCAGTCATGAAGGATGCGCGTGAAGACCACTAACCTAGCCTGTTTACCACCAGTCTCAATAACAAGAGAGCTTGTTGATTCCCTTTTGCCTATATTTAATTTTATTGTTGTTATTTAAACTTAGATAGGATTCCCATACCTTTGAAAGAGGGAATTTCAGCAGGTATCCCTTGTTACCTAGTTGCATAAGAAGCAGGACATGCTGAAATTCTCTCTTCTATTTCAACAATCCATTCATTTCAACTACTTTCTGATGTAACAAGCCCAATCATTATTTGTAATGGTGCTGTAGAGAGAAAAACCTCGAAGGCTTCTGTCATTGGGAGCTTTCAATCTCAACTTTGCCATAGGAAGAAGGGAATGGATGAAGAAAGATGGGGAAGAATATGTATTAAATGTGGTGACACCAAGGATGCGTCTACATTGTAAAATTAATGCAATTTGATGCCACTTTAACTGCCATGTCCCAGTGCTGAGGAGTCCTGTGAGCTGTAGTTTGACCAGGTTTTGAGCCTTCTCTGCCAAAAAGTGCTTGTGCCTCACCAAATCACACATTCTGTGATTCCATAGCATTGACCTGAGAGGAGGATGACCAAAATGATCAAGGATCTGGAGAACAAGCCCTATAAGGAGTGGCTAAAAGAGCTGGGCACATTTAGCCTGAAGAAGAGAAGGCTGAGAGAAGACATGTATAAATATATGAGAAGAAGTCATAGGGAGGAGGGAGCCAGCTTGTTTTCTGCTGCCCTGGAGACTAGGACGTGGAACAATGGCTTCAAACTACAAGAAAGGAGACTCCATCTGAACATTAGGAAGAACTTCCTGACTGTGAGAGCTGTTCAGCAGTGGAACTCTCTGCCCTGGAGTGTGGTGGAGGCTCCTTCTTTGGAAGCTTTTAAACAGAGGCTGGATGGCCATCTGTCGGGGTGCTTTGAATGCAATTTTCCTGCTTCTTGGCTGGGGTTTGGACTGGATGGCCCACGAGGTCTCTTCCAACTCTATGATTCTATGACTTAAAGTGGTGTGAAACTGCATTACTTCAGCAGTGTAGATGCACCATAAGACAAAAGTCTGTAGTCCACCCACATCCTGATCTGATGATCCCTGCAACATTTCTTAGATATATAAGTATCTAAGAAATATATCCTTACTTGATCTTGGAGGAAGATGTACTCTGCAAATACTGCAAAGTATTCCTAGAATTAAAATAGGTTCTAGAACTGAATCTTGGCTCAAAGCAAAATCTGCCTCTAAGTCTGCTGAAGTCTTTTGCAAACTCATAGAAAATACTCACTTTGGGATTTGCTTCTACTACAGGCTGAGCACAGTTCCCCACAGAGGATTGTATAACCACACATTCCCTCCATCCGCATTGCAACCTCAAAGCCTCCATAGTGACCAAGGTTCGCAAACTCAGCCTCTCTCTTGGGAAGTTGTCATGGAGACTTCTTCTAAAAAATTGAGGAGCCGAAGTGTTCCAGCCAGCGTGTTCTTAAATCCAAGGGTGGGACCAGACGTAGCCATGGAAGCAGCCCACTCAAATCCTGTGGGGAGTCAGCAGCTGGCAGCTTCTCTATTGAGAATTTCTAGGAAAAGTATCTTTGGGTTATGTAAATGCAAGGCAGGCAATCTCACTTTAGTGCTTGCTCCTCCCCTCCCCCCCGGTTTCTATTTAGTAAAGGTAAAGGTTTCCCCTAACATTAAGTTCCAGCCATATCCGACTCTGGGGGTTGGTGCTCATCTCTATTACTAAGCCAAAGAGCCGGCGTTGTCCATAGACACCTCCAAGGTCATGAGGCCAGCATGATTGCATGAAGTGCCGTTATCTTCCAGAGCAGCACCTCTTGATCTACTCACGTTTGCATGTTTTTGAACTGCTAGGTTGGCAGAAGCTGGAGCTAACATTGGGAGCTCACCCCTCTCCCTGGATTCGAACCTGTGACCTTCTGTAAGCAAGTTCAGCAGCTCAGTGGTTTAACCCACTGCACTACCGGGGGTTCCCTGTTCCCATTTACTTATGACAAATCCATACAACATGATTCACGTTCCTTGGACTTCTTTGTATTGACTTTTTGGGGATGAACTTGGGGGCACCTTGTTAGAAATATTTGTGTATACAGCCGAAGTAGAACAGACTGTTCTTTATCCCACTCAGAAGCCCCTTCGCTATCTAACCAGGCAGTAGTCAATGTTGTTTAATGTATGTAACGAATTGTTGTTGCATAGTTGAAGTCAACTATGCCTTATAGCAAACCTATCGTGTGTGTGTGTGTGTGTGTGTGTGTGCAAGATTCAGAGAATGCTGAAAAGCTGTGCTGTACTTCAAATCAGAAGTCCCTGGTCGCAAAATGGGTTAAACCTTTGTGCCGGCAGGACTGAAGACTGACAGGTCACAGGTTCAAATACGGGGAGAGCACGGATGGGCTCCCTCTGTCAGCTCCAGCTGCCCATGCAGGGACATGAGAGAAGCCTCCCACAGGGATGGTAAAACATCTGGGCGTCCCCTGGGCAATGTCTTTGCAGACGGCCAATTCTCTCACACCAGAAGCGACTTGAAGTTTCACAAGTTGCTCCTGACACGAGACAAAAAAAAAACTCAAGTCATTCAGTGAGTGTTTATACCTGAACAGGAATTCAAACTCTGGTCTTCCTGAATCCTATTCAACTGTTTAAACCATTACACAGCCCAACAAAATAAAATCTTGGTATCTTGACTTTTAGGCCTGTTCCTGGGGTTATTTGGGGGACTGATCCAGAAAATTGCTTTGGCTAGACTGCAGCCCTACAGGCAGTCCCCAAGGTTTGAGCAAGATAGGTGCTGTAGATTTGTTCTCAAGTTGAATTTGTATGTAAGTCAGAACAATAAATATTTAAGTACACTCCAGCCATCTCTATATCTTTATCTCTAGCTCTATCGCTAGCTCTATCTCTACCTGTACCTCTAACTCCACCTCCCATCCCCTCCCCCTTCTCCTCCACCTCCAGCTCCACTTCCACCTCCACCTCTAGCTCTTCCTCTAGCTTTAGCTCTTGTTCTTGCTCTAGCTCTTCCTCTTCCTCTCGATAACATAGAGGTTAACATCCCTGTGGTGTTTGTTTTCCTGTCTGTGCCCCTCTTCAGAATATATCATCTCACCTTCTGTCTCTGTAATAATTGGAAAATATTGGCTTGTTGTGGAAACAAGGATTGATGATAAAGTTTCAGTGGAGTTTTGGAAAGGCAAGACTACTCTCCCTCCTTCTCCATTAATGGAGTGCAAATTACTTTTATGGTGTGAACTCAATTTGCAGCAATTGGAATAAAGCCAGGATAAAGGAGGAGAGTGGGAAGAGAGAGAAATCTAAATGTTTTCACAGCAACTGCAAACATGGGACAGGAGAGGATTAACTGGAGCTGTCCTTGCCAAATCAGGTTGTCTTTGGCCCCTTCTACACTACCATGTATAATCTAGATTATCTGCTTTGAACTGGATAATATGGCAGTGTAGACTCATATAATCCAGATCAAACCAGATAATGTGGATTAACTGCTTTGATAATCTGGATTTTATGCCAGTGTAGAAGGGACCTATGTTGCTGATGGGGTCAGATCAAGATTTCGTATGTGGTAGAGCACTGAATGAAGAAGGTCTGGAAGGTGGGTCAAGAAAGTACTCCATCTGCTTCTGAGCCATAGATGGACTAATCGTTTTTGTGACCATTTCCGATATCTTGGCAGCCACCTCTCCACCAAAGTCAATATCGACACCGAAATACAACACTGCCTGAGCTCTGCGAATGTAGCATTTTTCCATATGAAGCAGAGAGTGTTTGAGGACTGGGACATCCGTAGGGATACCAAGGTGCTTGTTTATAAAGCTATTGTCCTCCCAACCCTGCTATATGCCTGCACGACGTGGACAGTCTACAGATGTCACATGCAATTTCTGGAATGATTCCATTAGCGCTGCCTCCAGAAAATCCTGCAAATCTCTTGGGAAGAAAAGCAGACAACTGTCAGGGTGCTGGAAGAAGCAAAAACCACCAGCATAGAAACGATGGTCCTCCGCCATCAACTCCGCTGGACTGGACACGTTGTCCGGATGCCTGACCACCATCTCCCAAAGCAGTTGCTCTACTCTGAACTCAAGAATGGAAAACAGAATGTTGGCAGGCAGGAAAAGAGATTTAAAGATGGGCTCAAAGCCAACCTTAAAAACTCTGGCATAGACACTGACAGCTGGGAAGCCCTGGCCTGTGAGCGCTCCAGCTGGAGGTCAACTATGACCAGCAGTGCTGCAGAATTTGAAGAGGCATGAATGGAGGGCGAAAGAGAGAAACATGCCAAGAGGAAGGCGCATCAAGCCAACCCCGACCGGGACCGCCTTCCACCTGGAAATCAATGCCCTCACTGTGGGAGACGATGCAGAGCAAGAATAGGGCTCCATAGTCACTTACGAACCCACCCTGGAAGATTATCCTACTCGGACAACGAGGGATCACCTAAGTAAGTAAGTAAGAAAGTAAGTAAGTAAGTACAACCAAAGTTTGGTTCTGTGCAACATGGGTTTTGAAAGACAAACCTTGGGAGGATGTGATTGGGGTCCTTTGTAGGCCGCCTTTCCTTATCCATACTTAACACTGTATTGAATTAATAGTTTGGTTTGGTATAAGGCAGCTTATATTCCTTGCCTCAGCTGTCAATTTCCCTAGTGGCTTTAGGCAATAAACTGGCCCCTTCTCTCTATAATGTAGTTGGTGCCAATTTTATAGAGCTGTTACAGAATAACAAGGCTAGCAACGCCTGCAGAGAATGAACTTCATAAGCAAAATGGAATTAATTGTCCTGTTATTTAAAAAAATATGCAGAGTCAAAAACAAAAGGCAAACCTTACGTTTTGTCTGTGCGTACTTTATGCATTGCATTTAAACATGTTCCTGTAGCAGTGCCAGAAACTCTCAGTTCTTTCCCATTAACTTTCCCACCTTTCGAGCCAGATGTGAAGTTTAGAAAACAATTAGCTGCTTGTGACCCAAGCAGGTTACACACTTCCGTGGTTCACAACATTCCACATTTACAGTTTTGTTGACACTGCTAAGGCAATGAACACACTCAAGAGACCCGTTTACAGGATTCTTCTAATGGACTCAGCTCCAGAGTTCTTCCAATAACTGCAAACAAAATGCTGAAGTTGCTGCTATGTATAGGTGCAGCCACCTCTTATTCAAACAACCAATGCTTGAAATCATAAAAACACCCAAGTGACATAAAACTATTCTTTTGAGATAGGCAGATGGTGTAAATAAAGGAAGCCTGATATTATATGGAGGTAAAAGGTAAAGGTTTCCCCCTGATATTAAATCAAGTCGTGTCCAACTCTGGAGGTTGGTGCTCATCTCCATTTCTAAGCCGAAGAGCCGGCATTGCCTATAGACACCTCCAAGGTCATGTGGCCAGCATGACTGCATGGAACGCCATTACCTTCCTGCTGGAGTGGTACCAATTGACCTATTCACATTTGCATGTTTTCAAACTGCTAGGTTGGAGGAAGCTGGGGCTAAACAGTGGGAGCTCACGCCGATCCCCAGATTCAAACTGGTGACCTTTTGATCAGCAAGTTCAGCAGCTCAGCGATTTAACCCACTGCGCCACCAGGAGCTCACAGTGTAGGTGCACCCAAAGAAGAAGCTCTGCCTAATCCTCTTGCAGAATCAAACTAGACCGACAAATGAAGTCTTATTTAAGCACTGCAGAGACAACCACATCCTACACTCTGCCTGGGGGCCACAATCTAACTTTGAAACCTATGGTACATTAAATTAGAATAATGGGCGGTGGTAGTAAGGGATGCCCTTTGCACCTACTGCCAGAGGCAAAAGCTTCCTGGTGCCTAATTACAGGGCTGGCATTATTCAATCGTAAAATTAGTCCAGAGAATAATTTCCTACAACTTAATTGGCAAGAATGACTTAAGATAGCTTGGATTCAGACTTGTTATACTTCAGAGAAGATCCACTAATGGATCTTAAGTTATTTGAAGTTTTTTTTAATTCAAATAGCCATGTTATTCCATAGCAACATTTTTTTATTGTGTCAAAAGCAACTTGAGAACATACTGCAGGTCGCTTCTGGTGTGAGAGAATCTGCCATCTACAAAGACATTGCCCAGGGGAAGCCTGGATGTGTTACCATCCTGTGGGAGGCTTCTGTCATGTCGCTGCATGGGAAGCTGAGAGATGGGAGCTCATGCCGTCCTGGGGATTCAAACCACCGACCTTCAGGTCAGCAGTTCAGCCAGCACAAGGGTTTAACCCAGTGTTTCTCAACCTTCCTAATGCCACGACCCCTTAATACAGTTCCTCACGTTGTGGTGACCCTCAAGCATAAAATAATTTTCATTGCTACTTCATAACTGCAAGTTTGTTACTGTTATGAATCGCAATGTAAATATTTGATATGCAGGACGTGTTTTCATTTACCGGACCATATTTGGCACAAATACCTGATATGCCCAAATTTGAATACTGATGGGGTGGGGGTTGATTTTGTCATTTAGAAGTTGTCGTTACTGGAATTAATAGTTAACCCACAATCAAAGAGCATTCTGAACTCCACCAACAATGGAATTGAACTAATCATGGCACACAGAACTACCATAGCCAACAAAAAATACTAGAAGGGTTTGGTGTGCATTGACTTGAGTTTTGGAGTTGTAGTTTACCTACACCCAGAGAGCACTGTGAACTCAAACAATGATGGATCTGGACAAAACTTGGCACAAATACTCAATATGCCCATTATGGTGGGGTTTGCAGAAAACAGACCTTGACATTTGGGAGTTGTAGTTGCTGGGATTTATAGTTCACCTTCAATCAAAGGGCATTCTAAACAATAGAAATGGGCCAAATTTCCCACACAGAACCTCCATGACCAACAGAAACACTGTGTTTTCTGAAAGTCTTTGGCAACCCCTCTGACACCCCCTCATGACCCCACCAGGGGTCCTGAACTCCAGCTTGAAAAACGCTGGTTTAACCCATTGCACCACCATGGCTCCTCCATAGCAGCATAAAACTGGGACAGACAGGTGGGAGGAATCTAGTATCACCATTATGACTTGGTTTTTTATAGCATGAGCTTTTGTCGATATCAGTCTGCACATGGAACTTATATCTGGGATCAGACAGGACAAACATGAAAGTACAACTTGAGACATTAGCTATAAAGCTTTGAATATTGCTTTCAACGGCTCTGCCTTAACCATGGGAGTTGCAGTTTTACAAGGTCTTTAGCCTTCTCTGTCAAAGTTCTGGTACCTCACCAAATGACAGTTCCACGGATTCATAATACTGAGCCATTGCAGTTCAAGTGGTGCCAAACTGTGTGAATTCTACAGCGTAGATACACCCTTGGATCATAGAATCATAGAATTGGAAGAGACCTCATGGGCCATCCAGTCCAACCCCCTCCCAAGAAGCAGGGATATTGCAACCAAAGCACCCCTGACAGATGGCCCATCCAGCCTCTGTTTAAAAGCCTCCAAAGAAGGAGCCTCCACCACACTCTGGGGCAGAGAGTTCCACTGCTGAACAGCTCTCACAGTCAGGAAGTTCTTCCTAATGTTCAGATGGAATCTCCTTGGAACTAGACAAATACCAGGAACAAAGGGGACTGAACTGATCAAGGGTGCATCTACACTATATTTTAACACTGAGCCATGATATTTATAGGGGTGCCAAACTTCATTCATGCTGCAGAGTGAATGCACCCAATTGAGGCAGTGCATGGACATTTGAAAGAGAGGGAGATGAAGAAATGGATGAGTGGGAAGTGCTGCCGGGTCTGTGAAGAGGAAGAGGAGGGCTGCTGAGATATTTGTGGGAGTGCTTCATGGGTCAGAAGGAGTTGCAAAGCAGCGTCAGCTTGAAAGGGGTGGAGGAGGAAGAAAGAGAAGGAAAGGGAAGCTGCAGGTTGAGCCGGAATGATGCTCCCCATTGAAGCCTGTAAATGATAAGGGCACAGGCTTCACCTACCCAGGTAGGAACGGTCACTTGGCAGATGCCCATACCCTACTTCCCCTTCCTATGGCTGCCACTGATTATTTCCCCCTGATAGAGGATAAGGATAGTTCCTGTCCTGCACCATAAAGCAGCCAAGGGAGGATACCTGTCTTATTAAATTGCTCCAGGATGGAAGGAGGTTGTGATCAATATAAACCTAAATGAGTGGCACCTTTTTAATGTCCAAATAAATGCATGTACCACTGCTCTACTGCTTGTCCTCTTGCAAGAAAGCATAGGTCGCAAATAAGTAAGTAGGATAGTAATTACAACAACAACAATTTTTTGTTTGTTATCTGCCCTTCCTTGAGACAGGATACAACACAGTCAAAGTGCATGGATGAAATCATAAGACCATTAAAACACATATCTTTAAAGACATAGGCATATGATTAAAACACATGGATAGAATCCTAGAATTGGAAGAGACCACTAGAGTCATCCAGTCCAGCCACCTTGATTAGCATTTAATTGCCTTGTGGCTTCAAAGCCTGACTGGTTGCTGTCTGGTGGGATCCTTTGTTGGGAGGTGTTAGCTGGTCCTGATTGATTCTTGTCTATTTTTACATTGTTTTCATTTTTGTTCCGTTTTTAGGTACCTCGTGCAGTGTGCAAGCCGCCTTAAGTCCCTTTGGGGAGATGGTGGCAGGATACAAGAATGAAGTTATTATTATTATTAAAATACAAAGTAGCAGTGAAAAAACTCCATATAGTTTCACATCTCCTCATAGACTTTGTAAAGGGAGTTCTGTTCTTTGCCACTAAATATGGTAATAGTAACCAGCCACTCCCAAAGCAGCAGTTCTGTTGAAGCAATCAGTCTTTTTTTTTTTTTTTTGCAACTGATGAATTATAGAATCATAAAGTTGGAAGAGATCTTGTGGGCTATCCAGTCCAACCCCATTCTGCCAAGAAATGGCTATAAGGTTGATAATAATATTTTAAATTGATTTTAACCTAATGTTTTATTCATGGTGCAATTGCCTTGTTATATTTTGGTTTTGTATGTGTGGCATTAAATTGTTGCTGGTTATAAGTCGCCATGAGTCTCCCCTCAGGGCTTGAGAAGGACAGGGTATAAATGTTCAAAGCACCCCCAACAGATGGCCATCCAGCCTCTGCTCTCTTTTTTTGTCGTGTCAGGAGTGGCTTGAGAAACTGAAAGTCACTTCTGGTATGAGAGAATTGGTCGTCTGCAAGGACGTTGTCCAGGGGACACCCAGATGTTTTGATGTTTTACCATCCTTGTGGGAGGCTTCTCTCATGTCCCCGCATGAGGAGCTGGAACTGACAGAGGGAGCTCATCCGCGCTTTCCTCAGATTCAAACCTGCAACCTGTTGGTCTTCAGTCCTGCTGACACAAGTTTTAACCCACTGTGCCACCGGGGGCTCTGCATAAAAGCCTCCAAAGAAGGAGCTTCCAGCACACTCCGGGGCAGAGAGTTCCACTGCTGAACAGCTCTCACAGTCAGAAAGTTCTTCCTAATGTTTAGGTGGAATCTCCTTTCCTATAGTTTGAAGCCACTGATGAAGTGGACTGGAGTACACAAAAACATATAGTACATATTTATTTTTCTGTTTTCTAGGTGCTATAAAATCCCTTGATTCCGTTTTCAATTTATATTTTTAAAAAGTCTGGAAAGATGGCTATCTTCTCTTTCCTGGGCTGTATCAATTTGAGTAATTGAAAAGAAAAGTCAGTAGTGATTCATACCAAAGAACAAATGCTGGATATTATTTTTCTCCATCCCACAGGTGGTCTCTAGTGCTTGCTCAGTGTCTGTTTGTCTGTCTGTGTTGCTTTCTGTCCTGCTTCCTGCTCCCACTTCAGGCCTCTTTTAAGCGGCATTCTGACTTCAAGAGCCATGGCCTCATCCACACGGAAGAGCGGCCCCATCGCTGCGGGATTTGTGGGAAGCGTTTCAAGCAGGCCTCCAATCTAGGCGAGCACTGCCAGATCCATTCAGGGGAGCAGTCACACCATTGCGCTGCTTGTGCCAAGTGCTTCAAGACCCCCTACGAACTACAGAGGCACATGATAACGCACTGTGGAAGCCACAGCTGAGGGGCCACCACTGAGAAGGCCCTGTCCCTTGTCTCCACCAAGCGCGCTTGTGAGCAGGGCTTCCACTGACTTTGCAGCACAAGGAGCCCTTCTTCTCCATCAGAGGCAGCACTGCAACGACAAGCCCGACGCCTGTGGTGTTTGTGGCAAGAGGTTTGCCTATGGACACAGCCTGCGGGTTCACGAGAGGGTGCACATGGACGATTGCCCCTTTTCCTGTCCTCTCTGTGGCAAGGCATTCAAACAGTCCAATGCCTTGGTTTCACATGAATGTGTGCACACGGGGGAGCATCCCTTTGTCTGCCCGACCTGTGCAAAGCTTTCAAGCAGTCGTCGTATTTGGCTATCCATGCATGCTCGCATACAGGTGAGCGTCCCTATGCTTGCAGGACTTGCAACAAGGCCTTTACACACCCCTCACTTCTCCTGCAGCACCAGCGAGTTCACAGCACAGAGCGGTCCCATCGTGGCCAACACTGTGGCGAACTATTTAAAGACCTGGCATATCTGGCTGTGCATGAGAAGGTACACATAGGCCAAACCCCTTACAAATGCCCTGTTTGTCAGAAAGGCTGTGCCCATCCATCAAACTTACTGCAGCACCAGAGAATCCACCAAGATGGATAGGAAAAAATGTTGTGTGTCCTGGTTAGTACTAACTACCTAGACTAGTGGTTCTCAACCTTCCTAATGCCATGACCCCTTAATACAGTTCATCATGTTGTCGTGACGCCAACCATAACATTATTTTCGTTGCCATTTCATAACTGTAATTTTAGGAAACAAGGCATTTAAATAAATAGCTGCAACATATACTGCAAACACAAGGTTTTGCCTCTAGGAGGCATGGAGGAGTAAGTTCTTGAATCATTTCCTTCTGAGCAGAACTTTGCAACTGCATGGCAGTCAGAAAAGCATTAGTAAAGATTTTATCCCCAATCCAATAGAGTGAAAGGACTGATAAAAGAAGGTATTGATACAGAGAAGCAGGAGACACTGAACTTGTTTCTGGAGAACAGTACTATGCCTTGTCGAAGGCTTTCATGGCTGGAATCACTGGGTTGTTGTGAGTTTTCCGGGCTGTATGGCTATGTTCCAGAAGTATTTTCTCCTGACGTTTCGCCTGCATCTATGGCAGGCATCCTCAGAGGTTGTGAGCCTCACAATACTGAGTTTGTCTGGTTACAATGAGGTTCCAAAAGCTTGCTTGAAGAGCCAGGTTTTTACTCTTTTCCTAAAAGTCAGGAGGGAGTGGGGCGGTCTAATATTCCCAGGAAGGGAGTTCCACAACTGAGGGGCCACCACTGAGAAGGCCCTATCCCTTGTCCCCACCAAGCGCTCCTGTGAGGCAGGCGGGATTGAGAGCAGCCTCCACAGATGATCTTAAATTTCTGGAAGGTTCGTAGGGGGAGACACATTTGGATAGGTAAGTTGGGACTGAACCGTTTAAGGCTTTATAGACTAAAGCCAGCACTTTGAATTGTGCCCGGTAGCAAACTGGCAACAAGTAGAGCTAGCGCAACAGCGGAGTTGTATGTTCCCTGAGCCTAGCTGCCACCCATGGGACCATTTTGAAGCTTCTGAACAGTTTTTTAAGGTAACCCCACATAGAGCGCGTTGCAGTAGTCTATATGGGATGTAACCAGAGCATGGACTACCGTGGCCAAGTTATCCCCCATTGGAAGGGGTACATCAAATATCTCCACTTGTATAACCTTTCAAGCACACACAGGGAAGAAGAAAGGTCTTAATTTTAAGGCTAAAGAGTCTTCATCCAATAAAAATGGTTGTAGCATAAGCTTATCCTTGCTTGGGGTCTTCAACCTAAAACCACTAGGATTCTGGCAAGTGGTTGCAGGGAAGGGCATGATTTATTCCCTTTGCCTGCGCTGATCAGCACAGGGAAAGGGTGATGGTGGTGTTTCCATCTGGACAGCAGATCAATTGGAATCAGACCTAATCCAGATGTCCAGACTGACCCAAAGCTCCAGGATACTCTGGCGTTTCCAGCAAATGACTGAGTATCCCCAACTTTGCCAAAAGTGATGCAAAGTTGGTTTAAGGTCAAAAAAGTGATGCTTACCTGAAACTGCTGTGCATTGTGAAGACAGTGGCGAGTACAGAGTTTTCAGCCAGTGTAGACAAGCTCCTGCTTTACCATTTGTGGCAGGACTTGTTCTTGACCCCCCCAACCCCATAGGTCTCTATGCTCCCAACAATCTTGGATGTCCTCCTCAGTCAGGCAGCCAAGAAAATTCTCACACTTGCTCAAGACTGTTTTCAATCACTCTTCATTCAGGTCTAACTTCCAACTCTTCTCCTGTTGTGCAGGTTCTGCTTTCCATCCATCTCCTTTCCTCCAGAGACCTTCCTTATTGCTGTATACCTTCAAGTCATTTCTACCCTAGCAGGACCTCATCATAGTATTTTCTTGGCAATATTTGCCAAGCATTTTCTTGGTCATTGCCTTCCTCTGAGGCTGAGAGAACGAAACTTTGGAGGCTTTTAAACAGAGGCTGGATGGCCATTTGTGGGGGGTGCTTTGAATGCGATTTTCCTGCTTCTTGGTAAGGGGGTTGGACTGGATGATCCACGAGGTCTCTTCCAATTCTATGATTCTATGATTTACTCAAGATCACACAGTGGGGTTCATAGATTCGAATTCCGGTCTTCAGAATCAGAAGTCCAGTATTCAAACCACCACCACCACGTCTTTTATGTCATTCTGTTGACATAAAAGTCTTTGCATACTTCATTATGGAGGTTTTAACAAAACCAAGTAACTGGTTTTCCCTTTTTCCTGAAGTTTGTCCACGCACATGTTAAAATTATGGTTGAGATTTGCCTCTGGAACTTTGGTTACATTTTTTCCTAAGACGAGAGTTTGGGTTGAAATTTTCCTAATATGGGATTTGGTGTAAAGACTGGAGTGCGGAAATGAAATTGACCTCATATTTTAAAGAGGAGGCAAACACTGTTTTATCTGTCCAGATCATTTTTACCTTTCCTGTCAACTGAAAAGGTTCCCAGAGCTGCTTATAACCTTCAGAACAAATGCAATTCTTGCCCACAGGCTCACAGTATAATAACAACTGTATAAAACATGCAAAATAAAAAAGCCTAAGAAGGCATCAATTCTTTGTATCTGCAGACCGAGAAATTATTACAGTACTCGCAATTGGCACCTATAAACTGGGATACCATCAAGTGGTGGATATTATAAAACTAAATTATAGTTACTACATTTCAACCATTTTTTCAGCTCGTGGTAACTCCCTAGTTCTCTTTGAGTGGACTTTGTGAATGTCCAAATATTGTTAGACTACAGTACCCATCTTCTCTTACCACTATCTGGGATTGATGGTAAAGGTTTCCCAGGGCCCTTCTACACTGCCATATAAAATCGGGATTATCTGCTTTATTTATTTTATTTATTTACAGTATTTATATTCTGCCCTTCTCACCCCACAGGGGACTCAGGGCAGATCACAATGCACATATACATGGCGAACATTCAACGCCATAGACACACAACATATATAGACAGACACACAGATGCTATTTAACTTTCCAGCTTTATGAGGGTATACTCAAATACCGGCCACCGGGGGAGCTGTTGCTTCACCATCCACTGATGGAGTACTTCCTCATTCTTTTGCACGCTACTTGAGATTTTTATGGCGTTATAAATTAGTTAAATTGTCTTCCCGCATAAGTGGTATCTAAATTTTCTACTTGACAGATGCAGCTGTCTTTCAGGCTGCAAAGGTCGACAGCAAGCTAGACAAATAGTTGGGAGCTTACTCCGACCCGGGCTGGCTTCGAACTCATGGTCAGTAGTGACTTTAATGCAGCTGACTCCCAACCAGCAGTCTTAATTATATGGCAGTTATAATCTATATGGCAGTTTAGAAGAGGCCCCAGTCTTTTCTCTAGAGAAATGGCACTTGTTCTTGCTCAACTGAATCCAATAGCTGCGTTTCAAACAGTCTACACTGCAGAGTTAACGCAATTTGACACTACTTGAACTACCATGGTTCAAGGCTATGGGACTCTGAGAGTCGTAGTTTGGAATCTGCACTCTTGGGCAGGAAAAGCTACAGACTTTGTAAAACTACAACTCTCGTAATTCATTGAGCTATGGCAGATAAAGTGGTCTCAAACTGCATTAATTCCACAGTGTGGATGCACCCCTAGAATGTCTTGCCAATCTAAATAAGCTCTTCTTGCACCATTCTCAAAGGGTCCAGCCTACAATAACACCCACAAAATGACCGCTTAGAAAAAAAAGCCCCATCTGGGGCATTTTCTCTTTTATTGTCTCATAGTTTGGAACATATGTTTGCTTCTGAAGTGTGCTTAACACTTACCAACTTTTCACACTGTGACGGATTTAAAAAGAAAAATGGGCTTCTACAACTTATGTATGTCTAAGGCAACAATCCTAATATTTGTCGCAGGCACACATAGAGAGACTGACCTATATTGATAAAACTTTGGAAAAGTATAAAACGTCTCAAAAACTTGTGCCCCAGGAACCTTCAGCCTTTTAAAACCATCTTTTGACTGGCAATATATCTCAGTTTGGACTTGCAGCTACCAACAATAAAAGCAGGCCATTAAAATATATTAGGCATGTATAAAAATGTCAAAACATTTATAGGATATTACACATCAGCCCTTATGAACTTAGGCATGTGTATGTATATTAGGGTTGGCAGAGTGAAAACTGGAAACAATTCCTGCCCATTTGTGTGGAAGAAGAAATTTCAGTTGGTGTTGTTTAACATACAACCAGTAAGAAGCAACGCCTAATAAAATCCCCTCTACTATACAACCTTTTAATGATAGAAACCATTCCCAGTTTTCACTTTGGCAACGCAAAATATATGTATGTTGGGCCAGATCTAGAATATTAGATTTCAGCAAGTGTATAGATGTATGTGAATGACCAAAACTATCCAAGACACATAGCATAACTTACAAAATGGAGCAAAGGCTACACAGAAGTGTTGTAAAAATATAACCCAATAATATGTGTGTGTGTGTTTGTATGTCTAGGTCTAGACTATATGTATGTTTGATCTACAAAGAGTCCTACATGGCACACAACTCATTCATCATCCAGTTTAAAATATTGGTGGGGCTTTGGGTGGGGGGAATTAATTGAGGATGATGGGACTTGTGTTGCTGTGAGTTTTCAGAACTGTATGGCTATGTCCCAGAAGCATTCTCTCCTGACGTGTGCCAACCTGTAGTAGGAATGCCTAGCAAGGCAGCCTCTTGCATAATCCTGTGAATCGTTCCTTGAATGACGAAGGGTAAGATCAAGGTGAGACATATACTGAGAAAATTTACTTTTTCTACATTTACAGTTGTAGTGTTTTGTTTTACCAGGGTTATCTAGATAGTAAGGGTATAAGATTTTTTTAAAAAAATACAAAGAATGACTATATTTTAAATAAACTTACATGGATTGTAGCATAGGTATTACATTATTTTTCCACATGATCACCATTCAGTTCAATACATTGTGTCATCCATGGGATGGACTTTTGATGCCTGTGTCATCAGAGTCTCCTTCCGCCTTTTCCAGCCAGTTCGTCACTTCAATTTTCACCTCCTTGTCATCGGAAAAGTGTTTTCCACCAAGGTGTTCCTTCAATTTAGTGAACAGATGATAGTCACTGGGTGCAAGATCAGGGCTGTGAGAGGGTGGCTTACAACATCTCAACCAAATGAAGTCAACAACTCTTGTGTTGTATGAACGGTGTGTGGACGCACATTGTCATAAAGGAGACAGACTCCTGCTGTCAGCATCTCATGACATTTGTTTTGGATGGCTCTGCAAAGTGTCTTCATGGTCTCACAATATATTCCATACCCATTTTGTCACATGTCTTGACATTCCGTCCTCTCCACAAACTGAAACAATTTCGCGATGAATTGCAGCAGCGTTCATGCTCTTAGCATTTAGATCGCGTGTTGCAGCAAAAACTTTGCACTTTGAGGGGAACGGAATGAGGACGCTAATCTCTTACCTTCACAACACCAGTCGATGAGCTACTGACATCTGGCACTGCTCGTTTGCTTCTGCTGGCTTCCCGCTACACGACAGTGATACAAACTTTCCCCACGAAAACTCCTCTCGAGAGCTACGTGCCTTGTAACCTTACTTTCCAGATAACCCTCGTATATCCACACTAAGTTAAGCAGTGCCTGGGAGAATGCTGCCTGGGAGCACTTAGAGATTAAAGGTATCTTTCTAATATATGTCTTATTTACAAACATACAAGAAAATAGATAATATATCGGATTCCCTCACTTGCAAGGTAAAGGTACAGTGAACACATCTGACCTTGCGCTTTGCTACTCTGCTGCTGAGTATGCATGCCCAGTGTTGGAACACATCTCCCCATGCTAAAACAGTGGATGTGGCTCTTAATGAGATATGCCACATTATCACGGGTTGTGTGCGCCCTACACTACTGGAGAAATTACACTGTTTAGCTGGTATTGCACCACCTGACATCCGCCGGGAAGTAGCAACCAATAGTGAAAGAACCAAGGCAGTGACATCTCCGGCCCATCCCCTGTTCAGATATCAGCCAGACGCCAACACCTTAAATTGAGAAATAGTTTTTTAAGATCTACAGAGACACTCGCTGGAACACCTCACTAAAAGTGGCAGGCTAAAACTCAGAACCTCAAATAATGGCTGACACCAAATGACAGACTCCCCCCTGGGCACACAAAAAACTGGGCGACTTGGAAGGCACTGAACAGACTGCGCTCTGGCACCATAAGATGCAGAGCCAACCTTAAGAAATGGGTCTACAAAATGGAGTCAATGACATGTGAGTGTGGAGAAGAGCAAACCACAGACCACCTCCTACAATGCAACCTGAGCCCTGCCACATGCACAATGGAGGACCTTCTTATAGCAACACCAGAGGCACTCCAAGTGGCCAGCTACTGGTCAAAGGACATTTAATCAAATGCCAAGTTTTCAAACTTTGTGTTTTGTTTTTTTTTAAATACAATACAACTGTTTGGTTTGCTCCTGATACATTAAATAAAATTGGATTCCTCTGTTAAGAAGCAAGAAGAGCAACCAATTCCATTGAGAAACTTGCAGCACCTCTCTGTTTGCGGATCCAGGATCAGCTCCAGTTTTTTGAAGTGAATTTACAAAACCGGGACAGAACTAGAGAAGGATATGAGTTCTTATTTGTTGACCCAAAATGGGTAGATAAGAAAGATGTAGAAGAAGATATCAATTAAATAGTGTTAACAATGACAAAATAACAAGTTCTAGGCATAGAGACTAGGACAAAATAAATACAATAAGCTCCTCCAAAGATGAGATTTCTCGCATTTGGTTCCCATTATTTCCACCCACATACGCTTTTTAAAAGCTGGGGTCAATGGATCTGTGTGGGCTGTATGAAGGGCGCTCTGTTAATGATTTGCCTTTGGGCTGCTTGCTTTGAATGGGCAACTTCAATTTGTAAAGATGGCAAGACCCTCTTTTTTCAGTTTTTCATAAAAACTGGTGGTTGTAGAACTCTTTCTTTTGGCCTCTTCTTTTAGGTTGTAAACAAGTTTTCCCGCTCTTCCCTGGGATTTTTGTTGATTCGGATTTCTCCTGGTCCCTGCATTTCCTGGCAAAAGTAACTTATTCCCAGGTGAGTGATCAGCTTTAAAGAAGATATATACCTTAGAGTCTTGCTTATCGAACATAAACGGGCCAGCAGAAAGTTACATAAGTAAAAATGTTGGATAATAAGGAGGGGTAAGGAAAACGTCAAATTATGTTATCATTTTACAAATTAAGAACCAAAACATCATGTTTTACCACAAATTGACAGAAAAAGCAGCTCAGTACATGGTACCTTTAGGCAAGTGAGGTTTATATATCTGTGGAATGTCCAGGGTGGGAGAAAGAGCTCTTGTCTGTTTGAGGCAAATGTGAATGGTGCAATTGGCCAGCTTGATTAGCATTGAATGGCCTTGCAGCTTCAAAGCCTGGCTGGTTGCTGCCTGGGGAAATTCTTTGTTGGGAGGTGTCAGCTGGCCCTGATTGAGGCTTGTTTGGAATTCCCCTGGTTGGTTGGTTGGTTTGTTTGTTTTTTGGTGTTGCTCTTTATTTAAAAAAAAACCCTGTAAAATCAGGACAGTAAATAAAGAGCAACACTCAAAAAATGGGAATTCCAGACAAGAAACAATCAGGGCCAGCTAACACCTCCCAACAAAGGATTCCTCCAGGCAGGAAGCAGCTCAGCTTTTAAGCTGCAAGGCCATTCAATGCTAATCGAGCTGGCCAATTGCAACATTCACACTTGCCTCAAACAGACAAAGAGTTCTTTCTCCCAGCTTGGACATCATTCCAGAGATATATAACCCTACTTGCCTAGTTTCTAACTAAAGCCCACTTTATCAGATGCATTAAGTACCGGTACTATTCTGAACTACAGAAATGGGTGTGTACGCATATGTGTGTATTCTATCTATGTACACACACCAACAATTGCAGGGGAAAGCACTGCGGGGATTGTAAACAATGATGTCAGAGTGAAATTAAATGTGGAAAGTACAGACAGGGATATAATTGCAAGGTAAAGCAAAGACGAAGAGGAAGTGTCCAAGCTCTCAGAAAGCAACCTGTAGTTTGACTTTTGCAGAGGCAGCTCTCTCAAAGATTAGCATGCAGGTTTTGTCCAAAAGCTTTTAGGTCTGATATTAGTGTTTTGTACAAGAAGGAACTTGTAGTTCTTTTCTTTGGCCAGAGTCCAGTTGGGGCACCAAGGCACATATTGGGGTCATAAATTCAAAAATGATGTAGTGCTGTTGGACTCTTCCTGCACTCAGTTCCTTCCTCGCAATCTGTCTTAAGTTGAATTCAAGTATAATAATATAAATGGAGTTTTGTCATCATGCCGAGCTTTCCTTTTGTTTCACAGGAGATGGCTGTGCAGTATGTCCAATATAAGGGGATAAAGTTTCCCCCAGGATACAATTCTGTGGACAGCCTTTGCTTTGCTGAGAATGAATTTCAAGTGCGAGATGATGACATCTTCAACATCACTTACCCTAAGTCTGGTAGGAAAGCAACCCTGTAATGGGGTACATTTCGGAGTTAGATTTACCCCTATTAAAGCTCTTACTTCCAATACAGGCAGTCCCCAATTTACGAATAAGATTGGTTCTGCAGGTTTGCTCCTAAGTTGAATTTGGATTTTGAAAAATGTGGCTTGTTCTGGAAACAAGGATTGGTGATAAAGCTTCAAGGGAGACACCTTTTCCCCAGGATAACTCTTTCAGGACTGAATTTCCCTTCCTAGGAGTAGGTTTCTCTTACATCCTGTTGCCTCACCTCCGTTCTTAGAATCATAGAATCAAAGAGTTGGAAGAGACCTCATGGGCCATCCAGTCCAACCCCCTGCCAAGAAGCAGGAATATTGCATTCAAATCACCCCTGACAGATGGCCATCCAGCCCCTGTTTAAAAGCTTCCAAAGAAGGAGCCTCCACCACACTCCGGGGCAGAGAGTTCCACTGCTGAACGGCTCTCACAGTCAGGAAGTTCTTCCTCATGTTCAGATGGAATCTCTTGTAGTTTGAAGCCATTGTTCTGCATCCTAGTCTCCAAGGAAGCAGAAAACAAGCTTGCTCCCTCCTCCCTGTGGCTTCCTCTCACATATTTATACATGGCTATCATATCTCCTCTCATCCTTCTCTTCTTCAGGCTAAACATGCCCAGCTCCTAAAGCTGCTCCTCATAGGGCTTGTTCTCCAGACCCTTGATCATTTTAGTCGCCCTCCTCTGGACACATTCCAGCTTGTCAATATCTCTCTTGAATTGTGGTGCCCAGAATTGGACACAGTATTCCAGATGTGGTCTAACCAAAGCAGAATAGAGGGGTAGCATTACTTCCTTAGATCTAGACACTATGCTCCTATTGATGCAGGCCAAAATCCCATTGGCTTTTTTTGCCGCTACATCACATTGTTGGCTCATGTTTAACTTGTTGTCCACGAGGACTCCAAGATCTTCTTAACTATGAGTTGTTTGTAAGTCGGATATTTGTAACTTGGGGACTTCCTGTACTTAAAGGATGTGGGATCGAGGCTGAAATGACACAAATTAGCATAATATTTGTGTGTGTGTGTGTATAATCACATATATATGGTTTGAGATAGGGATCTATTAGTACCTATGACTTCAGATATATATATATATAGGATGGAACTATTATATGTATATGGTTTGAGGTTGGACTCTATCTGTTCCTCTATTTTTAGATAGAGAAAGATAGATATATATGATGGAACTCTTATATGTATATGGATCTATTCACCTTTGTCCTAATTATTACAAGGCCATCCTTCTTATAAACGTACACTCATAGGCCTTATGGTATAGATCAAGTTTTCAAATTACTGTATATACTCAAATAATAAGCCGAGTTTTCCAGCCTTTTTTTAGGCTGAAAAAGCCCCCCTTGGCTTATTCTGGAGTCAAAGTTATTTATAATTTTACTCCGTTGTTGTTGTTGTTGTTATTATTACATTTATTATTTTACTTCATTTATTATTATTATTATTACATTTACATTATTTTGCTCTATTATTATTTTATTACATTTATTATTTTACTCTATTTAGTATTGTTACATTTATTTATTATTTTACTCTATTTCATTATTGTTATTATTACATTTATTATTTTACTCTAGTATTACTTTTATTATTTTATTCTATTATTATTATTACCTTATTTTACTCTATTATTACTGTTATTATTACATTTCCATTATTTTACTCTCTTATTTTTATTTTTGTTACATTTATAATTTTACTCTCTTTATTATTATTGGCATGATACATAAGCAAGCACATTTACATTGAAGAAGGTTAGAGTAATGGTTTTATCAGAGTTGGACAGTCTTATCTTAAATTACAGTTTCATGTAAATATTCAAAAACATTTCACCTAATGATGTCTCAGTTAATGTAATTTTATTGGTATCTATTTTCATTTTAAAGTTGACCAGTAGTTGCTGCATTATCCGCCCTGGTCTTATACTCGAGTCAATACGTATTCCCAGTTTTTTGTGGTAAAATTAGATGCCTCGGCTTATATTTGGATCGGCTTATACTTGAGTATATATGGTATACTAGCAGTCCCCTGCCACGCGTTGCTGTGGCCCACATGGGGGTTCTGTGTGGGAAGTTCAGCCCAATTCTATCGTTGGTGGGGTTCAGAATGCACTGTGATTGAAGGTGAACTGTAAATCCCAGCAACTACAACTCCCAAATGTCAAGCTCTATTTTCCCCAAACTCCACCAGTGTTTACATTTGAGCATATTGAGTATTTGTGTAGAATTTGATCCAGATCCATCATTGTTTGTGTCCACAGTGTTCTCTGGATGCAGGTGAACTACAACTCCCAAACTCAACATCAATGCCCACCAAACCCTTCTAGTGTTTTGTGTTGGTCATGGGAGAACTGTGTGCCAAGTTTGGTTCAATTCCATCGTTGGTGGGGTTCAGAATGCTCTCTGGTTGTAGGTGAACTACAAATCCCAGCAACTACAACTCCCAAATGACAAAATCAATTTTTGTGTGTGAAGGACATACATTGGGTTGTTAGGTGTCTTGTGTCCAAATTTGGTGTCAATTCGCCCAGTAGTTGTTGAGTTCTGTTAATCCCACAAACGAACATTACATTTTTATTTATATAGATAAAACTGGAATTTAAAAGGTTGTCTAATTTACTTGCAGACATACAAATCATTGCATTTTCTTTTAATGTGAGCCCCCTCCCCTAACACATGTATTTCTTAATTGCTAGTTTGGAAAGAGTTGAAAACAAGGTTGAAAATGCCACTTAAAAATATTCAAACACTTGGAAAGCTAAACTGAATTCTGTCTCGATTGTGAATTTGGGAAGACAGAACTTGGGTTTCAGTACTCTATCCGCACACCCAGAAATAAGCTCTACTGAACTTACATCTTAGGATATCGGAGTAGGATCGTGTTATTAATCAGGATTTCTTCTCTCTTATCCTTCAATCAAGGGACGGTATGGATGATTGAGATTCTGAGCTTGATCCTCAATGATGGAAACCCAACTTGGAATCAAGGTGTCCTCAATTCCCTTCGTGCTCCTTGGTTCACCACTCAGCTGGGTCTGGAGACAGCACACAACCTCCCATCTCCACGTCTGCTTACCTGCCATCTTCCCATTCAGATCTTTCCCAAAGCCTTCTTCAGCTCCAAAGCAAAGGTAAGTGACATGATACCAAGGGCCCTTCAACACAGCCCTATATCCCAGAATATCAAGGCAGAAAGTCCCACAATATCTGCTTTGAACTGGGTTATCTGAGTCCACACAGCCATATATTCCAGTTCAAAGCAGATAATGTGGGATTTTATTCAGCTGTGTAGAAGGGGCCTTAGTTGCTCCATCCTTTCTGTAATCATCCCCTTTGACTTTAACTAGTTCCATTAACATGATAGCTCCATTATATATCCCTGTTACTTCTTGACCTTCTAAACCAGTTTTATTATTATGTCACTACAATTTTAATTTCAGGCCTGGTTTTTCACTTTAAAAAATTAGAAATTATTTTTTTCTGCATGGACTCATCCAATGGATGTGGTCAATTCCAAATCTCAAAACTTCTTCAGGTTATCATTACAGCTGTACTTACAGACTAAAGGAAGTATTTATATATTATGGCATTTCCCCTGCTAGTTAAGAATATATCTTTGAATCATATGTTGGTGTTGGCATAATGTAAAATAAATCACATGTAGTTCATGTTTGATCAGCCCACACACTGCCTTACCAGATATGCCATGGAGGTGAACAGTAAAGAACAAGTAGTTTACTCTTCTTAGTTCAGAACAACATATGTACTATGTGATCAGTTGCATCGACTCACATAATGTCCTTTTTATGAGAGGTTTAAAATAGTCTTTCTTTATCCATTTGGATAAACTAATTCTGCAACTCATGAAGCAAGAGTACACTCCAAATTCTGCTTCTCTCTTCAAACTGTCTCTCTCTGTACCGACATAGCTTAAGCCTGAACAAAAATGTAACAGTATCCAAAAGTCCCAGGCTCAGCCATCTCCCTGGGTATTGCCCAACCAATCTGCTTCATGAATCTCATTTTACAATTGACACACACACACACACACACACTGATTCCTTGCATGCTCCAACTTTGAGTCTTTGTATTTGACTGTCAGACGTTATCACTTTTATTGTTTTGGATGCTGCTGCAGAATTCAGCCCCAGAATGTGCAAATTTCCAAATTTTACAGCATGAGTAATAGCCTGCTTTCATATATTGGCAGTTCCCCGCACTATAATCTCTCCCAGAAGTTAGCAAGTGTTTTCTTCCACAGGTGGTATACACATTGAGGGACCCGCGGGATGTGCTAGTTTCCTACTATCATTTCTCCAAGATGTGCATCCCCTTTGGAGATCCCAAGTCTTTTAACCATTTCCTGGAGAGATTTTTGGAAGAGGATGGTGAGTTGGAAGAGGGAGATGGGCGGACAAATAGAAACAATAGAAATCCAATTGGAGTGTCTAGCTGCTCTTTGTCACACAATGCAATGATGGCCTATCAGTTCGGGCGGTGTTTCAGCTTGGAAGAAAAAGTCAGGGAATAATTTATCTGTGGCTTAGAATTATGGCTGCTGCAAATGGAATTCCTTCTTCAGAGGCAGATCGTGATTAGGCTGCTAAGAAACAATGGCTAAATCCACCAGGCCCTGCTTGTGAATTTCCTGAAACATCCGGCTGGCCATTCTTTGGAGTTAAAGAACTCAACTAGATATAGATCTTGCTAAGAGTTCTCACATTTTTGATTGTTCAGCCCAAACTCACAGAGGGATGTCAAAAATTCACTGTCTGTCGCAACTAAAGGATTCAAGATGATGAGGCAGAACTGTCTGCTTGGAACATGGGGCAATTATCCCTTTTCTCTTAATGTAGACTTCTAAACAAATCGTTGCATATATACCATATTACATTTTTTCCTGATCTAGCTTTTTCCTCTAAAGTTGAAGTTATTATTTTTATTTTGTGTCAAAAGCATTGCATAAAATAGTTTATTTAAACCTGATAAAATAAAGGGATCACAAGCTGCTAGGCCAAAAACGGGCAACAGTGATTGCATTGTCTGTAGCTTTAAACAATTCTTCCTCTGTGCATTGTGGGCAAGCATACAGATGCTGTGTTGTTTGTTCTGCTCCACAGTCGCACAAGGTAGATGTTTCTTCTAGGTAGTGCCATTTTGCCAGGTTGTCTTTTGATCTGCCAACTCCACTTCTGGGTCTATTCAGGGACTTCATAGAATCATAGAGTTGGAAGAGACCTCATGGGCCATCCAGTCCAACCCCCTGTCAAGAAGCAGGAAAATTACATTCAAAGCACCCCTGAAAGATGGCCATCCAGCCTCTGTTTAAAAGCCTCCAAAGAAGGAGCCTCCACCACACTCCGGGGTTGAAAGTTCCACTGCTGAACAGCTCTCATTTCAAGTTGCTCATTCTTTGTTTGCCCCTGGAGGAAGGTCTTTGTGGGGGTCCATCCAGTAGGAATTGCCTGATTTTGCTGCCCACAGGTATATTCTTGCTGTTGCTGTGGAAACATTTAGAGGAGTGGTGGTTCTCACAAAACTTTTCCTTGATTTAAGTCTACTGTGGGGACGCTGATAGCCATATAGTGCGTGGCTTTCACAATGTTCAACCTTATTTTTCTCGCAATTATGTTCCCATCGCATATGGGGGGGGGGGGGGGGGAATGCCAGCAAGCATATAAAGTCTATAAACAGATATAGGTTTAAGACATCCTAGGATTATTCTACATGTCTCATTTAGTGCTATATTCACCTGCTTTGCATGGGCAGAATTATGCCAGATGGGGGAGGCACACTCAGCAGTTGAGTAAGATAAGGCCAGGGCTGATGATCTTATTAATTTTGGGTCTGCACCCCATGGACTATTACTAAGTTTCCACAGGATGTTATTGCATGCAGCTACTTTGTGTTTGATGTTTGCACAGTGTTTCCTAAATGTTAGTGTTTGCTCTATGGTGACGTAGAGATACTTAGGTTGGGAAAGCTCTTGGCTTTCCCAGGTAACCTTCAGTTTCCTGTATTGTCGAAGGCTTTCATGGCCGGAATCACTCAGTTCTTGTGGGTTTTTTCGGGCTATATGGCCATGTTCTAGAGGCATTTCTCCTGACGTTTCGCCTGCATCTATGGCAAGCTTCCTCAGACGTGAGGACCTCACCTCTGAGGAAGCTTGCCATAGATGCAGGCGAAACGTCAGGAGAAATGCCTCTAGAACATGGCCATATAGCCCAAAAAAACCCACAAGAACTGAGCTTCAGTTTCCTGTTGGCTTCACGATTGGCAGGGTTAGGCTTTAGGTTATTATCTTTGTAGTAGCTGGAGAGATATTTCAGGGCATTAGCAAGTTGGTTTTCAACTGTTTCAAAGTCTTTTGCTTGTGTTGTTAGGCCAAGGTCATCAGAATATATAAAGCTCTTTGTGAGTCGTGGTTGTGGCCAATCATTAGTAATGATGTTAAACAATGTCAGTACAAGAACACTGCCTTGAGATTGACCATTGTTTTTGCCTCCTCCATCTACTTTTTCTGCCCTTAAACTCCGCATAGAAGTAGCAGTCCCAGGAGACCTAAAAGTTGTCTCACATTTCATATTTTCTAAAGCATCTCTCATAAACTTGATAACATGGGAACCCATTGCTTGCATGTCTTTTTGTGTTTCTGATGTTTAACTCTCTCTATATATAAGGAAATCAAAAGCAATACCAGCAAAGAAAGGTGACATTGAGATTGGGCCTGAAAACACAAGCTTCATGCATTTATTCCACTTATAGAAAAAGCATGTGATGTTTGGGAAGTCTAGTCTGTTATTGATGTTCTTGCATGCGTGCCTTTATGCAGTGCCTTTTGGATCCTGGTTTGACCACATCAGTGGGTGGATGAAGCTGAAAGGCAAGAGTAACATCTTCTTCATTAGCTATGAACAGCTGCAAGAGGTAAGAGCACAGAAGGAGATCTTTTCTTCTAGAAGGTGTTAGGTATCTTCTTGTTTGGAAGTAGGAGGAGAAAAAGAACAAACTTACTAAATATATAAAGGAGGAAAGGAGAGGGAGGTAAATATCTGAGGATTTAATATTTGCACCTTACAAAGCCAGCGTGGTGAAGTGGTTTCAATGTTGGATTGCAACTCTGGTCACCACTGTTTGAATCTCTGTTAGTTTCACCCATGGAAACCCATTGGGTGACAGGGTAAAGCAGGGATCCTCAAACTTTTCAAACAGAGGGCCAGGTCACAGTCCCTCAAACTGTTGGAGGGCCAGATTATAATTTGAAAAAACTTGAAAGAATTCCTATGCACACTGCACATATTTTATTTGCAGTGCAAAAACACTTCAAAACAATACAATAATGAAGAACAATTTTAACAAATATAAACTTATTAGTATTTCAATGAAAAATGTGGGCCTGCTTTTGGCTGATGAGATAGGATTGTTGCTGTTGTTGTTGTTGTTGTTGTTGTGTGCTTTCAAGTCATTTCAGACTTAGGTTGACCCTGAGCGAGGGCCAGGTAAATGACCTTGGAGGGCCGTATCCGGCCCCCGGGCCATAGTTTGGGGACCCCTGGGGTAAGGCATGGGGTACATTGACACTGCCAAATTAATGCAGTTCGACACCACTTAAACTATCATAGCTCAATACTGCGGGACTATGGGTATTGTAGTTTGAGAAGATTTTGGGCTTTCTCTGCCAAAGAGAGGTGATCACTCACCAAACTACAACTTCCAGGATTCCATAGCATGGCTGTTAAAGTGGTATTACGTAAAGTGAAAGGTTTCCACTTGACATTAAGTCCACTTGATTGCAACTCTGGGGGGAGGTGCTCATCTCCATTTCTAAGCCGAAGACCCGGCATTGTCTGTAGATGCCTCCAAGGTCATGTGGCCAGCATGACTGCATGAAGCACCGTTACCTTCCTGCTGAAGTGGTACCTATTGATCTACTAACATTTGCATGTTTTAGAACTGCTAGGTTGGCAGAAGCTGGGGCTAACTGGGTTCGAACCGCCGACCTTTCGGTGAGCAACTTTTTCAACTTAGTGGTTTTAACTGCTGCACCACCACAGCCCCATTAATGGTATTAGAATGCATGAATTCAACAGTGTAGATGAACTCTCACTCTCAACCCAAGAAAACATCGTCATAGGTTTAACTTAGAGTTGCCATTGCTTAGAAACAAGTTGAAGCCACATAACAAAAAATGCAACTGAAAATTTGGATTTATATTCATAAGAAACATGCTAAAATGAAACCAAACAGTCTTAAATGTGCTGCCACTTTCCCTTTCTTCCTCCTCCTCCTTTCCTCATTTTTATGCTGTAAGACAGTATTTTACAAAAGTGAAAATAGAATTTTGACACATCTGCTATACTATTTATATAGGAGAAAATTGTTCGCTATCTTATACTTCCAGAACATTGCCCCACACCATCGCATCTGACTGGCAGTAACTACTCAGGTTTTCAAACTCATAAATCTTTTCAACCTAAAGATGCCAGGGGTATTTATGCAAAAAATATGTTATAACACTTAACTCCAATCCCTTACGATTTTTATTCAGTTAATGTCATAACAATGGAAAAGAAAGCATGACGGAAGCATGTTATCAATTCTTGAGCTGCTTCCTCTGCAAAACTGAAGACAGCCTTCCCCACATTGGCATGGTCAAACTATGTTAGACTTCAATTCCCATCATCCTTGGCCTGCATATATCGGATATGAACTAGAGTCCAACACATCTGAAAGGTGCTTTTGGGAAAGGATTGTTTCAAACCTTTATTTTGTGAGAGATCAAAGCAAATTTCCCTATATTTTGTATAATTGGGGTTACTTACAATAGGTACAACATGGTAATGGATATGAAGTCAAGAGCTAATTCCTAGAATCCTAGAGTTGGAAGAGACCTTGTGGGCCATCCAGTCCAACCCCCTGCCAAGGAGCAGGAAAATCGCATTCAAAGCACCCTCAACAGATGGCCATACAGCCTCTGTTTAAAAGCCTCCAAGGAAGGAGCCTCCGCCACACTCCGGGGCAGAGAGTTCCACTGCTGAACAGCTCTCACAGTCCGGAAGTTCTTCCTCATGTTCAGGTGAAATCTCCTTTCCTGTAGTTTGCAGCCATTGTTCCACGTCCTAGTCTCCAGGGCAGCAGAAAATAAGCTTATCTATTTTTCTGCCACTGGGACATGATAATTTAGGGATTTGAGGTGACCTCAAAATCAGTCTTATGGTTGTACTCAGGATAAGTGGGATACTACAAGTTACTAAGCATAGGTCACATTTCATCTCAGATGTCTAGACCATAAGGCTGAAGATGTTCTTCAGGTGATACAGATCTCACTTGTGTTGGTGTTCTCTATCTCCATAGGACCTCTATGGCAGCATCAAGCATCTCTCAAAATTTCTAGGAAAGGAGCTGGATGAGGCAGCCATCACCTCCGTAGCAGAACATGCCTCCTTTGAAGCCATGAGGAAGAACAACATGTGTAACTCCACAATGCTTCCCAAGGAAGTTATGGATCAAGAGAAGGGGAGCTTCCTAAGGAAAGGTAAGGAAGGCAGTCACAAAAAAGAGTGACTAGCTAGGAAGAGTACAGTGCAAATAAGGAGTCTCTTGACTGGTCTCTTAGTTGTATGCAAAGGTCCATGGCCTTTCTTTGGGCCTTGACTTTCTCCTTTATTATTGTAGCATCCTAACCAGTATACTGACCATTAGAAACATTCTTGATCTATGGGCCCAAATGTATTTACACGAGGCAATACTCCATCACATGCATTTCCTACAGTCCCAGGTACTCTTAAGTGTATCCTGGTACTAATGGAAGGTTTCTCCCCAGTTTAAAAGTTATTTAGGGGGCGATTTTCAAGAGAGATTGCAGCTGGTGAGGAAAAGCTTAGCATTCCTCTTCCCACATGCTGCACCCCACATGACAGATAAGTATGGGAAGGAGAACTATTTTGGTGCTAATGGGAGAATTTTTCTTCCTCCCTAAGCTTAATTGCCATTTAAGAGAGGATTTCCAGAGAGGTCAGCTGTCCCTGCATGGCACAGTGATTTGAGCATTGAAGAGTTTCAATCCCTACTCAGCTATGGAAAGCTGGGCGATCCTGGATAAGTTATACATTGCAGAAAGACGACAGCAATCCTCATCTGAATAAATCTTGCTAAGAGAACCCTTAGGGCCCTTCTACACTGCCATATAAAATCCGGATTATCTAATCCAGTTCAAAGTGGATAATGTGGATTATCTGCTTTGATAATCTGTATTATATGGCAGTGTAGAAGGGGTCTAAGGGCCCTTCCACACAGCCATATAACCCAGAATATCAAGGTACAAAATCCCCAGTACGTGCTTTGAACTGGGTTATCTGAGTCTAGACTGCCACATAACCCAGTATAATGTGGATTTTATACAGCTGTGTGGAAGGGGCCTAAGATAGGATCACCATAAATTGGAGTTGATTTGAAGGCACACAATAACACAGCAGCAGTAACTCTGTCTCCTGTGCTCCGTTAGCTTTTCCTTGTATGGAATTATATCAAAACACATACACTGGAAGCAAATTAACATTTAATTTCACAGAAAAGGGTAAGGGCAATTTCTCTACAAGCAAAAAAAGAAGTGAAAGAAGCGAAGAGAAAGGATAAGAGGAACAATGCATCTATTTTCCTCCAAAATAAGCAAAACAGATGGATTATGCTCCCTGTATGCAAGGGGTGCTGGTATGTGTTGTTTTCTCTTGACCATTGTGCATTTCCCTAGTTTTTATTACAATGTTTGTTTGTTACTTTGTAAGGCATTGAATGTGTGCCTATTTTTGGATTGTAGACTGCCTTAAATCCCTTTTGGGAGAGAGGTGTGGTCTAGAAATAAAGTATTATTACTATTACTATTATTATTATTAGTATTACTATTATTATGTACAGAGCACTGGGTGCTTCCTTGGATGGCGTTCTCTAGGCATGAATATTGTGAGGATGTAGAAGTCACAAAGCACCACGACATTGAGTCCCCTTCAGGATGAGAAGGGTGGGGTATAAATAGAGTAAATAAATAAATAAACGAGTGTTTCCCAACCTTCCTAATGCTGTGACCTCTTAATACAGTTCTTTATGTTGTGGTGATCCCCAACCATAACATTATTTTTCTGCTACTTCATAACTGTAATTTTGCTACTGTTATGAATCTTAACGTAAATATCTGATATGCAGGATGTATTTTCATTCACTGGACCAAATTTGGCACAAATACCCAATACACCCATATTTGAATACTGGTGGGGTTGTACTGGTTTTTGTCATTTGGGAGTTGTATTTGCTGGGATTTATAGTTCACCTACAATCAAAGAGCATTCTGAACTCCACCCACAATGGAATTGAACCAAACTTGGCACACACAACTCTCATGACCAATAGAAAATACTGGAATGGTTTGATGAGCATTGACCTTGAGTTTTGGAGTTGTGGTTCACCTACATCCAAGAGCACTGTGGACTCAAACAATGATGGATCTGGACCAAACTTGGCATGGATACTCAAAATGCCCAAATGTGAATACTGGTGGAGTTTGGGGAAGATAGACCTTGACATTTGGAAGTTGTAGTTGGTGGGATTTATAGTTCACCTACATTCAAAGAGCATTCTGAACCCCACCAATGATAGAATTGGGCCAAATTTCCCACACAGAATCCCCATAACCAACAATAAATATTCAGACAACCCCATGTGACCCCCCCCCCCCCAGAGTTCCAACCCCCAGGTTGAGAAACACTGAAATAAACAAATAGAGAAAACTCCAGGAAATGCAGAGCATAGAAAGAGATGGGGATATCCTTCCAGCTGTCATACCTCCTCTGTTTCTTTTCCATCCTTTTACCATTTTAGGGACTCATGAGAAACAAATATCAGCCACTCACCCCCCCCCCCCCCATTATAAAATAATTGCAATGAAAAAATATAGTTGATCTGTGAAGAAAAATAAATAAGTTGTAGAATTTATGCAATTTGAGATCATCTGGATGTGAAATGAACTGTCTGGATCTGCCGTTTGCAAACTTTTAATGAATCCAAGTAAATATTTCTAAATGTGTCCATATGACCTAAATGTACATATGCAGGTTTTATAGAGCTGTGTCATGTGGACCTTGGCCCAAGTTCTTGTATGTGTCTAGCAACACTCTTTTTTGGGAATGCTGGTTTTACATGTTGGATTATTTTTGGCTCACAGAGGACCTGATATACAAATTGGCACTAGACAATTTATGTTTTACGAAACAAATTGTCTAGTGCCAATTTGTATATCAATGTTTTTTTTACGAAACATTGGAACTGCTTTATTAAGTATATAGTTGCCTGCGAACAAAAGAATCTACCTGCGAACAAAAGAAACTCATTATTTAAGATGCTAATGAGTTATGCTTTTGGATAGATGTGGATGATGGTGGCCCTGAAAATGTTTTTCAAATGTAATTCTCATAATGTGGTAATCACCAGTTATATTGATTAGAGTGGGTATTTTTTTCATGTCAGGAGCAACTTGAGAAGGTGCAAGTCGCATCTGGTGTGAGAGAATTAGCCGTCTGCAAGGATGTTGCCCAGGGATGTTTTGATATTCACCATCCTTGTGGGAGGCTTCTCTCATGTCCCCGCATGGGGAGCTGGAGCTGACAGAGGAAGCTCATCCGCTCTCCCCAGCTTCCAACCTCTGACCTGTCATTCATCAGTTCTACCAGCACAAGAGTTTAACCCATTGCGCCACCGAGGGCTCCAATTAGAGTGGATAGGAATCGCTGATTGGGTTGTCATTGCTATCCAGCCCTGGATTAGGACATCTGTAAACCAACTGGATAAAATTGATTATTTTGCTTTCACCCTCATTGTATAGGAATCTGTGGAGACTGGAAGACTCATTTCACCGTGGCACAATCTGAACACTTTAACAGGGTTTACCAGGAGAAGATGCAAGGCCTGAAGGAAACCTTTCCTTGGGATCATACTGGAGATCGATTTAGGAAAACCGCTTGCTTTTTGAACTGAAAAACTTTGCAGCTTTTCACAACTGCCTTGATATTATACCTATGATCCATAAAGCTTTTCTATCATCCTGCATACATGAAAGCCTGTTGTGGCTAGAGGTCAGAAAATATTTTTTTTTTGCACATGCTCAGTGTTGAATATTAAGGTACATTTTGCTACAGAACCCGTGGTATATGATATTATTGTGACTGTCTATGCTTCCAATAACCTTGTTGAAGCTGTTCTGGAATGAGGGCCACTATCTGGAGGGATGGAAGATGGCCTGAAAAGCTGCTCTAGGTTACATAGAATTACCCTGAAAGTTCGGCAGAGTATCCTTGTTTCTTTTCTAAAAATCATAGCAGATATGAATAATTTTTGTACATTGGTGGGAAATGACTTCAAGTCGCTTGTTGACTTATAGCAACTCCATGAATTTCCTAGAGTTTTCTGAAGCAAGGAATACTCACAGGTGGTTTTGCCAGTGCCTTCCTCTGAAATATAGCCTGGTATTTCAAAGAATCATAGAGTTGGAAGAGACCTTGTGCGTCATCCAGTCCAACCCCCTGCCAAGAAGCAGGAAAATTACATTCAAATCACCCTCGACAGATGGCCATACATCCTCTGTTTAAAAGCCTCCACCACACTCCGGGGCAGAGAGCTGCTGAACAGCTCTCACAGTTAGGAAGTTCTTCCTAATGTTCAGGTGGAATCCCCTTTCCTGTAGTTTGAAGCCATTGTTCTCTACTAATAGTCTACAAGACAGCAGAAAACAAGCTTGCGCCCTCTTCCCTATGACTTCCCCTCACATATTTATACATGGCCCTCATCATCTCTCCTCTAAGCCTTCTCTTCTGCAGGCTAAACACTCCCAGCACTTTAAGCTGCTCCTCATAGGTATTGATCTCCAAACCCTTGATCATTTTAGTTGTACTCCTCTGGACACATTCCAACTTGTCAACAACTCCTTTACATTGCGGTGCCCAGAATTGGACACAGTATTCCAGGTGTTGTCTGACTAAGGCAGAAACGAGGAATAGCATTACTTCCCTGGATCTAGACACTATACTATTTATGCAGGCCAAAATCCCATTGGCTTTCTTAGCTGCTGTATCACGTTGTTGGCTCATGTTTAACTTGTTGTCCACGAGGACTCCCAAGATCTTTTTCTCATGTACTGCTGTCAGTGTGTCTCCCATCCAAGTAGTAACCACACCTGCCACTACTTAATGGGATCTGGTGCCTTTAAGAGTATTCAGTTCCTGTATTCAGCGGCATGTCGCGCACCTGTCCCAGAGAAAAATTGGTAAAGAGTTTTACTCTTCTTGTGAGTCCAAAAAAAGGGGGGTGGTAATATATATCAGAGAGGACATCCCTGCAGAATTAGTATTCAAGGACCAGGAGGGCAGAATGGTTGCCGTTAAGATTAATGTGGGCGGTGAAGGGATCTTGATATGTAACATATACGCCCCTAATGGGCCCAAGACAAAGTTCCTCAGCATCCTGAAAGAAAATCTTCTAAAATCGGAGTGTGATAGTATAGTCCTATTAGGTGACTTCAACGGAATTTTAGATAACTACATGGATAAACGCCCTAACGGGAAAAAAAACCGGTGTAAGGCTACGCTTCCTAAGAACTTTATTGCACTCAAAGAGGAATTTGATCTCCAGGACACATGGAGACATCATCACCCGGGAGAAAAGGACTTTACGTTCTACTCCCACCGCCATAGATCATGGTCTAGGATAGACATGATCTGGGCATCCAATTCTATCCTAACTAATATCGATAACATCCAAATACTTGCAAGGGAACTTTCGGACCATTGCCCCATAACCCTGAGCCTGAACAAGAAGAGCGAACATAAGAGGTGGAGACTGAACGACAATCTTCTCAAAACAGAAGAGGATATTAAGAGGAACAAAGAACTCATCCTGAACTATTTAGAACTAAACGATTCAGCTGAAGTCTCACCTCAAACAGTATGGGACGCCTTAAAGGCGGTTATGAGAGGTCACTTAATACAGCAGAACGCGATCAAGAACAAGAAGAAGAATGCAGAGATGAAAAGCCTAGAAAAACAAATAGCTGAAAAAGAGCTAGAATTCAAAGCCAATCCGGAAATGAGTAAGATTGACGTCACCCTGAAGTGGCTCAGGAGGAAGAAGTACCACCTGGAGATCGAATCCCTAGAAAAGAAATACAAATATATAAAGCAATACGAATTCGAAAATGCCAACAAGCCCGGTAAGTGGATGGCGAGGAAAATAAGGAAAAAGAAGCAATCGCAACGAATAACTAAGATTAAAAAAGGAGATAGCCAACTGACCACGGACAAAGAGATCATTGAGGACTTTCAAGAATACTTCACACTCCTATATAATAGAGATGATACAAAAGAGACTGAAATATCAGGCTACCTAGCTAAGCTCAAATTGGACAAGATCTCAGACGAGCATAGAGAGGCACTTAATAAAGAAATCTCGAAAAAGGAGATTTTAGAAGCAATTTCCAACCTCCCCACAAACAAGGCACCGGGCCCTGACGGCTTCTCTGCCAGGTTTTACAAAACTATGAAAGAGGAGCTCTTACCATCACTTCATAAAATCTTGAATTTGGCACTTACTAAGGGGGAGATCCCGAATTCCTGGAAGGAGGCCGAAATAGCCCTTATCAAGAAAGGTAACACGGACGGGTCGGAAAAACAGAATTACAGACCGATATCTCTCCTAAATTTCGACTACAAAATTCTAGCTGCAATACTAGCGAAGAGGCTGAGAGGTTTCCTGGTAGAGTGGATTGGCGAGGACCAAGCGGGCTTTCTCCCCGGTAGAAGCATTAAAGACAATCTGAGGGTTATCATCGATACCATTGAGTATTATGATACTAATACCCAGAAGGAACTGGCCCTGCTGACCATCGATGCGGAGAAAGCCTTCGACAACTTAAGCTGGAACTTCCTCAAACTTCTCTTAGAGGAGTTGGACATCGGCTTCTCCTTTAGAAATGCCATAGCCGCAATTTACACAGACCAATCAGCAAGGCTCCTGGTAAATTCTCAACCCTCGGGGAAGATCCGGATTTCAAAGGGAACCAGACAGGGGTGCCCTCTTTCCCCCCTATTGTTCATCATGGCCCTAGAACCTCTATTAAAATCAATTAGAGAAGACCCTAACATTAAGGGAATGAAGATAGGAAAACTCGACTATAAGATCAGGGCGTACGCCGATGATGTTATCTGCATCATTGAGGATCCCATTCACAACTTACAAAAATGGCTAGCCAGATTAGAAGACTTTGGCAAGGTATCCGGATTCAGAATAAATAATAGTAAGACATATATACTTACAAAGAACATGGACCGAGGTAAACAGAGCGAATTGGAAAATCAATCGGGCCTGGTGGTTAGTAAAAAAATAAAATATCTAGGCATTTGGCTCTCGGCTAGCAACGCCAAACTGTTTAAAAACAATTATGAGCCGACATGGAAAAAGATCCAGGCTGACTTAGCTAACTGGAGATTCCTGAACCTATCTCTGTTGGGGAAAATTGGCTTAATTAAAATGAGTATCCTGCCAAGACTTCTTTTTCTTTTTCAAAATCTGCCAATTATAAGAAACAACACAGTCTTTGACAAATGGCATAAAGATCTTTCAAAATTCGTCTGGAACGGGAAAAAACCGAGACTGAAACATCGGATAATGGTGGATAGTAGGGAGAGAGGTGGCTTCGGCCTTCCCAGCTTAAAAAACTACTATGAAGCCTGTGCCCTTATCTGGGTAAAGGATTGGGCCTCACTCAAGAATGAGAAAGTCCTAACATTAGAGGGGTTTAATTTACGAGTAGGTTGGCACGCGTACCTTTGGTACGGAAGATCGAAATTGGAGGGCAACTTTGGTAATCATTTTGTTAGATCTAGCCTACTTAAAGTATGGAATAAATATAGGAGCTACTTTTACACCAAAACCCCCAGATGGCTGTCCCCAATCGAGGCGAAACAAAGACGTCTGTTAGGTTGGCAGCATTGGCCTACCTACAAAGATTTGCTGGTCAGAGATAATGTCAAAAAAATATGGGTCCTAAACTCTTTGGAAAACCTAACTCCGTTGTTCAAAAATCTCTCGTGGCTGCAATACTTCCAACTTCGAGAGACCTTCAAACAAGACCAGAAGCTCGGCTTCGAGGAAAAAGACTCAACCTGGGATGTAGTGTTGAAATCGGACAGGAAGTCTATAACTAAGCTATACAACCAGCTCTTAAAATGGGAGACAGAAACAGAGGAAATCAAAAACTGCATGACCCTCTGGGCCAAAAATATAGGGCGTCCCATCAGGTTACAGGAATGGCAAGCAATATGGCAGAGAAAGTTAAAATATACGTATTCCGTAACATTAAAAGAAAACTGGCTAAAAACATTCCATAGGTGGTACCTAACACCTTATAAGCTTCACCAAATGTATAAGAATCTGAAGAACTCATGTTGGAAATGTAAAGAGCAGCCAGGGACCTACTTCCACATGTGGTGGTCCTGTGCAGAAGCAAAAAAATACTGGCTTGGGATCCAGGAAGAAGCACAAAAATTTTTCAAGAGGACCTTTCCAAGAAAGCCGGAGTACTTCCTATTAGGGTTGACGGATGAGGACTTCACGCTCAGCCCTAACGAAGATGTTTTGTGGATGCACATCTCATCCGCAGCCCGCATCGTCTTTGCTAGACATTGGAAGGAAGACAGGCTACCGGACATAGAGGAATGGTTAGTCAAAATTTCAGAACTTAGAGACATGGATAAACTTACCTTTTTGCTGAAATCTAATTCGGGTAGCCCTATCAAGCAGACAGATTGGTCCGACTTAGACGAATATGAAAAAAAGAAATACGAATCTTAAAGGAGTTAAAGGAGACCAGAAGAGACATGAGCAAGAATAAACAGCGAGGTGCAAGATAAACCATGAGACGAACAGTGGTCTCATGGACTGGTGCTTTGGACTCTCTTTATAGGAACTAAATGGAAGTCACAGTCTGCATGGCGGACAAGGAGCAAGTTACCTGTTAACTATTGCTGTGTGTCAACCCCCCTCCTATCCCCCTCCCTCGTGTTTTGACCCCCCCCCCTCTTTCCTTCCCTCTTGCATCCTTCCCTCCCTCTTCCCTCTTGTAACCCCCCCCCTTTTGTTTTGTTTTATTTAGATGTTCATCTGTTGTCGAAAAGCTTGTATTTTTATATTTGTATAAAACAATAAAGATTATTTTAAAAAAAAGAGTATTCAGTTCCTCATTACATTAGGGAAGGTTAGATTTAATTTAAACTTGGAGGGATGGAGGAAGAAGGGACTTACAGTGAAAATATCCCAGTGTCTAGGAACAGGAGGGGCTGTGAATTGTTGGCAAATGATGAGTGATCCGATAAAGATACTTTGGACACCAGAGGCCAAGGAGCCTGGTAGCGACAGTAGAAAATGGGTCCGAGCTAATTAATTGCCTTCCCTAGCTATACATTTTTAATAAAAATAGGCAGATTAATCTGACTTGTTCTTTTGGCTGCAAATCTGGAAACTAATCAAAGCCGAGTCATTTGACTTTTCTCCTCCGATTGCCAATTTTTCTGGGAATAAAAGTCCCCATCCCTCCTGGTCCTTTTCACACTTTCCAAACCTTACTCAGTTGGAATTAAAAAGCCTGGAAAGTTTTTCTCCCCTGGAATGTAAGCAGAGACGTAAAGGAAAACCTTGAAGCAAATAGTCCCTCCCTGGGCTGACATTAAAAAGCTGCTAGTGCAATGTCAGTCTGTATATGAGCATTTATAGTCCTCAATTTCTAGAAAGGAGGGAAGAAAATCCCTGTTTGGAGCACATGCCCTCGCTTCCTTATCAGAACAGCCGAGAAGTCTGAGGGTTTTGTTGTGGCTACGCACTGGCAAAGAAAGGATATGTTGTTTGTGCTTTTTTGAAGGTGGTTAAATGAGATAAAAATCCACTCCTTCCACGTACACACATAATTTCAAAGAATGTTATTGGGTGAACTCATCCATGTGATTTTTAGTAATATTAGTAGGGAATGTCTTATTTGCTGTGATATTGAGATGAATCATGTTCAGATGGTGCAGTGGGTTAAACCCTTGTGCCAGCAGGACTGCTGACCAATAGGTCAACAGTTCAAATCCAGGGAGAGTGGGTGAGCTCCCTGTCAGCTCCAGCTCCACATGCGGGGACATGAGAGAAGCCTCCCACAAGGATGGTAAAACATCAAACATCTGGGAATCCCCGGGGCAACATCGTTGGAGACAGCCAATTCCCTCACCCAGAAGTGCAAGTCGCTCCACACACACACACACACACACACACACACATCATGTTCAGAAACAGTATAGCTCTGACTTACATTCTGCTAACATGAGAAGCAGGTGGTCACTTTTGTGCCATGCTCGTAAGGGTGCATCTACACTGCCACATTAATGCAGTTTGGCACCACTTGCACTGCCATAGCTGAATGCTATGGGGTCCTAGAAGTTGTAGTTTGGTGAAGCACCAGCACTCTTTGGCAGAGAAGGCTTTGGGCCATGGAAAATTAAAGCTCCAATTATTCTACTTTTAATATATATGTGTTATGGCAACAATTTTTATGCTTTTATTGCTTTGTTAATCTTATGGTTATGTTGTTTACTATGTATGTATTGATGATGTTATTTGGAAACCTCTCTGAGTCCTCTCGGGGAGCTAGAGCTGTTTATAAATAGACATTATTATTATTATTATTATTATTATTATTATTATTATTATTATTATTCCATAGCATTGAGCCATGATGTCAAAATGCCTTAATTCAACAGTGTAGCTGCATCCTAGGTGGAATAAACTGGATATTTTTAATAAACTATTTATAATTACCCCTTGGGCTTTGTGGTGCATCAGATTAAACTGCTGTGCTGCTGAATTTGCTGATCAAAAAGTTGGTGGTTTGAATCTGAGGAGTGGGGTGAGCTCCCACTGTTAACTCCAGCTTCTGCCAGCCTAGCAGTTTGAAAACATACAAATGTGAGGAGATCAATAGGTACCACTTCTACATGAAGGTAATGGCGCTTCATGCAGTCTTGCTGGCCACATGACCTTGGAGTCGCTTCTGGTGTGAGAGAATTGGCTGTCTGCAAGGACGTTGCCCAGGGGATGCCCGGATGATTTGATGTTTTTATCATCCTTGTGGGAGGCTTCTCTCATGTCCCCGTATGAGGAGCTGGAACTGATAGAGGGAGCTCATCCGCCTCTCCCCGGATTTGAACTTAAGACCTGTCGGTCTTCAGTCCTGCCCGCACAGGGGTTTAACCCACTGTGCCACCGGGGGCTCCTTGGAGGTGTATATGGACAACGCCGGCTCTTCAGCTTAGAAATGGAGATGAGCACCACCCCCCAGAGTCAGACACAAGTAGACTTAATGTCAGGGGAAACTTTTACCTTTACGGAATTATCCCCTATGAAATATATATCATCTCTATAACTCAATAGGTGACTTGGAGTCACACAAATACCACAAGGATGCAATTTTGGGCTATAGAATTCTGCTTAAGATTTTGCCTCCTCAAATATTAGCAAAGACAAGTGTGGGGGATGTGCCGCTTTGCAGATGCTGGACTGCAACTCCCATCAGCACCAGATAGCATAAGTATGATGATGGGACTTATAGTTCAATAACATCTAGAAGTCTAAACTTTCTCCATCCCTGGGCTAAGAGGATAGGTTTTCCTTTTTATGTGAATCCACCTTGGTATGTTTATATTATTTTCAATGTATCTGGTTTAGACTAGCAAAGCTTAAAATATTATAATATTGTAACATGTGTCATTTAGCTGTATCTTTTTGTGTTACATATGTAACTATGGTCCAAGTTTTAGTAGAAAGGTAAGACAAGAAATAAATACCTCCCAACAAAGGATTCCCCAGGCAGCAACAAGGCAGGCCTTGAAACTGCAAGGCCATTAAATGCTAATCAAGGTGGCAAATTGCAACATTCACACTTGCCTTAAGCAGACAAGGGTTCTTTCTCCCACCCTGGACATTCCACATATATATAAACCTCAGTTACTTAGGTTCCAACAGACTCCTCAACCTCTGAGGATGCCTGCCATAGATGTGGGCGAAACGTCAGAAGAGAATGCTTCTGGAACATAGCCATACAGCCTGAAAAACACACAGCAACCCAGTGATTCCAGCCATGAAAGCCTTCAACAACAACCTCACAACCTCTGAGAATGCCTGCCATAGATGTGGGCGAAACTTTAGAAGATAATGCTTCTGGAACATGGCAATACAGCCTAGAAAACTCATAGCAATCCAGTGATTCTGGCCATGAAAGCCTTGGACAACAAACCTCTCAACCTCTGAGGATGCCTGCCATAGATGTGGGTGAAATGTCAGGAGAGAATGCTTCTGGAACATGGTCGTACAGCCTAGAAAACTCACAGCAAGCCATGAAAGCCTTCGACAACACAAGAAATAAATAACCAAACAGGAACAGCTTTAAACTCTGTATTGAAATCGTAATTGGGAAACTTTCAAATTCTCAAAGGAACTGGCTGGTTATGATTACTCAGGATGGTGCTCTGCCTATGTACAGAGGCCTGTTTCTTTAGTACTCAGTATAAATTCATGAAAAAGGACTTTTTTAAAAAAGAGAGAGAGATTTCTGCAGGTGCTGAAGACTGTAACATTCCTCTTTGGCACAACTATCAAAGGTCCATGCTTTGTTTCATTTCTCCCCCATTTGTGGCCACTCAACTGAGCATCTGGCTTACATTTAGCAACACAAGTGGTGCTTGAGTTATGGGAGGAAAGGTAGGAAGGCTCTTAATGAAATCCACAAGCTCTGCTCAAATCTCTTCCCTTTTTTAGATGTGAGAGATGGATAGTTGGATAGATAAATATTTCGCCTTAGGAGTGAAAACCTAAGGATTATGGATCAATCCACAAAGGCTGCCATTGCCCAAATCCCTTAGGGTGCAGTTTGACACCACTTTAACTGCCATGTTCCAATGTTATGGAAATCCTGGAAGTTGTAGTTTGCTGAGTCAGAAGAAGAACTTTATTTTTCTACCCCACCTCAATCTCCCTGAAAGGACTCAGGGCAGCTTACATGGGGCCAAGCCCAAGGCAACATACAATTAAAATCAGAACAGTAAAATATTAAAACAACCTAAGAACAGCATCATCATAAACAATGATAAACAAGCACCATAAGCAACAACATAGATACCTCTAGTCTCATTTTTTGGGGGGAGGGGACCAATATGTAAACAAGTTAGAGGATAGGCTGGTCAAAAGGTGGATAGAACGAATAGTAGCATAGGAATAGAGCAATTATAACAGGATCATTTCAGCTTAACTTAAAAATGTAGTAATCAAATATAGGAACTTGAATTCATATCTTTAGGGACCATCTATCAAGGAATCGTCAATCAATTGCACAATGAAACATCCACATCTTCAATTCCTTATGGAATGTGGATAGGAAGGGTGCCAGCCTAATCTTCCTGGGGAGAGAGCTCCAGAGACAAGGGGCCACCACCGAGAATGCCCTCTCTCTCGTTTCCACCAACCATGCCTGAGACGGGGGCAGGGGGGAGAGAAGAGCATCCCCAGAAGATTTTAAGAACTGTGTGGGCTCGTAGGGGAGGGTGCGGTCATGAAGATAGGCAGGTCTTGAACTGTTTAGAGCTTTATAAGTGATAACCTGCACCTTGAATTGGGACTGGAAACTTATCGGCATCCAGTAGAGCTGTCTAAACAGGGGGTTTGACCTCTCCCTGTAACTTGCTCCAGTTAACAACCTGGCCGCCGACCTTTGTATCAACTATAGTTTCCGAACCATCTTCAAAGGCAGCCCCACGTAGAGTGCATTACAGTAGTCCAGTCTTGATGTAACTAAGGCATGGACCACCATGGTCAAGTCAGACTTCTTGAGGTATGGTAATTATTTAGCAGAGAAGGCTAAAGACCTTGTAAAACTATGGCTTCCATGATTCTAAAGCACAGAGCCATGGCAGTTAACTGCATTAACTCTATGACAACCTTATCGCTCTGAGTCTGAACCCATGCCATATTTTAAACTATTTTCCTCCCACTCTAATAGGAAAAGTAACTAAAGAAGAGCATCTGGGAACTGTCATCTACAAGTCCTTTGACCTGGCAACTAGATGTGTCAGTCATTATTGACTTTGCTGGAAGGGAAAGGCGTTCTGCACAAGTTCAGAGGCACCTTCCTTACTTGATCACGGCTTGACCTCCTGGCAAGTAGCCTAGAGGTTGAGTAGCCCAAACCCGTACTGTATTTTGAAATATTTCATTCCAATCTAATGGGGAAGGTAACTGAAGAAGAGCTGCTGGGGCTGTAATCTGCAAGACCTTTGACCTGGCAGCCTTGGCTGCCTGCATTAGATGTGTCAGTCATGGTTTGCTTTGCTGCAAGGGAAAAGTGCTCTGCACAAGCTCAGAGGTATCCTCCTCACTTGATTCTGGTAAGCAGATTCTGGAGCAGAACTTTCCAGACATTTATTGGTGACGGACTTTTTCAACATGCATCATTTTGCGACACAGTTATTCAGGTTTACAAGCAACCCAGTGGTTAAACCACCCCCTTATAAGAGATGCAGACACATACATAAACTGTAATAACAAAGTGTATAGTTGAACATACCTCACAAAATCTTTTATTTATATATATTTTTAAATATGCAATGTGTAAGATAATAACATACATTTCCACCGTTTTCATCATTTCTCATGTTTGTGTGACACACTTACACACTGCAAACACACTTACAAATGTGTCACAACACAGTTTGCCAAACTTTGTTCTCCAGGCACAGTAGAATTAATCATAGTTGACTGCTCCCAAGGAAAAGCACTCTGCACAAGCTCAGAGGCACCCTCCTCGATTGACTCCTGGTATTCCTGGCAAGTGGGCTGGAAGCTGAGTAGTGTTAGTCACAGGGTGCATCTATACTGTAGAATTAATGCATTTGACTCTGCTTTGAGGGAAAGGTGTTCTGCTCATGCTCATGCTCAGAGGCACCCTGCACACTTGATTACAGCTTGACTCTTGCTACCCCTGGCATGTGGGCTCCAGAGGTTGAGTACCCCTAACTCATATCTTATTCTAAAAGGAAAGGTAAATAAAGCAGAGCTGCTAGGGTTGCAATCTGCAAGACCTTTGACCTGGCAGCTAGATGCATCAGTCATGTTTGACTCTGATGGAGGGGAAAGTGCTCTGCACAAGCTCAGAGGCACCTCCTCCTTTCCTCACAGCTTGACCCCTGCTCCTCCTGGCTAGCAGGTTCTACCTTACATCTGCCAAATGCAAGACCCATGGGTCATATCTATAACCTCCATATCATTTTATGTGGCCCTTCAGATGGTGGACTACAATCTCCATCCTCCTCATCATTAGACACCATGAGAAGAGCTGATGGAAGTTGTGATACATGATATCTAGAAGGCTGCCATTTGTTCTGTTTAGTCAGGAGAGAGGATTTGGATTTAGATACATTTTAGATATGTTCTACTTCAAAAAATCCTCTTGCCTTTCCCCATCCACAGAGTCCCATGTGTTGTTAGGTTGCAATTCCCACTATCCCTAGTCTGCATGGTGGATAATAAACTAAAGTGATGAGAGCTGTCATTCAAGAACATCTGAGAACTAAAGGGAAGCAACCACCATGCCAATACATTATACAGGCAGCCCTCAAGATATGAACAAGATAGGTTCTGTAGGCTTGTTCTTAAGTTGAATTTGCTTGTAAGTCAGAACGCCAGCCAAAAATATAGTTCATATATATAATTCATGTATATATTGAGAATCGGTGTATTTCCAGCATTGCAGAGGGACTAGATGGTGCTTGTTGAAAGACCATTTTGATTTTCTCAATGTTCAGTGAGAGGTGAAGCTTTTCGTAGGCTTCTGCAAAAGAGTTTAGAGTTGCTTGTAGGTCCTCTGAATGAGCATGAATTACATTATTATCAGCATTTTGGAGTTCTATGACAGATTTATATTGTCATTCTATGCTATATTGTTGCTGTTTGTTAAGGCTTGTTGTATTTTATATTATTTGTATTGCAATATTGTTGCTTTGTAGGCTGCCCAGAGTCCTTTTAGGGCAGTGGTTCCCAACCTTTTTTTTGACCAGGGACCACTTTGACCATGGACCACTCTCCAACATTAGTACCAAAAGGGTTACAAACCAGTTTTTGGTCAACTTTAGGTTTGGTTTCATTATTTGGAGTGTTGATTCAGAAAATTGCAATGGATAGACCACATCGGCTCTAGTTTCTGATACAGAACAAAGGCCATCCAGTAGTCGCCATGTGCTCACCCACAGAAAATCATATTTAGTAAGCCTCAGCACTATAAGAGGGTTTCACGAAACCAGCTAATCACCTTTCAACAAAGGATTCCCCCAAGCAGTAAAAAGCCACACCGTGAAAACTGCCAGGCCATTAAATGGTAATCAAGGTGGCCAATTGAAACATTCACACCTACCTCAAACAGAAAAGAGTTCTTTCTCCCACCCTGGACATTCCACAGACATATAAACCCCATTTTCCTAGCTTCCAACAGACCTCACAACCTCTGAGGGTGCCTGCATTAGATGCAGGCAAAACCCCAGGAGAGAATGCTTCTGGGACATGGCCATACAATCCGGAGAACTTACAACAACCCAGTTGGTCTTGTTACAACAGTGTAGTAACAATGAGGCTGTTCTTGCGGAACACTGGTGGTCCACAGACCACAGGTTGGGAACCACTGCTTTTGGGAGATGTGGCAGGATATAAATGAAATTATTATTATTTGAAACACAACAAGATGAGTCCACAGCAAACAAGATCACCCTGCTGGTTGTTGTATTGGATCACACGTTGGACACTTTCCAAGTGTCTAGGACTGTGTGATGTATTGGCGAATAATATGTGCAGATCCCAGTAAGGTGGCCTTTTGCAGCTGGCAGATGGTAATTTTGTCAGCGCCTATTGTGTTTAAGTGCAGGCCAAGGTCTTTAGGCCTGCACCCAGTGTGCCAATCACCACTGGGACCACCTTGACTGGGTTGTGCCAGAGTCTTTGCAGTTTGATCTTTAAATCCTCATATTGTGTCAGCTTTTCCACTTGTTTCTCTTCAATCCCGCTGTCGCCTGGGATTGCAACATCGACGATCCATATTTTGTTTTTTTAACATGATTGTGAGGTCAGGCGTATTGTGCTCCAAAACTCTGTCAGTCTGAATTCGGAAGTCCAAGAGTAGTTTGACATGTTCATTTTCTGTAACTTTTTCAGGTTTGTGATCCCACCAGTTCTTTGTCGCAGGCAGATGGTATTTGTGGCACAAGTTCCAATGAATCATCTGAGCAACGGTGTTATGTCTCTGCTTGTAGTCTGTCTATGCGATCTTCTTGCAGCAGCTGAGGATGTGATCTATGGTTTCATCTGCTTCCTTGCAGAGCCTACACTTGAGATCTGTTGTTGACTTTTCAATTCTGGCTTTGATGGCATTTGTTCTAATGGCTTGTTCTTGGGCTGCTTGGTATGGTGACATCAATAATCCAAACATTTTTCTTTTCCACAATCGTGAGGTCTGGTGTATTGTGTTCCAAAATGTTATCAGTCTGGATTTGAACATCCCACAGTATTTTTGAATGTTTATTTCCCACTACCTTTGCAGGTTGATGGCAGGTGGTTCTTGGAACCAGAAGTGGCCCTAGGTAATTTTCAACGGTAAGCAAACAGTATTTTGGCGCCCCCCCCCCCCCCCACCAATCATTGATATATGTTTTCTGTTTGTCGTGGGAGTTCTGTGTGCCATATTTGGTTCAATTCCATCATTGATGGAGTTCAGAATGCTCTTTGATTGTAGGTGAACGATACATCCTAGTAACTACACTTGCCGCACTTGCTCCCTTGCCTGGCCCGCTTTGGGTCCGGCGTGCCTGAAGACCCCGGCGTGTGCACCAAAAGTAACCTCTTATCCTGACTTTCTCCTCAGCCATTGGGACCAAGAGAGAGAGAGGTGGAGATGCCCACCTTTCCTGAAGGTAGGCGCAAAAACAAAGGAGGGAGTGGAGGTGGGAGATACCTCCAGCCGGAGGGGCTCTCTCTCTCTCTTGGTCCCAATGGCTGAAGAGAAAGTCAGGAGAAGAGGCAACTTTTGGTGTGCACGCCAGGATCTTCAGACACGCCTCCAGACCCGAAGCGGGTCAGGCGCGGCGGCTCTGCCCCTTGGCCCACCTGCGGATTGGGGAGAGGAGAGGAGGCGGGTGGAGCGCCGGGGGATCGGGAAAGGGAGCCGGTCATGGGGAAGAGATCGAACGCGGAGAACGATTGAGCGCTGGCTCTGCTTGCGCACCCGGTGGCCAGGTGGAGCAGGAACGAGAGGGGCTATGCGAGGCTAAAGGGCCTGGCCCCTTTGGGAAGAGGATCGCCCAACAGCGAGGCAAGAAAGCCGAGGCTCACCCCCGGACTGCTAGGGATGTTGTGAGCTGAGGGGGTGCTCCTCAAGTGGCGGTCGAGGGGCATTTACAGAGGCACTTCTGCGTCCCTGGCAAAAAATATATTCTGCGACTGCTTACTTCGCATAATGGATGAGCCGCCCCTGCTTGGAACATAAGTTCCAATGAATCATTTGGGCCACAGAGTTGTGCCTGTTTGTAGTCCGTCTGTGCGATTTTCTTGCAACAGCTGAGGATATGATCCATGGTTTCATCAGCTTCCTTGCACAGTCTGCATTTTGGGTCATTAGCTGATTTTTCAATCCTGGTCTTCTTCTTCTTCTTCTTATTTACTATTAGATGTTGTTGTGACCTTGGTTTTGGCTTTCAGTTTGCTGAGATTAAATAGCTTGCCATCTGTCCCACAGATGATTTCCACGGCCGGTGGGTAGCTTCCCATCCACAAGGTGGGAATAGGTATATCTACACTGACATATAATCCAGATTATCTGTGTTGAACTGGGTTATATGGCAGTGTAGGCTCCTATAATCCAGTTCAACACAGATAATCTGGATTCTATGTCAGTGTAGATATACCTATTCCCACTTTGTGGATGGGAAGCTACCCAACTGGATTATAGGAGCCTACAGGCCTGTAGCGAGGGGGTGGTTTTAGGGGTTCAACCCCCACCCGAAATGTTTCAGATTTTTTTTAAAAAACCTGGTTTACTCATGAATTTTAACTGGTTAACCCAATCCCCATGCTGCTAAGTCTATGAGATGCAAAAAATTAAGAGTCCCTCCAGAACTGTAAGCACTATCTCAAGCAAATATTGACAATTTATTCACACTGTCATTACTTGCAGCAATAGCCCATGTAGCAAAGCAACCAAGTTGGGTGTGTGTGTGTTGAATGCTCTCATTAAGGAGGCCAGACTTGGTGGAGGTGGTTGACAGGGGCGGAGCTGCAGGCTATGGAAGGTTGCTCTGCCCCCTGCTGTGCTCTTGGCTTCAGCGTGAGCTAGGAGGCAGGGTTCAACAGCCCCCCCTCCCGAATTTTTCAACCCTCCCCGAAATTTTCAACCCCCCCACCCCCCAAATTGTCAACCCTCCCCGAAATTTTTTTCTGGCTACGGCCCTGGGAGCCTACACTGCCATATAACCCAGTTCAAAGCAGCTAATTGGGAGTTTGGATGAGAATGAGCTGGGCACCCCCTGCTCCACAGGTTGAGTAGCCTGACTCGGAGGGAAAGGCGCTCTGCACAGGCTCAGAGGCTCCTTCCTGGCTTGACCTTTACTCCTCCTGGGGAGGGACTGCTTGTGTCTCCCTCCAAGGGCAGGGCGGGCAGGCGGAGCCCAGCCTGGTCCCCCCCTGCTCTCTTCTCTCCAATGCTTTTGCTGGTCTTCCCTTCCCTTCCCTTCCTTCCTTCCTTCCCTCTCCTCCTCCTCCTCCTCCTCTTCTTTCTCCTCTTTGCTGCCGCAGCGGCGTCTCCCTCTCTCCCTCTCTCCTCTCTCCCTCTCTCTCTTTCTCCACGTGCCCTTGGCCGGGCTCTTCGGAGGCGACTGCAGCTGCAGCCGGGATTGCTGCCAGGGGGGTGGCTTGCTTCCTTCCCTTCCTCCCCAAGCGGGGGAAGGGGCTGGATCGGGGAGTCCAGGCGCAGCAGACAGAGAAGCAGGCGCTTCCCCGGAGCAGAGTCCGCCTGCGCCATGGTGAGTGAGGGAGGGAGAGAGTGAGTGAACCCCTTGCGCCTTGGGCCGGGTCTACCTTTGTGGGGAGAGCTTCGGGAAAGATGCAGGTAGGATGGCCAGGAGCGAAGAGAGCGTCTCCCTTCTCCCCTTTCCCCTTCTCCGCCCTTCCTTTGAAGGACGGGCATCGCAATGGGGGCGTCTGGAGAGGTTGGAGAGCTGGGCACGGTTAGGAAAGACTGGCATCCTCCAAGAGGGAAAAGAGCTCTCTTCTTCCAGCCGCATCCTGACTCCAGATTCCTCGCAAGTAAGTGCTGCTGTGAGTCAACTATATGGCTGCATCTCTACACTATGCAAAGAGGGGACTTTGATGCCGCTTTAGAGCCGCTTTGCAAGGTGTGTCGCTAAAACTACAACTCCTACGGTGTGTAGATGCATCCTCTCTATGAGCTGGTAGCCAAAGGGAGGGATTCTGCCATTCACTTCATTCCACTTCATGGATGTGAATGGAGACTCTTAGTTGTGAATGCTTAGCTTTGCAAGCTCGGGATAATGAATAGTATAGTATAATGAATACAATCCTAGAGTTGGAAGAGATCTCATGGGACATCTAGTCCAACTCCCTGCCAAGAAGCAGGAAAATTGCATTCAAAGCGCCCCTGACAGATAGCCAGCCAGGCTCTGTTTAAAAGCCTCCAAAGAAGGAGCCTCCACCACACTCCAGGGCAGAGAGTTCCACTGCTGAACAGCTCTCAACCTTCCTAATGCCGCGACCCCTTAATGCAGTTCCTCATGTTGTGTTGACTGATCGCCAAACATAACATCATTTTTTTGCTACTTCATAACTAATTTTGCTACTGTTATGAATCGCAATGTAAATATCTGATATGCAGCAGGATGTATTTTCATCCACTGGACCAAATTTAGCACAAATACCTAATACACTCAAATTTGAATGCTGGTGGGGTTGGGGAGGGGAGTGATTATGTCATTTGGGAGTTGTCGTTGCTGGGATTTATAGTTCATCCACAATCAAAGAGTGTTGGAGTTGTAGTTCTACATCCAGAGATCACTGCAAAACAATAATGGATCTGGACCAAACTTAGCATGAATCCTAAATATGCCCAAATATGAACACTGGAGGAGTTTGGGGGAAATAGACTGTCACATTTGGGAGTTGTAGTTGCTGGGATTTGTAGTTCACCTACAATAAAAGAGCATTCTGAACTCCACCAACAAATGGAATTGAACCAAACTTGGCACACAGAATATTTTCCATTCCACGATGAATGGAAAATATTAGGTTTGGTGGGCATTGATCTTGAGTTTTGGAGTTGTAGTTCTCCTACATCCAGAGATCACTGAAACAATAATGGATCTGGACCAAACTTGACACCCATCTTCAATATACCCAAATGTGAACACTGGAGGAGTTTGAGGGAAATAGACTGTGACATTTGGGAGTTGTCGTTGCTGGGATTTATAGTTCACTTATCAAAGAGCATTCTGAACTCCACCAAGGATGCAGTTGAACCAAACTTGGCACATAGAACTCCCATGACCAACGGAAAATACTGGAAGGGTTTGGTGGGTATTGACCTTGAGTTTTGGAGTTGTAGTTCTCCTTAATTCAGAGAGCACTGTGAAACAATAATGGATCTGGACTAAACTTGGCACGAATCTTCTATGTTCCCAAATGTGAACACGGGTGGAGTTTGGGGAAAATAGACCTTGACATTTGGGAGTTGTAGTTGCTGGGATTTATAGTTCACCTACAATTAAAGAGCATTCTGAACTCCACCAATGATGGAATTGGTCCAAACTTGGCACATAGAACTCCCATGACCAACAGAAAATACTGGAAGGGTTTGGTTGGCATTGACCTTGAGTTTTGGAGTTGTAGTTCACCTACAACGAGAGATCGCGGCAAAACAATAATGGGTCTGGACCAAACTTGGCACGAATCCTCAATATCTCCAAATGTGAACTGGTGGAGTTTGAGGAATTTGGGGAAAATAGGCTGTGGGAGTTGTAGTTGCTGGGATTTATAGTTCAGCTACAATCAAAGAGCATTCTGAACCCCACCAACGATGGAATTGGGCCAAACTTCCCACACAGAACCCCCATGACCAACAGAATAAATAAAAATGTGTTTTCTGATTGTCTTTGGCAACCCCTCTGATACCCCCCTTGCAACCCTTCCCAGGGGTCCCGACCCACTAGGAATACGGGATGTTAAAGGTGGATATGACTCTTTCTCCACAAGGGATGTTTCTTCAACCCCTTTTACTGCTTTCTGAATCTTGACTCCAAGCTGCAGTCCTTAGGACTCCAAACCAAGCCTTTTCTTCCTTCTTCGTTCTGCCAGGGTTTTCTTTCTTTGTCCCTCCAGGATGTATTCTGCCAAAGGCTTTGGCAGCATGCGTGGTGCCACAAGGAGGAAAAAATGACTCGAATTCTAGACCGGGAAGCAAAGAGTAGTTTTGCTCTTGGATCTCAAGGGGAGATCTGATCTCATCCCTCTTCTGACTAGGCTCAGGTTGGATGCCCCAAGTGGAAGATAGGTAGCAAAGGGAGTTCTTTCTTTCTTTTTAGATGATTGTTAAAGAAATTCATTCAGTTCAGAGCTGTAGGCAATGTTTCAGAGACAGGCAATGGGAAACCAACTCTGAGTAATATCCCTTGCCTAAGAAAACTCAATAACTGGAAGGCACACACATTCACATACGAAACATTGGCCTTTGGGGAACAGAACTTAGTTGGGTTGCTATGAGTTTTCTGGGCTGTATGGCCATATTCCAGAAGCATTCTCTCCTGACATTTCGCCCACATCTATAGCAGGCATCCTCAGAGGTTGAGAGGTTTGTTGTCCAAGGCTTTCATGGCCGGAATCACTGGATTGCTGTGAGTTTTCCTGGCTGTATGGCCGTGTTCCAGAAGCATTCCCTTCTGAAGTTTTGCTCACATCTATGGCAGGCATCCTCAGAGGTTGAGAAGTTTGTTGTCCAAGGCTTTGTGGCCAGCTACTGGTCAAAGGACATTTAATCAACTACCAAGCTTGCAAACTTTGTGTTTTATTTGTTTGTTTGTTAAAAATGTGATACAACTGTTTGGTTTGCTCCTGACATGATAAAGAAATAAATAGCCGGAATCACTGGATTGCTGTGAGTTTTCCAGACTGATTGCCATGTTCCAGAAGCATTCTCTTCTGAAGTTTCGCCCACATGGCAGGCATTCTCAGATGTTGTGAAATTGTTGTTGAAAGCTTTCATGGCTGGAATCACTGGGTTGCTGTGAGTTTTCCAGGCTGTATGGCCATGTTCCAGAAGCATTCTCTCCTGACATTTCACCATAGATGTGGATGAAACGTCAGGAGGGAATGCTTCTGGTACATGGAAATACAGCCTGGAAAATTCACAGCAACCCAGTTGTGAGGTTTGTTGGAAACTAGGCAACTGGGGTGTATATATATGTGGAATGTTCAGGGTGGAGAAAGAAGTCTTGTCTGTTTCAGGCAAGTGTGAATCTTGGAGTTGATCACCTTGATTAGCATTGAGTAGTCTTGCAGCTTCAAAGCTTGGCTGCTTCCTGTCTGGGGGAATCCTTTGTTGGAAGATGATAAGCTGGCCCTGATTATTCCTTGTCTGGAATTTCCCTGTTTTTGAGCCAATATTTGAAGCTGGAAGGCTATTCAGTGCTAATCAAGGTGGTCAGTTGCAACATTCACACTTGCCTCAATCAGACAAGAGTTCTTTCTCCCACCCTGGACATTCCACAGATATATAAACCTCACTTGTCTAGTTTCCAACAGACTTCACAAACTCTGAGGATGCCTGCCATAGATGTGGGCAAAATGTCAGGAGAGAATGTTTCTGGAGCATGGCCATACAGCTCAGAAAACTCACAACATCCCAGTGATTCTGGCCATGAAAGCCTTCGACAACACATAACTTAGTTCTTTATGTTCTAGTCTATTTGTGGGTGCTGGATCGGAACAAATTGCAAGTAAGTTGATCCAAAGGTGCATTCAGTTTAATACAAATGTGCAAGAAGGCTATCTTATATGTAAAAGAAAAGAGGAAAGGATAAAGGTCATCAAACTACTTCATTTATATATGTGTGTGTGTGTGTGTAAGAAAACTCCAAACAGCTATTTTTTCTAAGGAAAAGCTGAGCGTGCATGGAGGTGGAGAATCAACATACTTATATTTAATCATATTAGGCATTTATTGGCTGCTGTATAGTGTAGTGTACGGAACAAAGAAGCAATGGAAGGGATCTCCCCCCCTTTTTGTTGGTTTCTTTTCCACTCCGAAACGTCCCTTCGCTGCCAGCTATTTTCCTCCCACATCTCCACCTAGTTCCAGATGTGGGTTTGCATGGCTGGAAGACCAGAGCTTGGGAAAGTTAGTCTTTGGACTACAACTTCCAGAATTCCCAAGCCGGTGTACTTTCTGGCTTTGGAATTCTGAGAACTGTTTTTCAAAAGAATTACATTTCTCCCCAAAGTGTTTTTAATTGTTTTGTTTGGTTTCTATCCCAGTTTTCTCCTGAATGGGACTCGAAGTGGCTTACGGTGTAAGTTAAAGGGGATCAGCTAAAACAGTGGTTTCCGACCTGTGGTCCTTGAACCACCGGTGATCTTTGAGAACTAAAATATGATCCATGGCCTCACTGTTACTACACCGCTGCAACGAGAGAAACTGGTCTTGCGAAACCCTCTTATAGTGCTGAGGCTTATTAAATAGTGTTTTCTGTGGGCGAATAGATGGCGACTACTGGATGGCATATGTACTGTATCAGAAACTAGAGCTGATGTGGTTTATCCAATGCAATTTTCTGAATCAGCACCCCAAATAACAAAACTGAATCTAAAGTTGACCAAAAACTGATTCATAACCCTGTTGGTACTAAATTTGGAGAGTGGTCCCTGGTCAAAAAAAGTGTTGGAAACCACTGATCTAAAACAATGCAGAGTGCAAAAGTTTAAAATGGATGCATCCAATCACTATATTTTAGATGTTACCACTAAAATGCTTAAAATCTGTATTAGTTACTAATTGCATCGCAGAAGACCTCTTCAATCTGAAACGTCTTTGCCTTTGGCACAAAGGTAGTAGAGATGTGACAGCGCAAACTTCTCCTGAGAGCAAGGAAGATTCAAAACTTAGGAGCCACCACCAAGAAGGCTTTCCCTATTTTCTCACTAGTGGAGCCTGGGGGCCCTTCCACACAGCCATATATCCCAGAATATCAAGCAGAAAATCCTACAATATCTGCTTTGAACTGGGTTATCTGAGTCCACACTGCCATATATTCCAGTTCAAAGCTAATAATGTGGGATTTTATTCAGTTCTGGGAGGGTATGGGATAGGGCAGAGTTTCTCAAACTATTATCCTCCAAATGTTTTGAACTTCATCTCCCACAGTTCCTAGCAGCTGGTAATCTGACTAGGATTTATGGGAGATGAAGTCCAAAACACCTGGAGGAGCACTGTTTGAAAAACACTGAGATAGAGGGGAAGCTCTCCCTCCCCCTTTGAAGACCATGGAAGGAGACCCCAGCAGCCACCCAATCTATTCACCTGCCATGTAGTAATAATATACAAGTAGAGCACTCCTGACAGATGGCCATCCAGTTTTTGTTTAAAACCCTCCAGAGGCAATTCCACCACACTGTGGAAGCATTCAATAAGACTGAATGGTTCATATGGGGATAAGAGTTCATTAAATACATTGGAAGACCTTCTCACAGTGACACCACTCCAAGTGGCCAGCTTCAGGTCAAAGGAAATCTAGTATAATGCCAAGTTTTTAACTTTGTTTGTGTTTTTAACTACATTATAACGGTGTCCTCAGTTCTCTTCTGACATGATAAATTGGAAGCCATCTATGTTGGAGAGAAGAAAGTAGATTGGGTAGAGAGAAAATAGTGAAACTGTCAACAGTTTGCCTCTTCTTGAAATCACCTAGAATAAGTGGCAGATGAGTGATTTTTTGTGTGTCAGGAGTGACTTGAGAAACTGGAAGTCGCTTCTGGTGTGAGAGAATTGGCCGTCTGCAAGGACGTTGCCCGGGGACACGCAGATGTTTTCATGTTTTACCACCCTTGTGGGAGGCTTCTCTCATATCCCCGTACAGGGAGCTAGAGCTGACAGAAGGAGCTCATCCACTCTCTCCCCAGATTCTGACCTGTCAGTCTTCAGTCCTGCTGGTACAGGGGTTTAACCCACTGAGCCACCGGGAATTCCTAGATGAGTGATGTGCTATAATGTGTAACTTGGCCTGAGCAAAGGTAGACATTCCCTGTCTCCAAAATCACTTCTTAATCTGATGGCTCCTGTGCCCCATTGTGTCTTCAAAGCTGAAGCACATATTTCTCAATGGAGAGATTGTGATGCTGCAGGTCCCTTTGCGGTTGGGCACCTTTTCTTTCCCCACTCACTTTCAAAAACAAATGGTTCCTAAACTAAATGCTGTTGGTTATCTGTATGGGAAGTTACATCTTAATTCAAAGGAAATGAAACTCCTGGTAGTTCATTTGTAGGGAAGACTCTAACAGTGGGCCGACAATTCCATCCATTGCAGGCAACAGATTTTGGATGTTGTAAAAGCGCAGCAAATTGCGAGGTGTCCCCTCCCTATAATACATTTGCTGCCTAGGATAATTGTTTCTGGGATGTTTTCCTGCCCTGTAACTAAAGCTTTGGTTACTATGCACCTTGACATGTGTGGGTGGCATTTGCTGCTGCACATCATGAGCCGGCTCTGAGCATAAGATGCATGGAGAAGGCAATTTGGCCTGTAGCACCTTCAGTTTAAAAGTGATTAGGTGGCAGGTGATACAGAACCTGGGTCAGAGATCCTGGAAATCTACCAACTCTCTAGAGGGCAAGCAAATAGTCTCCACCATTGTTTCTCATCCGGGGGGTCGGGACCCTTGGGGGGGGTCTCAAGGGAGGTTTCAGAGGTGTCGCCAAGGACCATCAGAAAACATTTGGCAGAGAAGGCTGAGATCTCTCCACCTATCCTTCTTTTCCTTTCTGGTGTTGGTAAACTACAACTTAAAGAATTCAAAAACAGCCCCCCAACTGCACAAGTGTTCAATGTTGGCCATGTAGATAGTGTGCCAAGTTTGGTGCAGATCCATTGTGGGCTGGGTTCAGAGTGCTCTTTGATTGTAGGTGAACTCCCAAATGTCAAGGTCTATTTTCCTCAAACTTTGGTGGTGTTCACACCTGGACATATTGAGTATTTGTGCCAAGTCTGGTCCAGATCCATCATGATTTGAGTCCGCAGTGGTCTCTGGATGTGGGTGAACTACAACTCCCAAACTCAAGGTTAATGTCCACCAAACTACAACTCCAAGGTTGATGCCCACCAATCCCTTCCAGTATTTTCTATTGGTCATGGGAGTTCTGGGTGCCAAGTTTGGTTCAATTCCATCATTGGTGGAGTTCAGAATGCTCTTTGATTGTAAATGAACTATAAATCCTAGCAACTACAACTCCCAAATGACAAAATCAACCCACCCAACACCAGTATTCTAATTTGGGCGTTTCGAGTATTTGTGCCAAATTTGATCCAGTGAATGAAAATACATCCTGCATATCGGATATTTACATTATGATTCATAACAGTAGCAACATTACAGTTATGAAGTAGCAACAAAAATAATGTTATGGTTGGGGGTCTCCACGACATGAAGAACTGTATTAAGGAGTCGCAGCATTAGGGAGGTTGAGAAACACTGCTCTAGAGGGCAGTCAAATAGTCTGGACTACTGCAAAATAAGTGTTGTATGCTTCTGTGCATAGCTAGTCCTTATAAGGAGATGAGAGTCACTTGCTTTTGCTCATAATTCCAGATATTCCCAAGCTAGAAATGATGCCGGAGACTTACCTGAAAAAGAAAACAGTTGCATTTGTTCAACAGGAAGGCTTGTAGATAATTTTAAGCCCCATCTCCCTTGTTCCTGCTGTTTGCCATGGAGGAAATCATTCCTCTGGTGCACAAGCAAGCATCCTCAGCAAGGTGATTTGCTTTTTTGCCCCAAACCAAATTGTTCTCTCTTTCACATACAAAAACCAACTGTTCTAATAGTTGATTCTTTGTTCAGTTGCGCATCTTCCATAACACTTGAAGGTCACTGGCTAATTCAGGCATTGTGCAAACTTTGGCCCTTCAGATATTTTGGACTTCAACTCCCACAATTCCTAACAGCTGGGAGTTGAAGTCCAAAACACCTGGAGGGCTGAAGTTTGCCCATTGCAAACTTGTTGGATTTCAAGACAAGCTGACCTCCAAAGGAAGGGAATGGTATGGGTCAAGGGAAGAAATTATCTAATGGTCCTAGTTAATAGAGACATAACCATGACCGCTGTCATTTAGTGGGTAATATCTAAGATTCGGGTGATATATTTTTACAGCAGAACACACAGCAATGGGGAACACAACCATGGGAAATAACAACATTCCTCCTAGTCATAAGTATCGTGCCTCCTTTGAATAGAAAATACCATTCCGAGCTTTGTTGATAATTTGAATATGAAGATTTTTTTTGTCGTGTCAGGAGCGACTTGGGAAACTGCAAGTCGCTTCTGGTGTGAAAGAATTGGCCATCTGCAAGGATGTTGCCCAGGGGACACCTGGATGTTTTTGAGGTTTTATCATCTTTGTGGGAGGCTTCTCTCATGTCCCCGCATGAGGAGCTGGAGCTGACAGAGGGAGCTCATCCGCTCTCTCCCCAGATTTGAATCTCTGACCATTCGTTCTTCAGTCCTGCCGGCACAAGAGTTTAACTCATTGTGCCACCAGGGGCTCTTAATATGAAGATGATAGTATTGTAATAGGAAGCCAGGTCAGGATGAGCTCCTGACCTTCAGCCCAGCTCCCCGCCCACCTAATGGATCGAAAATAGCAATGTGAGTAAATGAATAGGAGCCGCATTAAGCGAGGAGGCAGTTGGAGGAAAGTTTGCAAACAAAGAAAGCTCTTCAGCAAAGAGATGGAGCAACAGTACTTCCCTGTGACCAGAACCAGTTTCTCTGCCTGATCAACCTTACAGGGTTGTTGACTATCTATGCTGACAATTGTGTCATCACCACTCAGCAGGGAGCTTTGAAATGGTTTAACAGAAGTTCTCTGAAGCTTTAGGTGTTGTTACAGCCTATTACAGGGAAAACCAGCTGATTTCTAATCCATCTAAAATACAGACATGTGCTTTTCACCTCAAGAACAGACAAGCATCTTGAGCTCTGAGGATTAGTTGAGAAGGAATCTCACTGGAGCATTGCATTACACCAAAATACCTGGGAGTTACCCTGGACCATGCTCTGACTTACAAAAAGTGGGTGCCAGAAATAATATCATACAAAAGCTGACTCGCATTACCTGGGGATCATAACCAGACATAGTGAAGACATCTGTCCTTGTGCTTTGATACTCTGCTGCTGAATACTCATGCCCAGTGTGGAACACATGTCACCATGTTAAAACAGTGGATGTGGCTCTTAATGAGACGTGTCACATTATCACAGGATGTCTATGCCCCACATCACTGGAGAGATTATACTTTTTAGCTGGTATTGCGCTACCTGACATCTGCCGGGAAGTAGCAGCCAATAATGAAAGGACCAAGGCAGTGATATCTCTGGCCCATCCCCTGTTCAAATATCAGCCAGCACGCCAATGCCTTAAATCAAGAAATTGCTTTCTAAGATCTACATAGATACTTGCAGGCCAGAGTCCAAAAGTGGCAGCAAGCGAGAGTCCAAAAGTGGCAGGCTCAAACCTGGAACCTCGATCCATGGCTGATACCGAATGAGAGACTCCCTCCTGGCGCACAGAAGACTGAGCAGCTTGAAAGATGCTGAACAGACTGTGCTCTAGCACCATGAGATGCAGAGCCAACCTTAAGAAATGAGGCCGCAAAGTGGAGTCCACACATGTGAGTGTGGAGAAGAGCAAACCACAGACCACCTACTACAATGCAGTCTGAGCTCTGCCACATGCACAATGGAGGGTCTTCTTATAGCAACAGAGGCACTCCTAAGTGGCCAGATACTGGTCAAAGCACATTTAGTATAATGCCAAGTTTTTAACTTAGTTGGTATTTTTAATACATTACAGCTGTACCCTTAATTTGCCTCTGACATGATAGATAAATAAATAACAGGGTTGTTGCGAGGATAAAGTGGGGGAATCATTGGTGCTGCTTTGAGCTGCATCACCTTATGGAAGTATTCATTCCCCTTTTTCACATTTTGTTGTTTTCAGCCATGAACTGTTACTCAAGGTCCACTTTATTAGCTTCGTTAACAAGTGAGATTCAGTAAAAATATTTTGCACCTTTGCTGTGTTGAGATAGCTCAAATGCATCAAGTAGTAAAACCAATTGAATCATTTTCATGTTCAGGTTCTGATGCAACAATATGTAGAAAATTCAAAGAGAGAATAAAGGGGTCTTGAATGTATTCCACTGAAAATCTGGTAGCGATGGATTACATGTAAACAGCTGGCTCAGAAGTATAGACATACTTTTTATATATTTCAGAACTAGGGATCATGACCAGTAATTTATTTTTTCTTGCATTCTCTATTTAAAATAACAACTCAGGCAATATTTACTAAGAACAGCAGAAGGAGGAAGGTTTTGCACAAAAATCAGACTAAGAAGCAGCAGGACTCTTGTCCGCGGACTTTGATTAACCTAACCTAAAGAGGAAAAGGACATAGCAGGCAACTTCTCTTTAGTTAAACAAGAAACCAGTTTTCTGCAACTTTCTAAAGCTGCCATGATCATAAACATTGCTGCTGAATTATGCATCTATCTCCCACTGGTTTATATGATATAGCTGTGCAAACTATCTAATGGGGAGGAGAGGGGGAAGGAATGGAGGGGCAACATGATGCCTTAATTTGTTCCAGGCCAAGCAATGTTTACTCAAAGCTGCCACTGCTCCTGGTTGCATATGAAGAGGAACCTGTGCTTACCTGAAAGATTCAGGTTGTGTCCAGGTTGAACATTGAGAAAACCAAAGTGCTCTTCCAGCAGTCAGCAGCCAATCCCTCTGTAATGCCAGAAATACAGCTTAATGATGTAACATTAGAAAATGTTGACCATTTCCGCTATCTTGGCAGCCACCTCTCCACAAAAGTCAACATTGACACTGAAATACAACACCACCTGAGCTCTGCAAGTGCAGCATTCTTCCAAATGAAGCAGAGAGTGTTTGAGGACCGGGACATCCGTAAGGAGACCAAGGTGCTTGTTTATAAATGTGAAGCTTTGGCTTTGCCTTCTCCTCTCTTCTGCTTTAGTACACCCTGTTTATAGTCCTTCCCAATACTGTAGATACCTTCCTCTGTGTTGGGTTTTGGGTGGAGCTTAAACATCCCTCAGAGGCCAGTCTTAGTTGGTCTATTCCTTTTCCCTGCACAGAGCTCTTTGCTGGACTCCTCCTTCTTTCTACAGCAGAGCTACAGTGAATTAGAGGCATAGACATTGTCTGGAATCCTAGGTCAAGCAAACCAAAACAGGCATTTGTAGCATCTGCTGCAGCGTTTACCAGTATTTTATACCAGCAGTCCAAAGGATGATAGAAGCTTTTGGCCAGCATAAGCTTCACAGGAGAGAAGATTAAGACAGTTTGTAAGCAACAATTTATAATCCATCGCTTTACACCAGAGGCAAAAGACTTTCAAAGATCCCAGAAAGATGACTGCAACCAGCAAGATCTTCTTTTTTTAATGTACTGTTTTAAGTAACCTTATGATAGTCCTGGGTAGAGTTAACCCTTTATTCATCTTGTTTCAGTAAACTCATTTGGTCATCTTTTTACCTTGCCTCAAAGTGCCTCTGTCTGCTAAAAGTTCTTAATCTTAACAAAGGTATACAGATAGCCCCTGAGTAAAGCCAGACAGTATAGTTTTCCCAAAGGCTCGGGCGTGCCATCACAATAAAGCTATTGTCCTCCCAACCCGGTTATACTCCTGCGAAATGTGGACTGTCTACAGACGTCACACTCAACTCCTGGAATTATTCCATCAGTGTTGCCTCTGGAAAATCCTGCAAATCTCTTGGGAAGACTGGCCGACAAATGCCAGCATGCTAGAAGAAACAAAAGACCACCAGCATTGAAGCGATGCTCCTATACCATCAACTCTGCTGCGCTGTCCACATTGTCCGAAGACCTGATCACTGTCTCCCAAAGCAGTTACTATATTCCCAACTCAGGAATGGAAAATATAATATTGGTGGACACGAAAAGAGATTTAAAGATGGCTTAAAGCCAACCTTAAAAACTGTCGCATAGACACTGAGAACTGAGAAGCCCTGGCTTTTTAGCACTCTTACTGGAGGTCAGCTGTGATCAGCAGTGCTACAGAATTTGAAGAGGCACGAATGGAGGATGAAAGGGAGAAATGTGTCAAGCCAACCCTGACCGGGACCACCTTCCACCTAGAAACTGATGTCCTCACTGCGAGAGAACATGTGGATTAAGAATAGGGCTCCATGGTCAACTACGGACCCACTGCCAAGACATTACACTTGGATGGCCATTATCCTCTGGCTATGAGGGATCACCTAAGTAAGTAAGTTCACCTCACATTGAAGAGGATGAATTCCATTCTGTTCTGGTTGTGGTTGAGTGCCTTCAAGACATTTCTCATTTCTTGTGACCCTAAGGTGAACTTATTGCAGGGTTTCCATGGCAGAATTTGTTCAAAGGGGGTTTACCATTGCCTTTTTCTGAGGCAGAGAGAGTGTAACTTGCCCAAGGTTAGCCGACAGGCTCCATGGCCTAGCAGGGATTTGAACAATGGTCTCCCAGTGTCCTATTCCAATGTTCAAAGTGTTTTGCCATGCTGGCTCAGTTCTGGGACTTAAAAGCAAGTCATAAGCTCATGACGCATAGTCTAGGTTTTTGCACCTGGTTCTGCTTGGTGGATTGCAGGGTTCTGGTAAAAAGCAGAGTAGGTCCTGCAAGCTTGTGGTCTGGCCAACCCTGCATTAGCAGATGGGCTGGGTTTTGCTTCTGAGATTTGATGTGCAATGACTTTTTCACAAATGCCAGCTCATCACATAGGATGCAGTCCCTGAGTGAGTCCCTTTAGCCAAGTTCACATGTGTGAACTTGGCTAAAGATGGGACTTAACTTCTTAAGCAGAAGCACCTAGTGTCACAATGGGTTAAACCTGAAGACTGACAGGACGGAGGTTCAGATCTTGGGAGAGTGCGGAAGAGCTCCCTCTGTCAGTTCCAGCTCCCCATGCGGGGACATGAGAGAAACCTCCCACAAGGATGGTAAAACATCAAAACATCCGGGCATCCCCTGGGAAACGCCCTTGTAGATGGTCAATTCTCTCACATAAGAAGCGACTTGCAGCTTCTCAAGTTGCTCCTGACAAGGGAGAATAATCCACTATAGTGAATGAGCTATCCTTTGGCAATAGTTGTGAGTTCTCTGTGGCATTACAGAAGAAATATGGTGATCATTTCTTAGGCTAGAGCCCCCGGTGGCGCAATGGGTTAAACCCTTGTGCCAGCAGAACTGCTGACCGAAAGGTCAGCGATTCAAATCTGGGGAGAGGGTGAGCTCCTTCCTGTCAGCTCCAGCTGCTCATGCAGGAACATGAGATAAGCCTCCCACAGGATGGTAAAACATCCGGGTGTCCCCTGGGCAACGTCCTTGCAGATGTCCAATTCTCTCACACCAGAAGCGACTTGCAGTTCCTCAAGTTACTCCTGACACACACACAAAAAGCCAAAAAAACATCTTAACCATATTTTATTTGAAACCAGCCCTTGTTAGATGTAGAATAGTGGCTAAGAGATAGTTTTATTTGAGATCAGCCCACTTAAAATGTGGAATAATGGTTAAGAGATAGAGTTTGCGAACTACGACATCCCTGCTTTGAATCTTAGGGCCCTTCTACACTGCCATAAAAAACCCAGAGTATCACTGGATTATATAGCAGTGTTGATTTATATAATCCAAGGCAGATAATGTGGATTATCTGCCTTGATATTCTGGATTATATGGCAGTGTAGAAGGGGCCCAAATTCTGTTAAGTGATCTTTGGCCAGGACTTTATAACTTGGGGCCCTTCCACAAAGCCATATAATACAGGATATTAAGACAGATATTCTACAATATCTGCTGTGAACTGGATTATCTGAGTCCACACTGTCATATAATCCAGTTCAATATTGATTTTATACACCTGTGTGGAAGGGGCCTTGGATTCCTCCATCTGTCGTTAACTAACAATTCCCAACCTGTCACCAGATGATCAATAGCAGGGATGTTGTATTCCAGCATCTCAGGCCCCTTCTTAACTGCCATATAAAATTCAAATATTTGCTTTGAACTGGATTAAATGACAGTGTACACCAGGCATGGGCAAACTTTGATCCTCCAGGTGTTTTGGACTCCAACACCCACAATTCCTAACAGCTAGTAGGCCAAATCTCTCATGGACCTCTAGTGCAATGGAGGGAGGCAAGAGCATCTTGTTCATCGACTCAGTCAAATGTCTTGCACCAGGTTTGCCATAACTATTCCCTCATTAGGAACCAGACCCCCTAAGACAGTGTTTCTCAACCTTCCTAATGTTGCGACCCCTTAATACAGTTCCTCATGTTGTGGTGATCCCCAACCATAAAATTATTTTCGTTGCTACTTCATAACTGCAATTTTGCTAATGTTATGAATCGTCATGTAAATATCTGATATGCAGGATGTATTTTCATTCACTGGACCAAATTTGGCACAAATACCTGACACACCCACATTTGAATACTGCTGGGATTGTGGGGGATTGATTTTGTCATGTGGGAGTTGTAGTTGCCAGAACTTAAGAGTTCACCTTCAAAGAGCATTCTGAACTCTACCAACAATGGAATTGAACCAAACCTGACACACAGAACTTCCATGACCAACATAAAATATTGGGTTTAGTGGGCATTGATCTTGAGTTTTGGAGTTGTAGTTCACCTACATCCAGAGAGCACTGTGGACTCAATGATGGATCCGGACCAAACTTGGCACAAATACTCAATGTACCCAAATGTGAACACTGGTGGAGTTTGGGGAAAATAGACCTTGACATTTGGGAGTTATAGTTGCTGGGATTTATAGTTTGCTTACAATCAAAGAACATTTTGAACCTCACCAATGATAGAATTGGGCCAAACTTCCCACTCAGAACTCCCATGACCAACAGAAAGTACTGTGTTTTCTGATGGTCTTTGGCGACCCCTCCGCCACCCCCCCCCCCCACCCCCGGGGTCCTGATCCTCAGGTTGAGAAACGCTGCTCTAAGAGCTTTTGATTTCCAATCAGCCTTCCTTATGCTTTTTACTTTGTTTCGTGTACTGGTATTTGTGTGGGACAAGCATTCTGATTTGTGTTTATGGCGATAACAGTTGAACTAGAGGCGGATGTGGACGAGTGGTAATTGTTAGAGATCAATCTAGCCAAAATAACATAATGAGAGAATTGCTGTGGGCGGAACACAAAAGACAGGAACAATTCCAGAAATGTTTTCCTGGCTGCCTTTTGTCAGGCCAGCTGTGTTTGTTACTCACTACATAGGGCTTGTCTCAGAAATATCAGGATTTAATGTAATTCAAAAGCTGGCTATCCTATCTGACCGACACTATTAGACAATAGAAAAAATCTAATGTGGGCTATAGGTTTTTTTTCCATATCAGGGGCGACTTGAGAAAACTACAAGTCGCTTCTGATGTGAGAGAATTGGACGTCTGTAGTGACATTGCCATGGGGACACCCGGATGTTTTACCATCCTGGGGGAGGCTTCTCTCATGTCCCTGCATGGGAAGCTAGAGCTAACAGAGGGAGCTCAACGCTTTCTCCCCTCAGCAGTCCTGCCGTCACAAGGGGTTAACCCACTGCACCACCAAGGGCTCTATAGAAGGTAGAACATGTAATATTTGGCAAATCCTACCCGGCACCTCTGTCTGAAATGTAATAAATAGAATAATTACGGCTTCAGTGTCTGCAACATTGTAAAAAAAGGTTAAGGCTTAGAAAGGCAACTTTGAAGGAACTAAGTGAGATCCTCGAGTGTAAAGGTATATCATTAAGTACCAAAGTCAGGATGATCCATGCCATAGTATTTCTGATGTCTATATATGGCTGTGAAAACTCGATAATGAATAGAACTGAGTGGGATGGAATAAGCTCATTTGGGAGAGGAAAGTTCTGTAGGTTGTAGAATTGCTGAAAAGAGAAATAAGTGGATCCTGAGCAAATCAAACTAGAATTCTCCCTAGAAGCCAAAATGATGGAACTGAGGTTATTATACTTTAGATATGTCATGTCTCGTTGGAAAAGATGATAGTAGAAGCCAATAGGAAAAGAGGAAAACTCCATTATAGATGTGCAGACTCAATTGAGGAGTTCGCAGCTCTGGGTAGGGTTGCTGATTACCAAGGCTCATGGAAGTTAGACCAACTTGACAGCAAATAACGTCATCAAAGGGAACTACCTTTCAGGGAGTCTTTCCAGATTACTCTATTCCAGCATTTCTCAACCTGGAGGTTGGGACCTCTAGGGGGGTCACAAGGAGGTTCAGAGGGGTCGCCAAAGACCATCAGAAAACCCGTATTTCTGATGGTCTTTGGAACCCTTTTGGTAGAGAAGACTGAAGATCTCTTGCCTGTCCTTCTCTTCCTTTTTGGAAACAGACGGCGAATCCTCCCACCCAAAACCCTCCTCCGTTGTGATTGGCTGGCCTCTCAGCCAAGGGGAGAGCTCTTTCTGAGACTCCAGGTAAGGAGGGAAGAGCAGGCATGCTCGGTGCATGGCAGCGTGGTGTACATATGTGGGGCAAAGGAGAGCATGTGAGGCTGGAGGGAGGCTCGCACCAGTAAGTCCCTTCAAGGCATGGGGGTTCTGTATGGAAAGTTTGGCTCAATTCTATCATTGGTGGGGTTCAGAATGCAATTTGATTGTAGGTGAACTATAAATCCCAGCAATTATGGGATAGGGCTGTGTGGAACTGCCTTCCACACAGCCCTATATCCCAGAATATCAAGGCAGAAAATCCCACATTATCTGAGTGTAGATTCAGATAACCCAGTTCAAACAGATAATGTGGGATTTTCTGCCGTGATATTCTGGAATGTAGGGCTGTGTTGAAGGGCCTTCAAACTTCCAAATGTCAAGGTGTAATTTCTCCAAACTCCACCAGTGTTTGCATTTGGGCATATTGAGTATTGGTCCAGATCTATTATTGTTAGAGTCCACAGTGCCCTCTGGGTATGGGTGAACTACAACTCCAAAACTCAAGGTCAATGCCCACCAAACCCTTCCAGTATTTTCTGTGGTCATGGGAGATCTGTGTGCCAAATTTGGTTCAATACCATTGTTGGGCGTATTGTGTATTTGTGCCAAATTTGGTCCAGTGAATGAAAATACATCCTGCATCTCAGATATTTACATTATGATTCATAACAGGAACAAAATTACAGTTATGAATGAGCAATGAGAATAATGTTATGATTGGGGGTCACCACAACATGAAGAACTGTATTAAGGGGTCACGGCATTAGAAAGGTTGAGAAACACTGAGTTAGACCAACTTGACAGCAAATAACATCATCAAAGGGAACTGCCTTTCAGAGAGTCATCTGAGGATACTCCATTCCATTTTCTTTTTTCCCTGTTTTTCTGCTCCTACTCCAGGATCGATGTCAGTCAGCAATCCATACCTTCTAAACATGCTCTGCCCTCATTATGTTTTTTCTTGCAGTGACCCTTCCTCTAATTGCCCCTTGCCTAGGGATTATAAAATGTATATTTCTGCAAACCTTTGGGGTTTCTCCAACCCTGCTCCCTTCCTCCTTCCCTCTTGTGCATATGGATCAGAGCTTGGAAGAACTGTGTTTCAGATTATAGTCCTCGGATTTGCCCAGCCAATATGGTCCCTGGCCCTGCTGGTTGGAGGACTCTCTGGTTTGTGCCAAAGGACCCACTTTTGGAAAATGTGTTTTGAAGCACGGAGATATGGAGGCTCCAGTTCTGTGTCTGTTTGTGTGTGAGAGACAGAAGATACCACCAGCGATCTTTCTGGAGGAGGACGGCTGTCTGTGTGTTCCTGCCAGCCGCTCTTCTCGCTGGAAAGCGTCTGTCTTGCACACCCTCCAGGACGCTGAGCCAAGAAGGGGCCTCCCCACTCCTTCCTGCCTCCTGCCAGTGTCTGCGTGAGAAGGGGGGTTGCCTTTTCCTGTCGGGGATATGAAACTTTCCCTCAGGCTTGGCTGGCTCTGAATTCACACTTTCCTGCCCCTCTGCCAGAAAGTGGCAAAAAACCACAGAGGTAGGGGTGAGGGGACGGATCTGGAATGTGCAAGGAATACATTGCAGTACTTTCCATCATTTCACAAAACTTTGTGCCTCTCAGGAGTAGAGTTAAAGTTCAGAGAGGCTTAGTGTTGCTCCTGGAGCAGGGGCCAGGGGTCCTTTCACACCATTTCAATTGCCATGGAAATATCTGGTAGAGTTTTGGGGCTTGTAGATTGGAGTGGCACCAGCTCTCTCTGGTTGAGAGCTCTAAATACTCCTCTGCAAATTGCAAATCCCAGGTTTGCACAGGATGCAGCCATGGCAGTTAAAAGTGGGATTGTAGTGCTATAATTGGCTACGGTGAAAATGTCCCAAGTGGTCTCATTTAGGCTTCTTTGTGGGAAGAGAGTAGGTTGAAATCTTCAGGAGTGCTTAGCGGTAGAGCACCTGTCTTGTAATTAAAAACCACACAATCGACCTCCAGAATTAGCCTTTCCCAATCTGTCGCTTTCCAGTGGTGTTGGACTACAGATGCAGAAATGATGGAAATGGTAGTCCAGTACTTCTGGAGGCAACTGGGTTGCAGATGATAGTTTCAAGCCGGAGAGCTATTATAGAGATGCTCTTATCCTGGAACTGGGTTTCTTCCTGCCATGTGATTGGACTCCATGTAGAGCAGTGTTTCTCAACCTGGGGGTCGGGACTCCTGGGGGGGGGGGGTTGCGAGGGGGTGTCAGAGGGGTCACCAAAGAACATCAGAAAACACAGTATTTTCTGTTGATCATGGGGGTTCTGTGTGGGAAGTTTTGCCCAATTCTAACGTTTGTGGGGTTCAGAATATTCTTTGATTGTAGGTGAACTATAAATCCTTGCAACTACAACTCCCAAATGTCAAGGTCTATTTTCCCCAAACTCAACCAGTGTTCACATTTGGGTGCATTGAGTATGTGTGCCAAGTTTGGTCCAGATCCATCATTATTTGAGTCCATAGTGTTGTAAGTGAACTACAACTCCAAAACTCAAGATCAATGCCCACCAAACCCTTCCAATATATTCTGTTGCTCATGGGAGTTCTGTGTGGGAAGTTTTGCTCAATTCTATCGCTTGTGGGGTTCAGAATATTCTTTGATTGTAGGTTAACTATAAATCCCAGCAACTACAACTTTCAAATGTCAAAGTCTTATTTTCTCCCAAACTCCACCAGTGTTCACATTTGGGCATATTGAGTGTTCGTGCCAAGTTTGGTCCAGATCCATCATTGTTTGAGTGCACAGTGCTCTCTGGATGTAGGTGAACTATAAATCCAAAACTCAAACCCACCAAACCCTTCCAATATTTTCTGTTGGTCATGGGAGATCTGTGTACCAAGTTTGGTACATTCCATTGTGGATGAAGTTCAGAATGCGCTTTGATTGTAGGTTAACTATAATCCTAGCAACTACAACTCCCAAATGACAAAATCAATCTCCCCCAACCCCACCAGTATTCAAATTTGGGCATATTGGGTGTTTGTGCCAAATTTGGTCCAGTGAATGAAATACATCCTGCATATCGGATATTTACATTACGATTCATCACAGTAGCAAAATTACAGTTATGACGTAGCAATGAAAATAATGTTATCATTGGGGGTCATCACCACATGAGGAACTGTATTAAGGGGTCACGGCATCAGGAAGGAATTCATTAGGTGAGGACAGATTTTAGATTCAGCACCATTTATTCCAGCAGGGTCTACCCAAGTCATCTTGCTAGATAAGGTACAGCAAGAAATCTCCACCACTTTTTTGCAAGCTACTATTGAAAGCCAGTCAAATTATTTAGTGACTTGAAGTGTTCACCCCATCAGTAGTATACAATCATGCATTCAATAATGAACAATTTACTGCCTTCTCGTGACAACTTCAAAGCAGCTTCATGGGGCCCTATTTGGGAGGGATATCCTCTTCTCTAAACTGTCCTTGACGTTTGTGTATTTAAATTGATGAAGGAAATACAGAAAAAAAGAAAAGAAAAAGAAGCCAGTGGTACAAATATGTCAATTTTAAGAGACTGCAGTCTTTCGTGTGTGTGTGTGTGTGTGTTGTAGAGCCAGGATAAAAGCCAAGGGTATGAAAGACTGCAGTCTCTTAAAATTGACATATATATGATATATATATGGACAGCTTTACTTGGAAATATAATTCCCCTGCTACCTACAAAACAGGCATACATATTTCCAAACTGTAAATCTGTGTAGTTTTCAGTGTGTGCTGCTTACAATCAAGTTGTAATCTGACTCTGTAGTGTTTGCCGAAGGTTCAAAAATAAAGCAAAATGAAATCATTTGCAAAGTCATTTGATCTGGATCTTCGCGACAAGGCAAGAGAGCAGGGCTCCAAACCCAGGAGCAGCCAAAAACAACATTTCAAAATGGTATTCCAGAATTTGGTTTGAATTCGATGCAACTGGTAGGCACTTTCCAAAAAGTTCTTCTTACGTTTTTTCTTTCTTTCTTTATTAGGTACGATTGAAAGCTTTAGCACAATGGCTGCTTCTTACTGTTGGCCACCTTCCCTTTGAGTCTCTCTCTCGGCCCCCCTATTTCCTTTGCTGGGTGGTGCTGCGGAAGGAATGAGCTCACAGCCGCTAATGTATTCCAGATGGAGCCTCGGGCTGCTCCGTTCTCAGGCCTTGGCACTCTCCCAAATGCTTTCTTTCTCGCCGCCCCCTTGTGCCCCCTGTTCCTTTAACACATTGGCCGATCTGTGCATGCATTGTGCCCTTTCCACAAGTCCCCATCTTGGGGCAACTTCCTCACTGCCCTGTCCCATTTATCATGCTGTGAGAGGGGAGCCTCTAAGAATGACGCATGATGAACCCATAGCTGCTTTAGGTCAGAGCTTCTTCAACTTAAACTTAAAACTCATGACCCCTTTCCATCCAAGAAATTTTTATGTGACCCCAGGTGTATAGCTATAAAAAATAAAACCTTAATGGAAAATAAATCAGCATTTGCAAGGCTCACTGAAAAGGCTGGTTTTCCTTTTTGTGGAGTACAGCTGAAGCATTTTCTGCAGAGTCCATTGTCAACACGGCATGTTATTGCTAACACATTTGTGTAAATGGGTGGCGTTCAGAAACCTTTTACTGTTGCCAATTTTTCTGTAATCCCAACATTTCTTTTTTTCATGTCAGGAGTGACTTGAGAAACTGCAAGTCTTTTCTGGGGTGAGGGAATTTGCCATCTGCAAGGAGTTTGTCCAGGGGATGCCCAAATGTTTTTGATGTTTTACCATCCTTGTAGGAGGCTTCTCTCATGCCCACACATGAGGAGCTGGAGCTGATAGGGGGAGCTCAACCTGCTTTCTCCAGATTCAAACCTCCGGTCTGTCAGTCATCAGTCCTGCCAGCACAAGAGTTTAACCCATTGCACCACCGGGGGCTCCTGGCTTGCATCCAACATTGAACTAAGGGGACATCATTTGGGATCAGGGCCTACAATTTAAGAAACTGTTCTCTAGGTACCCAGAATGGCCGAACTCTGCAGAGTGAGAGAAAATGGAAAATGGTCAAGAACAAGAGGCACTAGCACAGCATTATAAGTTTGGAATGAAGGGCGGAAAGCACAAGAAATGATGTTGCACCTCTCATGAGGGTTTTTGTGTGTGCCAGAAACGACTTGAGAAACTGCAAGTCACTTCTGGTGTGAAAGAACTGGCTGTTTGCAAGGACGTTGCCCAGGGGACACCCAGATGTTTTACCATCCTGTGGGAGCCTTCTCTCATGTCCCCGCATGGGAAGCAGGAGCTAACAGGAGGGAGCTCACCCCATCTCACAGATTCGAATCACTGACCTTAAGGTCATCAGTTGAGCCAGCACAAGAGTATAACCCATTGTGCCACCATGGCTCCTTAGGACCATGGGATTACACCAATACAAGTGGGGGACACTAAGAGTACAGTGATTGTTCTAAAATACTTAATGTTGCAGATATTGGCATGAGTTCTTTTGAGTCAAAATGAGCACTGCAAGTGTAGGGAGTGTAGGATTTGCCTGTAAAAGGTATTCTTGGATTCTAATGCTCATCACCCCATTCCATAGAATCGTAGAGTTGGAAGAGACCCCAAGGGCCATCCAGTCTAACCCCCTGCCATGCAGGAAAGGCACAATCAAAGCACCCTCAAGATGACCATCCAGCCTCTGCTTAAAAATCTTTGGAGTCCACCACATTTTGAGGCAACGAATTCTACAGTCAAACAGCTCTTGCTATCAGGAAGTCCTTCCTAATGTTTAGTTGGCATCTCTTTTTCCTGCTTTCCAAATACCTTTTCTTTGCTGTGTTTTGCAGGAACCTGAACCAGTGGAGGAATGCGTCCAGAGCACGCTGGCTGCCTTGTACCCCCCTTTCGAAGCCACTGCCCCCACCCTGTTGAGCCAGGTTTTTGAAGTGCTGGAGCGGACGTACCAACACGACGCCCTGCGCTACACCCTTGACTTCCTCGTCCCTGCCAAGCACATCCTGGCTCGCATCCAAAGTGAAGCCTGTGTGAGCTGCTGCCTCGGTTTGCCTCTCTTTTCGTTGGGAGTAGCACTTGAGTGAGAAGTCTAGCTCACTGACGCAGGGAGCAATGAAAGCCCTCAATGGGGCTTTTTTGGAATCTCAAAACAGGTTTAAACTGATTTAAATGAAGGGCAGGAGGCATTTATATGTCTCCCATATGTCTTGAACTTCAGCTCCCAGTAGCCCCAGCCAGTGTGGGGATGTGGAAGTTGTAATCCAAAACATCTGGGTTTCCTTCTATGATCTAAAGCAGATATGGAGAGCCTGTGGCCTTACAGATTTTGTTGGAAGATGCATGTTACCATCGTTCCTCTATTTCAGGCATGGATAATGTGGCTAGGGACAATGGGAGAATGTTATAGTCCATCACCATCTGGAAAGCAGCAGGTTCCCCTCCCCACACGAAAGCAGACTTTTTCTTTAACACGGAAATTCAGTTCTAGAGCGTGGCTGACTCTTAACTTCATCCTGTTTCCCATAAACCTTTCCCAACAATAACTTCAAGGTCCTGGCTGGCAAAAAAGCGTTGATAGATATGTCGTTATTTCCCTCACTCTGTGTTGTTTGTATTGTTTTCAAAGCCCTTTGAAATATTCATCCAAAAAATGGGCTCCCGATACTCCACCCAGCCACTGCCACATGTAATTTGTAGTACGTTTTATTGATTAGCCCATTGACTGTATCAAAACATTTGACACATACTCATACAGCATACAACCCACAGTACAACATAAACAAGCTGTTAGCAAGGTCTTGATCCAGATCAGATATCTACATCACCTCTACAGTTTACCCCAATCGACTCTAAATATCCAGTTCTCAGCTGTGTTGCTTTAAATAGAAAAAGGGCCATTTTATATGTTATTTTAGCATTCTGGCCAGCCAATAAAAATGTAGTTCTAATATACTAATCCCAGTGTGTTTTTTATATACAGTGTTCCCTTGCTACTTCGCAGTTCACTTTTCGTGGACTCGCTGTTATGATTGGCTGCCTGGGAGAGAGGCAGCCAATCATAAAAAAGAAAGAGAGCAGATACAAAGCGATATGTAAATCATGGCCTATAGCCCCTTCCTTATAGCTAGCAAAAAAATGCGCTATATATATCTTCCCTACTTCGCAGATTTTCACTTTTTGTGGGTGGTCCTGGAACATAACACCCACAATAAGTGAGGGAACACTCTCTCTTTCTTGTACAAGTTACAACTAAACAGTACACGTGTGATATCTTATACCTCTGATGCTCTACAGATCCAAAATCTATTGTCGAAGGCTTTCATGGGTTGTTGTGTGTTTTCCGGGCTGTATGGACATGTTCCAGAAGCATTCTCTCCTGACGTTTTGCCTGCATCTACTTCAACTGGAGAAGTCAGCCATAGCAGAGCACTTGATGAACCAACCTGGACACAGCATATTATTTGAGAACACAGAACTGCTGGACCACTCTAACAACTACCATGTCAGACTACACAGAAAGGCTACTGAAATCCACAAGCATGTGGACAATTTCAACAGAAAGGAAGAAACTATGAAAATGAACAAAATCTGGCTACAGTATTAAAAAACTCTAAAATCATAACAGTAAATAAAGAACACTCAAAACAGGGGAACTCCAGACAAGAAACAATCAGGGACAGCTAATCACCTCTCAACAAAGAATTCCGCCAGGCAGTAAGAAGCCACGCCTGAAATTACTAGGCCATTCAATGCTAAGCAAGGTGGCCAATGGTAACATTCACACCTATCTCAAACAGACAAGAGTTCTTTCTCCCACCCTGGACATTCCAGAGATATAAACCCAATTTTCCTAGTTTCCAACAGACCTCACAACCTCGTAGGATGCCTGCCATAGATGCAGGTGAAATGTCAGAGGAGAATGCTTCTGGAACATGGCCATACAGCCCAGAAAACACACAGCACCCCAGATCCAAAATAATTCATTATATGGAACTTGGTTAAACGTTCCATGTTTGACCACTGTAATTTGTATGCATTTCATAACTGTGCCACACAAAGGCTGAAACTGAGTGCAGTAGTTCTCATCCTAAACACCTCAGCCTTTGTGTATAAAGCAAAGCATTTTAAGTCTGTAAGATGGTGAAAGTGTGCTTAAAAGTTAAGTAGCTGATGCAATTCCTTGAGCCAAGAATGAAGAGACAATCAGCATTTCTCTTGGCCAGAGTATGACTTTTTACCCCTCTAGAAGGCTGGCAGAAGTGGAACAAATGAGGCAAAATAAACAAATAAACACAAATGTGCATGTTTTATACAGGTCACTGATTCCTTGGTACAGTTTCCCAGTTCTTTGTGTCATTCTGCCTCTCCTCTTTCTGTCTCTGTCTCCCTCCTCTTCAGGCCCAGTACAGTGGCTTTGTGTTTTGCCATGAAGGTTGGCCACTCTGCCTTCGTGAGAAAATCCTGGTGCAGCTGGGTTCCCTGCCCTGGCAACGCCTTTGCCCTGGAGACTTCTACCTGCAAGTGGTGCCTCACCGGGAGTGTGCCCCACGCCTGGTCCTGAAGTGCCTATCTCCAGAGGGCCACCGTGGGGTTCAGGAGCTGCCGGTGTCCCCTGACTCCTACCCGTTCCTTTTCACCATCGAGTGGCTCAACGGCATCAACAAGGAACGGCGGGTGGGACGCCTAGAGCGTTGCCTGTTGGCAGCAGGGGAAAAAGTGCTGAGCCTTCCCTGGCCAGAATTAGTGTACCCCCAGTTTGTGCACAAAGATGGATTCATCGTGGGTCAGCGCTGCCCTGTAGATTTGTCTCCAGAAGTGTTGGGAGCACGGAGTCCTGGGGACGGACGCCATTCTGGGGGAGAGAATCGGGAATCTGAGGGAGAATACGTTCACCTCTTAGAAGTCAGTCCTACTTTACACCAAGTACCCCGGATCCCAAAGCCTTGTGGTACTCAGATCCAGACCATGCCTGCCCGCAAGGGACACAGCAAGAGCCGGAACAGGCGCCACCGAGCCTGGCTTCACCATAAGTCTGGGTGCGGGGAAAATTTTGCCTTACGCCAGGTTGCCAAAGCCCAGGAAGCAGAGAAATCTAGCCAAGAAAGCGGCACACTGGGTGACAGGATTGATCAAATGAAAGGTGGAGGTCTAAGCCTGGCTTTGGGTCATATGTCAGAAACATCTAAGATGGTGGGGAGTGTGAGTCCTGGTCAGCCAGAGCAAAACCAGAGTCTTCATACCAATAAGGCACAACCTAACGTCTTTGGGGGTGCTACCAATACCGCTGAGCTGGGGAAATCAGGATCTGGCCATCAAAATCCAGTTCATTCCAGAGAGCAGAACATTGAGAACCAGTCTCCAGTCATGGCCACACCAAAACGTGCTGCCAAGGGAAACCGAAGGAAAAAAAAGGGAGCTGGGAGAGGAGCTGGTGGTGGCAGAACTAAACAAGGAGGTGATTTGACTAGCAAAGAAGCAACCGCTTCTGTTGATGCAAAAGAAGCTAAGAAGGAAGTAGTCTGCATTAGTCCAAAAGAACAGGATTCTGGGAAAAGAGAAGAAAATGTTGGTACCTTAGAACAAGCTGTTGGTACTGAAGAAGGCTGTGCTGATGTTGCTGATTGTAATGTTCCCCCAGAGAGAAATGATAATGCGGAAGACAAGAGAGTTGATGCTGGAGAGGAGGGTGCTGGCCCAAGAGAGTGCAGTGTTGGCAGCAGAGAACCAGAGAGTGGTATGGAAAAATGTTCTGCTGGTATGGAAGATAGTACTGCCAACACCGAAGACAGAACTGTCATCCAAGAAGGCCAAGGCCTTAGCACTGAAGAGGTGGTTACTGTAATTGATCCTGGTCAACCAAGTGTTGACGCAGCAAAGCAAGACCTTGACACCATAGAACAAGAAGCGGACAATTGTGAAGGACATTGTTTGGTAGAAGAGGATCCCATCGTTGGCACTAATGAATCCAAGCTTGCTACATTGCCAAAGGAGAATGAGCCAAGTATTGATGGGAAAGAGGAACCCCTGAGCGTAGAAGCTGATCCGAGGCCAGAGAAAACAGAGAATTCCTCTCCATCATCCAGAGCGCATCTTGGGCAGTCTGTGAACTGGGCACTTCTGGAATCTGGCATCTTTGCTTTAACAGGTAAGTCAGTATCAGGGTGCTTCTGGATAGAAGGAAATTTCTTGGTAGGACTATCAGCTGGCTGGGTTTGCTTTGTTTGAAGTCCCTGGAAAGGATACCGAGAAAAACAAATTATCTAATGCAGAAGTGGGCAACACGTGGATTGCACTTGGCATCCCAAGTGCTTCTCAATATTGCTTCCAATGCTGCAAAATATGAATGATGCAGTGGCAAAAAAGCTGATGTTTTCTTTAAAAACTGAGTGATAGGGGAAATAAGCAGTTTGTTTTAAAGCAGAATCACACTTTTAAAAACATCTCAAGAAGGTGATTCTGCTTAAAATAAAGCATATGCCCCACAAATTATGATTTCTATTTGCTTATCCAGGCATTTTAAATTCATGCAGTGCTGCTATGAATGTTTTTGTCTGTTCATTGTTCTAATCAGATACAGATCTGTTAGTATGTTAAAATTATTACACCTCTTAAGTGATCCTTTTGCCATGTGATGGGTGGAGTGCAACTAATTAATTGTATAGCTAAAATATATCAATTTTAGGCATGTGTTGTTTAGCTTGGCCAATAGCAAAGTTGCATCCCGCAGCCTGGCTTTCTGCAAAAGGAAACTCCTTGGGCTGCCTGTCCTTTAACCAACATTTTTGCCATCTTACTAAACATCACGAGGTCTGAGCTAAACAAGCCGCCTCGCTCGCCACAACACAACCGTTTGCAAAAACCGCTCCCTCACCCGAAGCCACAAGACACAACCCGGAATAACACTAGAGCCGTGATCATGTTACCAAAAGCTTGTGGCTTGCAAAATGGGAGGCCGGCTGTCCTGAGGGGGTATTGGCTAAATGGAAACATAAATGAAGGCATTACTAAAAAGGAACAAACGTGGGGGGAGCAGGGTAGAGAATACAGCGAATGAATTGTGGAGAACTTAAAAGGCAGTCCAGGCCACCAGCCAGGACAAAAGGAAGTTCTGCTTTCCACAACACAATTCTTTAGGATCCCTTTTCAGCAAAACAATTGCCCTAACATTCTTTATTATGGTGTAACAACACTTCACCCAGACTGATGCTCCAGGAAAGTTTTGAAACAATGCATAAAAGATTATTACATTCTGCCAGTTGTCCACAGTCATTGGAGATGTAGTGCTCCTGAACTTCGACCTTTTGTTCAGCCAGCTGGCTAAGGTTCACAAATTTGCAAGAATCACATAGTATGGAAATGACAACATTTTGATACCACTTCAAATACCATGACTACATGAAATCATGGGGTAGGTTTTGCATATTAGTGAGGGGCAATTAGGGTCCGCGATGGTGCAGGGCGTTAACCAGCTAAGTTGCAGAACTTGCTGATTGGAAGGTCGGTGGTTTCAATCCATGGGACAGGGTGAGTTCCCATTGGGTTGTTGTAGGTTTTTTCGGGCTATATGGCCATGGTCTAGAGGCATTCTCTCCTGACGTTTTGCCTGCTTCTATGGCAAGCATCGTCAGAGGTAGTGAGGTCTGTTGGAACTAGGAAAAAGGGTTTATATATCTGTGGAATGACCAGGGTGGGACAAAGGACTCTTGTCTGCTGGAGCTAGGTGTGAATGCTTCGACTGTCCACCTTGATTAGCATATAATGGCCTGACAGTGCCTGGAGCAAACTTTTGTTGAGAGGTGATTAGATGCCCTTGTTTGTTTCCTCTCTGTTGTTGTGCTGTTGTAATTTTAGAGTTTTTTTTAAATACTGGTAGCCAGACTTTGTTCATTTTCATGGTTTCCTCCTTTCTGTTGAAATTGTCCACATGCTTGTGTATTTCAGTGAGTTCCCATTGTTAGCCCCAGCTTCTGCCAGCCTTACAGTTTGAAAACAGGCAAATGTGAGTCAATCAATAGGTACCGCTTTGGCGGGAAGGTAACCGCGCTCCATGCAGTCATGTTGGCCACATTACCTTGGAGGTGTCTACAGACAACTCTGGCTCTTCGGCTTAGAAATGGAGATGAGCACTATCCCCCAGAGTCAATTAGACTTAATTTCAAAGGGAAACCTTCACCTTTACTAATTAAAATTGATCACAGGCATACAATAGAATTGGAAGGACAATAGTTTTATACAAGCTGACAGTGATTCCACAGGGCATAAAACCGCAGTTGGCTATCATTATTCAAGGTGCTTAGCACCTAACTTCTTTTGACATATATAAGAATTGATCTCGGAACTAATCTCCCCCAGCTCTGGCATTAAAGTAGCAATAATAACAAAAGAAATAATTTAAAATTTGCTGTCCTTTAATGACATTTTCTGAAAACAGTTGCCTGAGGCAGCCACTTCCCATTGCCTAATAGGGTATCCAAATCTTCATTGTCTCTGGCTGTTGTGGGGAATGACCACTGTTTGACCTATTTTCCATATGTTTAGTCTCCTTTAAGTAGCATCTAGGCTGGGGAATAGGGACAGGATATTGGTTTTCTTTTCAGGTGAGATGCTAGTGACCTTTTGGGCTGAATCCAACATTTTCATCTTGCAGAATGGGTCCTTCTCAAATTTAAGGATGTTTTCCACCAGTAGAAGACTTTATCAGAGAATTGAAACCTTTGAATTCCGTCCTAGGAATCACCACATTGTGATATTCCAATTAGATTGGAAAGATCTTTTGGGATCAAATTGCACAGTGTATCTATATAGAATGGTTGCAGAGCAAAAGACCAGGGGGAAAAGAGGAATCTCATGATAGCAGTGCTGTGTCACTATGTGGATGTGTATTTATAAATAGGGTGAGGAACATAGTTTATGTCAAGTGCCACATTGCCTTGGATAGTTTTTCTTGCATGCCTATGGAGGGTGGGTCTAGAGCCAAAAGTAAGTATTCCTTCTTATTCTTTTACTCCTTCCTTTTTCTGCCATTCTCTTTCTTTTCTCTCTCTCAGTGTTTTGCTCCTCTATAGCAGTGATTCAACTCCCAGAAATCCTAACAGCTGGTCAACTGGCTGGGATTTCTGGGAGTTGTAAGCCAAAAATATCTGGCAACCCCAGATTGAGAACCACTGCTCTATAGGATGTGACCATGGTGATTAAAGAGGAATCATAGCTCTATAATTTGTGTAGTGTAAACATGCCTCAGATTTATAATTATTATCCAGACATCAACATATCTGTTCTCCTGTTAACTTAGAGAAGTATTTTGGATTTCCCAGGTAGACTAGAGAAATGAATGGCAAATATCCTTTTATTAGTACAGAAGCCAAAGTTCTGTATTGTATGTTTGTTGCTAAAGTAAATGGTAGGAATTTGTAGGAAATGGAATGTTTGATTTGGAGGGAAATTGCATTTCTTTTTCCAACACTGAATGGGAACACAACCCTGAGAAGATGGAATACTGGCTTTTTGAAATGGAGAATGAGCTCAGGAATTTTTCCTGTAATAATAACATTTTTTTTCTAAATGTCTGTTTCTGCTTTAATAGATGGAAATGATTTTCAGACATTGGTGGCTTGTGGTTGCCTCATTCCTATCCTACATATTTCAGATGGTATGCACACACGAATCTAGATGGACAAATAAAAATAGTAGCGTGTAAGCAGTGGACCCTCTGAGTTTACTTGATTGGTTTCAATCCAGTTTTGTATTTTGGAACATTTTCTGGGATGTTTCCTATTATTCTGTAGTGTAACTGATTTTATTCTTGTACACTCTATTTTTATTCTGTTCCATCTATACCTAGTAACAGATGAAACTCCAGAAACTACGCCTCTCATCCTCTGACTATTTTAATGCTTCCTGCATGACATGCTAAGAATAACCCTTTGATATGCCAGAAGGTGTGGAATGTGTGGTCCTCCTCATGTTGTTGGACTCCAAATCCCATCAATCCAATTCATAGGGCCATTGGGCAGGGATGATGGGTGACATCAGCTGTGCCAAAGTTTACACTATCAGACCATACTTCTTTTCTCACAGAATGCAGGACTATGGGAGTTATAGTATTTGAACTTTTTCGACTGGGTAGAAGGTCATAAACGGAGACATTTCTTGTTGTTTATTCATTCAGTTGCTTCCAACTCTTTGTGACCTCATGGACCAGCCCACACCAGAGCTCCCTGTCGGCCGTGGCTACCCTCAGCTCCTTTAGAGTCAATCCAGTCACTTCAAGGATTCCATCCATCCATCTTTCCTTTGGTCAGCCCTTCTTCTTCCTTCCATTTTCCCCAGCATCATTATCTTCTCTAAGCTTTCCTTTCTTCTCATTATGTGGCCAAAGTACTTCAACTTTGTTTCTAATACCCTTCCCTCCAGTGAGCAGTCGGGCTTTATTTCCTGGAGGATGGACTGGTTGGATCTTCTTGCAGTCCAAGGCACTCTCAGAATTTTCCTCCAGCACCACAGTGCAAAAGCATCTATCTTCCTTCGCTCTGCCTTCCATATGGTCCAGCTCTCACATCCATACCATTGCTTTAACTTTGCGGATCTTTGTTGCCAGTGTCATGTTGCTCTCCTCCCAAGAAGTAAACGTCTTCTGGTTTCTTCTGACATTTCTATATATACAAATTTGACTTTTGGACTTGGTTTCCCAATTTTGTGTTAGTACCATAATAGAGGTTGGAAGTCAGGCAGTAAAGTTTTGTAATTTGATGGCCCATCTCAAACAAACAAGGAATGATGTACTGCTATTTTGTGTGGCAAATGTCATCATGCAGTTCTCTTCAGTAATTTGCAATGACTTGGAGCATTATAGGCAAACAACTACAGTCAATCTAAAAGAATCTATATTGTAGACTCACAGAGGTGGAAGAGAACATAAGAGCGGTTCAATCCAAACTCCTGCAATCTAGGGATACACAATCTGCCTGCAGTCAGAATTTCTCTTTTTGTTATGTTCCTTCAGGTCATTTCTGATTTATGGCAATGATGATGATGATGATGATGATGATAATAATAATAATAATAATCTTTATTTTTGTACCCCGCCTCCATCTCCCCGAAGGGAATCAGGGCGGTTTTCATGGGGACAAGCCCGAACAGACATAGATGCAATAAAATAAGACAAAATCATAATAATATCAACCAACATCATGAAAAATCAATAGCCTGAAGCAGTAATAAATACTGAAGTTGGAGGGTAGGAGCTTGTGCAATACAGTTTCAAGACGGGCTGGTGGAAAAGTACAAGAGCCAATAATAAATTAGGACTAGTAGGGCAATGTCTTTTAGAATGCCGAATCTATAGGGCAGAGTACAGTGATAAAGTACAGGAGCTGATAGTACATTTTAGTTGGGGGCCAATTATATAGTGAACTGTTTCGTCATAGGCACAGTGGAACATCCATGTTTTTAGGTTCTTGTGAAAGGTGGCCAGGGTAGGTGCCAGTGTAATCTCCTTGGGAGACAGTTCCAGAGCCGGGGGGCCACCACCGAGAAGGCCTTCTCCCTCGTCTCCATCAGCTGTGCTTGAGACAGAGGTGGGACAGAGAGAAGGGCCTCCCCAAAAGATCTTAGAGTCCGGGCAGGTTGGTAAGGAATATATATCATGGAGTTTTATTGGCAGGATTTGTTCAAAGACAGTTTACTGTTGCTTTCCTCAGAGGCTGAGAAAGACAGTATGACTTGCCCAAGCTTAGCTCATGTGTTTCCATGACTGAGTGGAGATTTGAACCCTAATCTCTCAGTCTATACTCAAACCAGTATCATACTGGTGCTCTAACTTATGGTACTGGGTTGAAAACCATCACAGGGATTGATTGATTGGACTTGTATATACCTCTCAACTCACAAGAGCTGCAGCATCAACGTCCGGGGAAGAAAAGCATTTGAGACATTATGAACCATTTGAGTATAGTTCTCTCATCACATCCCTTTAGTGGAAGCACAATATGTTTAGCATGAGCAACTTTAGTGGCAGGTGAGCTCTGTGACTCTGGAAGTTTCATTTAGGCCAGTATGGGGTAGAATCAAGCCTGTGATGTGCAAGTGCGCTTTGGGATTTTGAGTGGCACCTGCTATGAATGGTGCTGAAGAGCTCTTTTAAGTAGACAGCTGTAGAGATATAACTCATGTTTTCCTTATTTTTCACCCATACAGGAGGAATGGACAAGGCAGGACACTCCTTGTTAACGATAGTGCCACAGCCTCTTCAAGATAAGCTGCCTCCAGGACAAGAAGATCTTGTCAATACCTTGAGATATATGCACTCGCTTCTCAGGTAAGCTATCATTAGATGGAGTTATTTCAGAGAGTAGCAGAGACTGGACTTATCCATGTTAGCTTTATCCCTACAACAAGGGTGGCCAGCTGCAGAAGAGGCAGAGGACTTTTTTCCTTGCATCCCCCACAAGCAGGCTGCGCCATTGTATTTTGTAGGGAGTTTGTGAGTCTTCTGGAGTCACTCTGGGATCCATAAGATTGTATGCAGTTCATAGGTTCCACGTTGCCCATCCTGGTCTGCAATATTCCCCTTGAGCCAAGTAGGACTACTCCCAAGATGTGATGTAGCATGAATTAAAGGACAAGATGGTACCACTTCCTTCCCACATTTATGTACACAAGCTGTTTGGAATGACAGTTGGATCTTGTTTTTGATATTGGTAACAATACAGGGTTCTTAAGGGTCACAAGACAGGCTGAATGGTCCATATAGCTCTGTCCCGTACTACTTCACTGCTACTCCTTGCTTCAGAGCTCCTTCCTTCTTATGCAGTCGCCTCACTCTGCCTTATGTTAGGCCTGATCTTGGTAGCTTCAAGCCACTAGTTTGGGTTGGTTGCTAATCCCTTGTTACAGGCAGTTGACTGAAGGAGGTAATGTTGGTAAGTGAAGATTCAGTATTACTCTACGTCAGTAGGTCTCAGCCTGTGGGCCCCCAGGTTTTTGGCCTACAACTCCCAGAAATCCCAGCTAGTTTACCAGTTGTTAGGATTTCTGGGAGCTGAAGGCCAAAATATCTGGGGAACCACAGGTTGAGAACCACTGCTCTACATAACAGTTCTCTTAGACCTCTTCTACACCATCTGATCCCAGATTACCTGCTTTTCCCAGATTATGTGGCACTGGAGACTCATATAATCCAATTCAAAGCAGATAATCTGGGATCAGAACCTGGGATATAGAGTACTGTAGATCCAACCTTATTCCACTTTAACTGCCCTGGTTTAGTAGTTTGTTGAGGTTATAATGCTATCTGGCTGAAACATTTAAATAGCCCCTCTAAGCTGCAACTTCTAGGAATCCATAGGATGGATCCATGGCAGTTAAAGTGGAATAATAGTGCTAACATTGTGTGATTTGACTGTCCCCACATTGACTTTTGTATGTAGAATGGAAGCCAGTGGTTGGTTCACACTTGCCTCAAACAGACAACAGTTCTTTCTCCCACCCTGAACATTTCACAGATATATAAACCCCACTTGTCTAGTCTCCAACAAACCATAGTAACCTAGTGATGGTTGTCAACTTGTCCTTCATGTAAGATAAGCACAGGTTCATCTCAGGTAGCATAAATTTACAGGGCTAAATCAGTTCTGTAAACATCTGTCCCAAGAGCTTCCCAGGATGATCCTGCAGGAAATTTGTTATATCAGCCTCTTGGCAGTAACAGCTGTGCTAAATGCAAAAGCCAGCTTCAGGATTTCCTTCCAAAGAATCCTGAAATAATTCACTGAGGCAGGTGGAAAATTCAGGAAATTCTCCTCATAAAACCATAGCTCTTAAGGACACTGCTCTGGGAAACCATTAACAAATTGGCTTGAAATCAGTTTTTTTAAATGAATGGCTACTTTGAGTCAGGAGATTAAAAGTGTGTTTGAGACACTATAGCAATAATAGTTAACAGAATGAGTCATGAGTTGAAAAGGGCCCCTTTGCCATAGCTGTGAATTCATTTGGCAATTTTAAGCAAGCAATTTTAACTCCCTAATCTATAATACAGAAATAATAACACCAACCTATAGGGTTGTTTTAAGTTTGCAGAAATGGCACATGTAAACACATTGGAAACTTGGGGACCTAATCCTACATTTACAGTTATATAATTAGTCACTCTCATTACATTTATATGTCCAGTTATAATGGCTTCCCAATTGAGCAATTCTTTAATTTTGCTAATAACATATTTTTTCTGTATTCTGTGTGTATCCAAATTGGTACCACAGAAAGAGGGAGAGAGGAAACACACATACATGCCAACATTAGCCCAGTTTCTCCATTTATAGAATGAGTACAGGTGTGCTATAATACTGGCTATATTTTTGTATAAATCGACTTCATGTATAAGTTGATGGCACGTTTTGAGGTCAAAATTAGGGATTTTGATTTGACCCATGGATTAGTCAAGCCAGGTTTTTGGGGTTAGATTTTTAGTGAAATTTCTAGATTTATACATGAGTATATACAGTAATTCGCAGTGCTTACAGAAAGTACCATGGTGTTCTTAGCTCAGGGTTTCTCAACGTGGGGTCGGGACCCCTGAGGTGGGGTTGCAAGGGGGTGTCAGAGGGGTCGCCAAAGGCCACCAGAAAACACAGTGTTTTCTGTAAGTCATGGGCGTCCTATGTGGAAAGTTTGGCCCAATTCTATTGTTGGTGGAGTTCAGAATGCTCTTTGATTGTAGGTGAACTATAAATACCAGCAACTACAACTCCCAAATGTCAAAGCTTTATTCCTCAAACTCTACCAAGGTTCACACCTGGGTATATTGAGTATTTGTGCCAAGTTTGGTCCAGATCCGTCATTGTTTGAGTCCACAGTGCTCTCTGGATCTAGATGAACTACAACTCCCAAACTCAAGGTTGATGCCCACCAAACACTTCCAGAATTTTCTGTTGTGCCTGTGTGCCAAGTTTGGTTTAATTCCATCATTGGTGAACTATAAATCCCTTCAATTACAACTCCCAAATGACAAAATCAATAGCTCCTTCCCAACCCCACCAGTATTCAAACTTGGGTGTATAGGGTATTTTTGCCAAATTTCGTCCAGTGAATGAAAGTGAATCCTGCACTAGATGACGATTCATAACCATAGCAAAATTACAGTTACAGCAATGAAAATAATTTCATGCTTGGGGGTCACCACAACCTAAGGAACTGTATTAAGGGGTCATGGCATTAGGGAGGTTGAGATTCACTGTCTTAGCTGGTCTTATGTGTGGAATATGGTCTTCAGTTCCCATATGCTGGCCCAGTTGTCAGGTAAATTTCCCTAGTGGTAAGAACATCATCCTAATTCTACCAGTTTCTCTTTTCACATCTTCTAGGCAAGAGCTGAAGGCCCTGGGGATGACAGTGCTGTTAGACCTGAGCCAGGTGGACGACTGGGCTTTCCAAGCCCCTGTGCTACTGCCAGCCTTACATGCATTCCAGGTACCATCTTGACTTAACTTCAGGAGCTGGCTTGCCATGTCTTAAAATGTTCTACCCTTGAACTTTGCTTGTGACTTCCTTAAAATATTGTCTGTGAAAAACGCTTCATTTTTATAAAATAAAACCAGCCAACCCCCTCACCAACCTGTAGTAATTTTGGATTGACTTCATAATGAAAGAGTACAAAGAGGGTCAGGGGAATAAGAGTAAACATGCTGTCTTGGCATCTCATGTCCAGGAAACTTGTGATGTGTAATGAGGAGAAACAATCTTCTCATTGTTATAATTAAAAATGCAGTTGCATTTCTCTCCTGCACACACCATTAAAGTGATACAGGTCCATTATCCCTTATCTGAAATGCTTGGGACCACAAGTCTTTGGGATTTTTTCAGATTTTGGAATACTTGCATATACATATACAGTACAAGCAGTTGCCAGGTTATGAACAAGATAGATTATGTGAGTTTGTTCAGAACATACACATTTTAAAGTCTGTTTACATATAAACATGTAAACTATATATGTGTATGATCTGAAGGTATTTTTTTTTACAATATTTTAATAATTATGTGCATAAAACAAAGTCTGTGTACATTGAACTATCAAAAAACAAATGTGTCAAAATCTTAGCTACCTGTGTGGACAGTTTTGGGTTGTGGGATTTTTAATAAGGAATGGTCAGCCTGTACTGGAATTTATTTTTATATTTTTCAAATGTGGTCTCGAGAGGTGTGTGTAGTTTCAGCCCTGAAAATGAACTATCCTGAAATGAGAGCCTTTTCTCTTTAGGAGAGTTCTCCACCTCCCATCAGTCACCTGCTAGTGGTCTTGCCACCTGATGACCGTTTTGTTCCCCACAAAGAGGAGCTGGCCTTGGAACCTGCAGTGGTAAGTCCTCTAAAACGTATCATAGTAGCCATATAGTACAAATGGGGTACCCAGTGTTCCAATGAATTAAACTATCCTGGTCCTCCTCCTCTCTGAAAGAATTATGAATACCTAGAAATCTCCTGGAATGTTTCCTAATTTTGGCCTAAGCCTGGTTCATGGCTGAGGTAGGTTCAGAGAATAAATGATGAAGAAGTTGAGGGTGAGTATTGCGTTTAGAGATCAGATGTGTGAACATTAAGTACCTGATATAGTTGTCTTGTTGTACAGGCTGTGCAACTTCTCCCTCTTTCTGAACTGTCTCATCATGTGGCCCTGGACCAGCTGACTAAAACGTTAGGTGGGACCATGCACTATTCACCACTAAAATGGGTTGCAGAGCACCAGGTAAGGGAAACAATTAATTAAATGAGCTCCACAACATTCTCCTCAGGAATCAATCCAATTTGTCTCCAGTGTTTTGTAGGATCCCATGCCCTGGAATTTCCTTTTGCTTCTTACTCCATATTTTTAATATTTTTCCCACAATGTCCAGATAACCCTTTCTTTTCAGACTTCAGCTTTCCCTTGTTACTTATAAGAACTCTACACTCCTGTCCAATTGCGTGTGGGTTCTCCATTAAATTGGAACGGCCCACAAGGTGCTGTAGACATAGAAGCTCTATTAACAGATTGGTGTGAATCCTGCTGGGACAATATGGTTTATCTAAGTGCAATTCTTCATGTACATCCTCACTCTTTATATCTCACCGACCTGGCCCTATCATTAGGCAGATGGAGGTAAATACCTCAGATAATGGGGTGCAGTATGGCATGTTTTCATGAACTCTGTCCTCTTCTGCTCAAGGAAAAAATTCTGTATGCTTTGCAACATGGCCTAGCGCTAGTCCACAAGCTATGGACTGCCAGGTCAAAACTAGGAAGAAGCAAGTTGCAGCAAGTAGGAAGAAGTCCTATTCCCTGGACTATTAGGAAAAAATATCTATGGTAATACTTCAGATCAGAAGTCCTGAGAAGTACCACCCTAAATAACTCTTAACTCATGGAGTGGTGTGGTGGAGGAGCCTATCTCATCAGTTATTATTCAAAAATAAAATTTAATGTCCTGGTTCAATAGCTTCTGAAAGTAGACTGTGGAAGAAGTCTTGTCCCATGCCTGAGAGAGCAAAATGGCTTGATCTCTGATGCTCACCTCCCTGCCTCTTTCTCTGTTTTCCTGTACAGGCTCTTGAGCAGCTCCAGGAACTCTGCCGTAGTGTCCTGCAGGCTGTTTGTGAGGCCAGTGCCCACCTCAAGGCAGTTGGAACGGCATCCAGTCAGGAGGTAAAATTATGTGAAACCTTTCTGGAGGTTATGAAGGCATGATGTTCAAGTCTGCTGCTGGAATCCAGACCTGCTGCAATTCTCCATCTTCAGTTATCCCGGAAAACCACCTTCAGCTCTATTGCTGGTTAGACCAGTGGTGGGATTCACACAAACCTCCAGATGTTAGACTGTAATCCCGGCAGCCATAGCCAACGTAGCCAGTGGAGAAGAGTGCTGGGAGTTGCAGTTGAACATCTTGAGTGTTGCATGATGTGCTCCACTGGCTCAATCTCAATCATAGCCACGGAATTGAGCTACTAGATAATTGGCATTCAACTGTTTTCTTTTCATAATAACTGTATAAGAAGGGCAGCAAGAACATGTTGCCCTGTTCTCTTAGCAATAATAGAAATGTATCTGTGTTGTTGCATTATTCAGAAAGGGTTGTAAGTTTGTTCACATCTTAGTCACTAATGGAAATTTGAATGTTGTATGTAAAGCTTATTTAACTCAGAATCCTTTAACTAGAATGGCCAGTGCAGTCATTGTTTTCCAAAAAGATAACTTTTCCAAGCTCTGATGGAAAGTTGCTTCATTTGTGTATGATTTATCCACATCACGCTTGAAACTAGAAGCAGGGCAAATAATTGATCCTTATGATGTATGAACCTAGTATTTATAGATTTTGGTATTAATTTGATTTTTTTATGCCTTTATAATTCTCAAGACCTATAGCCTTGGTTATAATCTTCTTGGGCTGCAATGTACAGGTCCTAAAATCTCATAGCCACCATGGTTGGCAAAAAAACCTGCCTAGGGGGAATTCTGGGAGTTGTAGTCTGAAAGGTAAGTTTTACCAGCTCGGCGCTAATCCCTGATGTCTCATCACCACAGGAAGTGTCAGCACAGATCACGTTGCACCAAGAGACGATGCGGAAACTGCTCTCTGAGCCGCGTCTTCTGGAGCTTCAACGCCGTGGGGGGTCCTTGTTGGCCTGGCTGCCCCCGCTGGGTCCCTGCAGGTGAGAACTGGGGCTGGGGCCTAGTAATAGTTTCAAATTCTCTTCCTATCCCTCTTGAAATTTTTCAGCTTTTTAGAAGCATGTCATCTTCCAAAGCTGCTGTTTCTTAGCAAAATTATGTCAGTGAAGATAATCACCCCTCAAATTATTTCTAAATCCCACTATACATTTGAGTCCTGCTCATTTAAGTTTCCTAAACATTGAGTCAGTCCTCCAGTGTTACAAGGGCAAGTCCAAGATATTTTGGTATTTTAAGCAGAATAGAAACTGTCCTCTCTTGCGCCAGTGTCAAGGTGTACAGTAATGTAGGCTAGTCAAGTTACTTTGATTCACAAGGCAGAAAATTTCACAAGATTCTCCCTTTCTGCAGGACAGTAAAAGTACCACAATAATAGCATGCAACACAATTGTTGTTCTTGGTTAGAAATTTCATTTCCTAATTGGTTCTATCATAAAAACATGGAAAAGGTTTATTAAAGTGCAAAAACTTTGCTTTTGCAGAATATCATATAGCACATTTTGCTATAGTTTTTCAATGAATATCTCATAAGGTCTTAACCAGTTCAACAGTTTGTGACAGTCACAAAAATAAAGTTTTTGGAGTATAACAACTACTTTCAAAGTAAGTACAACACAATTAAACAGGAATAACACTTTCAAACCAGGAAAAGATTTTTTTTCAAACTTCATTACATAGTGTAATCAGTTGTACAACTTAAGTGTTTGTTGTTCTTTTTTGATACTCAAAATGTGCTGCTTAAGGTCAATGCTTGGAACATTATTTTTGAAAAATAGTTATAATGGACCCTTGGTGTCCACTCAATTTTGCTTCCAGGACACATACACACACACCATGGATACCAGAATCTGTGGATGCTCAACTCCCATTTTATACAATGGCGTAGTAAAATTGTATCCCTTATGCAAAATAGCAAAATCAAACTTTGCTTTTTGGAATTTTTTCTTTTGGAATATTTTCAAACCTTAGAGGGTTAAATCCATTGATAGAGAAGTTGTGGATATGGAGAGCAGATCATAGTTGTTTTAAAATTTTCCCAATAAAAAAGCTTAGAACATTCTTCTCTCTTTTTCATCCACCCCTTTACCTCCCTTCTTATAATGAAATGACAGGCTTATGAAATTTTTCTTTTCCTAGCTAGACAACAACAAAAAGAGGCCATTGGGATGCCATTGCAACCATTTGCTTTAGCTTGTTCTTAAGGAACAAAGGTCGAGGTGAGGATTAGGCACATTTCAATTGAACTTGGACCAGGGCCAGTTAATATCTTGGAGCAGTCCCGATACATTTGTTTGAAGCCATTGGCCTGACAAGGCTAGTGATGAGGAAACTCCTGCCTAATGGTCAGTTGTGATTCTTTTCAGTCCAGCCAATGAAATCCCAAAGAACAATTGGAACATGAGATTGGATTATGTTTTTATCTAGGAGTTGAAATGATTTGTTCTTACTGTTATGGTCTTAATTAATATGTTAATGCTTTTAAATGTTTTAATGATGTGGTTGGCATTGAATCGTTGCCTTGTGAACCGCCTCGAGTCGCCTGCGGGCTGAGAGGGGCGGAATATAAATATAGAAAATAAATAAATAAAGATAGAACTACTTCCTCATTTTTTTGCAGGCTGTGTGTGTGTGTTGACTTCAAATTGTGTTTCGACTTACAGTGGCCCCATGGATTTCCCAGAGTTTTCTTAAGCAAGGAGTACCCAAGAGGTGGTTTTGCAAGTACCTTCCTCTGAAATATAGCTTATTGTATCTGGTATTTGTTGGTGGTCTCCCAATCCATGTATTAACTAGAGCTGACCATACTTGGCTTCCATGATCAGAAGGGATCTGGTCCTTTTTGGGCATTTAGACCGTTAGATTTTAACTTCCTCCCTTAGCTTCATCATGAGGCAGATATTAAAAGAAAGCTGAGGATCTTATCCTCAAGGAGGACTTGCCTGCAGTCCTTTTCTTTTACCCTATTCCTTAGTGAGAATGTTCTGTACTGGTTGATGCATCTGAGAAATCCACTCCTTTCTTCTAGTAAATAGATGGCTTTTCCATATATTTATATCTCTCTCCCTTCAAAAGAGAGAGCATTATGATATACAATTCAAAAGCTCAAGAAGAAATGCATTATTTGGATTGGTTCTAAAATTTATTATGTCCCATGAAGGTCCTTGCTGGTATTAGCCTGCCTGCCAACTGTGAGCTTATTCCCTCCTCATTTTCCACAGAGGACTGCTATGCCCAGAGTGACCCACTGTTTTTCTTTCTTCAGTATGGAGGCTGTGGCTGCCACCAGGCTCTACCAAGAGGTGGATGAGGCCCTTCATGGACTTGTTCAACTCAGCAACCGGCGCTTGGAGGTGTTGCAGCAGGAGAGGGCAAGCACACAGGTAATTCCTAAAATATCTCTCATTAAATGTCTCTTTGGTAAATATGAAACTTCTTAGACTTTGGTGGGCTTTTTTTGCAGTTGAATCCACGAAAATTTTAGCTGAAGATACATTGAAACTCGTTGTACTAGTGGCTGTTTAACAAGGCGATGCCAAACTTGAAATGAGTAAAGAAAATGCCTTGAAACTAACTGATGGAAGTATATTTTTATGGTTAGGAACTTGAAATCCTAAAGATATTTTTTAGGAAAACATCTCTTGCTCCTATGCTCATAGCATGGAGCAAGCGGAATGCTACATGGCTTGGTTCAGTGCCACATTTGGTGCAGTGACTACTTAGTTTTCATTCCCTTAGGGCCAACACCATTTTAGTAGATAAGACATGAGACCCACTAAGGTAGCTTTATGGTGAAGGGGATCACATCTTTTTTGCTCTCTCTCTCAATCTCTCTTTTGTCTCCCTGGTCCCTATCCCGTCACAACAGATACAGCAGCAACCTCTGGAAGACAAGACATGCCTTGAATCTGCTGGTGACTGTGTGGAAGAGAAGAAGGAAGGGAAAAGGCCAGTGGAGGGCCTGGCTGAGGGGGCATCTTTGGAAAGGACAGTGTTACAAAGCCCCAGGTCCCAAGGAAAGACACCATCCTCCCCAGATTCTGGCTGTTCTCCACGGCCACGTGCCTGCAGCATCAGTGCCTCCTCTTCTCCCAAACACGGCTGGGGCTTGAGTGCTAGGTTTGGCTCTTCTTGCAGCCTAACCTCCCTTTTCCAGCCACTTGCCAGCCCTAAAGCCTCCCCCTGCTGTTCTCCCACTCGAAGCCATGCCTTGGAAAGTGGCAAGAAGAGGCAAAGCAGTCCCAAGTCACCCCTATCTCCAGCATCCCCTATGGCATTGCGGGCCTCGAGTGACCCAGGCCGGCCCAGTGTCCATATCCGTGGCCTGGAGGTGAGCAGCCGTGAGCTTGCAGACCGGAGCTGTTCTCCTCGTGAACATGTGTTGCTGAGTCGTAGTGGCACACACGTTGCTGAATCTCCTTGGGGAGCCACACCCCGTATGGAAAGAAGGCGTTGTCTTGGGTATGTAGAGATGGCACTGAAGTGGAGGTAGGACATCATCTCGTCCTTTACTGTGTTGTTAATCCAAAGCTATATCTAGGGCTGAACATTTTGCACTTTTGAGGGCCCAGATAGGTCATGTCAAAGACATTTTGCCATTTTCATTGCAGACAATGAAAATGGTAACCCTGCTTTCCACTCACAAACCAGGGGTATATTCAGAGCTAGACAAGAATAGTTTTGTGTCTGTTTCAGTAGGGTTTTGTCAGGAGACATTGCTAATGTACAGTGTTGTATAAATCAGACACACCTCTCCCTCATGTTGGTGTTACTGCATCCAAAATCTGCCGCAGATAAGGCAAGGGTGTCCTGAGAGTTGCACATAGTTCCCAGCTGTCCCCACAATTATTCTACATTTTAGATTTGAGGGAATTTTATTCAACCATGGATTTTCAATTCACTTCCAGGGCAAATAAAGGCACACAAGGGCTTAAAAACTAACAGGGAAAGGGGGAGAAGCAAAATCTTCTCATTCCTTGGAAGCTTTTATGAGTAGAAACAAACTGAAAACAATTTTCAATTTTAAGTGAAAAGAGTCCAGTGTTGATGGTGGGGAACATGCACCACTAGACCTGGAAGAAGCCAACCCCTGTGGAGTATTGACCATTGCCCTAATTGATTTAATATTTTGCAAACAAATATTATCCCCTTCTTTCTTGACTTCAATAGGCCCATATGCCTTAAATCAGTGTTTCCCAGAAACACTGATCTTTGGCCAAGATAATTGAGCTTTCTAAGAGTTAAAAAAACTTCCAAGAAACCTGGAGGACTAAAATTTGGGAATAATTGCTCTATGTCCAAGCAGAGCCAACCAATTCTGTATCTCATTGCTCATCCTTGTCCCCTACGTTATTCTCAGGGTACAACAACAGCTTCTAACAGAAATGCTGGAGTGTGAGCGGGATTATGTGAGTGCCCTTTCCCAGACTCTTTGCCTGTCTCAGGAGCCGGGAGGACAGGCCTGGCCAGCTGAGCTGCGATGCCTGGGCAGTGCTCTCCGGACCACACGAGACAAGTTGTTGGCTTTCCACAACAGCTGCCTCCTTGGAGAGTTGGAAGGATGCATGAACCACCCATCACGTGCTGGGGGCTGCTTCCTGCGCCATGTGAGTGTTCCCCACACCCCTCCAGCTAACCTCACTGACATTTGAAATCTTTTACTTTACTCTCTGCTGCATGTTGGGGTCCATTACCTATACCTCAAGTCATTCTCTCCTTCCTTTTCCTCACCTTTCTGGACAAAGCCTCTACAAGAGCCAATCTGTCATTGTGATTTAACCTTCAGCTTCTATTCTGTGCTCTGATGTACATGATATAATGATGATCAACAACATTACTGAGCATGTGTTGAAATATTATTTTGTATTAACTGTTAGTCACACTTGTCTCTCTTTGCAAGATAGGTAAGGCTTTCCAAAGGAGATGGTATGGTTTCCATATGGAGAAATTAATGCAACATTTCCCCATTTAGAAATATGAAACTATTAATTAGTGCATCTCTCATCTTATACCCTTCCTTCTTCCATATGCAAGCCTTTGGCTGGTTGCTCATTTTAACCATAGATAGTTGCTAAAAGCAGTGTTATTGTTGTTCTGTTGATCAAAGTGGTAATTACAGGTAGTAGTCTGTGAAATGTAAATGTTCTCACTCTTCAACACTTCAGCAAAATATATGGCAGTCACGACTAATTAGGGAGTAAATGTGGAACTTCTATGTATTGCAGACAGTTTGTAATATAAAGTGAAGGTGGGAAACTCTGATTTGCCAGATGCTTTCTGTCTTCCTTTATCATTGGACATGCTGGTTAGGAATGGACTGAAACCAGAATCTAAAAACAACCCTAGTCACCCAAGCTCATGGTTTGAGGCTGGCACATAAATATACAACCTGAGTATGTTTGAGTGCACAGTGTAGCAGTTTAAGTGAAAGTCTGACTTTTTATGGGTTATGAATGGCATGAATCATCTTTACCCCTTTTCTGGTGATTGGATGAAAAGCTAAACTACCAGCCAACCTGGATCCATTTACATTATACAATTGTAGCACAATAACTCTACTGGCTGCTATGATTCAATTCAGTGGAATCCCAGGGTTGGTAGTTCAGTGTGTAAATAATACTTTTGCAGTACTAGTACCACAGGAGCCCCCGGTGGCGCAGTGGGTTAAACCTCTGTGCCGGCAGGACTGAAGACCGAGCTCCCTCTATCAGCTCCAGCTCCTCATGCGGGGACATGAGAGAAGCCTCCCACAAGGATGATAAAAACATCAAATCAATCAGGCGTCCCCTGGGCAACGTCCTTGCAGACGGCCAATTCTCTCATACCAGAAGCGACTTGCAGTTTCTCAAGTCACTCCTGACATGATAAAAAAAAAGCTAGTACCACAGTCCTGTCTCTCAGTGTTTTCAGTACCGTCCTGTGTTCCATCTTCTGCACCAAATCTTGTTCTTTTTGATTCCGTACTCAGCTTTCTTCTTGCATTCTAAAATCCTTTACACCTGGGTTGTGACAACTTGTCCTACTCCAAATATTATTGGTTTGCCATCCCCATCAGCCCTATTATGCTGGATCAAATCAAAAGTTGATCCCAATCAGCATTCTGTCCATAGAATTATTATCCAATTGCTGGATATGCATGCAAATGCACTCCAAAATTATACACAGAAGCAAATTGTCCCATAACCTTTCTCATTTCACTGTGTTGACTAAGGCTGATGGAAATTGCAATTCAGCCATATCTGGAGGGCCACAAATTGCTTATCCTTTTTTTGAAACAAGTTTTCAATATATGTGTTCCCTTTTATGTTTGCTTTTGCAAGTTCTACTTCTTTATAAATGTGTTCCTTCTCTGCATGTTCTTCATAGAAGCGGAGAAAATGCTCCCCTTTGGATATGGACTAGACTGCCTTTCCAAACATACCTCAAATGATGCTGCATTCCAATTCCATTTAATGGAAGTTGCAGTCGAACAAGATTTGTACTGCAATTTTACTCATATATTAGAGCTACCACTACTTCTACAGCTACCACCACTCCCACATCCTCCTCTCCTCCTCCTTGTAGTTTGCTCTGTTTCTGTGCCTTTGACAACCTGGCACACCAAGATGGAACTGATAATAGATATGAAATATTCGGTAATTGTCAGACTGTGGTTTAAAAAACAGAGCCACAGGGTCAAAAATAGTTTTGAAGTTTTGACTTGTCTCTAAAGTTTGTGTTCCCATTTGGTAGGTTGGGAGATGGAAGTCCAAAAGACCAGTCTTTTGTGTAGGCTCTAGCATTTGCTTTCTTCTATTGTAGCTTCTGCTAGGCTGACTGAATGAGAGAGACTTTCCCCTTTTTGTCTTTAGGGGGCGAAACTTCAGCTTTATGCCACCTATGCCAAAGATCACCATAAATTCCAGGCTGCTCTGGCTTCACTTCGAGCATCCAGCAAGGTATGAGCTGCGGGTCACATGCAATGTGGGGGTGGAGGTTCACCTTTGAACTTTTGTGGTGGGCAAAATTAATAGCTTGTTTGGCAGTAGCTGAAAAGAACGATTTTCGCACATAATAGAGTCCTTTCACCCATTTGTAAATGGAATGCCTTACAGTGGTGTGGAGGAGTGCAGAGAAAATGGATCCAAGATGCAAGTGTTCAATAAGAGCTGAATGTACATTGTGCGGAGCCTTGTGTTATGTTTCAGAATTCATATATGGCTCTGCACAGACAAGTTTTATCTTACAATTACTCTGCCACAAATGTCATATTTTACATGGAGTCCTAGTGATAAACTTTAGTATGTCTTCCATAGTTTCTGTCTTTTCTCTTACCTAAAAACCTGCGTTAAGAAGGAAAAGACAGAATAGCCAGTTTTGACTTGTAGTATAAGGAATCCCTAGCTTAGGCAGGCAGTGGCCAGATATCACAGATCTGCTTTCCCTGTTTGCAGCCTCGGAGGACAATTTCACACCACAGAGAATGCATTTTTCGTTTCCTTTCTGATTTTATTTGGCTTAAAATGGCCACCCACATCTTGTGAGGTTAGAAAGAAATGGTTTAGCCACACCTAAGACTTAGAGAAAAGCTTTTTCAACCCAAAAGTGACAAGAAGTTTCTCTTGGAGTTAACATATGGTGTTTACTTTCAGTTAGGAGTCTTGGAGGCTTTAAAAACAGACTTGATGACTTTATATGACCCTTGGATGACATTTCCAATCCCTGCTCTAGTACATCACTGGAAAGCACCCTGCATCTTCTTTTTCTCATTAGGTCTGTGGGTTTCCTGGCAGTCTGGTGGAGCAAGGCCAGGAGCCTAAGTGCTTGGTTTTTGGACTGTCATGCTCAACAAGCTCATTTATCTTTATCTCCACTCTCTTTGCAGAAGAGCCCACCGGACTTGCTTGAGGATGGGCCCGCAGCCCGCACTTTGCGTGTGCCCCTGGAGCAGCTGGAGCGGTATCGGCGCTTCTTGGGTGAGCTGCTACGCGAATGTGAGCTCGAGCGGGGGCCCGAGCGCCAAGCCCTGCAGGAGGCCCAGCAACTGCTGGAAGCCCAGGAGCAGCGAGGCAGGGATCTGCTGGCCGCCGAGCAGATCCGGGGCTGCGAGGTGAGCGCATGGGCGCTCCCAGCGTGCAGCGCTGCATCCTTCCTTTTCCATAGCTGTGCATGTACTGCTGCTTCCTCTGTTGTTTATTTGATGCCCAGCTTCAATTATCCTATGCTCTAATACTTGCTCAGTGGTGGAGACTCTTTGTACTTATGACATTGTAATGTTTTTGCTCAAGCCTGAGGAATGCTAAGTAGGAGTACCTAGTGAGTAAACTGGAGGATGGGGCATTTTTACTGCTTCTTTTGGAACTGCTTGAAGGGCAAGAGAGTGGGCAATGCCATCCTCAAGATGTTGATCAGAATACTTTTGCCCCTACAGATGAAACTGTCTGAACAAGGACCACTCTTGCAACGTGGTGAGCTCACTGTGGTGTGCGGGCGTCGTAAGTGTCAACGTCACTTGTTTCTCTTTGAGCAGCTGTTGCTCTTCACCAAGTGCAAAGGAACTGAGGGCAGCTACGTCTGCAAACAGGCCTTGCAGGTAGGTGGAGTCATGATAGCTCTTCTATCTCCAGATGATGATGATGATGATGATGATGATGATGATGATGATGATGATAATAATAATAATAATACTTTATACCCCACCACCATCTCCCCAAGGGGACTCAGAGCGGCTTACATGAGGCCAAGCCCGACAACACATCAAAAGACAAAAAGCAATAAGCAAATAAAACAATACAATTGATATAAATCACATATAAAACAATAACACACAAAGATTTAAAAACCTATGATAAGACAGTCACTTGAAATAGAATTGTAACCTGTTTGGGGGGGGGGGTGCTTGTGATAGTCAGATTTGCATATGAAACAAGAAATGTCAAGCAAAATGGTGATGAGATTTAAGGAAACAAGGATATATTGGACTACTGGGCTGTAAAGTGGAATAAAATTCAGAAAAGACAGATTGTAAAATGCAGCGAAGGACTGGCTAATTCATTAGTACCTTTTCTGAAATAATGAGATAAAACTATATTTTCACCGGGGAGGAGAGACTAAATTTTTAGATCATAGAAACTGTATTTGAGCTCTTTTTCTAGATGTCCTGCTGCCCTTTGCAATAAGATTGACCTGTCTTTCCCTACCCTGCACATTTCTCAGTCTTGACCAATAATGTCCTACTTGCAGATGGACCTACTTGCAGATGGACCAAGTACAATATCAACTTAACCATCTCTCCATATTTTCTTTTGGCACAGACAGCTTCCATGGGTTTGACGGAGAGTGTGGGACCTACTGGGCTACGCTTTGAACTGTGGTTTGGACGAGGATCAGCCCGACAGGCCTTCACACTGCAGGCAGCCTCTGCTGAGGTCAAACATCAATGGACAAATGTTATAGCCCAACTGCTGTGGAGACAGGGTAGGTCAATGCCAAAGAGAATGGTGATCATGGAGTTGCAGTAGGGCTATTATTTTGCAGAATTATACTTTGCTTTAAGAAATCCTTAAGGCTCTGTACTGACAGAGAAGAACAGATGGAAAGAGCTAAGAGAATGAACCTTTCTTCTACGAGGAATGTTAGTGATTTTTAAAAAATCTTCCACATAGTCAATACTTAGATAAGCTTCAAGAAATAAATTGACCTAAGCAAAATAAAATAAAGGTAAAAGATGGGGAAACATAATTCTTTTCCTAGCACTGGAATGGTTTCAGAATGGGCAACTGTTGAATCGCCTGGATTTAAGCATTCCCGAGTCAGGTGCCACCACAGAAAGGACCCTTCAGTTGCCTAGAGAAAAGGCTGCAATGAAGTTAACTCGTTTAGCCATTTCTTACTCCTGAAAACTGGTGTGTCAGAGTAGAATACACTCTGATCCTACCATTCAAGTGAGACAAGTACCATGGGCTGCAAATACTGGAGCGGGTGCAAAACAGCAATAATATTTGGGGGAAGGGAGCAATGTAAGCAGCTTTCCTGTAACCCATAGGCTAGCCTGCAATTCTCTGACATGATGCAGATCTTGCCCTGTCTTGAAGTAGTGTTTGTAACTGCCAGTCTGGTAGCTTCTTTCTGTGAATGATGTGAGGGATCTTGTACTTTTCTCAGGCAGGAAAGTGTCTATTTTCCTGTGGTGGTTCTGTCTGTCATTGAAAGGAGAGTCTGTTTCCTTTTATAAAAGGGAAAGAAGAGGAGGATTGTGCATAATTTTTATACAACATCCCAGAGCACAATCCCTCTTTGTGGAGAAAATATGAAAAGTGTTTACATATTTAAAATATGCAAAGTATAGGAACAAGGCATGGTTGTTTAATGCATGCTATTCCTAATGCAGTTTCCTGCTTTCCACATGACATTAAGTTGGAGAAGAAAAGAAGGGGTAAAAGAGTTGTGTGAAATGAGATGTTTTCTTGGTAATTTGGGAGACTTCTGCTAGGACTTATAAGATGCTTGAAGCATCACAATGCCTTAGGCGTTTCTCTTTCTCTTCCACTGCTTCAGCTGCCCACCCATCTGTCTCTATGAGCATATCCTCCTGCCCTTCCCAGCGTTTGGCCCCTCTGGGCTTGAGTCCTGGGTCCCCTACTGGGCTTTCTTTGCCTGGACATTTTGAGGAGGAAGAATGGGACCCAGATGTTAAGCCTATTCCAAAAGGTGAGTTCACTGCAGTTCTCTTAGTCTTCTCTGTGGGAGTCACTGTTCAGGCTAGAACTTAATTGTGCTTGTTTTTCTTTTCTGTTAGCTGAGACCCCTGACTCCACTGGAACTTCCCCAGTCCATCCAGAACCACTTAGACAAGGAAGAGGATCCTTACCCAGCAGCAACTCTGCTCTAGGGCACCATCCGTCGGTGAGATTACTTGATATACTGAATTACTGTTGACAAGGCTCCTTTGTCCGAGCCACAATTGGCCCTACATATCCAAGGAGAGTATATCCACAGACTCCACCAAACATTACTTGATTTTTTTAATCTCAAAAAGGAAAGGATTTTGACATTTTATATCAAGTAAACGTTTCCCCTGACATTAAATCTAGTTGTGTCTGACTCTGGGGGGTGGTGCTCATCTCCATTTCTAAGCCGAAGAGCCAGCGTTGTTCATAGACTTCTCCAAGGTCATGTGGCTGGCATGGCTGTATGAAGTGCAATTACCTTCCCGTAGTAACGGTACCTATTGATCTACTCAAACTTGCATGTTTTTGAACTGCTAGGTTGGCAGAAGCTGGAGCTAACAGTGGGAGCTCACCCCACTCCCCAGATTCGAACTAGCAACCTTTTGGTCAGCAAGTTCCGCAGCACAGTGGTTTAAACCGCTGTGCCATGAGGGGGCCTTTATATTAAAGAAATCATTTTACTATGTCATTGTTTATAGCAGTATTTAAGCAGCCATGGAATACGGTATCCACAGCGGTGGGCGGGCTTGGAGCCAAACTCCAGTGGATACTAAGGACCTATTATTGCTTAGACTTTGTTGAGGCGGCAGAGAGAGTATGGAGGTTTTGTAAATGCTCCTCCATTGAAAGAAACACCTATCCATTGAAAAAAATCTGGCATAGCAAGTACAAAAGGTCTTTCTGCTGTACTATCTTCCTACAGAATTTAGAATGTACTGTCTGCACTCTCCAGATGTTTGGAGCTTGAAGTGGTGTGTTCCAGGAAAAGTGTTACCACTTGCTTATGCTGGTTTATATAACTGACCCGATCTAGAAAAGTGGGGAAACCGCCTTTCAGATATCTGGTTTTGGACTTCAGCTCCCAGGAGTCTTAGCCTTTGCAGTGGTGTACCCCACCCTCTGCTTCCCTTATGTCAGTTATGAAAGCACCAGAAACATTCTCATCTGAGGTGTGCATAGAACTCTGTATATGTTGAGTGTGCTCTTTGTGCACAAGATGGTATAATCCTCCTGTCCCACCCTTCCCCCTTCAGGGTTCACCATCATGGCTTTCATGTGTTTTCTTTATTTGCCAGATCTCTGGCCTTGCCGGCGAACCAGTGACCCCACTCTGAGGCCATGGCGGCCAGGTATTACAGTGCCCATGCCAAACCTCTTTGCCTTTGTGCAACCCCTTCAACCCCAACCTTTTACTTGCTACTGACTGTCCCCCCTTCCCCTAAAGTCTAGCACAAGGCATTCTCACATCTTTCTCTTAGTCTATATTTTTCCAGACATACTTTCTTGCCCCAAATGTTGACTTCACCCTTGTTTAAAATGTGTGATCCTGTATTTTGGTGCTTTTTAAAATATATATAACAACCTATCTTTACCTCTTTGCCGTTCTTCTGTCTTTATATGCCAATCTCATTTGTCCCTATACTACTACTATTGTTTAAAATCTATCTCAGTACCAATAGAGCTGGTTGAATATTACTAATAAAAGTTAGTAATTATCTCGCTCTGAGATAAGGTATGTTCTTATTTGGTGAACTTGGGTGAGATGCTTTTTCTCAGCATTGTTGTTGTAAGCTGTTATGGAAACAGAATGCAAAGATATAGCCTAGTTAGTCCAGATTATCAGTATGCAAAGGGATTTTGTAGTACCTTTGGGACTGATAGAAAGAATGATGGAAACTGTTTTGGGAATAGAACTTTAAATGTTCTATATAAAAAGATGGACTACCAAATATGTAGCTTAGCAAAACTTTTGCGTAGTGTTGGGACCCTTTCTTTGTATGCGTGCTCATTTATCCCTCTTTCTTTTACAGCATTGGGTGTGGAGCCTTCACCGGAAACTCTTCTCCCCCAGCAGTCATGGAAGGCAGGACTCAATCTCCAGGGACTCTGGGAACAGAACAGTCTAAGCTCCAAAGAATACTGGAGGGGGGACATGGCATGAATGAGTGCCATTGTCAAACAGTATTATACAGTGTCATCCGATGGTTCTCCTACACACTTCACTCTGCTGCCATCCAATAGGAACGCCCAGACATGGCTGTGATGATACCCTGGGATGCTTCTGTTCCCATGCCACACCCAACCAGTGCCTTTCCCACCATTTTCTTGGGCTGCGACTTTACTGAAAGTTATTGGCAAAGCTGATGCTGTTGGTGGTGAAATGAAGTTCTGTTCCAGACAAAGAAGGACAAACCAACAAGCTGAGGAAATTCTGTTGAGTCAGTCCTTATTCATCAGTGATCATGTCTATTACATTGCTCAGTTTCCTGGTGCCCTGTCTCCAATCACAGCTGTGAGTCCCTAGGCAAATTGGTGCTTTGCTTAGTGTGATGGGAGTTGAAAGAACAAACCTGGGATGTAATGGCTAAGCAACTATAGGAAGTCCATCTGGAACCACATTCAGAGGAAAAGAAGAGGAAAGAGGTGTGCTAGGTTGCATTGGTGGGGGAGATGGACATAGGACATAGCCACTTCCATCTTATTTGAAGGAACTCAGAGTCACCTCTAGATGAATCATGGAAACTAAATGATAATAGCAATATAGTTAATGCTGCAGATGCTTTCCTGGATTGTACCCCTTAGAATGTAGATAGGAAGCAGTTTAACCCCTTTGGATCTTCCCCACTGCAAGCAGGAAGAATGGACCTTCTCACACTGGTGTATCAAAAGTTCTGGCCTGGTCATACCCTTTATGTGTGTTAAAAATTATACATGGTTTGCCAAGAAAGAACACTTGGTGAAGTGTCTCTTCCACACAGACAAACTTGCAATCTAAGAACATACAGTCCAAGACATTCTGCTACACAAGATTTCCCCCTCAACACTCAAGGAAGTGGGCCTGAAAAGGCACAAAATATGTAATTAAAGAATTATTGTAATTGGAAGATGGCACATAAAACTGGCAAAGTCTGCAAGACCCGTTATTAGACAGACTTATAATTCATCAAAATGTTAACTCTTTGGCTGCTATTTCTAATTAATTCCAAAGAATTTAGTAGCCATAATACATAGGTCTTTCTTCAATTTACAGATAAATACTGTGGCTCTCTACTAATGCCCATTTTGGGGGAGTTTTTTTCATGTCAGGAACGACTTGAGAAACTGCAAGTCGCTTCTGATGTGAGAGAATTGGCAATCTGCAACAACATTGCCCAAGGAACACCCAAATGTTTTACTATCCTGTGGGAGGCTTCTCTCGTGTTCCTGCATGAGAAGCTGGAGCTGACAGATGGGAGCTCACCCCACTCCCCAGATTTGAACCACCAACGTTTTGGTCAACAGTCCTGCTGGCACGAGGGTTTAGCCCATTGCGCCACCGGGGACCATATAAGTGCAACCACTTTTTAAAGACACTGGTGCTAGTCTGCTTTGCCCAAATTAGTTTACTTCCCCCTTTTAGGATTAGAACAGATTTCTCCATTTTCAACCACTTGTTTGAGAAGACTAGTCTTAGTCTGTATTGCCATAAGTTACTGATAAAATATATTACAAAAAAGCAATTCCAGAGTTACAGACCTGGGAAAAATTAGTCTTAGCTGTAATGATGCCAGGTGGCAAGGATGTAAACCTGTGGATAGCCTGTATTATTTTAGGACCAGCTAGGCATAGCAGGTCTATGCATTTACATTTCCTTTATTATGAAACTGAATTCGTTTTAACTGTAAAAGTGGGCAGATGGCTAAGAGGTACATTGTGTATTTCCCAGATTGCAGTTTATCTCCCTGAACACTTGGCTTTTTAAATGCTCAGATGAGACAATGCTCTCATTATGTGTTCAGCAACCATGTTTGGATGTTTTCTTTTTGTATTTAATTTTTGTTTTTAAACATCAATAAGTGCAAGTGACAGGTGTAATTTTCATCAGCAGGGTGGTTTGAATTTTCCTTAGCTAAAATCTGAGCTAAAATTGTCTACTTATCCTGATGTTAGCCCATCACCACCAAGTAAGACCTTTTTTGTCAACAAAACAGGGGTTGTTACGATTGTGAATAAGAAGGGAAGTATTATTTTTCCCTATGTGTTACAGTTCAGATAGATATACCTGTCTCATATACCTTGCCCTTAATAATCATGTCTTAGCCCAGGCATGGGCAAACTTTGGCTCTCCAGGGGTTTTGGACTTCAACTCCCACCATTCCTAACAGTCTCAGGCCCCTTCTCAGGAAGGGGCCTGAGGCTGTTAGGAATGGTGGGAGTTGAAGTCCAAAACCCCAAATTTCCCCAGGCCTGCCTTAACCCCACGATTGTATAGCAACTTGCTTGCCTCCCAGATGTGCTTCAAGAGTCAAAGTGACTTCAGCTTAGTTTGAGAATAGTTCAGTATTCCTAATTTTTCCTGATAACCAGATCAACCCAAACTTCTCCCCTACCTAATAGGATGGTTCCATGTTTTAAATATGCCTCCTCTTCACTCCGAGGCTTAAATTCTTATTAGAATCATAGAATTGGAAGAGACCTTGTGGGCCATCCAATCCAACCTCCTGCCAAGAAGCAGGAAAATTGCATTCAAATCACCCTCAAATCACCCATCCAGCCTCTGCTTAAAATCCTCCAAAGAAGGAGCCTTCACCACACTTCGGGTCAGAGAATTCCACTGCTGAACAACTCTCACAGTCAGGAAGTTCTTCCTAACGTTCAGGTGGAGTCTCCTTTCCTGTAGTTTAATTAAACTGGACTAAAGTAGATCCATTGAAGCACTTGGGGTTTGCATGAGTTGACTCACAATTGGTATTTTGCTTAGTCTGATGGGAGATGAAAGAAAACCTGGGATGCAATCGCAACTATAGGAAGTCCATCTTGAATGGTTTTACTCTATTTGGGTCTAACCAACATAGAATCATAGAATCAAAGAGTTGGAAGAGACCTCATGGGCCATCCAGTCCAACCCCCTGCCAAGAAGCAGGAATATTGCATTTAAATCACCTCTAACAGATGGCCATCAAGCCTTTGTTTAAAGGCTTCCAAAGAAGGAGGCTCCACCACACTCCGGGGCAGAGAGTTCCACTGCTGAACGGCTCTCACAGTCAGGAAGTTCTTCCTCATGTTCAGATGGAATCTCCTTTCTTGTAGTTTGAAGCCATTGTTCTGCGTGGATCTTAGGTGGATTCAAATGTCCACTTTTCCATATGCAAATCTTCTTTTCCATACAGAAAATTGGCATATCAGAGAAAAAGCTAGGTGAGAACTCCCCTCCCTGACATTTAGTCCCTCGAGCCTTTCTGCATTTAAGTCTGAAACAACACAATCCATTGTTTAGTGCCCCATCTTCGGTTCATGAGATGTGGTCCTGATTCACCAACAAAAATTAGGGAATTTGGGTAGAAAGCTTTCACTTTCATAGCAATGTCATGCAGTTTCTAGACTCAAAATCAGAATCCCAGGCATGGATTTTGCAGCATCTGCCATTCTTTAAATGGCTACATTTTATATTTGAATGCTATATACCTGACCAAAGGTAATACAGTCTCTGGGGCTTGAACTGAATGTGGTCCTGGAGGAACCAGAAGCTCCAATATTGCCTCGTTTCTGTACAGTGTTTCCTAAAGAGGAGCTTTGGCTGCTCTGCAGGCTGGGTAGAGTGCTATAGTTGTGTTGGTTGAAAGAAATCGGAATGGGCATGATGTCATTATTTGATTGAAATGTACAGTGTTTTCAAAACTGCCTGCTGTGCAGATTGAGCGTGTAGGCCCAGGTGTTAGGGAAACTTAAATATGGTGGAAACACTCGTTTTATAACCCATTTGATGAGTGCTTTCTAGCCGTCGCTGCCCGCAAACGTTAAAGCCATCGTAAGGTACTAAGCAACCACCTTGGGTCTCTGTAAATTAATGGTTATCGTTGCTAAACATGTAATCTTGTCAAAATAATCAGTCGGGTTTGTCTAACAAGACCTTATTTTATATATAAAAAAAGCATGCAGAAATCACGTCTGTTATTTCGTTCTTTAGTTTCAGAGCTGGCTGCATTACTTGCATTCCCATCATTTCTTTCTGTTTGACTTTGGTTATATTTATCAGCTTGGACTGGAGTTGTACTTAGTAGGCTTGTTTGATCGTGTTCGTTAGTTTCTAAAGTCGTTATTAATTCGTATTTAAATTAGCTTACGATCCAATATCGAGCCATGCAGGAATAGTGTGAAGAGTAATTAAGAATCGAAACAATTTTTCCAAATTTTCGTAATTATTTTGTAATTATTAAGACGGGAAAGAAGGAGAGAAAAGGTGCCAGCATTGCCTTTCCTCCCCATCCTCCTCCTCCTCCTCCTGGAGATATTTTATTAATTTTTACTTATTTTATTTTATTATTTTATTAATTTTAAGTGATTTTAATTTGTATTTTTTACTAACTTAATGTATTTTAATTTCATCCTGAATTTATTTTAATTTGGTTTCTGTTAGTTGTAAGTTTTATCACCAACAGTCAGCAACAGAGGGAGAGGGATGCTTCAGAAGTCCCCCTTGTCCCGTTTGGAGGTGTTTTTAGCGCATTGCGCAATCACGTCCGCCATTAACGAATCGATTCGTAATTAACGAAATTTCGTAAATTTCAAAATCTTAAATTTCGGAAGTCCTCAGAAATTCGAAACGCTGGCGCCCCCTCGAAACAAAGCGAGTTTAGAATCAAATTTTTTCTTGATCAAACAAGCCTAGTACTTAGGCCTCTTTTTCCCCTTGTCATTGGGTTGTGAAGGTTGTTTTTGTGTTTAGCTTTTAGTATTATTGTGACAATGTTTTCCTTCTAGCTTTTGGTAGAGGCTATTAAGGGGGGGACTTATCTTCAATCAACTCCTTTACAAGTACTACTAATTTGTTCCAAGGCAATTATTTACGCATTTGGGCATCGATTTCGTTTCCTTCTGAGGAAACATTAAACTTATTTACATCCTTCGCCAGCTTGCCTTCCTGCCCCAATTCCAGTTACTTGTTACACTTTTGCTTGACCTGGCTATGGCCTTTCCCCTTCTCCTCCCTCTCCCTGCTCTCTCCCACATGGAGGGCACTGAAGAGGGAGGATTGCAATAAAAGCAGGCTTTTTTTTACACCTCTTTTCTTTCTTTTTGGGGCTACATAGGCTTGTGTGCTCTTCCCCAGCCGGCCAGAGGCCTGTGCAGGAGGTGAATGAAAACCTGGGCCTGCGGTTGCTAGGCAACCCCCGTGTTCCTGGGCCTACCCCGTTCCCTGAACTGACCCCAGTGGCTCAAGAGCAACACTGAGAGGCCCTGTCAATAGGGCCGCTCATACGCTTTCCTGTCTTGGCAAAGCCTGACTCTTACTCATCCATGGTGTATCCTCCTTCCCCACCCTCTTATCAGTGCACGAGCCTGGCTTCGGCCATTCTGCAGAGGCCAGGGCCTTCTCCCACCCTGTTGCTGTAAGCACTGGCACAGGGAACCCCCTTCTCTCCTCCTCCTCCTCATCTCCCTAGCAGATTTTTGTCAGAGCAGAAAATGGCCCACAGTGCCAGGAATTTAGCCACGCTGACTTTGCAGCAGACAAGCCCTCCAGACAATACTCTCATCTGCTGCGAGACGGGGCCAAGTTCTGCCAAGCTGGCCATGCCACTCACTCATGTGCCTCGACCCCCCTTTTTCTCCCTCTCATCATGGCACAAACACAGCATACAAATCCAGCTTGTGCCTATCTATGCCAGGGGTGGTGCCTTCCCTCTCCCCTCTTGCATATGACGTGCCATTTTTTTTTAAAAAGGGTGCCTCCCCTCTCTCCGGAGCAGAGCAGACAATGCTCGTCTGTGCCAAGATGGTGCCTTGCTCCCCCATCAATCAAAGGCAGGCCGACCCTGCAGCTTCTCATCTGCTTCCACCAAACAACACTCGCCTCCGCAGGAAGGGCAAATTCTTTCTCGGCGCCCCATAAACGCTTCCTCTGGGCCTTATCTGATTGATTTTTTGAAAACATCATATATTCAGATTTTAATGCATTTGCTCTGCTTGAATTGTTTGCTGCCATATTTGTTGTTAGCAACCCCTGAATCCAGATATCTGGAGGAAAACAAAGTAAAGGAATGAAACTATACAGTATCACTCTTAGGAAGCAGGGGGGTCCCTCCCCATCCTCACACCAGGGTGTCCAGACAATAATTTGGTGTACCACCCATCCTCTGAATTGTTTATTCTTTCTGAAGGCCTCAAAACTGTGTGATTGTCCCTCCTCCATCACAGTGACAAGACAGATCAGCTTCTTCCCACCATGACAGATTTTGTGATGTTTTGTTTATCTTTTGGTCACTGTGGCCTAGAAAACAAGCCAGCAAGACTAGCATGTTCCCCACTTTTCCCCACAATTCTAGTACCCTCTATATCCCTCTCTTCTCTTCCCTTCTTTTCCCCAATTCGTGTCCCCATCTTCTCCTCATTCTCCTAAAATTCCAGTCTCCCCTCTTTCCAATTCATGCCCCCCAAAATTTGAATATCCCCTTTTCCCCCAATTCCTCCCTCGTCGCCGGTTTTCCCCAATTCCAGTGTCCCCCTCCTCTTTCCTCTTTTCCCCTTTCTCTCTAGCCCTTCTCCCACCCCGCTCCCCAAATTCCACTGTCCCTCTCTTCTCTTTTCTCCTTCCAATTCATAGAATCATAGAGTTGGAAGAGACCTTGTGGGCCTCCCAAGAAGCAGGAAAATTGCATACAAAGCTCCCCCGACAGATGGCCATCCAGCCTCTGTTTGAAAGCTTCCAAAGAAGGCTCCTTCATCATACTCCGGGCCAGAGAGTTCCACTGCTGAACAGTTCTCACAGTTAGGAAGTTTTTCCTAACTGTGAGAGCTGTTTGTGTCCCTCTTTCTCTTTCCCAATCTTATCTTCCCCCAATTCCGGTTCTCTCCTCTTTTCCTTCCCTAAATTCCAGTTCTCTAATCCTCACCCCTTTCCCACTTCCGACGCCCCCTCTATCTATCCTCTCCCCCTCTTCCCTTTCTCCCCAATTCTATCTCTCCCTCTTCTTCCCCCAATTCAAATGTTGCTCTTTTCTCCTCTCTTCCCAATTCGTCTCTCTCCTCTCTGATCCTTAATTCTAGTTCCTTCTCTCTCCCTCTCTCCTCTTTTCCTCCAGTTCCAGTACCCCCTCCTCTCTTATGCCCCCAAATTCCAGGGCCCTCCTCTCTTTCTTCTCTCCTCCTTTCCCAATTCTATTTCTCTCCCTCCTCTTTCCCCCAGTTCAAATTTTGCTCCTTTGAGCCTCTACACTCTTCTTCTCTTCCCAGTTCGTCCCTCTCCTCTTATCCCCCCTAATTCTAGTTCCTCTTCTATCCCTCTCTTCTTTCCCTCCAATTCCGGTGCCCCCATCCTCTCTTTCCCCCCAAATTCCAGCCCCCTATCTCTTTCTTCTCCCCCCATTCTCTCTCCCTCCTCTTTCCATAGTTCAAATGTTGCTCCTTTGAGCCTCTACTCTTCTTCTCTTACCAATTCCAGCCTCTCTCCTCTCTTATCTCCTCTCTAATTCTAGTTCCCTTCTCTATCCCTCTCCTCTTTCCCCAGTTCAAATGTTGCCCCTTTGAGCCTCTACTCTTCTTCTCTTCCCAGTTTGTCTCTCTCCTCTCTTATCCCCCCTAATTCTAGTTCCTCCTCTATCCCTCTCTTCTCTTTCCCAATACCAATGCTCCCTTTCTCTCTTATGCCCCCAAGTTCCAGCTCCCTATCTCTTTCTTCTCTCCTTTCTCTTTTCCCCAATTCCTTTGAGCCTCTACACCCTTCTTCTCTATTCCCAGTTTCTCCTGTTATCCCCCCCCCATTCTAGTTCTTCCTCTATCCCTCTCTTCTCTTTCCCTCCAATTCCAGTGCCCCCTTTTTCTTTCCCCCCAAATTCCAGCCCCTATCTCTTTATTCTCCCCCTTCTCTTTCCCCCAATTCTCTCTCCCTCTCTTCTCTTTCCCCAGTTCAAATGTTGCCCCTTTGAGCCTCTACACTCTTCTTCTCTTCCCAGTTGCAGTCTCTCTCCTCTCTTATCTCCCCTAATTCTAGTTCCTCTTCTATCCCTCTCTTCTTTCCCTCCAATTCCAGTGTCCCCTTCCTCTTTCCTCCCAAATTCCAGCCCCCTATCTCTTTCTTCTCCCCTATTCTCTCTCCCTCCTCTTTCCGTAGTTCAAATGTTGCCCCTTTGAGCCTCTACTCTTCTTCTCTTACTAATTCCAGCTTCTCTCCTCTCTTATCTCCCCTCTAATTCTAGTTCCCTTTTCTATCCCTCTCCTTTTCCCCCAGTCCAAATGTTGCCCCTTTGAGCCTCTACTCCTCTTCTCAGTTGCAGTCTCTCCTCTCTTATACCCCCAAATTCCAGCCCTTATCTCTTTCTCCCCAATTCTCCCTCCCTCCTCTCTTCTCTCCCCAGTTTAAATGTTGCCCCTTTGAGCCTCTACTCTTCTTCTCTTCCCAGTTGCAGTCTCTCTTCTCTCTTCTCTCCCCTCTACTTCAAGTTCCCTTCTCTATCCCTCTCTGTCCTCTTTCCTCCCAACCCCGGGGCCCCTTTCCTTCCTTGCTTGCTTCCTTCCCTTTCCCTCTTTCTCTCCCTCCTCCGGGGCAGGGCTGCTGCCCCTTCAGCTCCGGGCACAATGGAGCCGGGCAATCCCTCGCCGCGCGAGGCTCAGAAATGCAAATCGCCGCCGCCGCTGCTGCTGCCGCCTGCGGCTCCGTACAATGGAAGGGAGGGAGCGAGAGAGAGAAAGGGAGGGAGGAAGGAAGAGAGAGAGAGAGAGAGAGAAGGCGAGGAGGAGGAGAGGGGGGAGCCCCATTGGCGGGGAGGTTCGCTCGCTCGCTCGCCCCGGCCCAGCCCCGGCGACGACGACGAGGAGGAGGAGGAGGAGGAAGAGGAGGGCGACGCGGCGGGTCCCCGGAGCGCCCCTGCCTTCCTTCCTTCTTTCCTTCCTCCCCTTCCTTTCCCTTCCTCCTCCTCCTCCTCCGCCTCGCCGCGCGCCTCGGTGAGTAGCTGCGCCGCGCCGCCTCCCCTCCCACCGGGTTCCCCCCTCCCCAGAAAGCCCCATCCCCGCTCTCCCCTTCCCCTCTCTCCTCCCTCCGGCTCCGGCAGGTGCATGGCTGGAAAGGAGAGGGATCTGGGGGAGGAAGAGCAGGGCATCCGGGCGCAGGGAGGCCAAGGCTCGGCCGCGGCCTCCGGCTTCGCTTATCCCCGAATGACCCGGGCCGTTGCCTCCTCCATTGCCGCTGCTTCTCCTCCTCCTTCTTGCCATGGCCTTGCTTTTCCTCTCCCCCCCCCCAAGACACGTGATTGGGATTGCAAACTGGGGTGGGTCGTGGGGGGGGGGGGGGTAAGTCTGAAGTTGTTGCAGGCAGGGAGGCGAAGAGAGATATTCCCCAGGAGGAGGCCATTTGGGGTGAAGGAAAAATTAAAAAAGGGGGGGGGGTGCAAGGTTTAGCAGGTGGATAATCTTCGTGGGGGGTCTCATTTGGGGATGCAAAAATGAGCCCTCCCCCCTTTCCCCCACCCCCCTTGAAAACATCCCTCTTGTTTCCTAGTGGTAGGGGTCACTTGGCTGGATTATTTTAACTTTGGTTATGTTTCAACCAAAACATAATTAGACCCCCCCCCCTTTTATTTATTTTTTGTTGTGTTTGTATTTAGCTTCTAATATTGTACAGAGAGGGGACACTTTCTAACCCCCCCCCTCACCCCAACTCCCACCCAGGCCATGCTCCAGCTCTCTTTTCCAGGGCATCTTTCCCTCTTTTTCACAGTGGAAGGGGCCACTTTTCCTCCTCATCCCCAATCCCATATTTTTCCCTTGGGCCCCACTATATGGGAAAGCAGGGGTGCATCTTTGTGGGGTGTCTGGGCAGGTACCCATCTCACTTTGGGGCCCCACACAGTGAAAGGGGCCACTTTTCCTCCTCATCCCCAATCCCATATTTTTCCCTTGGGTCCCACTATATGGGAAAGCAGGGGTGCATCTTTGTGGGGTGTCTGGGCAGGTGCCCATCTCACGTTGGGACCCCACACAGTGGAAGGGGCCACTTTTCCTCTTCTTCCCCAATCCCATATTTTTTCCCCTTGGGTGCCACTATATGTGAAAGTAGGGGTGCAGTCTTTGTGGGGTGTCTGAGCAGATGCCCATCTCACTTTGGGGCCTCAAGGCCTCACTCTGGTTCCCCTCTTTCCCTCTTTTTCACAATGGAAGGGGACATTCTTCCTCCTTTTCCCCAATCCCGTATTTTTTCCCCTTGGGTGCCACTATATGTGAAAGTAGGGGTGCAGTCTTTGTGGGGTGTCTGAGCAGATGCCCATCTCACTTTGGGGCCTCAAGGCCTCACTCTGGTTCCCCTCTTTCCCTCTTTTTCACAATGGAAGGGGACATTCTTCCTCCTTTTCCCCAATCCCATATTTTTTCCCCTTGGGTGCCACTATATGTGAAAGTAGGGGTGCAGTCTTTGTGGGGTGTCTGAGCAGATGCCCATCTCACTTTGGGGCCTCAAGGCCTCACTCTGGTTCCCCTCTTTCCCTCTTTTTCACAATGGAAGGGGACATTCTTCCTCCTTTTCCCCAATCCCGTATTTTTTCCTTGGGTGCCACTATATATGAAAGTAGGGGTGCAGTCTTTGTGGAGTGTCTGAGCAGATGCCCTTCTCACTTTGGAGCCCCAAGGCCTCACTCTTGCTCCGCTCTTTTTCACAGTGGAAAGGGCTGCTTTTCCTCCTCTTCCCCAATCCCATATTTTTCCTTGGGTATCACTTTATGGGAAAGGAGGGGTGCAGTCTTTGTGGGGTGCCTGAGCAGGTGCCCATCTCACTTTGTGGCCCCAAGGCCTTACTCTGGCTTCCTTCTCCAGGACATCCCCCTTTTTCACAATGGAAGGGGCTGCTTTTCCTCCTCTTCCCCAATCCCATATTTTTCCTTGGGTGCCACTATATGGGAAAGGAGAGGCGCAATATTTGTGGGGTGTCTGAGCAGTTGCCTATCTCACTTTGGAGCCCCAAGGCCTCACTCTGGTTCCCCTCTCCAAGGCACCTCTCTTTCTCTTTTCTACTTTGTTGAAAGGGCCACTTTTCCTCCCCTAATACCATTTTTCCCTTGGGTGCTACTAAATGGGAAAGGAGGGGTGCAGTCTGTGGGGTGTCTGAGCAGGTGCCTGTCTCACTTTTGGGGTCCCAAGGCCTCACTCTGGCTCACCTCTCCAAAGCATCCCTCTTTCCCTCTTCTACTTTGTTTTCCTCCTCATATCTGTAACCCTATAAATGGAAAAGCATGGCTGATTTGGGGGGGGGGGTGCAGTATGTGGGGCTATCGTGTACACCCACAACACAAAGCTGTGAATCTTAAAAGACAGTGGCATGGCCTTAAAAGTGTAACAAACTAGCAAGACAGGAGAGTCCAACTGTGGTGGGGGCCAAGAGATCTTAGGCCCCTTCCACACAGCTGAATAAAACCCCACATTTTCTGCTTTGAACTGGAATTTATGGCAGTGTGGACTCAGATGACCCAGTTCAAAGCAGATATTGTGGAATTTTCTGCCTTGATATTTTGGGTTATATGTCTGTGTGGAAGGGCCTATAGTCACTGGAACAGACCCCCCCCCCCTTATACTCATCCTTTCTCTCAACACCCCCCCCCCCCCAAATGTGCACTGGAGCATTTGCTGAGGCAGCTGCTGCCTTTGTTTGGGGTGTGTGTGTGGGGTGGGAAAGGGGCGGTCAGCTCTGCGTGTCTCTGTCTCTTTCGCTGGGACAGTCACTCTCTTGTCTCGCTCGCAGGCCAAGGCAGGGCTTAGTGGAATGACTGTGAAGACTGGGGGATGCTCCCATGCGCATGCCCCCTCCCCTTTACCCTCTCGTGGCCTGGAAGTTGGCGGGAGTTGGCTTGAGGCCTGGCAGTCGCCCGCCCGCCCTCTCTACTCCAGACAACAGCCCACTTTTTCCTTAGGATGAGTTCCCCCTAAGAAGCAGCCATCTTGTTTGTTTGGGGTTTTTTTTTTCTAAGTGAGGCTGAACCTTATGTACAAAACAACCCGTTCGGCACAAGTGTAACAGTCCCCGTGTGATGCACAAACAAGCGAAACTGGAGAGTCTGTCTCCATCCGTCGCACAGAATAAAAAGATGTGATATTGTGGGGGGATTATGTGATTTTCCCGCCCCCTCTGTTAGTCATTTGGGTAGTGCCATAGGCCCAGCATGGCACGATGCCAAAATGAATCAGCTATCTTTTATGCAGGCTTATGAATACCCCCCCCCCCCCGCCTTTCGCTGCTGCAGAAGAACAAGGCATTATCGTTTGATTTGAGCAATGCCAGCCATAGTGCAAGCTCCCCAAATATTTTCTATTTGCACTAAGCCACCATTTTAGGCAGCTAGAATGTTTTCATCATTAGGGTGTAAGCAAATCATTTGGTGTGCTCCTCCTTACTCAGGGTTTGGTGTCAGCAGCCATTGTAGAGCATACAAAACAGTAAAAAGATTCCCGAGGATGCATAGAGTGCCTCTCCTTCGCCCCTAGCCACAATCAGCAGCTCTAATCTACCCTAAATTGAGATTATGGGATGGAATTTCACAGACCTGATTTCTAAGCAGGCGAGCCCCGTTTCCACTGTTATTAAAATATGATATTCTCTCATTTGGAAAGGATCAGAAAATGTTCCCACAGAACACATACACGCACAACATCAGTAGGACAAACATTCGGCCTATATATTTTTCAACATGGGCAAGCCTTTAAGTTGTGCAAAACTTTCCTTCAGGATCAATAAAAAGTTCACAATAATATCTTTTTCTCCTGCCTAAGGAATTTTTCTACAAATTGCAGAAGGCTGCTGAATTACGTAGTATATCTGAACCACCTTAGGGCTTGTTCATACAAGTTTATGATGTTATTCTAAGGTTCTTATCCTGAAATAATAGCCTTTGTCTATACACGCAAAAATTCCAGGGAGTTTCTACCACAGTTGATTACTGATTTCATTCACAGGTTGCTGTACACCATCCGACGGCAATCACAATCTAATATTAGTTTACACGATCGCCTAACCCAGGGTGAGAAAAATTAAGAAAGAAGTATTCAGAGTCCTGTATCTTGCTGTGAGTTGCTAAATACCTTTTAGCTGATTACTAGATCAGCCTTGCTGAATTCAAGGTCTCCTGTTCCAGAATCACTGTACTTCTGACAACATTTTTACAGTAGACTTAAACTGTTTTAATAATTATGCTTGCTTCTCACGAAATTCCAAGAAGTGTAGTCAGAGAAGACTTAAAGCTCTAAATGGTCAACTTAATCATTAACTTACAATTCCATTCATACGTTTTGGTAGCAAAGGAAGAACTCACGATTGTTAAGTGGCTAGAGATTCCCTGTCCATTCAGGATGGGGATTGTAAGGCTGCCCTGATGTTGGACTATAATGACCAGCATTCCTCACCTTTGGCTCTTTTTACTACGATGATGAGAGCTGCAGTACAACATCTGGTCTTAGGTTCTTGCGCCTGATGTAAATTGTCCTATAGGAGGAGGAAAGTAATCTGTATAACAAGACATACATTGAAAGTACGATGTATTGTTGAAGGTTTTCGTGGACAGAATCACTGGGTTGCTGTGAGTTTTCTGGGCTGTATGGCCATGTTCCAGAAGCATTTGCTCCTGACATTTCATCTGCATCTATGGCAGGCATCCTCAGAAGTTGTGAGGTCTGAGGTGAGGTCACAACTTCTGAGGATGCCTACCAAGATGCAGGCAAAACATCAGGAGAGAATGCTTCTTGAACATGGCCATACAGCCCAGAAAACTCACAGCAACCCAGTTGAAAGTACCTGTGCATTTTGCATCACAAAAATAAAACACAGAGGTTTGTGTGTGTATCTCACTTTGTAACTTGAGATAAATTCTGAAGGTCAGGTCTGTGTCTTGTTTGTGGAATGTACAATGTGTAATCTTTGTACAGACTAGAAATAATGCTAATACAGGTTGAGTATCCCATATCTAAAATACTTGAGACCATAATTGTTTCGGATTTTTCTAGGTTTTGGAATACTTGTGCTTGTATATACTTACATAATAAGGAATTTTGGGGATGGAACCTAAGTCTAAACACAAATCCATTTATGTTTCATATACACCTTACACGCATAGCTTAAAAGTAATTTTACACAATATTTTTAAATGTGCTTGAAACAAAGCTTGTGTACATTGGACTAAGACACTACTGTTTCAGCCACTTGGATTTTGGAATATTTCAAATTTTGGATAAGGGGTGTTCAACCTGTACTAATGAAACATGATGATGATAGTGATGCACGGTTAATAAAGAAATGCTAGTCCGTGGGAAGTGATAGAAAAATAAGTGCACAACCTTGTGATATGCCTATTATTGATCTAAATACTTTGGTTAAATACAGCAGTATCTGTCTTTAGTTATGTGAATTATATCATGCAGATGCTTTGGCAAAACTGTTTCAGGATTGAACGTGACTGAATGTTTTCAAGACAGATATGTGTGTCTTAAATTAAAACAAAAACCTAGATATAATGCCCAGTAAATTATCCTGCACCACTGATTTGCTGCCCTTGTATGAACAGGAACATGACTGTTGTTTTTTTTAAGCCGGAGAAGCATTCAGCTGCACACACACTCACACAGGAAGTCAGTTCTGTGAAAGGTATTATCTTACCAATGAGAGTATCAGCTCCAGACAGACATTTCTCATAGTTTCCCTCTGTTCTTCTGTGAGGTCTGTTGCCCTGGGGCAGGCGTGGGGGAAGGGAAGGGGATATCACATGATAAATAGTATGAATTCACAGCTCTGATTCATACATACCCAAATTGTGAGTTGTCAGCTAAGATTTCCACCCTCCCTCTCTCGCCTTTGACAAAGCAGGATGCCTCCAATGCAGAGGAGGCTGCTAGGCCTTGTACTGTCTTCCTTCCTCTTAGGTTTCCGCTGGCAGCTTCCACACTTCATACCCATCACATTGCTCCCCTCCACCACCACATTAATTCAAAGGGAGTAAGATTTTCATATTGCAAATTTTGTTTGTAAGGTTTTAAAAAGCAAGCATTGAAAACTGCGTATTTGAAATGCCTTCTAACACATTGTGTCCGATCTAGTCTACTCATAAATCAGGGAGATCCAAGAGCAGCTTTTTGTTTTAAGGGGCAAAGTGAAAATTTGAAATCTCATTACTGAGTATAGAACCAAGAAACAGTTAATTCTGTTTCATTAATGCACAATCCAAACTTGTGATTCTGTGGTTGTTTGTTTGCCTGGTACAAGGAGTTTGATGAGCATCTGGGATACATCATGTGTCCCTAGTTGGTGTGAGGTCCTTCATGCCTCAATTGTTTACACAATGCGCTGTATAAGTGATACAAGCTAATACAGAGGTGGGGAGCCTTTTTAAAAAGCTGGTGGGCCACAGTGCTAATATAAATTAGCTGGTGCGTCACACCAGATAATGTATTTTGGCTTGAAAGCACTCTAAATAGATATATCCTCTTGTGTGTGTGTTGATTTATGGCGACCCCATGAATTTCATAGGTTTTCTTAGGTGAGGAATGCTCAGAGGAGCTTTTGCAAATTCCTTCTGCTGAAATATAGCCAACAACACCTGGTATTTGCTGCTTTACACTCCCAGAGAAATTTGGATTTAGATGCACTATTAACTCAGAGAGATTCCACATTGCACAATTGTTGCAGTTTCATCCCATTTATGACAGCCATCGCTGGCATTTTTTATTTGGTGAGGTGCCTACACTCCTCTATGAGAAAGCAGTAGTGATATATTCAGTAGGGAATCCTCACCAGACTACAAATTCCAAAGCTAAATATTCTCATCCACCTTCTTCAGATCCCTGAACTTGCTACCAACTCCAGTTAAGCCCAGTTTTAATTTCAAAGTAGTATCTAACTGGTCCAAGAATTTATCTGCCTTAAGAATTTGGGATGCCGGACTGGTGAACCTGTAGCTTGATTGTTGTTGAAATGTTGCTCTCATCAGTCTGGCTACTTATGAGGAATGGTGGGATTAGTAGTCATCAACATCTGGATGGCTTCCCCCTGCTATGATGGATTCATGACACTTTCAATAGCCAGGCTTTCCCCCTAAAATCATGAGAAATGTGGTTTGCTAAGAATTCATTCTTACAGATTCCGAGCTTATCATTACAAAGGTATAATTCCATGCGGAGGTGAAATGAGGGAGTCCCTGTGATACAGAATGGTAGACTTATGTTTGTAGGGTTCAAATTCTTTTTATGTGCCTTCAAGTCGTTTCCAACGGATAGTGACCCTAAGATGAACCTGGCAATGAAATCACTACTCAGCTATAAAACTCACCAGGGCAGTCTAATAGGCAAGTCTGGTGTTAAGTCATCATTGTTGGACATTTGCCAAGGCCTCCTCTTGGGCCAAGAGAACCCAGAACTCTTGAGTTTGGCCAAGTCCCATTGCTGATTTTGGCTGTTTACAAATGCTGATTTTTGGCTGTTTACAAATCAGCCATTGCTGATTTTGGCTGTTTACAAATGAGCAATTGGAGAAAGTTCACAATTCTTTTCTGCCCACTTTCCCCCTTTCCTTCTTGAGACTGTTTCACTCTGTTTGTCTGTCTGTCTGTCTAGTTCAGTGGTTCTCAACCTGTGGGTCACCAGGTGTTTTGGCCTACAACTCCCAGAAATCCCAGCCAGTTTACCAGCTGTTAGGATTTCTGGGAGTTGAAGGCCAAAACATCTGGGAACCCACAGGTTGAGAACCACTGGAGTTGATCAAATAAATCTCAGTACTGATGTCCTGCCATAGATCTCAAGGTGGCATCCAGTAAAACCAACTGTGAACAACGTAAAAATAAAATAATTTTAAAAAAATGCTCAAATAGTATTAAGCAATTTAACAAATTCAATAATATTAAAACTGAATAAAATATTTGAAATAAATTAAAAACATGTTTGGGGCAGGGGTTGTGCTCAACCAAAGCCTTTGTGGAATACCCCCATTGTATAGGCTGTAAAATCTTTAGGAAACATCACTGCTATATAGCCCCAAAACCTGTAGGGAACTGTCACATCGTGTAAGGAACAGCCATACTGAGTAGCCCCCAAAGATCCTGGCTTCATCTTCCCTCCATGTTTTTAAACTTGGTGTAATGAGGGAGGGAGTTGGTTTCAGAAGGAAAAGATGTTTTAAGGGACATGGAAGAAAAATGTATTCCATGTTAATGTCTGGGTCTGGAAGCAATAGATCTGTGCTTGCACAAGATGACAGCTTTGCCTGAGGCAGAATGGAGGTGAGGGTTGGGTGAATATGTGGATCGGGCCACACCTGGTATTGGGGCACAGCATATTTTTGTGTCTCAGCATATACATTTCCTTGGGTATCTGTTGAACACAGGTCTGTGTATCTTATTAATAATAAGTCATTTAAAAAATCAAAGACAAATAAATTTGTCAAAACACATAGAGCTTCTATCAGAAAAATAGCTAATAACTCCATTGGATCAGGTTTGCACTGTGTTGTGTCAAGTACAGCAAGCAACCTTTTCCCCAATTCTAGGTTTTTTTCTTCTAAAATGGAAGTGGGGAACTTTGGGTGGTTCAAATGTTAATGAACTGATGTAGGTTGAGTATCCCTTATCTGAAATGGCTGGGACCAGAAATATTTTGGATTTTGGATCCCCCCTCGGCCAGATTTTGGAACACGTGAATATCCATAATGAGATATTTCGGAGATGAGACCCAAGTCTAAATACGAAACCCATTTATGTTTCATGTATTCCTTATGTAGGTAGCTTAGAGGGCAACTTTATATACAATATTTTAAATAATTTTGTGTACATTGAACTATCAGAAGGCAAAGGTGTCACTACCTCAGCCATTCATGTGGACAGTTTTGGAGCATTTTATCATTACAATTTTATCATTGGAGCATAGATAAAGGATGTTCAACCTGTACCTCTAGGTTTTTTTCTTCTAAAATGGAAGTGGGGAACTTTGGGTGGTTCAAATGTTAATGAACTGATGTAGGTTGAGTATCCCTTATCTGAAATGGCTGGGACCAGAAATATTTTGGATTTTGGATCCCCCCTCGGCCAGATTTTGGAACACGTGAATATCCATAATGAGATATTTCGGAGATGAGACCCAAGTCTAAATACGAAACCCATTTATGTTTCATGTATTCCTTATGTAGGTAGCTTAGAGGGCAACTTTATATACAATATTTTAAATAATTTTGTGTACATTGAACTATCAGAAGGCAAAGGTGTCACTACCTCAGCCATTCATGTGGACAGTTTTGGAGCATTTTATCATTACAATTTTATCATTGGAGCATAGATAAAGGATGTTCAACCTGTACTCTGGTAGTACTTTGCCACTGGCCTAACTCACTAGGACTGAACAGACATGGTATTGAAAAACACCTGGAAGATCAATGTTTCCCCTGCCCTGCTTTCAGGCTTTCTCCTCTTCTGCTGTCGCCCCATTACGCTTTGTCCACTTCCTATATTCCTTGGCCTCCATGTCATCTCCTTTCTTTCATCAGCTTGTACCCTTTCCTGCCCTTTGCAGTCTGTAACATTTTTTTTTCCTCAGGGCCAAATGTTTCCCTAACAGATGATGGACTCTGGTTGGCATTGTGATCTGTTGTTAAGTAAGATACACCCTCATGCTCAGATGCTAGAATAGTTGTGAACATCCCTTGGTGTCATTTTAGGTCACCTAATGACTGTAGGAAAAGGAACAGTTTAGGACCAGAGGTGTTTGTCTGTATCCCCCAGTCTTATCACTTTCAAATAGGAGCAGCAATATTTGACTAGAATGTTATCAAAGGAAGGAAGAACACCCATCTGTAGCAAGCGATTCCAAGGCAATACATGTATATCACATCTCACAAATTCCAGAGCCAAATGCTTTCTGTTTTTATTGGCTTCTGTGGAAGTGTAGGCTTTTCTGTTATTCCGGTCTGTGGGTGTGTGTTGTGCTGAACTCTGCAAAGGAATGGATGTTTTACGTGCAAGAGCTTGTACTGTGACATTCTTTGAAGTATTGGGAAAGGTTGCTGAGATGGGAGTTGTTCACACACCATTTGCCATGTCAGTTTCTCACCTCCTGTGAGCCCCAGGCAACATTTGAGCCTTACAACAGTCCTGTGAGGTAGATTATCTTTATGGGTGAGTTGTTGTCAAGTTATTATTTCAGTTTCCCGGCTCCCAAGCTTGGAACCGAATGTGTATTTTTCACTCAGGAACACAGATTTTCTGTGGGTCATCCTTCCCTCCCACAGCAAACATCTTCCTGGAAGATTCAGGAGGGTCAGTTTTGCAGAATGTCATATATTACTGGCAGTCAGTAGAAATATCTATCCGTTCAAGTGGTTTCAGATCCTTGTGCATATTTTTGTCTTTTTATGAACTCCTTAGTCATGACAGCAGAGGCAGCTATAGCTTTTCCCAGACTGCGCCTGTCACAGACTCCCTCCGCCTCCTGCCTGCAGTGAGGTAAAACACTTGAGTCTTTTTATTTTCTGGCTACAGAAAGTGAGAAGAAAGAGTGGGAGACAGGGCTAGATAGGGAGCAACAGGGTAAGAAAAATGTAGCTTGCTCCTTTCCTTCCTTCCTTCCTTCCTTCCTTGCCACTAGACAAGCAGACAAATATCTTCAGGTTGCAACCTGGCAACCTTTTATTTGGCTTGGCTTTCTTCTGCGTATCCTGTCACTGCCAGAGCAATTCAGCTTTAAGCAACCTCAGGAATGCCAACCCGAGACCCACCAAGAGCAAAAAATATATATTAAAAAATTGTCAAGGTTCTGTAGTCTGTCTGTTGCATCCCAGGAAAGTGGAATAAGGATAGCTGTGCCATGTCAGGTCAGACTTTGAATCAGCAGCCTTTCTGTACTCTCAGAGAAATGCTGGGGTTTAATTTTCTATGGAATGATACATCAAAGCCAGGACCTTCCACATTACTACGAGCTCTTTCTCTGAGTTCTTCCCCATGAAGAAGTCTGTTTAGTTCTGTGATCCAAGGATTGAACCTTGGAGGTGGCACAAGAAGCCTAGCAGATATGCAACATAATGAGAAGTTTGAAATGGGAACAGTGCATGGAAAGACTGAATCTGTATTGTTGACATTGTTTTCTTCTCCCTCCATGATTTTTCTACAGCTCATGCTCCCACCTTACTACCGGTCCAGTGTGACGTGCCAGGTGCCATCCCACTGGCTGCCCTTTTCTCCCTCAACAACTGAAGCATGTGATCAGGAGCACCATGGAGGTGAGTGGTTGGAGCCATGGACCAAGCTAAATGTGGCTGGAGATAAGGAGGAGACTCAAATCCCTCCCTTTCCTGAATTTTCTGGTTGTAGCTAACCTTGTCCATTCACCATTTGTCTGAAGGATATTGAAGATATTTCTTCCAGATTCTTCTTAGATTGATGTAGAAATATTACTAGATCTCTTATTCAAATTCTCTCTACCCCAATAACTATCAAAATCAGAAGTTCTGGTACAGTATTCCCCTGGGATCTGCTGGTTTTTCCGGGCGCCTTGGGATATCAAAATCTGTGGATGCTTTTATATAGTGGTGTCCTTTATGATAAAAGCCATCATCAAGCCCCTTATCCACGGATTCAATATCCATGATTTCACTTAACAGCACTTCAAAAAAAAATACTCCCTTCCTCATCCCAAAAGTGCAGGGCCCTGGTGGCGCAATGAGTTAAGCCCTTGTGCCAACTGAACTGCTGACCAAAAGGTCAGCGATTTGAATCCGGGAAATGGGGTGAGCTCCTGTCTGTCAGCTCTAGCTTCCATGCAGTGACACGAGAGAAGCCTCCCACAGGATGGTAAAACTTACAGGCATCCCCTGATGGCCAATTATCTCACACCAGAAGCAGCTTGCAGTTTCTCAAGTCGCTTAAGACAAGAAAAAAATCCCCAAAGTGGTTGCGGGCTTCTCCAATACAATTCTTTGGCACTCACAGTCTCAGGTATTGGGAGAGGTCTTGGAATGTGTCCCCAGTGGATACAGAGGGTTGTTTGAATCTGTAGATGTAGAATTGTGGATAGAGAGTAGTCAGTGTAAGTTACACACAATCTCAGAGAAAAGCAATGGTGAACCTCTGAATAAGTCTTGCCATGAAAACTATTATAGGGTCTCCTCAGAGTCACCACATAATCCTCTTTTATACAGTGACCACTGCTTAAACCCTTTCAGCTTCTCAGTTCATGCCTGTGCTCCCCCTCCCATGAAAATTGTTTAATTATACCCTGGGTTTGAGGGTCAAGCTGAAATAAGAGCAATGAAATTAAGTGACTGCAGAAAAAAGCCAGCAAAGAAAAGAACAGATTGAGCTCATGTTCTATTCTTTATGCTTTTTCATGTAATGGAGCCATGTCACTCCATTATGTTTAGTAACAGAAAACACTGAAATGTTAGGAAAAACTGAGAGTTCCTCTCTGGCTCAGATTTTACTTTACACGGGGATGTAATTTAGGGGTTTCCAAACTATCTGGACTCTTGGAGACAAGATTTTTACAATTGCACAATTTTCTAATCACAGCACAGGAGAAATTACAGTAGAGTCTCGCTTATCTGACATAAACAGGCTAGCCGAACGTCGAATAAATGAAAATGTCTGATAATTCGGAGTCTCCTGTTACCCGTCCAACGTGGTGCTAGACATCTAGAATACTAATAAGAAGGACTCAAAGGGTTAAGGCAAGACAACACCTCAGGGCTAGAGTGGCCCAGCAGGAAGTGCCTGGATCCGGAAGAGGAGTGTGGAAATCACAGAGGGAGAAGGGAGGACGCTTCTGTTTCTGGTCCTGCTTCTTTTCCCCCTTTCCTCCCTCTTCCTCATCCTTGTCTTCCTTTTTTTCACTTACTGGGAATGGAGAGAGAATTGGGGAGCACTCCTTTAATTGAAGGGAAAAGGGGGTGTTGGATAAGAGTGTTGGATAAGACGGCATGTCGGATAAGCGAAGGTTGGATAAGCGAGACTCTACTGTAATTCCAAGAGTGGGTCTGATAATCCTTATATTCCTGATTTCACACTCAAGGTTCCTTATGCTCTTCCCAAATTTTGCCAATTTTTGGATTTGCCTAGTTTTCAAAATTGTTCTATTTCAAACAAACAAAGCTGGAGTTTTGTTGCTGAGAGGAGGACCGAGTTCACTCAATTCCCCTGAACTTAAAGTTGAACTTTGCCCTCCCAGTAATAATGTTTAGCAACTGCCAGATTACATGATGATCTATGGAAGAGGAACTCTTCTGGTTGTTACAATTGCAAGAAGAGAAGCTCAACTATCCTGAAATCCCAAAGGAGCCTTTTATGAGGGGGGAAGGGGCCTTTTTGTTTGCTTTGTCTGTAGGTTGCTGGTCAGCTCCTGGTTTGCTGACTCCTCTCTGGAAAGTCAATAAGAAGGTTAACATCATGCCCCTTTTTCTCCAGTTGCAACCTGTTATATCACAGTGGTCCGTGTAAAGGGTGGGAAAAGGCGTAGGCCAGAGGTAGGCAAAATGTGACCCATAGGTTTCATGCATCTCTTTAGAAACATTTTTTCAGCTACCAAGTACTTCCATGAGTCAAAAACATTACGATTTCCACATCAATGTCATTTAGTGGGTGTTGGCATTTTTTCCATGCCCCCTCCCCGCCATCATTTTAGACTTAAAAAGCCGTTTTCTAAAGCAGGAAGTAAGCTGCAACACTTTTAGTCTCTTCTTGACTAAAATGGAATAAAAACCATGATGATAATGCTCCCTGCAACCCTAGAGGGCATTTGAGAATGAAACATTTCATTTATTTATCTATTTATGTATGGATGCATGTACATATTTATTGATTTGCTGGCAGGTGCAGTCTTCAGAGGTTTCTGGAGGGGCTAATATGGCTTCATAACCATATACATTCTCCTACTCCCTGCTAACAACAACAGCAGCAGCAACAACAAAGGGACTCGAGGCAGCTTACTAAGCGGCACAGATAGTGCCATACGACACATAAATACATCAGACATTTATCAAAATAACACTTGCAATATGGCCAATTGCAATATTCACATCTGCCTCAAGCAGACAAGAGTTCTTTCTTCCATCCTGGACAGTCCACAGATATATAAACTTCACTTGCCTTGTTTCCAACGGACTCCTCAACTATCCTGAAATCCCAAAGCATGCCTGCGATAGATGTGGGTGAAACATCAGGAGAGAATGCCCAGAAAACTCACAGCAATCCAGTGATTCTGGCCATGAAAGCCTTCAACAACACAACAATAAGATAATCAATAAAATGAAGCAAATGCTACCAATTAAAAGGGCAATACAACCACATTGAACATCCCAGCCACAAACTAGATTACGATTTCAGTATTAAAGTCATCTGTAGGTCATCTGTTTGAATCATCTAATTAAGCTGGTACCTTAACCATTGTCAAAGGCTTGCCTGAAAAAACATGTTTTCAATTCCCCCCGAAAGCATTGAAGTTTGCTATAAGGGACGATACAATTCCACACTTCTATTTTCACCTTTTCTTTCTTGCAGGGTACAGATTACCAGTTGCCTTCTGCCAGCCCATCTGGGGTGGCCCTTCCTTCCCCCTCCTCCTCCTCCTCCTGCGATGGAGCTGAAACTCTGGCTTTCAATGGAGAGCTGGACCTCCAACGCTACTCCAACGGGCCGGGAGGTCCTGGGAGCGAATCCCGACCTTACCCTTGCCCCATCTGTGGCAAGAGATTCCGCTTCAACAGCATCCTGGCCCTGCACACACGCATCCACACCAGCGCCTACCCTCTTACCTGCCCCTACTGTGGCTTTCGAGCAGGGCAGCGGGCCAGCCTCCGCCTTCACCTCCGTTCGCACTGCCCTGAGGCTCGTGCCCGGCTCAGCCACCAGAGCCGCCTGCTCCTCGAGTTGGAAGAGCGGGCACTTCTGCGGGGGCAAGAGGAAGAGGAGGGGAAAGAAGAGGAGGAGGAAGAGGAAGAGGAGGAAGAAGAAGAGGAAGAGGAGGAAGAAGAGGAGGAGGAGGAGGAAGAGGAACCAGTTGTTCCTGTCCCACCCCCACCCCAGCCCATCTTCCGCTGCCCGTTCTGTAAGGGCAAGTTCCGTACTGCTGCTGAACGCGAGCGCCACCTCCGCATCCTCCACCAGCCGTACAAGTGTGGGCAATGCCCTTTTGCTGCCGCCCAGGAGGCAGAACTACAGTGGCACCACCAGCAGGCCCACAACATCATTGCTGCAAAGCCGCCCTCCCCTCCTGCCCCTGTCCGCGCCCCAGCCAAAGCCTCCTCTGCCGCTAAGGCCTCTGCTTCTACCACGCCTTCTGCCTCCGCTCCCAATGAGTTCCGCTGCCAGGTTTGTGGACAAGCCTTCACCCAGTCCTGGTTTCTTAAGGGCCACATGCGGAAGCATAAAGACTCCTTTGACCACAAGTGCCAGGTGTGCGGGCGCGGCTTCAAGGAGCCGTGGTTCCTCAAAAACCATATGAAAGTTCATCTCAGCAAGTTGGGCCTCCAGAACGAACAAAGAGGGCTGGGGGCCAGCCGGTCAGCACAAAGCTTACTGGTGGGTTGTGAAGCCCTATATCCTTCCCTTCTCTCTCCTCGGCCCACAGACAAAGCTGGTGCCAGCAATTTCTTGGGCTACGGTGATGCCAGCTGTGCCGAGCGCCTGCAGGCCACAGCGCGGGCAGTGGAGAGTGGTCAGCAGTGGAGGGAGCGTCCTTATGCATCTGGGTCTAAGCTTGTTAGAGACCCAGGAGGGTCCCATCGCTGTCCGGACTGCAGCCGGACCTTCAGCACATTCCAGCAGATGGCCTTGCATCGTCAAAGCCACATGTCTCAAGAGAGAGAATGGAGCAAGGGACAGTCTCTCGGTTCCCATCTTCTCACAGGACACTGGCTCCCCACTAATGTGAGAAGCTCCACTGCAGCTAATGTCAGCCCATCTCTGCTGACCCAGGAGGAAAAGGGTAAGTATGGACAAGCAGGGCCTTAAAATTGAGACTTCTGATTTGTTTTTTTTCTGGGCAAATACAGTGAATTCATATTGGTCTTCATAGAATCATAGAGTTGGAAAAGACCACAAGGGACATCCAGTTCAGTCTCCTACCATATAGGAATATACAATCGAAGCAATTCTGACAGGTGGCCATCTTGTGGTTACATGACACCACAGATACAACCAAATGCCAATGACTTATCTTACTTCCTGTCCCAGACTGCAACAGAGTTGCACTAGGAGATTCTTAGGTCCTCTCTGGGAATTTGCTAGATCCTTCAACACTACTTTGTGGTAACTTCCAGGGGAATCGTACTATAGAATCGCTTAGGTGCCCTAGCAAATTCCTAGAGAGAGCATTTTTCCTCTGGATGTAGAATCTGGATTTGGGTTCTGTGGTTACTATCTTTTGGACTCTTAATTCTCATATCGCTTACCATTGGTCATGATGACTGGGTTTTAAGAACTAAAGTCCAAAACACTGTCAGGAAGGAGAGATTGCAAACATTCCATAGTCTTTTAAAAATATGTCTGGTTGTGCATTTTCTTATACTCTTTTTTTGCTAGCTTAGAAAAAAAAACTACCTAATCTGTCCGCCTGTATGTGTCTTATATCAGCCTATTTTACAATAATTTACTACTTTGATCTGATCTTGAGAAGGAGTTTGGTGCAACCTCACTGCCAGATAATCTGGGATAAGCATATAATCTGGGATCAGATCCTGGAATATAGAGCAGTATAGAAAGGGCCCCTGTGACAGGTTCACCTTAGCATCACCATAGGTTAGACTTAAAGTCACACAACAACACAAAAATGGTCTCACTTAGAAATAGAAAAAGCTGACTACATGTATTTGAACAAATGCTACGTTATTTTAGGCACATACCTACAGTACAAATATATCAGTTACATATGTTCTTAATGTTCTAGCTTGAGGCTTTGGCGAGGCAGTCACAAAATAAACACCTTCACAGAGCCATTAAGAGTAGCTATTCTTGCTTAAAGAAAATGACTGTCTAATTAAATTTGTGTGGTAAAAACCCACTCATTTTCACATTTAGCATATTGTTTAGCTCCGAAAACTGAAAGCTATAAAGTGTGAATCATACATTACCTCATCAGAATGCGGTGATTTGTGTCATTTTGATGCATGGCAGATGTGTTGTTTCATTGTGCCCTCAGGTGGTGAATGCTGGGAATTTTCCATACTAGATGATACACTACAATTTGAAGTCACGGGCAGTCTCCCAGTTACAAACATCAGATTTACATAAGACTCCTAGTTACAAAAACACAGGAAGTGAGAGGAAATCTACCCCTAGGAAGGGAAACCCTTCCATGTAAAAGTTATCATGGGAAAAAGGTGTCTCTATTGAAATCAATGTAAAAGTTATCTTGGGGAAAGGTGACTCCACTGAAGTTTTATCACCATTTCCATGACAAGTCAAATTTTTCAAAATCTAATTATCACAGGGACAGAAAGTGAGATTACACCTTCTGAACAGGGGCACAGACAGCAAAAGAAGTGTCACAGGGTTGTTAACCCTTCCCTATGCTATCCAAAAAAAAAAAAAAAAAAAAAGGATCGGAGTTACACTTACTAATTACCTCTTTTGACTACATGCAAATTCATCTTAAAAACAAACCTGCAGAACCTATCTTGTTTGTAACCTGGGGACTGTCTGTATTTGGCTATTGGGCACTTGGGTGATGTAGTGGTTTGAGCATTGGACTATGATTCTGGAGACTGGGGTTTAAAACCCCACACAGCTAAGAAAACTTACTCAGGGCCTGTTCAGACAGTACCTTTATCCCAGAAGCTTCTGCAGCAGAAGGGTGGCCAGATACCATTCCCTCAAAACGTGGGAGGAAGCACTACAAACGGCAAAAATTGCAAGATTTTCAGGTGTGATAATATCCTGGTTCTGAGTTGTAAATCTGCATCTTTGAATGTCTGTATGTCTCCACAATCGAAAATCTTGCGATTTTTAAATTTATGTTTGTTCTCAGGTTTTAGATGTTTGTTCCTGATTGCTTGGTTCCCAAAAAAGGAGGTGACAGTTGAGTAGAATGCGAAACATTGTTTTTGTGCCAGAAACTTCATGAAATATGTGGAGAGCACATTTTCAAGACAAAGTTGTGGCCTCCTAGTCAACATTGTACATTTTTTCACAATAAGAGCAATAAGAAACAGATATGTCTTACCCAGGAACAACACCCTGTCTGATCAGATGGCTCAGCAGCTTATATAACCAAGGAATGCAATTTTAAATAATGATTTGCATTTTAAGTTTAAAAGAAGTCCTACAGCAACCATCTTGGGAGCCTCTAAATCCCGCAACGATGCAGCAAGTGTGGATAATGAAGGGAGAAATCCTGAGAGCAACAGGTCTATATGTGGACATCTTCTGAAGACCCAGGATTTCTTTGTGCCCCTGACTAAAACCTGTGATTTGGTGTTGTTTGGAAGCGCCCTCAGTGACCTTGGGCAGGCCACACACTCTCAGCTTTGATAGATGGCAAAGGCAAATCCGCTCTGAACAAATCTTGCCAAGAAAACCTCATGATAGCTTTGCCTTAAGGTTGCCATAAGTTGGGGAGAACTTAAAGGCACACATCAATAAGGCTTGTGAAAATTTTAGGCCTTTCAGTTGGTTTTAAAATACAACTAGCTCAAAAAAACAACAACACAATTATCAGTAATCCTGCAAGCTGAGGCTGATGCTAATCCAGTGGGCTCAAATTTCCACAGTCCTGGAAACGGAACAGATGTGGGGAAGAGGGAAGCATGATTGCACCCATTCTTCCCTCTTCTGCTATTTTTGCACCTTATTCAGAATATAAAAGGCAATATTCTGAATAAGAGCACTGGATAATTTGCAGTAGATTGATAAGAGTTTCAATTCCTCAAAAGCAATAATGAAAGTTTTCTGCATCCTTAAAATAGGCTGCTTAGACTACAAAACCCTGAGAGAAAATTTGGATTGGCATTGTCTGCAAAAGAATGGTGCACTCAGTTCTGAGAACAAACGTCTTGGCTGTAGAATATACTCAGAGGCGGCTTTACCCTTAATTCAAAGTGTAGCTCTGTCATGCTGTGTCATGATAGCAAGCCACTGTTTTGCATCCACTCTGGTTGTTGGGAATTCTAGAAACAGCAAAGTAAATTTGGGAAGCTAGTATCGACATTACCTTTATAATAATTTTGCACCGAGTCGTTTCTTCTTCCATAATGCTGCACTGCTGAGGTGCCAAATTATGCACACAACTCACATAACAAGCAGAAAAAATGAATGAGAAGAAAATATGACAGTACAGTCCAATATTAATATATAACAAAAAATATATTCTCCCACCAGTTAAACCTATCTTTAGAGATTCCTATAATAGCCAAGTCTGTTGTTGCATATTATCCTTCTCATATTTCCATCTCCCAGACCATGAAAAGCACAGCCATTTTCCTATAATTTCACTACATATCATTTTCCTTTTCTAAGCTTGGGTGAACAATAGCTGTGATTTTCATAACAAGCATTGTATATTCTCTTTCCCGAAGCTATTCTTCTGACAATAGTGCTTTTATTTTATTTCCAGTTAAGAGCAGCCATCATTCCTGCAGCTGTTCTGTTGAGTTCTCTCTCTCAAGACATCTGTCTTTGGGGCATACATGTAAATCTAGATGTAGCTGTTTCTAAAGGAGGTTCCTCATGCTAATATGAGGAAGTGGAACACCTATGTATCTACGTCCCGGGGAACCTTTTGCAACCATAACTTCTTAAATACTCAGCCAGCATGCTCAGCAATAATGCTACCTGGGGCTTCTCAGAGATGTAGTACAAAAGGATTTCTAAGTTCTGATGTACCTTCCGAGTAGCGATTTTTTCATCTCCCAAGGCTTTTAGATGGGACAATACTGACAGAAAATAATATCAAGGCCAAACAGGGAAATCAAAGAAATCTTAGAATTGTCTTATTTCAAACGCCTTCCCTCATTGATGTATCTTTTCCAGACATGCAGGGGCAGTCACGCCTGGATGGATCCCGCCGAGGCACTGGGAAAGACTGTCCATTCTGTGGAAAGTCCTTTAGATCCTCCCACCATCTCAAGGTGCACCTCCGTGTCCACACAGGTAAGAACGGAGGTTGCCTGTAGCAGGCAGGATTTCCCCAAATAGTTGTGGAGTGTTTCATATAGATCAGCGTTTCTCAACCTGGAGATAGGGACCCCCGGGGAAGTCGTGAGGGTGTTTCAGAGGGGTCGCCAAAGACCATCAGAAAACATATATTTCTGATGGTCTTAGGAACCTTTTTGGCAGAGAAGGCTGAAGATCCCTACATCTGTTTTCTGTTCCTTTTTGGAAACAGACTGAATCCTCCCACCAAAAGCCCTCCTCCACAGTGATTGGCCAGCCTCTCAGACAAGGGGAGGGCTGTGTCTGAGACACCAAGTGGGGAGGTGAGAGTAGGCGTGGTTGGTACATGGCAGCGTGGTGCGCATGTGCGGGCGAGAAAGGGAGATTGGAGGGAGGCTCATGCCAGCAAGTCCCTTCAAGGCATGGGGGCTCTGTGTGGGAAGTTTGGCCCAATTCTATCGTTGGTGGGGTTCAGAATGCTCTTTGATTGTAGGTGAACTATAAATCCCAGCAACTACAACTCCCAATGTCAAAATCTATTTTCCCCAAAGTCCACAAGTGTTCACATTTGGGAATATTGAGTATTTGTGCCAAGTTTGGTCCAGATCTCTCATTGTTCGAGTCCACAGTGCTCTCCATGTAGGTGAACTACAACTCCAAAACTCAAGATCAATGCCCACCAAACCTTTCCAGTATTTTCCATTGGTCATGGGAGGTCTATGTGGCAAGTTTGGTTCTATTCCATCATTGGTGGAGTTCAGAATGCTCTTTGGTTGTAGTTAACCATCAATCCCACCAACTACGATGCCCACATGACAAAATCAACCCCCCAGAGTTCAGATATTTGTTCCAAATTTGGTCCAGTGAATGAAAATACGTCCTGGATATCAGATATTTACATTATGATTCATAACAGTAGCAAAATTACAGTTATGAAGTAGCAACAAAAATAATGTTATGGTTTGGGGGGGGGGGGTCACGACAACATGAGGAACTGTATTAAGGGTTTGCAGCATTAGGAAGGTTGAAAAACACTGATATAGATTGCTGATTCCTTCAAGTTCATTAGCCCATATTGGGTGATATTTGCCATATTTTCACATACCAGAAAGAATACGACTTCATTCATATTGCTCAGGCAATTTAATGAGTCATGCTAGTACCATCTTAACACTGTTTGCTCAAGGCCTCATAAGAATGCCATGTAAATTTATACACAGACCAGAACTGAACACTAATTTTCCAATCACCCATCTCAACATTCAAATCTCTTGTCAACTCGGTAGAAGGAGAAAAACTACAACTCATGGCAGAGAGCTGGCATGTCTGCATTTGTGAGAGAAATGTTTCAGTTTTTATTGCTTGCGGTGTTATGGAAACAGAATATTGTAACAGATTTGTGGGAAGCAATTAATGGCTGGGGACAACAGTTCCTGACAGTGTACTTTTCCATTATTTGAAGCAGAGCCCTCAGTGTTTGTGCACCAAGAATTATTTTTGTATGATGAAGGGTTAGAAAACTTGTAAGAAAGTAGACAATAGGATTTTCAGAAAAATAATCTATTTAGGATAAAATAAACAGAAAATAAAGTTATTACGAAAATTTACAAGAAACTACTTGAGTGGTCGACAGAAACAGAACAAGTGAAAGATTGCATGATTAAATGAACAGCCAAAATTGGGCATACAATTAAACTTGAAGAGTGGGAAATTATTTGGAATAATAAATTGAAGTATACATATGGTTTGAAAGAGAACTGGCACAAAATGTTGTACCAATGGTACATAACTCTCCAAAATTTGGTAAAGTTGTTATACAAACACACCGGATAAATGCTGGAAATGCAAAGCCCATGTAGACACTTTTTATCATTTGTGGTGGACCTGCAATGTAGCAAGAAATTACTGGAAAGAAATACAAGAAAGAATCCAGAAAATCCTTAAGATTTGAATACAAATGAAACCAGAATACTTCTTATCGGGCACCACAGATCTAGATCTAGATAAAAATAAAGACATACTTTTTGAGTATTTAGTTACAGCTGCTAGAATAACTTATACATGAACTTGGAGAATGAAAGATGTACCATCAATATAGTGTATATATATGTAACAGTCAATGGCTAGCAACAAAAATTGTACAAACGTCAGAATAGGAACATGTACATTTAGGTATTAAGAAATTCTGCTTCCCCTCTTATTGAAGTACCATCAATAGATCAATGGATTCTGAAAACAGCAGAAATAATGAATATAGAATCATAGAATCATCGAGTTGGAAGAGACCTCGTGGGCCATCCAGGCTTACCCCCTGCCAAGAAGCAGGAAAATTGGGTTGTTGTCAGTTTTTGGGCTGTATGGCCATGTTCTAGAAGCATTCTCTCCTGACGTTTTGCCTGCATCTATAGATGCCTGCCATAGATGGAGGCAAAACGTCAGTAGAGAATGCTGCTAGAACATGGCCATACAGCCTGAGAGACTGCCATTAGCCATTAAATTAGCATTAACTACTAATCAAAGTGGCTAATTTCAACATTCACCTCTACCTCAAACAGACAAAAGTTCTCTCTCACATCCTGGGCATTCCACAGATACATAAACCCCATTTTCCTGGTTTCCAACAGACCTCAAAACCTCTGAGGATGCCTGCCATACATGTGGGTGAAACGTCAGGAGAGAATGCTTCTGGAAAATGGCCATACAGCCTGGAAAACTCAAAACAACCCAGTGATTTTGGCCATGAAAGCCTTCGGCTATAATGCTGTTAAGATGGCCCTGAGTCTTGCCGTTGTAATTTCATGTAGCTTCAGTTGATTTTTAGGCAAATCTCTATAGTCCTCCTCTTTCTATAGTCCAGATTTCCGTAGTCCTCATTTTAGCCAATGGCAAACTGACACTGGCTTGTGCATCTGCCTTACTAGTTTGTCTCTTCCCTTCTCTTTTATTTCCCTTGCAGGAGAGCGCCCATATAAATGCCCACACTGTGACTATGCTGGCACCCAATCTGGTTCTCTGAAGTACCACATGCAGCGCCACCACCGAGAGCAGAAGAGTGCGGCTGCTGCAGCAGCGGCGGCGGCAGCGGCGGCAGCTGCAGGAACACTGGAACGGTGCCACATCCCCCTCACTCCCACTGCAGTCCCTTCTTTTTCCCCTACGCAGCTCCCCAAGGGCCATGATCCTTTCCTATCTCTGGGGGGCTTGGGTGCAGCTCGGTCCCGTCCATCCCGCCGCAAGTCGTTGCTCAACGGAAAGGCCGATTTCCAACCCTTGGACCTGTCGCTGCGCCCAACCCTGGCAGGAGGATCCCTCCACCGCTGCCAGTTCTGCCCCTTTGCCACCTCAGCTCCTGAGCTCATGGAGCTGCACCTTCAGGTCCACCACAGTCGGAAAGCCCGTACCCGCCGCTGCTCTCATACGGCCCCTAAACCCCGGGCTATGGCAGAGGATGAGATGTTTGATACCCAGAGTCCCCAGCAGAAAGGCCCTGAGTCCCTCAGTCCAGAAGAGGAGAGCGCCAAACCCCAGACCTTCTGGCATTCAGAAGAACAAGGAGACTCTCCCAGGCCTGATATGCCTCGAGGGAAGCGGACTCCCGATGAAGCAAGTTCTCCTGGAATGCCACCAGCGCAGCATAGCTGGGAGACCATGTCACAAAACTCCGAGGAGCCAAGACCCGAGGAGGAATTGTCTGACCCTGTGGTCCAAAAGGGACCGCACCAGGAAACATCTAAGACAGGCCAAGGCCTTATGGAATTGCAGTTGGAGCCAGTACAGGCTTGAGTATGTCTACTCTGCATATATAAACCAGTTTCGAACCTGTTTAACTGTCATGACAACTCCCATCCAAGGGACCTTGGGAACAGTAGCATTTTCTACGATGTGGCACTCTTTTACAACCAGTTCTTCAGAGCCCTAACAAAACTACGATTCCCAGGGTAAGGGCCTTGGAGAGCCTATAGTTTAGTGGTAGAGCACATGCTTTGCATGCATTAATGTTCCAGGTTTAATGCTTTGTACCTCTAGCTAAAAGAGAACAGGTCTCAGAGAGTCCACTACTGGTGGATGGACATATCCTGTCAATACAGACAGACTGGGGCTAGGTGGCTCAAGAAAAGTTTTGAAAGAAAGTTAAACCAGTTTCAGATCTGTGAATATTTGTAGCATAGATGTGCAGAGATCAGGAGAGGCAGCTCATCAGATGCCTTCCAGAGTGTCACGCATCCCTCTGTGAGAGGCGTTGAGGTAGAAGGTGGTGGGGTTGTTGTTGAAACAGGTTCCTGTCTTAAACAGCAAGGCAGAAATCCAAAGGTACTGGTGTTGTCTGACATGCATCTGTTAGCAGCATAGAAACCCTACCTGGAAAAGAAAAAAAGTGCCAACCCTGGGTGATATAAGAGAAGCCGGGGTATGGAACCGGGCTGTGATGCTGTAGCAATCCTTTGATTTTTTTTTTTTTTTAGTCAAACAGGGTTTGGGGGTGATGCGATTGGGTACATTGGATTCCAACCCCTTGTTTTCTTCTCAGTCCTGGGCTTGATGCTGCTCCCTTTTTGGTGCCGTTGTCCGAGGGCTCAGTCCCTTTCAAATCTTGCTGTTGGCATAAGTGATGCCCTCCCTGTGGGCGACAACTTCTGGGGCACACCTTGAAAACGTTTTGTATGCGAGGAACATTTCTGCAGGTGCATCTTTTCCCTCCATATTGCTGCTACGGTAGGAGAAGCTGAACCCTTCGGAGTCTTCCTGGACCAATTCCTAACAACCCAGGAGCCGTGTTCCCTATTCAGCCTGTTTTTTTCCTATCAAGTGCCACGGAGGCAGCGCCAAGCACACCAGGCCCGAGGGGACTTCAAGTACCTACGATGGGGACTTCAAGTACCTACAAATGGGGCCTTGACTCCATAGTAACCGCGTGCCGCAGTCTCTTGTGTGCGTAGCAAGCGGCCCAGTGCCAGTATCTTTTCTCTTTGTAGTGATCCAGCGACAGAGCTTTGTTTCTGTAGTGACCTGGCATGTCAGGGAGCTTGACGACTTCTAGAGTTTTCTATTTTTTTATTGTTTTCTTGTAGAAAAAAAAATTGAAACTGGAAATAAAAATAAGACGAGAAATGATCTTTATGTGTCATTCAATGTTTGTTTGAGTGTGCATCTTAAACCAATGGCCTTTAAGCATCCCCTTTCAACAGATTGTCTGACAAGAGGTTGGAAGCTGCTTGAAAATGCTTCCCCTTCAACCTGGAGGTTTCTACAGAGTGCTTGAGAATCGCAAATGAAGAGTGAGGTGAAGCACTGAGTTTATCTGAGCCATAAGTTTTTGTGCTTTTTAGCCTTCCTCACTTCAACTTGGATTGCTGTTCCTTTTATTATTCCCCATCCTGTCTGAATACACCGTGGTTCCCAACCTTTGGGCCTCCAAGTGTTTTGGACTTCGGCTCCCACTGTTCCTAACAGTTAAGATTTCTGGGAGTTGAAATCTAAAACACCTGGAAGCCCAAAAGTGGGGAACCACTGGACTACACAATGCATTTCAGTGCACATTTCTGAATGTTAGTACCACTTGCCCTTGGTATTTACTGGGATTTGGTCCCAGACTTCTCATGGATACCAAAATCTCCGGATGCGCAAGTCTCATTATATATAATGGAGTGAGAGCCCCCACTGATGCATTGGGTTAAACCGCTGAGCTGTTGAACTTGCTGACTAAAAGGTCGGTTCAAATACGGGGAATAGGGTGAGCTCCCACTGTTAGCCCCAGCTTTTGCCAAAATAGCAGTTCGAAAACATGCAAATGTGAGTAAATCAATAGGTACTGCTTTGGCGGGAAGGTAATGGTGTTCCATGCAGTCATGCCGGCCATTCATGCAGCAACACCAGAAGCACAAGTGACCAGATACTGGTCAAAGGACATTTAATCAACTACCAAACTCACAATTCTATATTTTATCTGTTTTTTGTCTGGCTTTTTTCTGCTTTGTTCTGTTAGAAATGTAATATAATCGACTGGTTGCACTGACACGATAAATAAATATGCCGGCCACAAGACCTTGGAGGTGTCTACAGAGAACACTGGCTCTTCGGCTTAGAAAGGCAGATGAGCACCAACCCCCCAAAGTTGGACACAACTAGACTTAATGTCAGGGGAAAAGCTTTACCTAGTAAAATCACGTATCTTCTATATCAATACCAAGATTTGCTGTTTGGATGTTTAAAAATGGATTCAGGATACAGAAGTCATGGATACGAAGGGGCGACTATGTATTTTCAGTATCCTATAGTGGGTGGTAACAGCACTCCATGCAGTCATGCTGGCCACGACCTTGGAGGTGTCTACGGACAACGCCAGCTCTTCGGCTTAGAAATTGAGATGAGCACCACCCCCCAGAATCGGACACAACTGGACTTAATGTCAAGAGAAAACCTTTACCTTTACCTAGAGTTGGTGGAAGCCATAGAGTACATCTACAATTGAATTAGTACAGTTTGACACCACTTTTACTGCCATGGTTCAGTGCTATGGAGTTTTGGGAGTTGTAGTTTCACAAAGTTTTAGTTTGTTCCACCAAAGTGCTGGTACCTTGTCAAACTACAACTCCCAGGACTTCATAGCATTGAGCCCATGCAGAAATGCTTAATATTTCTTAAGCTAAGCCTTTGCAAAACTCATCTTCATCTGCTATAGGTTACTGTAATTCCCTAATTTTAAACATGTAATGGATTAGCATGATTTCATAACTGGCATAGATGGGAAACCTAATCTGGGTAGGCAAGATTTCTGGCAGTAGAGAAAAAATAGTTAAGTTGGCAACCTGACAAAATTCTCATGGGACAGAACATCCAATGATAAGCCGGAAAAGGAATTTCTAACATAGTTTTAATTCATTCCCTAAAATGTGATAGCCTTCCTTTCATATGCTCAAGGTGTCATGAAAAGAGGCAAAAACAAACCAGTACGAACAGCAGAATGAAGAATACTAAGCAAGCAAAGCGTCCCAAGTTGAAGGCCAAGAGATATGTTTTACACAACACTGGAAGCTTGATAGCAAGACAAAAACACAGAGAAAACATCACTTCTTAATTTCTTCACATCATTCCCAAAGCTGTCCATACTCCATCATTGCCTCAGATTTTGTTTGGTCATGGAAGCTAAGCAGGGTCAGCATTTGGGTGGGAGACTGGCAATGAAAACCTTCAGAGGAAGGAATTGGCAAACCACATCTGAAAAATCCTTGCCCCAGAAAACTATACAATTAATGGGGTTACTATAATTAGCCAGGCAATTAACATAGTCATGTCTCTGAACACTGAAAAATGCATGTGAGTTCAAATTTCGCCAAGTACCATTTTAGTCCTGATCGATCCCAAAACAGACAATCTCATAAAAATATTACCAAGTCCTTGACATGCACTCTGCTGATCTGTTATTTTCCTAACCAGTTTCAATAGTGCTTATGGCTATGTGGTTCTTGGATTATGCTTACATAAGAATATACAGTAGAGTCTCACTTATTCAACATAAATGGGCCTGCAGAACATTGGATAAGCAAAAATGTTGGATAATAAGGAGGGATTAAGGAAAATCCTATTGAACGTCAAGTTAAGTTATGTTTTTACAAATTAAGCACCAAAACATCATGTTTTACAATAAATCAACAGAAAAAACAGTTTAATACATGGTAACATTATGTGGTAATTACTGTATTTATGAATTTAGCATCAAAACATTGCAATGTATTGAAACAGCTGTGGATCTGGGTGGGAGGCAGACTGTGTTGGATAATACAGAACGTTGGATGAGCAAAAGTTGGATAAGTGAGACTACTGTACTCCATATAATACAATCATTCTTCTTCAATAAACACATTGAACATGGCATTGCATGTTGTATGTGTATGTGTTTTCAAATACACCTGTCGAATTATAGCGACACCATTTAATTCCTAGGGTTTTTTAAAGGAATGAACACTTAGAGGTTGTTTTGCCAGTTCCTTCCTCTAAAATACACCCTGGTATTCACTGGTGGACTCCCATCCAAGTATTAGTTGGAGCTCACCTTGCTTAGATTTCTAGTTCGGACAGAATCTGGACTGAATGGTGGGGCAGAAGGTTAAAGAGCTGAGCTGCTGAACTTGCTGACCGACAGGTCACAGGTTTGAATCTGGGGAGTGGGGTGAGCTCCTGCTGTTAGCCTCAGCTTCTGCCAACGTAGCAGTTCGAAAACATGCAAATGTGAGTAGATCAATAGGTACCACTCCAGCGGGAAGGTAATGGGGCTCCATGCAGTCATGCCGGACACATGACCTTGGAGGTGTCTATGGACAACGCCGGCTCTTTGGCTTAGAAATTGAGTTGAGCACCAACTCCCAGATTTGGACACGACTGGACTTAATGTCAGGGGAAAACCTTTACCTAAACCTTTACCTGAATCCAGGAGTCTTTTGATCTCAGTAGACAAATGGCAGTGGGATATACTTAAGCCTTCAATAATGCAAGCTTTGTTCTATGCACAAAATTAATAAAATTTGTATAAAATTATTTTGGAAGGCTATGTGTAGACTAAGGTGTATGTGAAATATAAATGACTCTCATGCATAGATTTGGGTCTCGATTCCAAGATTATGCATGTATATGTAAGTACAGATATTCCAACCCACAAAAGAAATGTCCAAAATCCAAAACACTTGTTCTAATATTATTCAGGGGAGAAGCATTCCGGTTGGATAACCCACCTTCAGTCAATGCAAGGGACAATGCAATATTTATTTATCTTTCTCATTTGATGATAAATCTGGAAGGAAAAAGGAAAAAATATATATGCCTGACTATAGTATCAGGGCAAGCAAAACAAAAAGCAAAGGATGATGTTAACATGAGATGAAATCAATGCTGGAAGGCAACTGATTGTGTTTGCCGCCCATCTGAAAGCCATCTCTTCTCTTTTGTGAGATGTAATATGGCCCCTTTCAGCACCTTTTACAGCTCTGATAGCAGGCAACTCTCCATAACAATAGCTTGAGAGCCAGGTGATATAAAAAAAATCCTTGGGCCATCCTTTCCTTTCAACAATTCTCTGGAACCAAATAGAAACTCAGTATAGTTGGAGGAAATGCAAAGGCCCATGTTGCTTGCAGTTGGGGTGGGGCAATGACAAAGGAAATAAGATAAAACCAGCTGGAGAGAAGGAGACCCAACCAATAGGGTCCCACCAGGTAAGCTCAGAAGAGGTGGCCAAAAGGTGGAGTTCTCAGCAAGAGGTGGTCTAGATGTTTCCTCTGTGCAACCAGATACCTTCAAGATGTGCATGTTTGGATATAACATGGGGACATACTAGATCTCTTCTCAAGGTAGGGCAAAGCAAGGGGTGTTGAATATAGCCCAAGTGTGTTGGGTTGGTGGCCCAATTTATATCATTTTCTATCCAGGTTGTGGGGTGGGGAGAAGTGGGGGAAAAAAAGGAGATATTTGAAATCTGTATTGTTGAAAAATTGCATGGCTGGAATCACTGGCTTGCTGTGAGTTTTCTGGGCTGGATGGTCATGAGTTTTCTAGGCTGGTAGCATTCTCTCCTGAGGTTTCACCCACATCTATGGCAGGCATCCTCAGATGCTGAAGGGCCTGTTGGAAACTAGGCAAGTAAGGTTTATATATCTGCAAAATGTCCAGGATGGGAGAAAGAACTCTTGTCTGCTTGAGGCAGATATGAATGTAGTAATTGGCTACCTGAGGATGCCTGCCATAGATGTGGGTGAAACGTCAAGAGAGAATGCTTCTGGAACGTGGCCATCCAGCCCAGAAAGCTCACAGCAAGCCTACTTGAAATCTGTTAAATATTTTCTTGCCTCTCCTTTGTAGAGGAACAATGAGTTTGGCACTGCTCTTAATCATTCATAGAATAAGATTTGGAAAAAAATATTTGCAAAGTTTCCATAAGTTGGTTTGCAGACAGAGACTAAGCTAAGAGTTATAGCCTGGAAAAGAAAGGGTTCTTTTTCACTCATCTACTCAGGGAGGAATGTTGTAAAGTGGGAGCAAAGCACATCTGTTGCAGCAAATGAAAGAGCTAAAACAAATAAGATGTCCCAGTCAGATTATTTTTTGTTATTTTTCAACCAAAATATACTCTATCCAAATGCATACTAATAGTAATCCAATCCATTCCTGTTTTTTTTTTAATGGGAGAAAAAAAATCATTGCAAACAAAAAAGAGCTAATATGGCCAAATGAGGCCATATTAAAGCATACACAATAATAATAATAATAATAATAATAATAATAACTACTACAACAACAATAACAATAATAACAACAGCAATAATATTGTGTATTGTTGAAGGCTTTCATGGCCAGAATCACTGGGTTGTTGTAGGTTTTTTTGGGCTGTATGGCCATGGTCTAGAGGCATTCTCTCCTGACGTTTCGCCTGCATCTATGGCAAGCATCCTCAGAGGTAGTGAGGTCTGTTGGAACTAGGCAAAAGGGCTTATATATCTGTGGAATGACCAGGGTGAGACAAAGGACTCTTTTCTGCTATAATAATATTGTGCTGTGCTGATGATATAATATATTGTATACACATATAATGTTAATAATATTATAACGAAATACAATATACTGCTAATAATAATACAATATAATAATTATAGATTTTATATTACATGTAATATTACTAATAATATTATAGTATAGTGGTAGTAATATATAATACTAATATTGTGCTGTGCTAATAATATAATAATTGTACATACATCTAATATTGATAATAATATAATGTAATACAATATAATGCTGATAATAATACAATATCATAATTTTATATTACATGTAATATTACTAATAATATTACAGTATAGTGGTATAGTACAATATAGTAATATACAATACTAATATTATTCTGTGCTAATAATATAATTGTACACACATCTAATATTGATAATAATATAATGTAATACAATATAATGCCGATAATACAATATCATAATTATATATTTTATATTATATTATATTACATGTAATATTACTAATAATATTACAGTATAGTGGTATAGTATAATATAGTATACTAATATTGTGCTGTGCTAGTAATATACTATAGTGGACTCACTTTGAACAGAAAATATGTTAAGAGTTTGTTATTATTTTACAAGGTTGGTTATCAAATGAGTTTTCTTTACAGATTTTTGCTTAAAGCATTCACTGGTGAGAAGGCAGTTTGTGTTGGAAGAGTAGTTATTAAACCTTAGTTGGTTAACGGAGGATGCCCATTTTTAATATATTTAAACACACACTCCTGTAATTACTTAGAAGCACACCTTCAACAAAGGTGCATCTACACTGTAGAATTACTGCACTTTGGCCCCACTTTAATTCCAATGACTTAATCCTGGGAGGTGTAGTTTGGGGAAGCAACCAGTACTCTTTGACAGAGAAGTCTTGCAAAACTACAACTCACATGATTCTATAGCATTGAGCCATTGCAATCTAAGCAATTCCACCATGTAGATGTGAACTCAAAGACAAAACACTTCCATGATACAGTGGTTCTTAACTTGTGGGTCCCCAGATATTTTGGCCTTCAAACTCCAAAAATCCTAACAGCTGGTAAACTGGCTGGGATTTCTGGGAGTTGTAGGCCAAAATATCTGGGGACCCACAGGTTAAGAACCAATAGATTCTAGCAGCAAATAAGATGGAACTAATGCAATGATTCAGGCACTTTAAAATACTGCAGTAACTGCATCTAGCCAGCAGGTGGAGCTAACTAACCTGCTTAAATTTGCCTCTCCTGCAGGGTTAATCTTCCCTTTCTGAAATTATTGGAACCAGAAATACACTGGACTTTGGAATACCTGTATTTGCATATATGTTCATGATCTTGGAGATGGGTCCCAAATCTAACCAGTAGATTAATGTATGTTTTATGTACATCACATTCACATAGCTTGAAGGCAATATTATGCCGTATTTTGTGCATCATCAAAAGTTTATGTATTTTGAACAATCGGAAGGCTAAGGTGCCACTATCTCGGCCACTGGCAATTTTGGAGGATTTGGGGATTCTGCACAAGGGATGCTCAGCCTAGGGAGAGGAGGAATATTGTTCTGGCAATAAACAGTTTCTATTTATTTATTTATTTGCAACATTTCTATGCCGCTCTTCTCAGCTGGAAGGGAACTGAGTGGCTTACAAGCTATATATACATACAATATATTATATTATTAGCATAGTACAATATCAGTATTAAATATTACTTTATTCTACTATACCATTATACTGTGATATTATTAGTAATATTACATGTAATATAAATATATTATTATTATTATTATTATTATTATTATTATTATTAAGTTTGGGAGCCAGAATAGTGTTGTGGTCTAGGGACTGGATGCTTGGATGACCTTGAACAAGTCACACTCTCTCAGCTTCAGAGGCATCCCGGTGGCGCAGTGGGTTAAACCCTTGTGCCAGCAGGACTGAAGACTGATGGATCGGAGGTTCGAATCCGGGGAGAGTGCGGATGAGCTCCCTCTGTCAGCTCCAGCTCCCCAGACAGGGATATGAGAGAAACCTCTCACAAGGATGATAAAACATCAAAACATCTGGGCATCCCCTGGGAAACGTCCTTGCAGGCAATTCTCTCACACCAGAAGGGACTTGCAGTTTCTCAAGTCACTCCTGACACTAAAAGAAGAAAGCTTCAGAGGACGGCAATAGAAAACCTGAACATATCCTGACAAGAAAACCCAGTCATAGCTTTCCTCAGGATTACAATAGATTGGAAATGACAGGAAGGCACTCAACAACAGCGAAAAGAATAGGTTTGCTTTAATGAGTATTTGCCTGTGGGTGTTTTATATATATATATATATATATATATATATATACACGCATGCACGCACGCACGCACTAGCTGTACTCGCCACACATTGCTGTGGCCAACGTTCTCTCGCTCTTTTTCTCCTTCTCTTTCTTCTCTCCTTCCTTCCCTTTTTTTCTTTCCTTCTCTCCTTCCTTCCCTCCTCCCTTCCTTCCCTCCCTCTCTTCCTCTTTCCTTCCTTCCCCCCTTTCTATTTCCCTTCCTCTTTCTCCCCGTTCATCCTTCTCTACCTATTCTTGGACCGAAACTCCCAGCAGCCCTTCTGATCAATCTACCTACCTACCTATCTTATCTATCTGGAGGATTGCTGGGAGTTGCGGTCCAGGAATAGGAAATTGGAAATACGCAGGGATTGGGATGCTCTCAAAGAAATCCAAAGAGAAGAAAGCTTGCAGCTTGGAAGCAATGCATTTGAATCATCCTCCTCTCCTCACTGGAGGGAAGGATACTAGAGACAAAGTTGAAGTACTTTGGCCACATCATGAGGAGACAGCAACGCCTAGAGAAGACAATTATGCTGGGGAAAGTAGAAGGTAAAAGGAAGAGGGACCGACCAAGGGCAAGATGGATGGATGGCATCCTTGAAGTGACTGGCTTGACCTTGAAGGAGCTGGGGGTGTTGACAGCCTACAGGGAGCTCTGGCGTGGGCTGGTCCATGAGGCCACGAAGAGCCGGAGATGACTGAACGAATGAACAACTTCTCCTAAAGGGCCTGTTTTAGGGGATGCTGAGAGCTGTAGTCCGGAAGAGAATGTGGATATACTATTGTGTGTTTTGTTGGCTGGGGGAGTTTTTTTCACGCATGCGCTGTAGCATTTTTTCCTTTTTTGGCTTTTAACGTCCCTTCTGCTGTGTTTTTCAGTGTTTTTATGAATGATGGTCACTCATTGGCCTGATAGGTGTATTGTGTCCAAATTTGGTGCCAATTCATCCAGTGGGTTTTGAGTTATGTTAATCCCACAAACTAATATTACATTTTTATTTATATAGACACTAGCTGTCCTCTGCGATGCATTGCTGTGGCCCAGTCTGTGTATATTTGTTTTGTGTGTGTATATATGTGTGCTTGTATATTTGTGTATATTTGGTTTAGCGCATGCGTTGTAATGTGTGTGTTTTATTGGCTTTTTAAGTCCCTTCCGCTGTGTTTTTCGGTGTTTTGTCACTTGTTGGCCTGATAGGTGTCTTGTGTCTAAATTTGGTGTCAATTCGTCCAGTGATTTTTGAGTTATGTAACATTTTTATTTATATAGATAGATAGATAAATGGAAAGACTGATCATGATTCTACTTTCTCCATTTGCTAATATCTTCTTATGGAACTTCAGCAGTTCTAAAAGCAGCCTGTCTTCTCCACTTGCCTCCTCAAGATAGCATTTGATATGGCAAGTGGCATATAAATTGCTTAAATATTCCTTAATAACAACTCTTGGCTTACAGGTAGCTTGCTGAAGAAAGAAAATGGCTTTGCAGTCAGAGTGGAGTAAAAATATTCCAGCTGTTTTGAGGCCTTTGGCAGCTGAAGAAGCCGAGGCTGCAAAAGGTGAGTTTCCTTGTGGGGCAAAGCTTTAAAGGGGACTTGCTTTTGAGAACAGCAATCCTGGGGTGCATCTATATCAGGCATGGGCAAACTTCGACCCTCCAGGTGTTTTGGACTTCAACTCCCACAATTCCTAGCAAGCATGTGGACAATTTCAACAGAAAAGAGGAAACCATGAAAATGAACAAAATCTGGCTACCAGTATTAAAAAAACTCTAAAATTACAACAGCACAACAACAGAGAGGAAACAAACAAGAACATCTAATCACCTCTCAACAAAAGTTTGCTCCAGGCACTGTCAGGCCATTAAATGCTAATCAAGGTGGTCAGTTGAAACATTCACACCTAGCTCCAGCAGACAAGAGTCCTTTGTCCCACCCTGGTCATTCCACAGATACATAAACCCTTTTTCCTAGTTCCAACAGACCTCACTACCTCTGAGGATGCTTGCCATAGATGCAGGTGAAACGTCAGGAGAAAATGCCTCTAGAACATGGCCATATAGCCCGAAAAAACCTTCAATAAAGATTATTTTTTTAAAAAATTCCTGAGTGGAGGCAAAGAAGCCCATTCTCCTAAAAAGCTCCAACCTTTTGAGATCATATCCCCTTTCCATCCATGACCAAAGCGAACTTTTAAGTCTGTTTCCAGGATGTTGGTAAGAGCAGGGGATAGAATGCATGCGGTGCATCTGCACAGTGGAGTTACTGCAGTTTGACATCACTTTAACTGCCATGTTTCAATGTTATGGAATCCTGAGAGTTGTAGTTTGGTGGGGCAGCAGCAGTCTTTGGCAGAAAAGGCTAAAGACCTTATAAAACTCCAATTCCCATTATTTCATAACTCGAGCCTTCTCAAATTGCATTAATTCTACAGTGAAGAGCCAGCCATGGTTGGGGGCAATTGGATATTTTTAGATTTAAATCCTAAAATACACAGGTCCCAAAGTCACTCCCGCTAGTCTTCATAATGTCCAGGGAACTCCATTCCTTTCTGCAGGCTAAACCAAGTTGAATTGGTTTACTGGGTTGTTGTAGGTTTTTCCGGGTTATATGGCCATGTTCTATAGGCATTTTCTCCTGACATTTCGCCTGCATCTATAGCAAGCATCCTCAGAGGTAGTGAGGTCTATTGGAAGTAGGAAAATCGGTTTATATATCTGTGGAATGACCAGGGTGGGACAAAGGACTCTAGTCTGCTGGAGCTAGGTGAGAATGTTTCAACTGGCCACCTTGATTAGCATTTGATGGCTTGGCAGTGCCTGGAGGAATCCTTTGTTGAGAGGTGATTAGATGTGCCTGTTTGTTTACTCTCTGTTGTTTTGCTGTTGTAATTTTAGAGATTTTTAATATTGGTAGCCAGATTTTGTTCATTTTCATGGTCTCCTCCTTTCTGTTGAAATTGTCCACATGCTTGTGGATTTCGATGGCTTCTCTGTGTAGTCTGACATGGTGGTTGTGAGAGTGGTCCAGCATTTCTGTGTTCTCAAATAATATGCTGTGTCCAGGTTGGCTCATCAGGTGCTTTCACATAAATGAAAGTTGAGGGGTGCTCTAGAGCAGTGGTTCCCAAACTTTTAACTTCTATTTCTTCAACTACCAGCCTGCTTTCCCAAAAGCCATGAATTCTGGGGGCTAAAAACACTGAAATCATCTGGCAAACACTGCTAAAATTTCAGAGTTTGGAGGATAACAGATTGGCTCTGACATATATTGTTTCCTCTCTGCTTTGTAGATTTGCCAGAACTCCAACTTGATGCAGCATCTTGGGTGGAAGAAGGACAAGTGTGGATCCTTGAACTTGAGCCTTATCAGCCTGAAACATCTCCAGGTGAGTCTGTGTCCAGGGCCCTTTTCAAATATTATTGATTACAAGTTGTAGCATACAATCTTGGAAACAGATGGAGCTACAATGGCCTATTTGCATGCAGAAAGTCTTTCTATCAGAGCTAGTTTTTCTGTGACTTGGAATGCATCCACACTGTAGAATTATTGCAGTTTGACAGAACTTTAGCTGTCATGGCTCTATGCTATGGAATCTTGGTAGCTGTGAGGCACCAGTGCTATTTATCAGAAAAGGTGAAAGACCTTGTAAAACTACTCGCCTTATGATCCAGAGCACTGAGCCATGGCAGTGGGATCAAACTGCATTAATTCTAAAGCTGTACCCATTGATATTTTGAAGGATGATTCAAAGCAATGCTTTCCTGCTAGTACTATTATTATTATTATTATTATTATTATTATTATTATTATTATGTTTTCCTGCTAGTATTTGTTATTATCATTATTATTATTAGTAGTAGTAGTACTAGTAGTAGTTTTTTTTTTTGTCGTGTCAGGAGCGACTTGAGAAACTGCAAGTCGCTTCTGGTGTGAGAGAATTGGCCGTCTGCAAGGATGTTGCCCAGGGGACGCCCGGATGAATTGATCCTTGTGGGGGGCGTCTCTCATGTCCCCGTATGAGGAGCTGGAGCTGATAGAGGGAGCTCATCCGCCTCTCCCTGGATTTGAACCTGTGACCTGTTGGTCTTCAGTCCTGCTGGCACAGAGGTTTAACCCACTGCGCCACCGGGGGCTCTTTGTAGTAGTAGTAGGTAGTAGTAGTAGTAGCAGCAGCAGCAGCAGCAATGTTTTCCTGCTAGTATTATTTATTTATTTATTCATTTATTTGTAGTAATGTTTTCCTGCTAGTATTTACTTTGATTTATTTATTTTTATCCCATCTTTCACCCTAAGTGGGGGTGGGATGACTTGAAGTGATGTGGTATTAAGAGGATTTAACTTGTCTTGCTTTGTGTAAGTCATTCCTTAGACTAAGCCTTGCTGCTGTTACCTTTCCATGGTTCATCTCTGACATAATAAACAATGTCTCATCCTTCCTATCCTGGGCAGATGTTGGAGAAAGGCTAATATGTGCAGGAGAAAATACTGTTATCCCTGCACATTCACTGGGGTAAGGGGTACAGGACACTTGCAAAAGTGAATAAAGTGAATCAGAAACACTGTTTTTACTTGAGTGAACAACTCTCTAGGAATTTCTGTGACAATGGTCAACTTCAAGTGGAAGTTGGCAATAGAATTATACTGAAAGACCTACAAATGCCTAAAGACATGTACAACTCTGTGGTTAACTTCTGGTGGAAGTTGTTCATAGAGACATGTTAGAGATTCCTGTAGAGAGCATATAAATAATAAAAATAATAAAAATGTTATATTCTGCCCTCTCTCCCTGAGGGGACTCAGGGCGAATTACAACAAAAATTCAATGCCAGTCCCAATACATAAATAACAACATAAAACAATCAATTAATCCACATCTAACATAACATAATATTAATAAAATATGTGAGAAACCAAATCCATGAAAGTCAAACCCACAAATGCGGAGGGCTAACCATATCATAGCTCTAAGGGATGCAAAAAACATTTAGATCCTATGGTTCCCTAGTTTAACCACAGATTATAATTTTGCATTGCAGAAGGCAGTCTGATGTCTAGACTTACCTGGAATACTTCAGAGAGAAATTAATTTCATTTGCTTTTCTATCTCAGCAGGTGGTGAAAATTTAGAGGAAATACATCAGTCGACAAGTACTGAGAGAGGAGATTCAGAGAATCTGGCAAAGGGAGCTGCAGATTCAGAATCTCAGTCATATGAAGGCAAGACAGTCCCATTGGCCAGTCAACAGGGCACGGAAACTTCTGTAGGTGGTGAGGAAACGCTCAGCCAAAGTTCAACGCTCACTTCAAACCAGAAGCACCATGCCTGTGAGCAATGTGATAAGGCCTTCAAGCGGCTCTCTAACCTTGTCCAACATAAACAGATTCACTTGAGAAGGAAGACCTCTAGACGGAGACAGAGACAGAGACAGAAACAGTCAGCAATGCCCATGAGTCAAAAGTCACGGTTAACGACAAACCATTCAAAGAATTCACGTACCTGTGGCCCCTGTGGGAAACACTTCCGTTGGCCCTGTGAACTTACCTATCATAATAAAAAAGTGCACTGGAAGAGCAAGTCAACCAAGTGTGATCAGAACAAACTGAAAGAAGTCAGACCAAGCCGCCTCCATCAAAAGTCCATATCAGTGCCAGACCAGATCCAAAAGGGGCAATACATCTGCAATCAATGTGGAAAGGTCTTTCTGTGGCCCTCTGATCTTGCCCGTCATCAGCGTACTCATTCTAGGAGGAATTCAGACAGGATGAACCTGAATCAGTCAAGTGCCATGGTGCAACCAAAGAACACACTTGCAAGCAAAATCCTAAATGAAGACTCAGATGGCACCACCTCTACCAAGAATGATCATTTATGTAACCAGTGTGGAAAGGGCTTCCGATGGCGTTCTTCTCTTGCTCGACATCAGCGATATGAACATTTTAGTGGGAACACAGTTAAACTAAACAAGGGCCAATCGGAAACATTAATGACAGACCGGAGTGCTCAATTCACTAGGTCACATATTTGTAGTCAGTGTGGGGCAACCTTCCAATTCCTTTCTGACCTTGCCCAACATAAACTCATTCATGTTAGGAGAAAGTTAGTGAATGGTAAACATACTCAGTTCAAGAAGTCTTGTGTCTGTGGTCAGTGTGGGAAAAAGTTCAAGTGGTCTTCTCACCTCGCCCGACACATCTGTACTCATCTGCAGGGCAAGTTAAGGACAAGATACCCAAGGGGCAAGCAGAGGACAAGCTGTCACACAGCTCATCAAAAGTCCTACTCTTGTGCCCACTGTGGGAAAATTTTCCGTTTTCCTTCTGAGTGTGCCCGACATGAATGGACTCATATTAGAAGAAAGCAAGAGAAGTCTCACCTTTGTGAGCACTGTGGACAGCGCTTCAAGCGTGCCACTGACTTCATCCTACATATGTTCACCCACCCTTCAGAGCAACCCTATGGCTGTACTATTTGTGGATTTCGGTTCAAGTACCAGGTGCAGCTGAAGAAGCACCAGAAATGGCATAGTGGAAGCTGTGAAATGGAGGAGAAGGAAGTGGAATTAGGAGAAAAAGACCACAATAGTCAGGATGTGCATGGCCAAAGACTTCCTGATAAGAGCATCCCCACAGTTCAGCTGCAGCGCCTTAACCTTCAAGGTTTTCAGGAGGACAACAGATCTTTTGCCAGCCTAAAAACCTGTGAGTGTGGACAACGCTGCACCACAGCAAGCAATAGCCTTGGGCTGCTTCCCCAAAACAGCATTTGGGAAATCGGAATCAGTGGGGTTCCTCATGTCCTGCCCCTTACACAGATTTGTGAGTGTGGATATTGTGGAATCGACAATGGCAACTTTGACATGAAGCCCCCTGAGCAGCCTCACATTGAAACTGGCATTTCAGCCAGTGCTGAGTTGCCACTTGCTCTGCCCACTGAGTCCACAGTCTTGAGGAGCCCAAGTGAAGGCCATAAGAGTATGTCTTACATGCAAAGGAAGACAGCTTCTCCTATACACTCTTGGTGGTCTCATGCTATGGCCGGTCAGAGTCAGAAGAAATCCTGTTCTCTCATCTATCCTGATTTGCCTCTGGAGGAAGACAAGAAGGAGTCTTTTGCTTGCCCCAAGTGCTCAAAGGAGTTCCGCTTATTTTACTACCTGGAGAGGCACATGGCTGTCCACCAACCTGAGAAGCCGTATGAATGTCCAACCTGTAAGATGTGTTTTGCCCGCCATTCCTATCTGTTAAAGCATAAGAGGAAGCACACCACAAATTTGAGACACGAATGCCCAGAATGTGGCAGCTTCTTCACTCAGGCTTCATACCTGCGCAAGCACATGAAGCGACATTAAAAGAATACACATACATGTTTGTAGATTTTGGAAACCAGGGCTTACCATTAGATAGGACTAAATAGTCTTCCTTGATGAAGGTTATGTGGTTATGCATAAAGGGCAGAGAAGCAGAAGGAAAGAATGTGGTACTATAAAATCTACCATGAGGTCATCAGGAACAAGATGTCAAATATTCAGTTTAATATTTTTACCACCATGATTTTTTTTTTGTCATATCAGGAGTAACTTGAGAAAGTAACTTCTTTTGTGAGAGAATTGGCTGTCTGCAAGGACGTTGCCCAGGGGACGCCAGGATGTTTTGATGTTTTATCATCCTTGTGGGAGGCTTCTCTCATGTCCCTGCATGAGGAGCTGGAGCTGATAGAGGGAGCTCATCCACGCTCTCCCCGGATTTGAACCTGCGACCTGTCAGTCTTCAGTTCTGCCGGTGCAGGGGTTTAACCCACTGTGCCACCGGGGGCTCCTATACCACCATGATGGGAAGCCATCCATTTGAATTTTCTTGCTTGCATATGTATGATGGGTCTATGGAGTAAGCTGTATGATTTCATTTTCTGAGTTCACCAACTTGGCCAAGGAACCAGAGAAAGGCCTTAATAATTTTCATGAGGTGCTGTTGTAGTCCAACCTTTGATTGTGCCTATACCTGATCTCGGAGCCCCCGGTGGCGCAGTGGGTTAAAGCACTGAGCTGCTGAGCTTGTTGATCGAAAGGTCGCAGGTTCGATTCCGGGGAGCGGCGTGAGCTTCCGCTGTCAGCCCTAGCTTCTGCCAACCTAGCAGTTCGAAAACATGCAAATGTGAGTAGATCAATAGGTACCGCTCCAGCGGGAAGGTAACAGCGGTCCATGCAATCATGCCGGCCACATGACCTTGGAGGTGTCTACGGACAATGCTGGCTCTTCAGCTTAGAAATGGAGATGAGCACCACACCCCAGAGTCAGACATGACTGGACTTAATGTCAGGGGACTACCTTTACCTTTTTATACCTGATCTCACTGGGGATTCTGCAGATCAGCAAGAACATCGGGATTCTTTAAGCCCTGAGAATGAGAGCTGTCTGTTCAAGGGAAGCCACTTTCCAGAAAAGCAGTTCCCTAGAGATGCAAGGTCAGAGGCAGAAATGAGCTCAGGGGAGGAAGATGCAAGAGAGGAATAATAATAATAATAATAATAATAATAATAATAATAATAATAATAATAATAATAGCTTTATTTTTCTACCCCACCTCCATCTCCTCGAAGGGACTCAGGGTGGTTTACATGGGGCCAAGCCCGATCAACACAGTTAAAATGTAGCACATTAAAATACATAACCACAACATAAAACAAAATAAAACAATAACATTATAACAATACATTAAAAATAGACATCAGGAAGATATAACTCTAGGTGGATGAGCTAATGAGCAACAGTTAGATAGAAGATTAATGTTCCGTCAACATAGACAATCTTGTGAAGCAGTGCAAAGGTCAGCTCGCCTATTAATGAAGAAGCCCTTATCAGTTTTGAAAGGACAATGGTCTGGTTTTCTGTCTATATTAGAAAGGCCAGAGGAATATTCCCTCAGTCCAGACAACATTGATTTTGGAGCCAAATCAAACCTTCCAAGGGATTTTTAGTTTCAGGTTTACTTGTGTTCATGCTTCCTGATTCCATGTTTCATGTTCCTGTGGACTGTTCTTGTGTTGAATATTTGGACTTTACCTGCTTTTATATTCCTGGTTTTTGATGCATTTCATGTACTTCGAACTCTGAGGAGTATTCTTATTTTTGGACATTGATTTTTTCACTATTTTGCTGGGTGGTTTTTTATATATATATGCAATAAACTGCTTTGCTATTTTATCTTGAACTGGATTGTGTGTTAAGTACAGAAGTGATTCCCAGCAGTAGAGTGCAACAGGATCACCCTACGGTTAGAATTTGCACATTGTTAGTCCTTTCACATTCTCCCTTCTTCCTGACATTGAACTGGGCCAGGAAAGAGACAAGACCAAAAATAATCCTTTGAGGAAAATATTTTGCTGGTTCTAGACTTAGGGTGTGTCTACAGTGTAGAATTAATGCAGTTCGATGCCGTTTTAGCTGCCATGGCTTAATGCTATCAAATCCTGGGAGTTGTAGTTTGGGTGAGGCAATACTATTCGGGCAGAGAAGACTAAAGACTGTGAAACTCCAACTCTTTTGATTCCATAGCATTAAGCCATTGCGGTGTCAAACTGCATTAATTCAACGCTGTAGATCAAGAGTCCTCAAACTTTGTGAACAGAGGGCCAGGTCACAGTCCCTCAGATTGTTGGAGGGCTGGATTATAATTTGAAAAAAACATGAATGAATTCCTATGCACACTGCACATATTTTATTTGTAGTGCAAAGAACACAAAAAAAATTACAATAATTAAAATGAAGAATAATTTTAACAAATATAAGCTTATTAGTATTTCAATGGGAAGTGTGGGCCTGCTTTTGGCTGATGAGATAGTGTTGTTGTTGTTGTTGTTGTTGTTGTTGTTGTGTGTTTTCAAGTTGTTTCCGACTTAGATTGACCCTGAGCAAGGGCCGGGTAAATGACCTTGGAGGGCTGTATTCGGCCCCCGGGTCTTAGTTTGAGGATCCCTGCTGTAGATGAGCCATCTGTCTTGTTTGGGGTAGATAGAAATCAACAGGATTTAAATTAATCATAAATAAATTGAAGTTCTGTTCATTTCAGTCAAACTGCTTGAAGCATGATTTATTTGGAATATGCCCTAGTCAATACTATGACTTGAACGATGCATTCAAAATCAACTGGATATTACAGAATCATAGTATTAATTTTTGAGGTGATTAAAGAAAGGAATTATTTTAAGCAAGCAAAGTTATGACTTGTATAATCACTGCTGGAAGGAAATGTGGACTTGAATACACCGCCCCAGTTCTGTTTTGGAATGGAAAATGTTCTCTGTTGCATTGTCATGCCAATACTTAAAACCCATTTAACTTGTTGTTTTTTTTAAATTAAAAGTCCATCAATAACTCAGAAACCTTGAGATTAAAGATTCTGTCAGATTTTGCTGCCGGTTCTTGTTACTGTCGAAGTCTTTTTATCCTGAAAGTACAGTTTGTAGACAATTGGAAGGAAAAGCCAAGTTGACATCACGAGGAAGGACTTGCTCAAATGCCAGATTCTTGCAGAATTCCAAGTCTCATCGATTTTGCCATTACATATGCCAAATTAGTAGGCGTGTAAGATGTAATTACAATTAATCATTCTATTCAAGTAGTAATTTGTAATTTAGTGTTTCCATATAAGGAGTGGTAAGTCAGTAGCCCTAATCGAAAGGAACACAGTAGAGAGGCATAACCAGATAGAGAGCAAGGATGGGAATCATGCCATCCTCCAGATGTTGTTGGATTGCAACTCCTAGCAACCCTACCCTAGGTGAAGTTTGCTATAGTCTGAAAATATCAGGAAGGCTGCATGATCCTTATCCTTGGTGCCAGTGGTGTTTCCAGTGTATGGGGAATGGAAATGCTGTAGTGCCAATTCAGCAGTTTGGGCAAACTCAAAATTCAACTGTTGCTGCAACATGACTAAGGAATGTAAAATAAGATGTCCAGATCTCAGTCCAGTCACAAATTTAGTTATGCAGCCAGGTAATTTTAGACATGGGGTTCATCTACATGTACAAATAAATCCAGGGCATACCTCTGACTGCCCTAGAAGGTGAATATAATGTCTGTTTTTGTTCTGCTGCAGTAGCAGAATGATATCCAAGTTGTCCACTAGGTGTGAAAATAGTTCAAATCTGCAGAAACTGTTACTTTACCTTGGATGTCCTTTCTGCTGCCGCCAAACTGGGAGAGGTTCTGGCTATTGCCTTTACTGACATCAGCATAGGTGCCAATGCAACCAGGGAGAAAGAGCAGGATAACCTTTACTTTGCATTATGGACCTGAATTTTCTGGATGTCATTTGGACATGCAGGTTCAACTTAAGATCTCATGCTGGATTTTGGGCCAGCATGGAAAACCCCTTGGTTTTTGGGCCTATGGAATGTGAGCTATTTAGATAATATCTCTTCAATGTATTGTCGAAGGCTTTCATGGCCTGAATCACTGGGGTGTTGTAGGTTTTTCCGGGCTATATGGCCATGTTCTAGAGGCATTTTTCTCCTGACGTTTTGCCTGTGTCTATGGCAAGCATCCTCAGAGGCATCCTCACTACCTCTGAGGATGCTTGCCATAGATGCAGGCAAAAAATGCCTCTAGAACATAGCCATATAGCACGGAAAAACCTACAACAACCCAATGTCCCTTCAATTTGATAAGCCAGTCTTGCTGACTTTGAGTGCTCCACTTGATCATTTGGCCATATGAGGACCAGGATGCCAACTCCAAAGTCCTGCCCTTGATAGTACCACTGTACAGATTCACAAAAAAATTCCCAATCCAGTTTAGCCAAAATGGATGAACAGAGAATCCCTTTGCTGCAAATCCAGCACTCCTGTCAGTTCCAAATACATCTATTGATGTTTTCATTTTGATGTTCAGGATGAACCTCTGTGGTCATTTCTACTCCCTCCTCATTCTTGATGAGTCCAGAGTGAATTTTAGGGAGTCACATTCTTTTATATGACTTCTTTTATAGGAAAGGGAATTTAGTTCTTGTCTGTCCTGGCAATAGTTTTTATCTGCATCTGCACTTTGTTTTGCCACTCGAAAACACTTAAGTGTAGACATGCACCCAACATCCGTATCTTTCAAATCACAGATACATCACTGGTTTCATAAGCCTGATTTTTTTTCCAAAGAGAAATCTCTGGAACCAATTTCATGTCCTTGGTCAAAGGCCAACCAATTATGTCAGCAGAAACATCATAGGAAACTCTCAAGGTCATAATCCCCTGTAAAAATATACATATGCTCAGGTCTTCTGGTTCTGTTTTGTATAGAGCAAGTCTTTCCCTCCTAGACTTTCCAAAAAAAGGAAACACACAAAATCTCCGCAGTCTGCAAGTCCAGGTAAAACCCATCATCTAGCTATTTCAAGAAGCAGATGGTTGATCTCTAGTTTCTAGGATTTGTTCATTTTTTCTCTCTCTAACTAGAGTATATTCAAAACCTAAGAGACACTCTTACTATGTAGCTGGGAATCTGGTGGTTCGAATTAGGAAGACATATTTTTCTTCTTTCTCTTAAAGCAAAAATGCCCTCTTTTGTAAACAAAGGCTGAACGATGACTAAAAACATCAAAATGTTCCTTAATGAGACAATAAGTTGCAGGATGTTTGCTATAGATAATTATAACAGACTTGTGCTTTGGAGGAGAAATTGGGTTGTATTCATATTGTAAAGTTAAAGGTTTCCCCTTAACATTAAGTCTAGCTGTCTCCGACTCTGAGGGGTGGTGCTCATCTCCATTTCTAAGTAGAAGAGCCGGCATTGCCCATAGACACCTCTTAGGTCATGTGGCCAGCATGACTGCATGGAGTGCTGTTACCTTCCTGCCAAAGCAGTACCTATTGATCTACTCACATTTGCATGTTTTTAAACTGCTGGGTTGGCAGAAGCTGGGGCTAACAGCAGGAGCTCACCCTGCATCCTGCCAACCTTTTGGTCGACAAGTTCAGCAGCTCAGCAGTTTGACCAACTGCACCACTATTCATATTGTAGCTGATCTGAAATACCAAACACAAGAGTTGTACTGGAGGACCTAGAGATTCCCACAAATAACATTTTTATCAAATCCACAAATAATTAAATTGTCCATGTAGTCACAATTTTATGATTACTATGTCAAGCTGTAATTAAAGTGGTTCCGAGTTTGAGGGACATGTAGTTGTTTTACACTGAGTTAATATAGATTCCCTAAAACTGAAAAACAAGAATTAAGAATCATTATTCATTTCAGAGAAATTACACTTCTGTTTACAGGTTTTCTTATATCCCATCCTTTCACCCACTTTCCCCATATCTATTTAAAGCCAGATAAAAAGTCCAAGATGTTCCCTAAAGAGAACATCCTATTGTATCTTCCTTCAGCAACTTACCCCACAATTACAGGATGTCAGAGCTTGAAAAGGCTTTCCGTAGGTTTGCAATTTATGGTGAAAGCTCCACCAGCGGCAATGAAATGACAAACAAGAACTTTTCTAAGATGTTGAAAGAGTGTGGTGTGGTGGACGGAGAGACGGTTACCAGCACTGATGTGGACAACATGTTCAACAAATACAAGTGAGTTGCAAGGACAGGGACCAATGGCTGGGTGATCAGTGCCAAAGTCCAAGCCATATAAGTAGATCGCCGTATGGTTGAGAAAGGCAGGCTATAAATATTATAAATAAATAAATAAATAAATAAATAAATGATAGGCTTCAGATGACAAGGGACAATACGAGGGGCATTCATTAAAGATTTCCCCTGACTCACTTCCTGTGGACCAAAAGCAATGAAACTTGGCACAGTTATTAGTCCATCTCTAAATAGGTGCCACCTAGGGACACACACTTCTTCTATCTTTTTAAGCAACTGTAAACACCTCGCTTGTAGAAGTCGACAGATTGCTCCAAAAGCCACATTGTGACTTCAGAAATTAGAGTATCATCATCTGAAAAATGCTTGCCCTTCAAAAATAACTTCATTTTGGAAAGAGGTGGAAGCCTGATGGTGCCAGGTCAGGTGAATGAGGGGGATGAAGTAGAATTTCAAAGCCACAGGAGCATGCTTCCATTTGGGCAGCACATGAGTTGTGAACTGGTGCATTGTCTTGCAGAAGACGGACACTTTTGCCATGTCTCTTGGTTTTGATGGCCTCCTGCAATTTCCACAGTAATGAAGCATAGTGCTCCAGTGATCATGGCCCCCTTTTCCTAGGAAATCCATCAATACCACTCTGTGCTGGTCCCAAAATACTGTGAGCATGACCTTGCCTGTCGAGAGTTCGGAACATGCCTTCTTTAGAGGCGGTGAGTCATGATGCTTCCATTGCATTGACTGGACTTTATTCTCAGGATCATAGTGATGGGCCCAGCTTTCATCCTGTGTGATCAGTCTATTGAAAAGGTCCTCCTGGTTTCCATGGCACATCGTCAATAGAGCCTGAGAGCATTAAACTCTTTCCTGCTTCTAGAAAGGTGTGAGCAGCCAGGGAACCTAGCGAGGGGATAAATTATGCATGTGAAGATGGTCTTGGATGATTTTCCCCCACAGACCCCAACACTAACCTTGATATTTTGGCCTAGGTGGCAAATGGTTATGAGCTGATTTTCCAAAATGATGACCTCCACCTGTTGGATGGTGTGTTCATCAATAGCAGAGTTGGATGGAATTGGAGCTGTTTCCACCAAAGTCCGACCACATTTGAATTCACGGTGCCAGTTCTTGACTACATCATATGATGGAGAATCATCACCATAAACCTTTTTCATCTCATCAAATGTCTCCTTTGGTGCGCAGCCTTTCAAGTAAAGGAACTTGATGACTGCTCTGTATTCTACAGGGTCCATTATCACACCTCACACCACTTCAGCACCTGTAAAACCAAGACCGTTATCAGTTCTGAGTTGTAAATTAGCACATAACCTATAGAGACTTGTATCATCACACATGTGCAGTTTGAGCTCCCTGTGATAAATAGGAATGGGTCAGGGGAAATCTTTAATGAACACCACTCATATATTGACTGTTCCTCTAAGAAGCCATTCCCTTCCATTGGAGAGCAGAACTGTTTGCTACATAGCTTCTCTTGAATCTCCTAAACTAGTTTGCTTTCTTGGAAGTGAAAGAAGACACCAACTATCCACCATTCTTTAAGTATGAGTCAGTCCGGTTACCTGTTTGTGGCTTGGGGAGGAATTTCCATCTTGTCATTTAACTCAGGATGAAACTTGTGCCCAAGTCTTGCCAGATCCAAGTGCCACTGGATGTGGTTCTCTTTAGCACCGATCTCTTTAGCATTATTCTGTTTTGGACACATCCCACCCAGAATATTGTGTCCAGTTCTTCCAGTTGGGTTCCTTCCAACAAATCTGTAGAAGAGAGATCCATCCATTTCCCATGAGTATCCAGGAAGTGTTAATGAGAAAGATGGTGACAATGCAGGTATGCTAAACATAATAGATTGTGGGAATCACAGATAACTGTCCTTTCTCTCCACCACCCCCAGATACAAGGGAGCCCGAAACATCAATTACATTGAGTTCCAACAAGCCCTTAAGGAGCTGAGTGGAAAGCGCTTTAAGGGCAAGTCCCCCGAGGAGGCTTTGCATGCCATCTTCAAGCTGATGGAGGGCAAAGAGCCAGACAACCTGGGATCCACAGTGAGTGTTACTTTCCTGAGATATGGGAGCCCATTACATGTAAAGAATGTTCGGCAGCCTACGATATTTTATACTTCTGTGAGATATTTTATACTTCTGTGTTATATTTCTGGCAGAAAAATTGTACAGAATGTATGTTCCTGGGAAGCACAGCTTTTATAAGAGAGAGATTTTAATCTTTATGATTGCAAAGATATATGTGAAAGCTTTTGTGAACAAGGCTTGTTAAAATGTTTGAAGGCGGAGAAGTAAAGAGTTTCCTTAGATGGAAACAAGGCTTTGGTGCCTCACCGAACTCTTAATATTTTTTTAAAAAATAGGACACATCTTTCATAATTCAGTTCTTGGAGCAAAATTTGGGTAATCTGAATTCAGAAGTATATATTTTAGTTCAACAGAAGTCATGGTTTTGATTATTTTTAACTGAAACCTCTTTTTGTGTGTGTCAGGAGTGACTTGAGAAACTGCAAGTCACTTCTGGTGTTAGAGAATTGGCCGTCTGCAAGGATGGTGCCCTGGGGATGCCTGGATGTTTTTGATGTTTTGCCATCTTTGTGGGAGGCTTCTCTCATATCCCTGTGTGGGGAGCTGGAGCTGACAGAGGGAGCTCATTCCACTCTCCCCAGACTTGAACCTCCAACCTGTCCATCTTCATTCCTGCCGGCACAAGGATTTAACCCATTGCGCACTGGGGGGGTCAATTTCTATACTATTCCCTCTAAATGTTATGCCTAAAATGCTACGATGTATGGGAAATGTTTAGTCCAACAGCCATGAAAATCAATAATTATCATTTGTATTCTAAATTTGGAATATTTTCTTCATTTTCTTTTTTTATTTTTGTTTCTTTATTTGGTAAATTTGCAAACTTAAGTATTAATTGATTGGGTTTTTAAAAATGTCACTGATATGTCTCCTTGTTGCAACAAATCTGCCCAGTTGTTTGTGCAATGTTTAGATGTTGTCTCTGGAAGAGGAGACAGTTAGCACATCAACAGGGCCTCTAAACGTATTATTTTGCATGCACTGGAATCAACCCAGCATGAAAACAATAATCATTTATTTGTTGCTTGCCTACATTTCAGAAATCTGTTGCAGCCAGTGTGGTGGAAAGATTGACCGATACAAGCAAATACACGGGCTCTCATAAGGAACATTTTTGCAATACTGGCAAAGGCAAAGGTTTAACTGGGCAGTTAGATGTGGCTGACAAGGGCCATGTCGGGGCTTGCAAGGGAACCTATGACAAGACCCACTAAATGTGCAAGGAAACTTGCAGTGTCTTCTGAAAGCTTACTTCTTTTTCCTGGCCATGGAACTGGGAATTTAATAAACAACTCTTCTAGCAATTCTCTCTGGCATGTTATGTTTCTATTTATCTGAGTGAATGATCACTCAGCTGGCTTACTATGGATGGATCCACCAACATATACTTAAGGAATTATTCTGAAGGCATACACCCTGCAACAAAAACTAGAGTTTGGAGATACAAGGAACCCATCTGGAGACTATCCCTGACAAAGTCAAGAAGACACAATTTGCATTTTAGGTCATTTTTCCCCATTGTGTTAGACTTCTGAGCACATGCCTTGCCTTCCCTTTCAGAATCTGAGTAGCTAAATGCATCTTTGGTAGTAGAGTGAGGTTTCCAGTAATGTATTAGGGTTTTTGTGAAATATCTAGGTGATGCAAAAGAGCAACTCTCTAAAGTGGCAACTGCCAAACTTGGTCACAATCTCAGATCATCCTGAATCAAAATGACAGAAGGATCCCAAAGAGACTAGACTGGAGGATGGCGTTCTCATTGTGTGACAACTAAAAGTGAAAACTCAGCTCAACAGGATGTAATAACTTCTTGGACACAGGATATAAGACATGAATTGTTCTGACCCCTACCACATTCTGTCTATTGGAGTTCACAATGAAATAATGGATTCCACTGTTTGTCTGCTATGATGGTAAATCTTAATAATAATAATAATAATAATAATAATAATAATAATAATAACTTTATTTATATTCCATCCTTCTCCCCCAGGGAGTGGATTACAGCATTTACATACATAGACAAACATTCAATGCCTTTACAGTCATATACAATGAACACACACAAACAAAGGCAAAGGCTCCTTCTTTCATTTCCAGCTTCTGGAGGTGGTTCTCATCTCTGGCTCTGGGGAGGTACTTTTCTCCATTTTCAAGGTGAGGAGCCTGTGTTGACAACTCCTGGTTGTGTGTCTGGCAAAATTATTTGGAGTGTCTCTTTGTCTTTCCCTGCCAAAGCAGTACCTATATATATCTAATCATATTTGCATGTTTTTGAACTGCTAGATTGGCAGGAGCTGGAGCTGACAGACGGGATTCCAACTGACAACCTTTAGGTCAGCAGTTCAGCCAAACTTCAGGTCAGCAGTTCAGCAGCACAAGGGTTTAACACATTTCACCACCGCAGCCCCTTGCCCATTTTATGTCACAGACTATAGTCTTTGTAGAGAGGATGTGATTTTGGAGAGCCAGTGCTGATGGCAGTAAAATGCCATTCCTAATTGCCCATCCATAAATTCACTAGAGACATGTGTTAGCTGTACACCACAAGTCAACTGTATTCAGCAAAACCAGTGCTGTGTGAGAATCAATGTGGTGTAGTGGCATAAATATTGTAACAATACTCTTGAAAACCAGGGTTTGAATCCTAGCTTGATCATAGAAACCCATCGAGTGACCTTGGGCAGTTCACACTCACTTAGCCTCAGAAGATGACAACGGTTTGAAATCTTCACTGTATAATGACTTGAAAGATTTTTAAAAAATAAAATGATGAATAGATGGTACTTGATACCAGAAATGATTGGTAAGATGTATAAAAATAGTTCTAGTGTCTGTTGGAAATGCAGGGGAAAGGTGGGCACTTTTTATCATATGTGGTGGTGATGTAAAAAGCCCAGAAATACTGGGCGCAAATATATATAATTTTAGAAGAAATTTTTGAAGCCAAATTTGAATTGAAATCTGAACTTTATCAGCATGGAATGTTACATGAGCAATTTGATACAAAATGTGTAAGATTATTGCTATACATAATAACAGCAGCAAGAATGACCTATGCTCAAAGATGGAAAGACTCCAAGATTCCATCCCAAAACAATTAGCTTATAAAAATAAACAAATTTGTGGAAATTGATAAACTTACTACGTTGATAAAGAAGAAATCTCTAACTAACTTTAAGAAAGACTGGGATCTGTTTATTGTGTTCCTGCAGCAAAGATGCGGCCAAATCCCCATCACTTGTTTTTTTAGACTTGTTGTTGTTGTTCATTCGTTCAGTCGTCTCCGACTCTTCGTGACTAGAAGTGTGTTATTATGCAGGGAAAGGATGTACCAGTGGTTGCTTTTCACTAAATGGGTGTAGAAAACAGAAAATATAACCACCAGACAGTAAGTGTAAAGCCCTTAGATTAGTTAATATTGTTTGTAGTTTGTAGTTATTGGGTTTTTTTTATGTTTAGGATGTAGTATTTTCCAAAAAAGAGTAATTTTAATCTTTTGTAGTTGATGATGTTCTTTTGTTTTACTCTGTCTTAATTGTTGTTCATTCGTTCAGTCGTCTCCGACTCTTCGTGACCTCATGGACCAGCCCATGCCAGAGCTCCCTGTCGGCCATCACCACCCCCAGCTCCTTCAAGGTCAGTCCAGTCACTTCAAGGATGCCATCCATCCTTCTTGCCCTTGGTCGGCCCCTCTTCCTTTTGCCTTCCACTTTCCCCAGCATAATTGTCTTCTCTAGGCTTTGCTGTCTCCTCATGATGTGGCCAAAGTACTTCAACTTTGTCTCTAGTATCCTTCCCTCCAGTGAGCAGCCGGGCTTTATTTCCTGGAGGATGGACTGGTTGGATCTTCTCGCAGTCCAAGGCACTCTCAGCACTTTCCTCCAACACCACAGCTCAAAAGCATCGATCTTCCTTCGCTCAGCCTTCCCTAAGGTCCAGCTCTCACATCCATAGGTTACTACAGGGAATACCATGGCTTTGACTAGGCAGATCTTTGTTGTCAGTCTAATGTCTCTACTCTTTACTATTTTATCGAGATTGGACATTGCTCTCCTCCCAAGAAGTAAGCGTCTTCTGATTTCCTGGCCACAGTCTGCATCTGCAGTAATCTTTGCGCCTAGAAATACAAAGTCTGTCACGGCCTCCACATTTTCTCCCTCTATTTTCCAGTTGTCAATCATTCTTGTTGCCATAATCTTGGTTTTTTTGACGTTTAGCTGCAACCCGGCTTTTGCGCTTTCTTCTTTCACCTTGATTAGAAGGCTCCTCAGCTCCTCCTCGCTTTCGGCCATCAGAGTGGTGTCATCTGCATATCTGAGGTTGTTGATGTTTCTTCCAGCAATTTTTACCCCAATTTTTATCCCTGTCTTAATTTAAAAAATCATAAAAAAGAAGACAACAGCATGACCATATCTGAGAAAAGTCCATTATAGGTTTGCCTTAGGGTTGACATAAGTTGGAAATGCCTTAAAGGCACACAATACAATACAATTTGAATTGTGTGTAACTCATAAGTCTCTCTCCAGTCAAATAAACAGGGTAATGTTATTTGTATGTGATGCATTTATTAGCAGAACACTGGATGCATTATCTTAGTGTGTGGTGGTGTTTCTCTGCAAATTCTAGAGATAAACTAGATTTTATTTCCTTAATTGTTTCTTTTTTGTCTTTTTTCACAGACAAAAAGCTATTTTGTGCTTGCTACTGGCTAAATCAGTGGTTCTCAACCTGTGGGGAGCAGCTCAGCAGTGGGCCACGAGGACGAAAATCCGGTCCACAAACCTCCTTTTTATTTTATTATTTTATTTTATTTTATTTATTTATTTATTTATTTATTTATTTATTTTATTTTATTTTATTATTTTATTTTATTTTATTTTATTTTATTTTATTTTATTTTATTTTATTTTATTTTATTTTATTTTATTTTATTTTATTTTATTTATTTTATTTTATTTTATTTTATTTTATTTTATTTTATTTTATTTTATTTTATTTTATTTTATTTTATTTATTTCCACAGAGCTAACCAGCCCTGCCCCATTTGGTACAAATGTTGGAGAGTGGTCCCTGGTCACAGTGGGCTCTGGTCAAAGCGGGCCCTGGTCAAAGTGGGCCCTGGTCAAGGGCGTCCAGCTCAAAAAAAGGTTGGGAACCACTGGTCTAGATATTTCAAGGGCAAGCATATTGCAAGTGAGGTTGACCATGATGTCATAGACAATTTGATGATGTCACAATTCCCAATACAAACTGTATGTCCAAGCCACTAGTGTAACTGGCACAGAGCAGGCCATCTCCTCCCTGGAAGGAAGACACCCAAGAGGGAACCAGGCAGGGTTTCAACATCTATCAACTCAGGTAACCCAAGTTTCAAATGAATGCAAGTGTTGTTGGTGGAAATGTGGTTGCCCCAGGCACTGCACAGGAGCTGTGCAGTGTTAACTCCAGGGTTGTAACTACTGTATATACTCACTTTAGTCAGAAGATCAACCCCAAAAAATTGTGTCAACTTATCCGAGGGTCAGATAAGTACTGTGCCTTAACTCTTATCTAAAAAAGAACCAGAGTGGCAAAAATGAGAGCCTAGTCCATTTCAAGACAGTCTGAAAGAACACTGCTCGCCTCTACTGTCTCTGACATGGTGCTACTTCTGGCTTTTTTGATTTCCTGAGTGGGAAAATTGTGGCTGTGATGGCCAGGAGTGGCTGCCCACTCCTCCAAAGGGGCACTGGTGTTTTCCCTCCTCTGCAAAATGACCTTTGACTTATCCATGAGTAATGTTAAAATCTGTAATTTTGGCTCAGACTTGTTCTTGACTTATATATGATATCAATTTATACACAAGTATGTATAGTAGATGTTTTCTGTTTAGATTTGAGAACCTCTTCACCATTTTTGAGCAAGATTGACAATTTTAGAGCATTACATTTGTACACTTGTGGCCATCAGTTTGCAGCGATTGAAGAAAGCAAAGGGTGCAAGTGGGCAAAGAGAGAAACTGATAGTTTAAAAACAGCAAAAAAATTGGAGCAATACAAAAATAAATCGGAACTGTTCCTGCCAAATCAGGATCATTGGAGGTTATGTTTTTAGGCTGTGGAAGGGCTCATAAAATAGGTAAAAATGTGGACTAACCCCATAGCTGCTGAGAGCAGAAGTACTGTATGAACCTCATCATATTAGGCAACAAGGGTAACAGCAGGGGGATTCATTGGGTATCACATCGAATCTATGGGGCAGCAGGGGAATCCATTGGCTTGCACCCTACATCATACACAGCACTGACTTCCACATCATACGGGGGAAAGCATCATTGCCTGCTTCCTCCTGTGCTGTCCACATTGCTGGCATCAAGAACACATGAAGCCTCCTGTACTATCATTGCTGTGTCATACGATGCTTTCATAACAGTTGGGGGATGGATCCCTGCTGGAAGTAGCTGTGCATTGTTTGATGGGATCCAGAAGATTCCGTCCCCGAACTGTGCTGAAAGCATCCTCCGACAGGGGAAGTTTGCCTGTGTGATGAAGTGCTATATCATCAATTAAAGCAACTCAAGGAGGATTTACTCTGGACCTTACAGGAAACTCTGGAGTGATCCTGGCTTTTCAAAGGTGTTGACCACTGAATCAGGCTACATTTGGCCTGATCCACTGTCCACACATCCAATGGACCTAACAGTGGTATTGCCAGCCACCAAAAAATCCCTGCCAGACATTTGGTGAGATCATACCAGAGCAGTCAGCCATGTATTTCTGGTGAGATTGCACCAGAGCACTCAGCAAACCTTTGGCAAGGAGCTACTTGTGGCTGGTAGTGCATTAGCCCAAGTACATCTTTGGCTTGGCCAACCGTGTGGACCCCTAAAGAACTCCAGGAATGTTCTTGAGCTGCAATGGGAAAGGGAAAGTAAATTTACACACAAGAGCAATTGCCACCAGATCATCTCCTGTTGCCTCCTGTCACGTCCTTTTCTCATAACTACAGGAGGAATGGCAAATCTGGAACCAACCTTCCGTAAGTTTGCCACTTATGGGGACACAGCTGCCTCCGGCAATGACATGACAAGCAAGAACTTTACTAAGATGATGAAGGAATGTGGTGTCTTGGATGGGAAAACAGTGACCGGTACTGATGTGGACATTCTCTTCAGCAAAGTCAAGTGAGTTGGCGGGGTAGGATGGGCATTTTAGTGGTGATAGTATGGTTGCAACTAAATGAATAGATAGGGTTGCTTCATATTTATTTAGTCATTTCACTAGTTGTGTGGTATTAGTGTTCTCTATGGGAAAATAAGTCATAAAGGCTAAAATATCTGTTTAAACCTTATTAATATCATGAAATAGTTCCTCATAGCTATTAGTCATTCTTACCAGAGGCTGCTTCTGTGCATGAAACAAAATTGGGTGGTGGAGTCCTGAGCTTATAGAATTGTTCATCTGAGTCTAAGAGAAGGATCACTGTAATGCATTTCTTTTTTTTAGAGATCCTTACTTATAAGTAGAAAATAAACACTGTTTAGAGATGACTGTGGGCCCATCCAGACAGTACCTTTATCCCAGGAGATTCTGCAACAAATAGGAGGGTGGCCAGATGCCGTTCCCTGTAAACCTGGAAGCAATCGCTACAAAAGGCAAAAACCGTGAGATTTCCTGGTGCAGGAATATTGTGGTTTTGAGCCGAATATCCGGATCTTCCCATGTCTGTATGTCCCTGCACTCAGCAATCACGGGATTTTTTTTATTTGGGGTTGTTCCCAGGTTTTAGATGCTTGTTCCTGATTGGTCAGTTCCTAAGTAGAAGGTGACACTCTAGTAGAAGGCAAAAACTTTGTGTGCCAAAAACTTCATGAAATGTGTGGAGGGCACAGTTTCACTGGCCTGCACATGGAACGGAACTTTTGCAGTGATTCGCATAACAAAATCTCAGCATATCCATATCTTGTGGGGTTTTAAAAAAACTGCAGTTTCCAGCAGCCGTCTTGGGAGCTTCTAAATCTTGGAAGAAAGGATCAACAGAGGACAACAGAGGCAGAAATCCTGGGAGCAACGGGTCTGTGTGTGGACCTCTTCTGAAGTCCTGGGATTTTTTGCCCCTCACTAAAACCCATGATTTAGTGCTGTCTGGAAGTGCCCTGTACCAGAAAATTATTCCCTATTATTCTTGTTTCTATATGCAACGAGTTAAGGTTTTTTAAAAATATAGTGTAACATTAACATTCTATTCCACCTGCAATGCAAAGTGGTCAAGTTAAGTACAGGCATACCTCAGTTAACAAAGTCTCTAACAAAGACTTTTTTTGCAAAGACTTTCTCATCCTTCCAACCATATTTTCTTCTTAACCCTCTATCTGGAGTTAGTAGGTCTGTGTGTTCAGCAGCATCAGAGTTAGGAAAGTGTAGCCACCAAAACTGAAATTATTAGAAAAGTGGAAGCTGGTGAAACAAAATAAATAATCCTTAGACATATTTTAGAAGAAGCTTTCATGTGGGTTCTTGATGGTACTGAATGTATACTTATGCAAGGTTTAATTGACCTATGACCTTATCACATGGGGTGCCCCCCCCCCGATGTTGTTTTGCCAGCAAGTATAGTGAAACTGCAGGCACGAGGGGCAAATCGATTGCCCAAATAGTGCAGAAGCTTCCCGTGTTGTGGGGGAAATGTCCAGCAATGCTTTAACTCCAGTTGGGGGCAGAGCCAGATTCAGAAGTCACGTGATGTTGTGTGATGTCTGCCGTGGGGCTCCGTCTCAGAAGAAGACTCTAAGCATCCTAGGATGCTTATTTTTGGCAATGTGATGAGGTCCCTAGTTGCATGTGCATATTACACTACGTAACATGATTTTTATTTCTGGGTTATAGATGTCATTTCCTAATTGGTTCTACCACAAAAACATAAAAAAGTTTATTAAACTCCAAAAACATTGTTTTTGTGAGACGTCGTGCAGCACATTTTGCTATACCTTTTCAATGACTATCTCATAGGACCTCATCAGATGGGGTGAATTCAGTATCCTTGGAAGCTTTCACCCCATCTAGAAAATGGAGCCCCATGCTGGACATCACGTTGTGTGAGTTTCAGCAGAGGTCCCACCCCCAACCAGGGAGAAAGCGTCGCAGGATGCTTCCTCCCCAACACGGGAGGCTTCCCGTGTTGTGTTGGCCCCAATGGAGCCAACACGGGACCTCACTGTGAGGGTGATGCTTTTGCCATGTGATGGGAAAAGCGTTGCGGAGAGGGAGCTGTGCGCGGGGCAACAGATTTGCTCTGCTGCTCCCTCTTTCCTCCCAGATGCCAGATGCTTTTTTTGGCCTTTATGATGAGGCTGATAGAGTCTCAACCACTTCAACTTAGTTTGTGGCAACCGCAAAGGCAAAATTTTTCGAGTACAACTACTTTCAAAGGAAGTGCCACATAATTAAATAGGGAATAACACTTTCAAACCAGGAACAGATTTTTTTTTCCAAATTTTGTTACATAGTATTAGTTATGCATTTTTTTAAAAAAATACTGGAACTTTTTAAATTATTATTCTGCTTTTATTATGTAGTAGCGATTTCTAATTTTTCCATGCTATCCGTGCCTCTAGTACAACATTTTGTTTAAACATTAATATCCGGGAAAACATCTGCTTTGAGGTATACAAGCTGAATACCCCTTATCTGAAATACTTGAGACCAGGGGTGTGTTGGATTTATGATTCTGGAATACAGCTATTTTGCGTTTCACTTTTAGCGAAATTGCTGTTTCGCGGTTTTAAAAATAAATATTAATTTAAAATATATATCACAATATTTTCGCTATTTTGCGGGTTTTTGCCGCCACCTCTCCAAGACGCTTTCCCTCCTCAGTCTTCCCTCCCTCCCTACAGCCTTGAAGGACCTTTCCTTCCTTTCCTTGACTCTCTCTCTCTTCACCTGGCAAAGGGATAGGCAAGGAGGGCTTGCTTCCTTTCCTTCTTTTCTTTGCAGCCACTGCACTGACAGGGAGGTGAAGGGAGCCGTGGGAGGGGGGGAGGAGGAGGAGGAAGAGGAGGAGAAGTACTCAGTAAAACAGAAACAGGGTTTATTTTAAGTGTATAAAGACTTTAAAAAGTGTATAACTACTAAAATAATGTATAAATATTAAAATACTATTAAAATAAATAGAGCGTTCCTGCTTCACGGATTTTCACTTATCACGGGTGGTCCTGGAACATAACACCCGCGATAAGTGAGGGAACACTGTATCTATATTTGCATATATGTACATGACCTTGGAGATGGGACTCGAGTATAAACCTAAGATTTATTTATGTTTTATATACACCTTATATACATAGCCTGAAGGCAGTGTTATACAATATTTGAATAACTTTGTGCATCAAACAGTTTGTGTACACTGAACTATCAGAAGGCAAAAGTTTCACTATCTCAGTCACCCATGTAGACAACTTTACATCTTGGAGTGTTTTGGATAAGGGATGTTAAACCTGTATATGTATCTACTAAACTATTGATATATCACTTTTTTGTCTGCTGCTGTCCTTATGCATCACTAGGGCCAAGAATGCCCGTAATATCACATATCCAGAGTTTCTGGAGGCCCTAAAAGAACTGAGTACTAAACGCTTCAAAGGGAAGTCACCAGATGAGGCATTGAAAGCTATCCACAACCTGATAGATGGCAAAGAACCTGGCAATGTTGGCACCACGGTGAGTGTCAAGGAGCAGGCCTAAGAAGACATGTAATTCCCATGACCATAGAAAAATTGGTATAATTCATCACACTAGAGAATGAATCCACTTTAAATCCAGTTCCTGCCTCCAGCAGAATTCTGGGGTTTGCAGTTAAGTGAGGTTATTGAAGGCTCCTCCCTAAACTACAAACCCCAGAAACCAGATTTAAAGTGGATTCATTCTCTAGTGTGATGAGGTCCTGAAAAAACAGTGGAAACCTTTTAGAATAATATGGCCAAGGGTGAGTACAGGGAAGGATCTCAGAATTGATGGTGTATTTATATTGCAGTGTGAGATGGGTCACTGCCTCACAGGCAGCTGGCAGGTTTGCCTGTCCCTACCCTTGGTTTTGCTTCTAGTTCAGTACTCAAAATAATCCCACAATGCTTCTGAATTCTCTTTATGGAAAGATGTGGTCTCTGGCCTGAATGAGATCCTGAGACCTTTCTGAAAGGTACCCAGGAAACCATCCCTAGGGATGGTGGAGGAAATGTTTTGCCCCAAATGACCAACTGCATTCCCCTACAATTCTGCAGTACACTATTGACCATATCATACAGGAGCCCCCGGTGGCACAGTGCGTTAAACCCTTGTGACAGCAGGATTGAAGACTGACAGGTCGCAGGTTCGAATCCGGGGAGAGTGTGGATGAGCTCCCTCTGTCAGCTCCAGCTCCCCATGTGGGGAGATGAGAGAAGCCTCCCACGAGGATGGTAAAACATCAAAACATCCGGGCATCCCCTGGGCAACATCCTTGCAGAGGGCCGATTATTTCACACCAGAAGCGACTTGCAGTTTCTTAAGTCACTCCTGACATGAAAAAACTCCCAATTTTATGTTGTTTTGGAGCAATTTTTGCACTCCCATCCAATTCCAAGCCTTTCTCCAAATTGACCGGACTCTTGTCACTACTCCTTATGAGGAAAAGTTTGTACTGTTGGACCTCCACAGGTTCTGCATCCATGTATTCAACCAACCGTGACTCAAAAATATTAGAAAGAAAAATCTAGCACTCATTTGAGTTGTTTGCCATTTTATATAAGGGACACAATTTTACTATTGCATATACTGGAACTTGACCATCCATGGATTTTGGTATCCATGGTTGGCGCTAGAACCAAACTGTGGTGGATACTGAGAATTCACTGTACGGACTGAAGGGTGGCGTCTAGAGGTCTAACTTGCTTCTTGCATATCTTGCAGAAATCTGTCGCTGCTGGTGCAGTGGACAGACTGACAGACACCAGCAAGTACACAGGATCGCACAAAGAGCGTTTCGATGAAAGTGGCAAGGGCAAGGGGATAGCTGGGCGTGCCGACTTGGCTCATAACACCGGCTACGTTGGAAACTACAAGGGAGCTGGAACCTATGACAAGTCCCATTAGGGGTGGATGGAGATGTGCCATGCCTCCTGAGGACCTGCCTGTCCCTCTTGGCCATGGGAGGGGAGGACAATAAAACACCGCTCTGACTCATTGCTTTCTTGTGTCTCTCTCTGGCATCTCAAAGAGGAAGCGCTCTTAACGTCCACCTCACCTTCAAAGCCCCACCTAATATACTCATGTCTTGATTTGTGGTGCAAGGAAAATCCACATCATGTTTTAGTTTGTTATTTTGAATGTGTGCCTTCAAATAATTTCTGATTTATGAAGACTCTGGGGAGTTTTCTTTGGAAGATTTGTTCAGAGGGAATTGGCATTTGCCTTTCTCTGGGATAGAGAGTATGACTTACCCAAGGTCACCCAGTGGGTTTCTGTGATTGAGCTTAGCCTCCTGCAGTCCTAATTCAACTACCAAACCACAACACCACATCTCTGCGTCTAACTGTAGTTGGATTTGTTGGGAATCAAGAACTGTTAGGCTCAGAAATAATCCTCACTTGTGGGTGATTCCACAAAAATATAGCAGAGTGCCAGAAGAACAGTTCATTACCAGCAGAAGCTTACATGCAAAGAGCAAGGATGCTTTCCATTCAACAGGATGGAACAGGATTGCAGATCCACAACTTCATAGGTTCTAAAAATATGTTTATTTAAGCCATTATGGATAGGAAAGGTTCTTGGAGCTGACTAGCTTCACTGAGCTATCTTCTAAGAAAAAGAAGGAAAAATAACAAAATAGCCATATCTACTACATCTTGCCAGGACAATGGCAAGGTGCCTCCTCACTGTAGGAGAACAAATGGAAGAGACACCCAGAAAATGGAGATAGGCTATAAAAATACCTTTAAAGAGGAAATTACATCTTCCCTGAAGAGATCACATTGCTAAGTATTCAAAGGGGGAGGAGATAGTGGCATGCAGGATGAGCAAGACAAATCCCTTCTAAGCCCCTTCTTGAGACAGACATGAAAAAGGAACTTGGGGAAGGAATCTCTCATTCTAATCTATCTAGCCAACTACTCATTGAAGGCTGGGGACTTGGGCAGTCAGGAATGAAACCCAACACGATTACAATTTATGTGGTCCTTCAGGAAATTGTCCATGATGTTTTTTAACCCCTGTTCTCAAAATCTGTAGACCATATCACATTGGCTCTTGGAATATTTTATTTACTTGCACCCAATTTCTTTTCAATTCCAAAATAAATCACGTACAGGGGGTTTGTATGAGTTGGCTGTGAAATCTTTAGAAACCTTGACCCAAAAAGTAGTACAGTTTTAAAGATACCATTTGCAAGGTGTTGGCAGTCTGCCAGAACTTGTTGTGTATCTTTAAGCACTTCTGGCTTTTGGTGACCCTAAAGTGAACCTATCATGGCGTTTTCTTGGCAAGATTGATTCAAAGGAGGTATACGTTTGCCTTCCTCTCAGATTGAGAAAGGGCAACTTGCCCAAGGTCAACCATGGCCAAGCAGGGATTCAAGGCCTCGCCTCCAGAGTAAAAATAAATGTACCATGCACTATACCACACGGGCTCTTCTGCTAGACCTGAGGGATATTAAAGATTGACTATGAATCCATGTGCATTTCTGATTATGAATATCTGTGCACTCTGAAGTCAAATTCCTAAGTTTTAATTGGGACTGATTTATAAATCATAGAATCCGAGTGTTGAAAGAGATCATATGGGTCATCTAGTCCAACTCCCTGCCATGCAGGAAAAACACAAAGCACTCCCGACAGATGGCCATCCAACTTCTGTTTAAAAGTCTCCAGGGAAGGCGTTTCCACCACACTCCGAGGCAGAGACTTCCACTGTTTAACAGCTTGTATGGTCAGAAAGTTCTTCCTAATGTTCAGGTGAAATCTCCTTTCCTGTGATTTGAACCCATTGCTCTGTGTCTTAGTCTCCAGGGTAGCAGAAAACAAGCCTAATTCCTTATGACATCCTTTCATATATTTTAACATGGCTATCATGTCTCCTTCTCTTCTTCAGGCTAAATATACCCAGCTCTTTAAGCCACTCATATGGCATAGTCCTAGATCGTTGATCTTGTTAGTTGCCCTCCTCTAGACACATTCCAGCTTGTCAATATCCCACTTGAATTGTGGTGCCCAGAACTGGACACAGGTGAGGTCTGTCCAAAGCAGAACAGAGGGAGGGATGCAATAACTTCCCTTGATTTAGACCAGGGGTCCTCAAACTAAGGCCCGAGGGCCGGATATGGCCCTCCAAGGTCATTTACCCGGCCCTTGCTCAGGGTCAACCTAAGTCTGAAATGACTTGAAAGCACACAACAACAACAACAACAACAACCACAACAACCACAACAATCTTATCTCATCAGCCAAACGCAGACCCACACTTCCCATTGAAATACTAATAAGTTTATATTTCTTAAATTTATTCATTTAATTCATTTTAATTATTGTGTTTTTTGCACTACAAATATATGTGCAGTGTGCATAGGAATTCATTCATTTTTTTCCAAATTATAATCTGGCCCTCCAACAGTTTGAGGGACTGTGACCTGGCCCTCTGTTTAAAAAGTTCGAGGACTCCTGATTTAGACACTATATACATCTCATTGGTTTTTTAGCTGTTGCATCACATTGTTGGCTCATATTAAACTTGTTGTTTACTAAGACTCCAAGATCTTTTACACGTCAGGTGTCATCCATCCTTCATCTGATAGGTCACCCATCTTGTATCTGATACACTTGAACATGATTGAAGCTTTAAGGGCACGATCCAGAAAGCTTTGTATGTCAGTTCTTGTGCTTAAGGCACTACTTTTCTAAGTTTATTAGCTACCTGGCCAGGATGGGCAAGTTTTTGACCAGGAGAGAAGGACCTCATTAACCACCTTCCCCCAAATTACTGTAAGACAATCTAACTAGCCCTGACATAAAGTTCTGAATGAAAGATGATCCACTTCTGAGAACTCTATGTGGAGTTGCCTTTGAAGACTGTTCGGAAACTTCAGTTAGTCCAAAGGGCGCCAGTCAGGCTACTTACTGGAGTGACATACAGGGAGCATACCACCCCCTTGCTGTGTCAGCTCCATTGGCTGCCGGTCCACTTCCGAGCACAATTAAAAGTGCTGGTCTTGACCTATAAAGCCCTATACAGTTCTGGCCCAGCTTACCTGTTCGAACGTATCTCCCTCTATGTCCCACCTTGCAGTTTAAGATCCTCCAGGGAAGCCCTGCTCTCGGTCCCACCAGCCTTGCAAGTGCGCTTGGTGGGGACAGGGACAGGGCCTTTGCGGTGGTGGCCTGTGGAACTCGCTCCCCAGCGAGATCAGGTTGGCGTCTTCCCTCCTTTCTTTCAGAAAGAAGGTTAAATCATGGTTCTGGGACCAGGGCTTTGGACCGCAAGCATGACAGCACTTTGGATGTTGACTCAGACTGGAATTGGCTATATGTATCGATGACAATGTTTTTAATGTGTTTTTAACTTAATGTTCTATTTACTGTTTTAAACTGTTGTTATATTTGTTTATATTTGTATTATCTTGTGGCATCGAATTGGTGCCGGTGTAAGCCGCCCTGAGTCCCCCCTCAGGGGTTGAGAAGAGCGGGTTAGAAATGTGGGAAATAAATAAATAAATAAATAAAGTGTGAGTTATGTATCAAGACTGGCTCAACAATTAGACTGAGCAAAGGCTTTGATTGCTGGAGGGGAAAACTGTGCTACTGGCCTTGCCCTCTTCCTTCCAAGATGCTTTACCATCTTCAGATGTGGTGCACAATACTGTCCCATCACTGACATAGAAGAAATATTCGACTGCCTGTACATTTGGCTTCTGTACCCGGAACGGGAAGAGGTCCCATTTTGTTCATTGCCTTCAGCAGTAACATGTTTGCAACATGTTACTGGGTGAGGGCATTACACAGGTAGTGGTACATGGTCCAAAGTGTTATAGAAGGTGTGTTAATTTTGATAAGTACATTCTAGCCCACAGGATAAAGAAGGGATGAGCAGTTTGTGTATTTGATCTTTACTTGTTTGAACTTGTGAGGGCCTCTGTACTTTGCTCTGTGTGAGCAAACAGTGTACTGAAAAGTATCCTAACTTGTTTATTGTGGCTTGAACTTCAAAAAGCAAAGCATGAAATATACACAGTGGAAGTGAACTGGGAAATTTAGCTTCCTAGGTATTTCTGAAAACTTTGCCTCCTGGTAGATTTACATCACATTAATGGCTGCATTCTATTGAATATAGGATTTATACTGAGATGAGGAACTAGAACTCTGAATGAGAACTCCAAGTATCTCATAACATTACAGATTCTAGGATTCTACAGAACAGAACTATAATAGTTAATGTGGGAAACAAACTGCTATTTTGTTGTTTATTTCTTCAGTCACTTCTGATTCCTTGTGACCTCATTGACCGGTCCATGCCAGAGTTCCCTGTCTGCTGTCACCACCCCCAGCTCCTTCAAGGGCAAGCCAGTCCCTTCAAGGATGCCATCCCTCCATCTTGCCCTTGGTCAGCCCCTCTTCCTTTTTCCTTCCATTTCCCCCAAAATCATTATCTTCTCCAAGCTTTCCTGTTTTCTCATTATGTGGCCAAAGTACTTCATCTTTGCCTCTAATATCCTTCCTCCAGTGAGCAGCTGAGCATTATTTCCTGGAGGATGAACTGATTTGATCTTCTTGTGGTCCAAGGTACTTTCAGAATTTTCCTCCAACACCACAGTTCAAAAGCGCCTATCTTCCTTCGCTCAGCCTTCCTTATGGTCCAGCTCTCACATCCGTAGGTTACTGCGGGGAATACCATTGCTTTAACTATGTAGATCTTTGTTGTCAGTGTGATGTCTCTACGCTTTACTATTTTATCAAGACTGATCATTGCCCTCCCCCCAAGAAGTAAGCGTCTCCTGATTTCCTGTTTGCAGTCTGTATCTGCAGTAATCTTTCTGCCTAGAAATACAAAGCCTGTCACTGCCTCCACATTTTCTCCCTCTATTTGCCACTTATCAATCAGTCTGGTTGCTATAATCTTGTTTTTTATGTTTAGCTGCAACCCAGATTTTGCACTTTCTTCTTTCACTTCGGTTATATGGCTCCTCAGCTCCTCCTTGCTTTCAGCCATCAAAGTGGTATCATCTGCTTATCTAAGGTTGTTAAGGTTTTGTCCAGCAAACTGCTATAATCATGTAATTTTAAAGAGATCTTTACGCTCTTACTATTTCATTAGAAACATATTTTTAAAATGCCCTCATACTACTAAGAGTGCATCTACACTGTATAGTTATTGCGGTTTGATACCATTTTAACCACCATGGCTTTTTTGTGTGTGTGTCAGAAGTGACTTGAGAAACTGCAAGTCACTTCTGGTGGGAGAGAATTGGCTGTCTGCAAGGACGTTGCCTAGGGGACACCTGTTTGTTTTGATGTTTTACCATCCTTGTGGGAGGCTTCTCTCATGTCTCCTTATGGGGAGCTGGAGCTGACAGAGGGAGCTCATCCGTGCTCCCCCCAGATTCGAACCAACTACTTGTCGGTCTTCAGTCCTGCCGGCACAAGGTTTAACCCCCTGCGCCACCAACTGCTCTAGAATCATGTGAGCTGCAGATTGACATGGTCTTTAACCTTCAATTCCAAAGAGTGAAGGTGCCTCACCCAACTACAATTGGATTCAGCCATGTATCATAGGAATAGTCTCCAGGGCATAATAACAGGAAAGCTTTGCAAAATAGTCCTTCCACCAAGTACTATTTCTTTTTGAGGCTGTCTGAACCCAGGTATTTTGGCCGTGTACTTCCGGTAATGGCCGGCAGGGAGCAACAGTATGTCGCCAACCTTTTGTATACTTTGGAAATTTCGTCAGAAGCATGTTAATTCTAGACCTGGCATTTTGCATTAGGGCGTACCCACACCAGATGTTTTTTGTGGGGAAACAGCTGGCTCAGACTGAACATAATCTGAGTTTAGTGTCCACAATGAGAGTTTTGCTTCTACAGCTTTCCGCACTCATTTGGATCCATCAGGAGTTGGCTTCATATTTGGGCACAATCCACTGGGCTGGCAGAAGAAGACATATCCCTTTCTCCCAAAGGCAACCATCCAGTACCCTAAAATGGTTTCTGAGCAGTCAGGGGATCTACTGAACGGTATAACCAGGCTGGAAAGGGGATCCTGTAAAATCTAGTCCAAGTGAAACCCTCCTGGCCCAAAAAGGCGGATATTGGATCTAACCCAATGAAAGTACTTTTTGCTCCAAAACATTAATCTGTCAAGGCACCCCAGAGAATATTATACTTACATAAGCATGTGTAGCATCTTGGAGAACAGTGGAAGCAGGGAAGCAAAGTGTGGGGTAAGTGAGTCAGGCTTCCTACCCCCATCATTACAGTTTGGTCCCATATGTTTACTCAATATACAACAGAAGGATGCCTATAAGAAAGAGTCCTATTCTGAAGTCCAATGTATCTGGGGCTGCAGCCTTAAATGAGTTAGGAGAGGAATTATTGAATCCCAGTTGGCTTAACAATGAAAGGATTGGTATATCTTTGAAGATATTTTTGGTTCTGAGATTTATTTGGCCATGAGTCAGAATAAAGGGTAAAGATTTGTTTGTTCTTATGGTGAATGATAGCTTTAATTATCAAATGATTAATTCTCCTTGAAATATATCTATATTGGAGAATATGAAAATGTAGTTGACTTATGGCTTAAAAGTAGTTGATTAATGTTCTTGTGGGTTTTTTCGGGCTATATGGCCATGTTCTAGAGGCATTTCTCCTGACGTTTCGCCTGCATCTATGGCAAGCTTCCTCAGAGGGTGACCTCAGTGACCTGAGTGATTCCGGCCATGAAAGCCTTCGACAATAAGTTGATTAATGATTCAAACATTTGAAATCGCTGGTTAAGCAAACGTACCCAAAGGGTGCTCATCCATGCTTCTTCTTCATCCTGGAAAGAAGTGACGAGTGGAGTGCCGCAGGGTTCCATCCTAGGCCTGGTCCTGTTCAACATCTTTATTAATGACCTAGATCAGGCATCCTCAAACTGCGGCCCTCCAGCTGTTGGGCCTCCAACTCCCAGAAGCCCTAACAAGGTTGTTCAATTGTCAGGAATTCTGGGAGTTGAAGGTCCAAACAGCTGGAGGGCTGCAGTTTGAGGATGCCTGACGTAGATGAAGGCTTAGAAGGCATGATCATCAAGTTTGCAGATGACACCAAATTGGGAGAGATAGCCAAAGATCTTGGAGGTAAACACGAGCCTTTCCTCTTTCCTCCCTCCTTCCCTTTCTTCCTTCCATCCTCCCCTTCCACCCTTTTTTCCTTCCTTCCTTCCTTCCTTCCTTCCTTCCTTCCTTCCTTTTCTTTGTCTTTCCTTCCCTTTTTCCTCCCTCCCTCCCTCCACTCCCTCCCCTCCCTCCCATCCTTCTTTTCCTCCCTTCCTTCTCTTTCTCCTTTCCTCCTGGGGGATGTTCAGCCGGGAGAAGAGAAGCTAGAGGGGAGATGAGAACCTTTTAGTTCTTCCCTCCCTCCCTCTTTCCTCCCTCCTCCCCTCTCTCTTTCCTTCCACCCTCCATTCCCACCCTCCCTTCCATCCTTCTCTTCCTCCCTTCCTTCTCTTTTTCCTTCCTCCTTTCCTCCTGGGGGATGTTCAGCTGGGAGAAGAGAAGGTTGAGAGGGGACATGACACATGAGAACTATATTTCAAGATTTTAAAGGGTGTCCCATTGAGGAGGAGTCAGAAAATTGGCTTTCTGCTGCTCTAGAAACCAGGGCTCAAGGGATCAGTGGGTTCAAATGGCAAGGAAAGATATTCAACTGAAAAGGTTAGGAAGAACTTCCTGGAGAGTAGTATAGGTTGCCTCGGAGTGTGATGGACTCTCCTTCTCTGGAGGCTTTCCCGCAGAGACTGTCTATTAGGAGTGCTTTGATTGTGCCTCCCTGCCTGCCAGGGGGTTGGACTGAAAGGCCCTTGGAGTCTCTTCCAACTTTAGGATTCTGTATCAGGTGTAGTCAATAAGGGGTCTAATGGATACACTTTTTCTCTCCCATCCACCATCTCATCCTGACGAAGACCAACCTTTTTGGGTTCCAAACGTCTTTCCTTCACTTTCTGTCTCCAAAAGAGAAGAGGAAGGGGAGGAAAGGGCAGGGAGGGGACTTGAGGAGAACCCCGCTCCAGCCCGCCATGTGGCCCCAAGTTAGAAAGTTTGCCCATGCCTGCTTTAGAGTATTTAGACTGCAGTTGGTTATATATAGATATAGATGTATATTAAATACTTGTATCAGGAGGCAGATCTGCATTAGGATATGCATTTAGCCCTGATTCAGGACAACCAGTGACGTGGGTCTTGGGAATAGAGCTATGACTCGACTATGCCCAAATCAATGTGGTTAGGCTTATTTATTTCAACAGGGAGTGCATTAGATTTCCTTGTTTTGCCCCAGCTAGTCACATGCAACTACACCTGAGAGGAGTTGGAGTGGTCACAGGAGTTGGAGGCCAAACTTGTTTACCTGATGACCTAACTCAAAATGCCTATGAATAGGCTTGGAACTGGGTCTCAGCAGGTCCCATGGCTCTGGCACCAGATGATGTTGATTTTGCATTCCAATCTCAGCTCTTCGTGTTGCTGCCTTTTCAAACAAAAGACCTTCCAGCCTTCATGCTGAAGTGGAGACAAGGACCCATATTCTGTTTATAGTGGAAACATTGGACACAGTCACATGGTCCCAAGCTGGGCTGTGGGCCCAGAGCTTTGGAGAGACAGGTTAAAAACTTCCCCATTCCACCAAGATGGATACGTCTTTTGTTCCTTTCGACCAACAATAAGAGGCTTTGACCCTCTTTCTATTTTTTGAGGGGAGGGGAGGGGAGGACTTGGCAGGATAAGTGGCTGTTTTGGTCTTGGAGCTGTTGCTGGCTCAAGATGGCGAAGGATAAAGACTTGCTTTTTTGGCTCTGAATAAAAGGTCAGCCCCACTGGGAGGAAGCCTCTGATAGAAAACAGTTCTGTCAGGGGAATTCTGCTTAGAGAACGCCTTGTAAATCCCTTCTGTAGGTGCATATTCTGGAGCCTCTAATACAGTTTCTTAACCTAGGGGTTGGGACCCCTGGGGGGTCATGAGGAGGTGTCAGAGGGGTTGTCGAAAACCATCAGAAAACACAGTATTTTCTCTTAGTTATGGGGGTTTTGTGTGCAAAGTTTGGCCCAATTCTACCATTGGTGGGGTTCAGAATGCTCTTTGATTGTAGGTGAACTATACATCCCAGCAACTACAACTCCCAAATGCCGTGGTCTATTTTTCCCAAACTCCACCAGTGTCCACATTTGGGCATAGTCAGTATTTGTGCCAAGTTTGGTCTAGATCCATCAATGTTTCAGCCCACAGTGCTCTCTGGATGTAGGTGAACTACAACTCCCGAACTCAAGGTCAATGCCCGCCAAACCCTTCCAGTATTTTCTTTTGGTCATGGGAGTGCTGTGTGCCAAGTTTGGTTCAATTTCATCATTGGTGGTGTTCAGAATGCTCTTTGATTGTAGATTAACTATAAATCCCAGAAACTACAACTCCCAAATGACAAAATTAATCCGCTTCAACCCCACCAGTATTAATTTGGGCAAATTTGGTCCAGTGAATATCAGATATTTACATTATGATTCATAACAGTAGCAAAATAACAATTATGATGTTGCAACCAAATTAATGTTATGGCTGGGAGTCACCACAACATGAGGAATCGTATTTAGGGGTTGCGGCACTGCTCTAATACATAATCCTTTCTCAGAATCTGCTGCTTCGTTATGTGGAATGGGAGCAGAATTCTGGATGTTTCCTGCTTTTTAGAACACTCACTTGCTTTGTTGTAATAGTGTGCCTTCAAGCTGACTCTGATTTATGGCAACTCTATCCTACTTTTTTTCTTGGAAAGATTTATTCCCAGGAAGCTTAGCAATGCTTTCCTCTAAGGTTAAGGCTATGACTTGCCTAAGATTAGAGTTTGGACTTCAGTGGGATAAGGGAGGATTTGAACAATCCTAGTCCCACATGTAAACCAGAACAAAATAAAAATCACTGCATGTAGTTTGTTCCTCTCTCTCTCTCTCTCCATTTTCTGTATATAGGGAAATATATATGGAAAGCATTTTAAAAAGACCTCAACCCATCCACTTCTAAAATTCACCAAATTTCAGTATATTATCATTCCTGTTTATGTCTGTATGGCGATGTTCCAGAAGCATTCCCTCCTGACATTTTGCCCACATCTATGGCAGCTTTCTGCCTAGGGAAATCCTTTGTTGGGAGATGTTAGCAGGTCCTGATTGTTTCCTGACTGGAATTCCCCTGTTTTGTTTTGTTTTTAGTTGCTCTTTATTTACTTTCCTGATTTTGGATTTTTTTTAAAATACTGGTAGCCAGATTTTCTTCATTTTCATGGTTACCTCCTTTCTGTTGAAATTGTCCACATGTTTGTGGATTTCAGTGGCTTCTCTGTGTAGTCTGACATAGTGATTGTTAGAGTGGTCCAGCATTTCTGTGTTCTCAAATAATATCCTGTGTACAGGTTGGTTCATCAAGTGCTCTACTATAGCTGACATCTCTTTTTGAAGTAGTCTGCAGTTCCACAGATATATAAACCTCACTTGACCTAGTTTCCAACAGACTTCACCACCTCTAAAGAGGCTTGCCATAGATGTGGGTGAAACGTCAGGAGAATATGCTTCTGGAACATGGCCATACAGCCCAGAAGCATATTCTCCAGCAACCCAGGAAAGTAGTTACTTCAACTCTCAATTTGGAGGCATAATAAAGCATTCTGTGATGAAACTATTTAGGGCTCTCCTTAAGTGATATTATTTTTTTCTTATCTCTATAGTAATGTCAACACTTAATGTTTTTTTTTTCTTCAGGAGTGACTTGAGAAACTTTATTGGCCATCTGTAAGGACGTTGCCCAGGGGACGCCTGGATGTTTTGATGTTTTTACCGTCCTTGAGGGAGGTTTCCTCTCATGTCCCCATAAGGGGAGCTGGAGCTGACAGAGGGAGTTCAACCCGCTTTCCCCAGATTCAAACAAGGGCTTAACCCAGTGGTTCTTAACCTGTGGGTCCCCAGGTGTTTTGGCCTACAACTCCCAGAAATCACAGATGTTAGGATTTCTGGGAGTTGAACCTGGGGACCCACAGGTTGAGAACCACTAGTTTAACCCATTGTGCCATTGGGGTTATGCTTAGAAGACGTTACGTGTTTTGTAAGAAGTCAGATTGTGGCAGTTCATCAATGACCCAACTAGGGGACCAATGGGAACTTGGTAAATCAACTTCCCATGTATTCAACAAGGCTACTTGAGCTGGAACTACCAACTGGATATAAGTTCCTTATATTTATTTATTATCACAATCGTATGAAAGAAAAAGAAGCAAAAACTCATTCCTCTCTAGAGACTTTATTGTTAAGAGTTGGGATTCACCATCCACGGCTCTGGGGGGAATAAAACAGAGCTCACACATTCTCAAACACAACAGGATCCCATGATATGCGGGAGTCAAAATTCCATTTCAAACAATGCCCCTCCGTCCAGGAAACTGAGCTATCAACACCCAGTTCCTATTCAGAGTCAACAAGGAAGTAACGCGACTTTCCAGTGGACCATGATATTCCATGCTTGAGAAAGTGATGCGGGATCACTCCAAAGTTTACATGCAGAATACCTTCCTTTATAGCTGGTCCAGAGAAAATATATTACCTTGTTTTGAATCCCTTGTTCTTTTGAGATCAACATGGCAAACACTATCTAAACATTTTTAATACAGCCAGTAACATTCAGAGAACTGATACAGTTGGAATCCCGTTTACAGAAAAAGCTGATGCAAGTGCACCCTCCACGACACCATGAGAGCCCTGCTCAAAGCCAGAAGCTGGAGCCCATTACAGTCAGCGCGTGTTGTGAAATTCACGGCTGATGACGGTCGGAGTCTCCTCCACACATCTCATTACACGAAGCCAGTATATAATCATACAGACCGTTGCCTGCTGTGCTGGCACAGTTGCGACAAGACAAACCGTCTCAAGCCACGAGCCTTTCTCCCACCCTGGCCTTCCTCCAAGAGGAACGATCCCACCCTCCCCGATACCCCCCAACTCCCCAATTTCACCCTCACCCAGCCTCCTAAATGCCCCTAATCACCCAAATCACTCGCTGTCTTAGCAGGAACTGTACATGCACACCACAAAGCGGCTACCATCTATGACGGGTTAGTTTCACTAGGGGCAGGGAGAGGAAGGAGAACGAATCGGAAATGCAGCCCTTGGTTACGGAGGAATATATGCATGGAAGAGGAGAAAGAAATTCCAAATAGGGGTGAAATGGAGGGTCAGTGTCTTTCAACGCAAGAGTGCAGAGATTGTCTTAACCCTGAGAAGGAACTAGAACCTTCTAGTATAGGCCGAATGATGGAAGACGTGGGAAATGAGACCAAAACAGGTCTGAGGATACAAAGGTATGGTGAGGATGGGGTGCAGGATGACGACAACTCCCGTTTCAGGAGCACGATGTCGGCACGAGAGTAGCAATGCAAGTGCTCTCAGGGGCTTGTGCGTCTCTCGTGTGAGATTCTGCTTTTGGCTATGTACATTCCAGAGGGGGACAAAGAGAGCGATAAGCAAGGCAATCCAATGCCCATCCAGGCTACTCCAAAGAACTCCAGGCTACTCACTCGGAATTCAAGAGGGAGGAACAATGGTTAGTTACGACTTGGACAGAAAACAAAAAACCCAACAATATAATCCAAATCTCCCTTTGTTAAGAAAACTAACTGTGCAAATAGGGATGGAGGAGAAATTCAAAATAAGTGCTTGGGGGGGTCTAACAGTTTAGACAATTTTATAGTACTCAACCCATATCTCTTTAGGTGCTGAGGGTCCCTAAAGAATCTGGAGGCTGACTCTAGTTTTAGGTTACGAGAGAGAGAGAAGCAGACAGGGTTGGCGAGGGAGGTGCGTATGTGTTGGGTGAGAAGGATGGGATGGGAGGGGGTGGAGTTAATGTTTGTTTTAAAAAGTGTAAAACTGCATCCCATCTGGGCCTCCCTGGATGTTTAGTACCGTTAGGGGAGATCATCGCATGGCCCAGTGGCCGGAGTGCACTGTGGGATAGCAGAAGTCCTGTTCAGAGGTGGGAGGCGGTCTTGTCCTCTGGCCCGGCGCTCAGCAGGACACCTCCATGGTGGGGGCCGGGGGCTGCGGTCCCCCCGCCTCGCTGCTCTGGGACAGGGTGCGCGAGCGGGAGCGGTTCCCGTCCCCCGAGGCGGCGCTGGACAGAGAGGCGGTGCGTGAGCGAGACAGGCGGGTCATGCAGGACGAAGCCACTGTGGGAAAGAGGAAAGAGTCCGAGTCAGATAAACCCTTCTGCAAGCGCTATAGTCCATTCTCAAAGAGTTGCTGTGAGTTTTCTGGGCTGTATGGCCATGTTCCAGAAACATTCTCTCCTGACGTTTATGCCCACATCTATGGCAGGCATTCTCAGAGGTTGAGGGTTTTCCAGGCTGTATGGCCATGTTCCAGAAGCATTCTGTCCTGACGTTTCACCCACATCTATGGTAGGCATCATCAGAAGTTGAAAAGACTGTTGGAAACTAGGACAAGTGAGGTTTATATATCTGTGGAATATCCAGGGTGGGAGAAAGAACTCTTGTCTGCTTGAGGCAAGTGTGAATGTTGCAATTGGCCAGTCTGATTAGTATTGAATAGCCTTGCAGCTTCAAACCAGACTGCTTCGTGCCTGGGGGAATTCTTTGTTGGGAGCTGTTAGCTGGCCATGACTGTTTCCTGATGTTTCTTGTCTTGCATTCACCTGTTTTCTGAGTGTTGTTCTTTATGATTTTATGATTTTGGAGGGTTTTTTTAAATACTGGTAGCCAGATTTTGTTCATTTTCATTTCCCTTTTTGTTGAAATTATCCACATGCTTGTGGATTTCAATGGCTTCTCTATGTAGTCTGACATAGTGGTTTTTAGAATGGTCCAGCATGTCTGTGTTCTCAGATAGTATGCTGTGTCCAGATTGGTTCATCAAGTGCTCTGCTATGGCATTGTAGCTTCAAAGCCTGGCTGATTGCTGCCCGGGGGGATCCTTTGCTGGGAGGTGTTAGCTGGCCCTGATTAATTCTCGTCCGGAATTCCCTGGCTTTTTTAGTGGGCTGTTTATTTAACTTTCCTGATTTTATGTTTCTTGATTCGCACCCAAACACGAATCAAGAAACATGAAAGGCACTGCAGACTAGTTTAACCAGAAAAGTCAGTCATAGCAGAGCACCTCATGAACCAACCCGGCATATTATTTGAGAACACAGAAATGGTGGACCACTCTTAACAACCACCATGTCAGAGAAGCCATTGAAATCCACAAGCATGTGGACAATTTCAACAGAAAGGAGGAAACCATGAAAATGAACAAAATCTGGCTATCAGTATTTAAAAAAACCTCTAAAATAAGGATAGTAAACAAACAGCAACACTCAAAAAGCAGCGGAATCCCAGATAATAATCAATCAGGGACAGCTAATACCTCCCAACAAAGGATTCCCCCAGGCAGCAACTAGCCAGGCTTTGAAGCTGCAAGGCTATTCAGTACTAATCAAAGTGGTCAATTGCAACATTCACACTTGCCTCAGGCAGACAAGTTCTTTCTCCCACCCAGGACATTTCACAGATATATAAACCTCACTTGCCTCGTTTCCAACAGACCTCACAACCTCTGAGGATGTCTGCCATAGATGTGGGCGAAACGTCAGGAGAGAATGCTTCTGGAGCATGGCCATACAGCCCGGAAAATTCACAGGACCCCAATAGGCTGTTAGGAATTGTGGGAGTTGAAGTCCAAAACACCCGGAGGGCTGAAGTTTGCCCATGCCTGGTTCAACATCATGCCCACTTCTCAGCAGTTGTATCCATATGAATCATGCTCCCCAATGACACACCCAAGATGCATGTAGGGTGCAAAACCTACCATCTACACACTATTAGGTCATTTCCATAAAATGTTAATGATGTGAGCAATTTTATTTTGGAAGGCAAACCCAGGCTTCCGATGGTGCCGAGCCAGGAGCTGTATGAGATCATACAAAGGCCCGCCATCAGCCTTCGTGACGTAGGTGCACAACTAAAATCCAAATAAAAACACCGCAAACAGCTATGTGTGTCGTAATGCGGGGTTGTGCACACAGGAGTGAGGGAGTCACAGGAAAGGGGTGAGCAGACATGTTGAGGAGAGAGTGTGTCAAAAGGATTATGGGTGACGGGGAGGGGGAATTACCACAGAAGGTACCTGACCCCTGACTCAGTTTCTTGTCCAGTACATGAGGGACTGAGGAGAAATAGGAAAAGAGACCTCAGTCTGGAATGGTGGGGAGTTCCTTGGGGATGAAAATTCACTACTGTTCAAGGATTTGGCCAGAGCTTTTGGAGGTCTTTGGGAATTTTGATGATATAAGATGAGGTCTTCGGAAAGATGATGGGTCAGAGATACTCTTTGTGTTACGAGGGTTGAATGAAAAGTAATGCTTCCACCTTCATAACTCCTCAACAGATGGCAGTACTGGTATGAGGAAGGTACTGGCTTGTTCAGTAGACTCTCCTCTACAGTTCCATTTTGGTAGGAAACCTTAGCATTGAACGGTTGTGTTGTTAAAGTGAGAAGTAGGGAACCCTGCGCAGACGGTCGGTCAATGCGACTTCAGCAACGTGCAGTCATTGAATGCAAGCTGTTTATGGTGATTGTGTTGATATGAGTACTGTGAGTCGTTTGCATTCTCTGATGAATCTTCTTTGGGGTGACACCTTCTGCTGTCAAAAATTCAATGACTGCACATTGCTTAAGTTGCATTGACCGGCCATCTATGCAGGGTTCCATACTTCACACTTTAACAACACAACCGTTCAATATTAAGGCTTCCTGCCAAAATAGAACTGTAAAGGAGAGTCTACTGCACAAGCCAGTACTTGCCACATACCGGTTCTGCCATCTGTTGAGGAGTTACGAAGGTGGAGGCATTACTTTTCATTCAACTCTCGTACTACAAAGGATTTGGGGACGGTGGAGGGGATTATACTAACTAGATTCAAGGCTGAGCCAAAGATTCAAGGTTGATTGCCAAACTTACCTTTAGATTTCCCCTCTACAAAAGCAAGAACCAAGAAGTCCTAAATTTTTGGGCATCATCACCTAATCTAGTTGGACGGTGTTGGTTGTAGGTGGGTACAATAATCATGAGAACACCAAGGAATTTATACAGAGACATCTGTCTGTTTTGGGATATGTAAGTACTTCATCACACTAGAGATTGAATCCTCTTTCAATTTGGTTTCTGCATCCTGCAGAATTCTGGGACTTGTAGTTTAGGGAGGAGCCTTTAACAGCCTCACTACAAACCCTAGAATTCTGCAGAAGGAAGACATCAGATTTAAAGTGGATTCATTCTCTAATGCGATGAGATCCTAAAATGTACAGTTTTTTATTGTGTCAGAAGCGACTTGGGAAACTACAAGTCGCTTCTGGTGTGGGAGAATTGGCTGTCTGCAGAGATGTTGCCCAGGGATGCCCGGATGTGTTACCATCCTCTGGGAGGCTTCTCTCATGCTGGAGATGATGGACAGGAGCTCACTCCATCTCACGGATTTGAACCGCCGACATTCAGGTCAGCAGTTCAGCTAGTACAAGGGTTTAACCCTTTGCACCACTGCGTCTCCATGTACAGCTTAACTCCACCAATAATGCAGGCCCTTCATGGGGTGTAGAAGGGAGAACAGAGTTTCAGAGACAATACTCACTGTATCCCATGCCTTGCACAAAGTACTTGAAAGCCTCAGTCAGTTTACCAGGCTGAAAAAAAGAGGAAGAGAGGAAAGAAAGAAGAGAGGAAAATATCACAATTGTGCATATATTGGAAGTGTAGGAGGCAAAACAAAAAGGATAACCAAACCTTTCCAATTGTTTGTTCTGCTGTGTTTGCAAAATTTCCTCCCTCACACTTTTTCCAGGAACATAGACACAATGCAATTTTGGTTTTAAGCTTTAAAGATCTAGTATTTTGATCCAATTTACCATATATACTCGAGTATAAACCAAGTTTTTCAACTCTTTTTTAGGCTGAAGCCCCCTCCTCTCAGCTTATACTCAAGTCAAAGTTATTTATTATTTTACTGGGTTATTATTATTATTTTATTACATTTATTATTTTACTCTAATTATTATTATATTTATTATTTTACTATAATTATTATTATTATATTTATTATTTTACTCCATTATTATTACATTTATTATTTTACTTTATTATTACTGTTGTTTTTATTACATTTCCATTATTTTACTCAATTATTATTACTATGTTATTTATTATTTTGCTCTCTTTATTATTATTGGAAGGATACATAAGCACTTTTACATTGAAGGTTAGAATAATGGTTTAATCAGAGTTTGACAGTCTTATCTTAAATTATAGTTTTATGTAAATATTCAAAACTAATGCCTCAATTAATGCAATTTTATTGGTATCTATTTTTATTTTAAAATTCATCAGTAGCTGCTGCATTTCCCACTCTTGGATTATGCTCACATCAATACGTTTTCCCAATTTTTTGAGGAAAAATTGTGTGCCCTGACTTATATTTGGGTTGGCTTCTACTCGAGTATATTGGTAGTCCCTCTTTTTCCTTTTGTTTGTATTTTTAAAAAAACAAAATAAAATATTCTGTTCCAAAATATCAAATCATCTCTGTTTTTACTGTCTTTCTTAGGAACTCACTTCAGGCTTCCAGTTTGAGAAGCACTCAATTTGGCCAGGAACAAAAAATAATAAGGGGGAATCCTGGACCCACCAAAATGGGCAGGGGCTTCCTACAAATCGCAAGCTACGTATTTCCCATGTCTGACCTGGCAGAAAAAGAAATGATGTTAAAAAACATTTGTTCGCTTGTTATTTTAACAGCTTAAAAACATACAACCCAATAGTGTCTCAAACGTTCCTCTCGAGCCTTGGGTAATCTTACCTGGGTCAACTGTGGTTGTCCTCCTGAGTCTGCCATCTGAAAGGCAGAAAGAGAAGTCAAAATGGGCAGCACACAGCTGTTTTCTCTCTCTTTTTCTTTCTATTTAACTTATCTCTAGATGGTGTACTGGAATGATTGTTTGCAAGGCTGCAGATTCTATTAACTCAAAAGGAAATATAAATGATGAAAAGTGTTTTTGTGCATCTATGTGAGAAATATACCGATATAAAGAAAATCAACTCATTTGAGATGTGGTGCTGTAGGAGAGTGGACTGGTAAAAACAAAAGTAAATTCCTGAACTTAAACGCTTTCTAGTGCTTCATCACACTAGAGCAGTTGTTCTCAACCTGGGGTCCCCAGATGTTTTTGGCCTACAACTCCCAAAAATTCCAGCCAGTTTACCAGCTGTTTCATTCAACTCTCATACTACAAAGGATTTGGGGATGGTGGTGAGGATTATACTAACTGGATTCAAGGCTGATCCAAAGTAGATATGATTGCCACCATTACCTTTAGATTTCCCCTCTCCAAAAGCAAGAACCAAGAAGTTCTAAACTTTTGGGCACAATAAACCTTTGAGCACAATATTGGAGGTGGGTACAATAATCATGAGAACACAAAGGAATTTATACAGAGACATCTGTCTGTTTTGGGATATGTAAGTACTTCATCACACTAGAGATTGAATCCACTTTCAATTTGGTTTCTGCATCCTGCAGAATTCTGGGACTTGTAGTTTAGGGAGGAGCCTTTAACAGCCTCACTACAAACCCTAGAATTCTGCAGAAGGAAGACATCAGATTTAAAGTGGATTCATTCTCTAATGCGATGAGATCCTAAAATGTACAGTTTTTTTATCGTGTCAGAAGCGACTTGGGAAACTACAAGTCGCTTCTGGTATGGAAGAATAGGGAGTTGTAGGCCAAAAACATCTGGGGACCCCAGGTTGAGAACCACTGCACTAGAGAATGAATCCACTTTAAATCCGGTTTCTGCCTCCTGCAGAATTCTGGTGTTTGTAGTTTAGTGAGGCTGTTAAAAGCTCCTCCCTAAACTATAAACTCCAGAATTCTGCAGGATGCAGCAACCGCATTTAAAGTGGATTCATTCTCTAGTGTGATGTGGTCCCTAGAAGCCAAGATGACTAATTCAATGCTGTCATATTTTGGCCGTTTTATGAAAGAACATGACTCACTAGGAAAGGCAATAATCTAGTTAAAGTAGAAGGCAGTAGGATAAGAGGAAGGTCGCATTGCAGGTGGATAAACTCAATTAATATTGAAAATAGCAATCTTCTGAAGCCTCCATTAGTTATTTATGTATATAATTACTTACTGTATTGTATGTGTGTATTGGTTTGCAATTTTACCTAACGTCTTTATTGTTGGGGGGGCTGCAGAACATGTGACCAGGTTTGAGCATGTTCAGGACCTGGGACACCATTTTAGATCAAAGGCAAATATATTTTAAATGGAGAATAGATGTTTTTGGGCACCTAAAGGGACACTTTTGAAACTCTGCTGAATATATATTTTTGTGCATTGGCATGCTCTTAACAGTTCAAAGACATAACTACATATATTAGTTTAACAGCTGAGAGACCTAGTTGACTTTCATGAATGCTGGTGAACATCGTTTTTCAAAAGGCCGTGATTTCTAACAAGGTCATGCCTTTCCTGTGATCAGTGGTTTTTCAAAAAGGTTATGCATCTCATTTCCCAAATGGTTATGGAGATTCGCATTTCCCAAAAATTAAGGAAGCCATGTCTCTGAGTCTGTAAGAACTGGACAGGGCTATTGGGACAGGGTAATGTCCTGCATTCATAGGATGGCATAAGTGCTGACTTGAAATTAGTAAACAACAACAAATGTGTATATGAAAGAGAGAACACAAGACAGAAAAGAATGGAGGCAGGGAAACAAATTGGGCGTGAAAGTTGCTCCATTTTGAACTCAGATAAAATCATAAAAGCTTCCAGTCTCTCAAAAAAGATATAAAACACACAGTTTTCACTCCAATGGGCAAAAAGATATACAAAGTGAGTATTAAAAGAGAGGGGTTGACACCAAATAAAGTATCTATGGCAAGCATTAGGGATCATAAAGCTGAAATTCTGGGGCTGTTAGACCATATCTAAGAACTATTGACAGAAGTGTAGGAGGAAGACGACAGGCAAAAAACAACGTTCAAGAATGAAAGGTTGAGGCAAGGCTAAAGGAAGTGAAGGGTTAGATCAGGCTTTCTCAACCTGGGGGTAGGGACCCCTGCGGGAGTCGTGAGGGAGTGTCAGAGGGGTCACCAAAGACAATCAGAAAACACAGTATTTTTTGCTGATCATGGGGGTTCTATATAGGAAATTTGGCCCAATTCTATTGGTGGGGTTCAGAAAGTTATTTGATTGTAGGTGAACTACAAATCCCAGCAACTACAACTCACAAATGTCAAGTCTATCTTCCCAAACTCCACCAATGTTCACATTTGGGCATATTGAGTATCCGTGTCAAGTTTGGACCAGATCCATCATTGTTTGGATCCAGAGTGCTCTCTGGATGTAAGTGAACTACAACTCCAAAACTCAAGGTCAGTGCCCACCAAACTCTTCCAGTATATTCTATTGGTGATGGGAGTTCTTTGTGCCAAGTTTGGTTCCATTCCATTGTTGGAGTTCAGAATGCTCTTTGTAGGTGAACTATAAATCCCAGCAACTACAACTCACAGATGATAAAAATCAACCCCCCTCCACAACACCACCAGTATTCACATTTGGGCATATTGGGTATTTGTGCCAAATTTCACCCAGTGAATGAAAATAAATCCTGCATATCAGATATTTACATTACGATTAATAACAGTAGCAAAATTACAGTTGTGAAGTTGCAAGAAAAATAATTTTATGGTTGGGGTCACCACAATATAAGGAACTGTATTAAGGGGTCACAGCATTAGGAAGGATGAGAAACACTGGGTTAGATGGACAGGTTATCCTTTGGGCAATTGTGAGAGGCACTACATACCTTGAGGAAAGAAGTCTGGGTTGGATCCAATTTGGAATTGCACTCCACCTGTTAGGAAAGAGACTGTATGAGGATCAAGAAAAATGTGCAGTGAGAGAGGCTGTGTCTTCTGTTAAACTGGAAAATAGACTATTGGCATCTCAGCAAGAGAGGAAGCCCAGGGCAATTCAATTCTGCAGAGCTTTTATTTTTTAACACTCACCACTGCATCTTCATGGGGCGCTTGATCTCCCACCACTAACATCACAGGACACCTGCCAGCATGAACAGGAGGGAGAAAAAGGAGACAGAAGGAGAAATCTGTTTAACAATGCAACTCAACTCTCCAAGTCAACAGCCTTAAAGTTAGGATTTTGAAGCCTAATCATAGTTATCTTGATACCCATCCTCGATGTTTACCTCCTTTTAACAGGGTATAGTTTATCGATGTTTATGAAGTAGTACTTGGATTAGCTTTTCAGGTGTGATGACTTTTTCCCCTTCATTTTTCCAAAGGGTTGAGTGGAGGCGGAATAGGGAACTTTAGCCATTAAATAAACACCAAGAGGGAGAAAGGCAGTTAGTGGCTCCATCTATGCTGCTATTTCTATCTCTGCTGACTTTTTCTGCATATTCTGTGAGTGAGCCATTATAGTTCACAGTAATGTCTTCTTTCTCCCATGGACATCGAAGAGGTAGCCACCTTAAGTCTGGTATGTATTCATTCAGCTTCTCTGGGTGTTGGAGCAGGAAAGCTAAGTGGTTTTCTAGAATTCTTCCACTTCATCCTGGAACGAAGTGATGAGTGGAATGCCATGGGGTTCCATCCTGGGCCCGGTCCTGTTCAACATATTTATTAATGACTTAGATGAAGGGTTAGAAGGCATGATCATCAAGTTTGCAAACGGCACCAAATTGGGAGGGATAGCCAATACTCCAGAGAACAGGAGCAGAATTCAAAACCATCTTAACAGATTAGAGAGATGAGCCAAAACTAACAAAATGAAGTTCAACAAGGACAAATGCAAGATACTCTACTTAGGAGAAAAAAATGAAATACAAAGATACAGAATGGGGGACGCTTGGCTCGAGAGCGGTACGTGTGAAAAAGATCTTGGAGTCCTCATGGACAGAAAGTTAAACATAAGCCAACAATGTGAGACGGCGGCAAAAAAAGCCAATGGGTTGGCCTGCATCAATAGGAATCTAGTGTCTAGGTCCAGGGAAGTCATGCTACCTCTCTATTCTGCCTTGGTTAGACCACACCTGGAATATTGTGTCCAGTTCTGGGCACCGCAACTGAAGAGAGATATTGATAAGCTGGAATGTGTCCAGAGGAGGAAGACTAGAATGATCAAGGGTCTGGAGTACAAGCCCTATGAGGAGCAGCTTAAAGAGCTGGCCATGTTTAGCCTGCAGAAGAGAAGGCTGAGAGTAGACATGATGAGGGCCATGTATAAGTATGTGAGAGGAAGTCATAGGGAGGAGGGAGCAATCTTGTTTTCTGCTGCCCTGGAGACTAGGACATGGAACAATGGCTGCAAACTACAAGAAAGGAGATTCGATCTGAACATTATGAAGAACTTTTTGACTGTGAGAGCTGTTCAGCAGTGGAACTCTCTGCCCCAGAGTGTGGTGGAGACTCGTTCTTTGGAGGCCTTTTAACAGAGGCTGGATGGTCATCTATCGGGGGTGCTTTGAATGCGATTCTCCTGCTTCTTGGCAGGGGTTGGACTGGATGGCCTATGAGGTCTCTTCCAACTCTATGATGCTATGAATTCCTCACGCAGAACAGGATCTAGAAAAGCCAGGGCTGCTCTGCCTACAGTGCCTGCCAGAAAGGGAGACCTGGCAACTACCCCAATCCAACTTGCTGCATCAGCTGGGGCCCAGTCATTTTGCAAGAAGCGCTTCCTGAGGTTGCTCAGCAACCCTAGCATGCTTTCAATCCTCTCGTCCTGCGAGGTCAGCACAACCTGGCTCCATAGGCAAGATGCCAGGGATGTCAAACTTGGAAGAGTCCAGATTTTGCTCTGGAACCCCGCAACATGGAGAAAAATGGTCAAAAGAAAATCACAGCCAACACCTCATCAGGAACAGAGTTTTCTTTGTTGCTCTGATCACTACAAATAGAAATATGTTGGAGGTAGCACTTCTGCAACCTACATTTTAGGCACTAAGTATGCAAGAAGCAACACCAATCTTTTGCCTTGAATACTTTTACAGAACTTTCTGTACACTGTATAGTATTCTCCCTAAAAGCCAATATGACTAAACTGAGACTGTCATACTCTGTACATATCTTGGAAGACATAACTAACGAGAAAGGACAATAATGCTTGGTAAGGTCAAGGGAAGTAAGAAAAGTTGAACACTGATTTCCAGATGGATAGATGCAATCAGGAGCCTGCAAGAACTGAGAAGGGTGACTTGGAAATCTCTCATTCATTGGGTCACCTCAAGTTGAAATCAACTTGAAGGCAGTTAACATTAACAAACTTTATAGTGTGAGTTGGCCCAGACCACCCTAAACTTGGCAGAAGAACCAGGCTTGCATCCAAGTCCTAGAGAGACAAAAGCTTCTTTTCCCCTTTCCTCTAGATTCCAACAGCATTGCTGCTGTGAACTTGAGAGTGCAGATAATTTTAGTGTAACCTGTCAGTTTTTTAATATACATCCATCCATATATATAAGAACAGTTAGCAAATGGTTGCTGAAAGAAGGGAGTGTACAGGGGTGGGAAACCCATGGAGATCAGTAGAGGGGAATCAAGGGTAAAAACAAGCAGAGTTAGCTCTCATACAGGCTTATGTGGAATTACTTAGTGAGGTAGGTAGGCTTAACTTCGGAAAGAAGACCAAGAGGTGCCATGATAGAGCCGTATTTAAATATCCGAAGAAATGTAAAATAGTCTCTTCTGTTTCAGAGACTAGAATGTGAACTAATGGATTCAAATTACAGGCTGAGCATCCCTTATCCCATTCTTCTTTTGGAACATTTGCATACACACAGACACACAAATTTGCTTTGTTTTCTACTTGACATTCCTTTGGATATTCCTTGGGGATGGATATATATATATGGTAAAGATAAAGGTTTCACCCTAAAGGTTGTCCCCTTGTCCCCTGACATTAAGTCCAGTCGTTTCCGACTCTGAGGGTTGGTGCTCATCTCCATTTCTAAGCCGAAGAGCCGACATTGTCCATAGACATCTCCAAGGTCATGTGTCAGGCATGACTACATGGAGCACCATTACCTTCCCGCCACATTTGCATGTTTTCGAACTGCTAGGTTGGCAGAAGCTGGGGCTTACAGGTGGAGCTCACCCCGCTCCCCGGATTTGAACCAGCAATCTTTCAGTCAGCAAGCTCAGCAGCCCTTACTGCCATCGAGGGCTCCGCGCATATTCATATTTATATTATATTATATATAAAATCTTAGAGATGGGACCCAAGTCTAAGCATGACATTCATTCATCTTTCATATTCACCTTATACACAGAACGTGAAGGAAATTTCATACAATATTTCAAAATAATTTTGTGCATGAAACATAGTTTGTGTATACTGAACAAGAAAGCAAAGTTAGCACTATTTCAGCCACCCACAGGTACAGTTTTGGAGTATTTGGGATTTCAGAAATCTGGATAAGGAATGCTCAATCTGTACAAGAAAAGAGATTCCACCTGAACATTAGGAAGAATGTTTTTAATAAATGTTGACAGTGGGCTAGACCACCCTAAGGTTGGTGAACTTTGCATCTTTAAGCAGAGGATGGATAGGCATCTTTCAGCAGTGCTGCAGTTGTGCATTTTTGAATGGTAGGAATTGGAATGGATGGTCGTTGTGGCTCCTTTCCAACTCTAAAATTCTATGATTATATTATTCTTTCCCGCTTTAGCTTCCTTTCATGCCTGCAACAGTAGATTTTCCTGTCTGCTAACCCCAGAAAGCTATCAGTAAAACACACAACAGCAATGAAGGCTGGTGGAGGATTAGAAGTTGGTGAGGCCCCGACAGCTGCCCAAGATGTTGATCCTTGACACTGGCCCTGTAAGCAGGGATCAGTGCAAACAAAAACAAAAGCTCAGCAAGAGCAACAGAAGGTTGCTTGTGTCCAGACATAACTTAAGAAATCTCTATTTTTAGTCTCTATCCCTCTCCCAATATCTCCCGCTCAGTGTGCGACTTCTACCTCCCCTTTGCCACCCCAATGAGTTAGTTATTCACAAGGTCACACCTTTAATTTTGGATTAGTTAAACACGCAAGCATGTCCTTGGGGTTTTCAAAGTGTAAAAATGACTTTGAAAAATAGACTGGGTTTCTCACTAATTAATCCAAAACGCAATTAATTCAAACAGAAAAGGAGAAAAACGATGGCTGACATTGGTGTATGTCAAAAATCCCATTTCTTAGTTTTTCCTCCTAGGCATCCTGAATTATTTAATTTTAGATCTATGTATCTACCTACTTACCTATTAATGTGGAAATATGAAATATTTATGTACAGAGCTGCATACTTTCTAACTTGTTATTGTTCCTTTTAAACAACACACTCTGCCAATGTTATCAGGTGATAGTTTTCATCTTTGTACTGAACGAACCTTCACCTAAAGTATATCGAGCTGCTCTTAAAAGCGGAAGAGCAAGCCTGACCATTTTTCCTGGCCTTTTGGCAACTTTATGTACATCTTTCTAAAATGCTAGCCTCCAGTAATGAACAAGTATTAAATTGCTCCATTTTCAAGATGGAGCAACTCTTTTGTTTCTTCTAACAACATCCTTTTTGGATCAGTGCAGGAAACCACTCCGTTTTCAGTAGACATCTACAGAGTGCTGCCATCTAATTGTCTGGCAGGATTACTATGCCTTTAACACAATATGCAAAGGATGTGGCTTTGCCCAGCATGGAAAGGCACTGATGGAGAAAGATCCCCTATTGTGTATCTAAATCTCACTGGATTAATGCTATGTAGGCTGTGCTGCTGATAAAAGGTGGCAAATGCCAGAAGAATTGGAGAAATATGTGCACTCAACAGGAAGCTCAATGACTTGCTGAATGGGCACTCACTTGAAGGTGTGGTCTCCTCCCCGCTCCAAGGCCAGATCTCTGCGGCTGCAAGAGAAAAAGACAAGATTGGTAAGCATCTTTTTTCACAATCTTGCTTTCTTTAAGCAATCAGCTCCCTGAGTCCCTCTAGTTTCTCCCATAAAAAAACCATAACTATATATTCTATAGTTATTCCTCTTACTATCTAACTAAATAGAGTTGCCACTGGCTGAAGTTCTATGTATTTCTGTGCCTGGACATATGCCCTGCCAATTTTTTTGCCTTTCCGAAAGCTTGTTAAAAGAATAGAAACACCATACAAAGTCAAGCGCTGGCAGTTTTGCTTATTTGCTCTGTGTGTACCTGGTATTTCAATCTCTTCCCCCTCTGATGTCTGTTTCTGCACACAAACCATTTTCTGTTTCATTCAGACCTTAATTTTGTATCCCACTAAAATATATATTGTACATGATGTTTTGAGATCCTACATTCCCTCTGTGGAGTTCCACGTTCAACTCTGTGAATTGTCTCTTTTTGGAGACAAGATACAAGAGCCTATCTGTTAGACCTTTGTGTCTCATCCAAAATGTTCTCTTGCTACATAGCTGTCAAGCTTCTCCCAGATTACCCATGAGTGTACTTAGGGGCTGTGGAACTTAATAGGGATGGTGCAGTGATGATTTCTCTCAGAACTAAAAGAACCAGCAGCAGAACAGTTTAGAACAGCATTTCTCAACCTGGGAGTTGCAAGGAGGGTCCAGAAGGGGGTCCAAAGACAATCAGAAAACATATATTGGCAGCATCTACAACTCCCTAATGACAAAATCAACCCCCCCCCCCCCACAACCCCACCAGTATTCAACTTTTGGCATATTGGGTATTTGTGCCAACTTTGGTCCAGATGCATAGTCGTTTGGGTTCACAGTGCTCTCCAGAGGTTGGTGAACTACATCTCCCCTAAATCACTGTCAATTCCTCCCAAATCCCTCCAGTATTTTCTGTTGGTCATGGGGGTTCTGTGTGGGAAGTTAGTCCCAATTCTATCGTTGGTGGAGTTCAAGGGGCTCTTTGATTGTAAGTGAACTATAAATCCCAGCAATCACAACTCCCAAATGTCAAGTCTATTTTCCCCAAACTCCACCAGTGTTCACATTTTGGCATATTGAGTATTCATGCCAAGTTTGGACCAGATCCATCACTGTTTGCTTCCATAGTGCTCTCTGAATGTAGGTGAACTACAACTCCGAAACTCAAGGTCAATGTCCACCAAACCCTTCCAGTATTTTCTGTTGGTCATGGGAGTTCTGTGTGACAAGTTTAGTTCAATTCCATCGTTGGTGGAGTTCAGAATGCTCTCTGATTGCAAGTAAACTATAAATCCCAGGACTACAACTCCCAAATGACAAAATAGTCCGTCCCGTCCCCCCCACCAACCCCACTAGTATTCAAATTTGGGTGTATTGGATATTTGTTCCAAATTTGGTCCAGTGAATGAAAATATATCCTGCATATCAGATGTTTACATGACAGTTCATAACAGGAGCAAAATTACAGTTATGAAGTAGCAACGAAAATAATTTTATGGTTGGAGGTCACCACAACACGAGGAAATGTATTAAGGGGCCGTGGCATTAAGAAGGTTGATCATTCTCTAAACCACTGGTTTAGAGAATGATCCTAAGCAGGAAAGAGTTTCTGGGCAATGGACCTGTCCCATTCACTGGGACCTTCTTAGGAAGGAAGAGCTGTAGAAGTTGCACTGTTTCAGCAGGATCTTTCCTACACTTCCATGTCTTGGTCCTAGTTTGATACCTACTAGCAGTTCAACCATGATATACCCCTGCATTGGCCTTAGGTTGATGACCCCATTTAGCAAACACTGACCTGTTGTAACTGCTCCAGTAGAGTTGGATATTGGGTAAATTGGTTGCATGACTCAAAATATCCCGTTGTTGCTGCACCAGCTCAGTGTTCTTGGACAGTTCCTCCTGTGAATGAGCAGAGAAAGGGCGTTACTGAAACATATCAACCACTCTTCAGTTATAACAGTAGGCCCTCCACTTTTGTGGAATTTAGGGACCAGAATCACCAAAAATTTAAAAAACCCACAATTGTGGTGGAGGACATAGAGAAATACTCGTGCTAGGGAAGTGTTTGCTCTAGCATAACTTTATGGTCAACTTCAAGCCCAACTTGACCATAGTATTGACCTGAAGGATATAGAGAGTCCAGAGAAAACATATTAATCAAATCAGAAAATAGTTAGATCCACAGAAGTTAAACCCTAAAATGTAGAACAGTGGTTCTCAATCTGTGGTTCCCCAGATGTTTTGACCTTCAACTCCCAGAAATCCTAAGAATTGGGATTTCTGGGAGTTGTAGGCCAAATCACCTGGGGACCCACAGGTTGAGAATCACTGATGTAGAGGGCTGACTATACTTAAAGTTTAATTTGCAAATTTTCATCCAGCCTCATTAACTGTGCCTTAATACCATCCTAAGATTCAGAATTGTTGTGTAGCATCTTCTTTTATTTTTTGTTATTTTATTTTTTTGAAGGAAGCAATGCTTATTATCTTTGTGCTGTGTCGACCTCTGCTTGCTGACTTCTGAAAATCTGCCTGAAGGTGCAAGAAGAGTTCAAGGGCTCAGTCCCATCACTAGACAACTCTATTAACCTCCTTAAAGCATAGAAATGCCAAGGATGCTAAACAGGATCCCTCCTATGCCTCTCATATCACATATCTTGACAAATTCAAATTGATTTTTTGAGATGCTTTACTGGATGTCACAGGTCCAGTCAAATCACATTCTTCCAATCAAACTTCTCGTTATTTAGAGAAAGGAAAACTATCTTCATTCATTTCCATCAAATTTGTAAACAGACAGTGCTTGGGCCCTCGGGTTTAGCTGGCGACTGCTGAGACAACTCAAGCTGACATTGCAGAGTTCTCCTTTAATTAAGACAAATGCATCAATGTATAGTCAATCCTGTATATGCACAGGATTTCTACAGAAGTGGCAAAACCATGAAGATAAATACACAATTTTAACATTTCTAGGAATGTCTCGGTCCTCCACTGTAACCCTATGGTTGACTTCCACTGGAAATTGATAAAGAATCACATTGAATCACAATACCTACAGAAGTGTTCTCTCTAGAAATCTCTAAGTCTTCCAGTGCAATACTGGAAGACCTATAAATTCCTAGAGTGAACATAAACTAATCCACAAAAGTGAAACACACATGTGGAGGGGTGACTACACATCAAGCTGTAAGATAATGTTTCTCAACCTGGAGGTGTCAGAGGGGTCACCAAAGAACATCAGAAAACACAGTATTTTCTGTTGGTCATGGGGGTTCTGTGTGGGAAGTTTGGCCCAATTCTATTGTTGGTGGGGTTCAGAATACTATTTGATTGTAAGTGAACTATACATCCCAGCAACTACAACTCCCAAATGTCAAGGTCTATTTTCCCCAAACCACACCAGTGTTCACATTTGGGCATATTGAATATTCATGCCAAGTTTGGTCAAGATCCATCATTGTGTGAGTACACAGGACTCTCTGGATGTAGGTGAACTACAACTCCAAAACTCAAAGTGTATGCCCACAAAACTTCCAAAATTTTATGTTGGTCATGGGAGTTCTGTGTGCCACACTTGGTTCAATTCCATTGTTGATGGAGTTCAGAATTCACTTTGATTGTAGGTGAACTATAAATCCCAGCAACTACAACTTCCAAATAACAAAAAAACCCCCCCAACCTCACCAATATTCTAATTTGTGCGTATCAGGGATTTGTTCCAAAACTGGTCTAGTTAATAAAACACATCCTGTATATCAGATATTTACATACGATTCATAACAGTAGCAAAATTACAGTTATGAATCAGCAACGAAAATAATGTTATAGTTGGGGATCACCACAACATGAGGAACTGTATTAAGGGGTCATGACGTTAGGAAGGCTGAGAAACACTGCTTTAAGATGTTTTAGGCAACAGCCAACAAAGCTCAGTATGAGAGGCATACCCTCGCTCCTGTCTTTGCCACCCCGTTTGACATGCATGTTATTCTCCTGTTCAATGAACCTACCTGGCTGAAGAGATGTCCCACAATCATCTCAGGGATGGAGGATGTCAGGCCAGTCAGCTAAATAGCAAACACAAAATGAGATCAGAAGGAATGCAAAAAAGGGCACTATTTTGTATGAGTCAGATAGATGAATGCATGAGAAAAATTGAGATTTAGCTCATTTCCCAATAGCAAGGTATGGATCTTTGAGACATATTCAAGCCCAGAGCTTGGCTTTGGAACATAGAAAACATCACATAGAGGGTGCTTCCTAGCATTAGAGTATCTTTTCTTGCATCACTGAATTACTGGAAATTTATCTCTCAAGATTCAGAAACTGACTATATCTTCCATGAGAGAAGGATACTTGATACCACTTCAATGGCAATGAAGTTGTGATGAAGCAATGATACTTGCTTGATACCACGTCAAAGGCGATGGTTTAATGCTATGCAATCATGGGAGTTTTGTAAATAGTGCTAGGACCTCACCAAACTGCAGCTCCTGGGATTCCAAAGCATTGAGCCATGGTGACAAACATAATTCATTATATAGTTTGGATCAGGCATGGGCAAACTTCGGCCCTCCGGGTGTTTTGGACTTCAACTCCCACAATTCCTAGCAGCCGGTAGGAGGGCCGAAGTTTGCCCATTCCTGATACAGATGCATCCTTTGTTAAATATTTCCCAACCAACAATAGAAAAAAAGGGAATCCCAGCAGCTAGAAACTTGTCAGAGTAGAAGTTTCCACTAGCCTAGATTTAAGCATTAAACCGGGGGTCAGGGGGAAAAATTTGCAGACTGACCTGCTTTATCTTTTAAAAGTTTGAAGTTAATGAATATACACTTTTTTAAATTTTTGAGAAATATATTTGAATGAATAAATAAGACCCTGACCCTAATTTGGGCGGAACTGGAATAGATTTTTTTTTCATGTCAGGAGCAACTTGAGAAACTGCAAGTCATTTCTGGTGTGAGAGCATTGGCCGTCTGCAAGGACGTTGCCCAGGGGACACTGGATGTTTTACCATCCTTGTGGGAGGCTTTTCTCATATCCCTGCATGGGGAGCTAGAGCTGACAGAGGGAGCTCATCTCCCCGGATTCGAACCTGCAACCTGTTGGTCTTCAGTACTGTCGGCACAAGGATTTAACCCATTGTGCCACCAAAGGTTCCACTGGAATAGATTCACACACTGTACATTTGACGAAAGAGGTACAGATATTTTCCATCTCAGTCCACAATTACATCTACAGTGAACTATGAAAAATAACATTCAGATTTAATTTACACTATGTTCTAACGAAGTAATGATGTGTGCATGTGAGCAATGGCATTTTTTCTGCTTTGGGCCAGCGTGGCAAAACTGTCACCTTGCGGTCATCAAGGGGGAGCCATTTTTAGTAAGAGACAAGACAGGCAGCCCAGAGAAGACGGCTATTGATGCCTTGAGAGACAGAAAGTGTGAGAAACAGGAAAAGACAGCCAGAAGCACCGCTCTTGAAGAAACTGCCACAGCGTTTCCGGCCGAGGCTGAGGAACATGCCCTTTGGGAACTGGGGAGACTTTGTGAGCTGGGTTCACCAGCAGCTGATGGGCCAGGAGGTCAGCGAGAGGCAGCTGGAGGCAGCATACAATGGCTTACAGAGGAGCAAGAAGGCTGCAGAAAGCTGGAGGCAGGTGCTTGGGAAAATGACGAAAGGGCAGCGGAGAGGAAGCGGGGCCATTCCCTCAAAAACCAAATCCATAGAGCCTCTCGACTGCCAGAACCATTTCCAGCTGGTCTTTATAAGAACTGGATTATTTCACTTTTAAAATTGCTGTCCATGTTTGCTTCTCCCTCCTTATAGCTTCTTCCTTTGTGTTTTGTGGCTTTTTTATTTTTGCGTTTCTAAAATATTTTTGAGTCTCCTATAAGGAAGAGAAGGTGGGATATGAATACAAACAACAACAAACTGTAATCCTAGGGAGAAGGATGTTGTTTCACTTCACATATATAAAATGGTTCTGATATCCTTTTTGGCTGGAAAAGTAGGAGAGAAATGCTTTAAATAAGTAAAAATCCTGCAGGTCGAATTTTGGCAAAATGACAATTCTGGGAATTTTGGAAGGAATTTGGAAATGAGCCTAGCTTTGCATCAGGGCCAGATAAGTGCAATAACTAATAGTGATTATAAATCCATTGTATACAGGAGGTAGAGTCCCTCTTCGGGGGGAGAAGGAGGGGTATAAATATAGGAAATAAATAAAAATAGGTAAAAGGTAAAGGTTTTCCCCTGACATGAAGTCCAGTTGTGTCTGTCTCTGGGGGTTGCTGCTCATCTCCATTTCTAAGCCAAAGAGCCGGCGTTGTCTGTAGACACCTCCAAGGTCATGTGGCTGGCATCGGAGTGGTACCTATTGATCTACTCACATTAGCATGTTTTCAAACTGCTAGGTTGGCAGAAGCTGGGGCTAACAGTAGGAGCTCACCCCGCTCCCCAGATTTGAACTGGTGACCTTTCAGTCAGCAAATTCAGCATCTCAGAGATTTAACCCACTGCACCACTGGGGACTCCTGATACAGGAGGTACCAAGTTCAATTTCTAACTTATTTTGATGCATGATTGAAATAACAAAAAAAAAAACTGCTGCCAGAAGGTATATTATAGGTTGAACAGTCCATATCTGGAATCCGAAATCCAATTTTTTCCAAAATCCAGAAAACCATTTCCGGAAAGCATTACCAATAGTATAGGTTGAGCCTTCCATATCTGGAATTCTGAAATCCAAAATAATCCAAAACCTCAAATTGCTCATAACTTTGCTTTCTAATTATTCAATTGTACACAAACTTTGTTTCATGCACAAAATTATTTTCAGGCTTTGTGTATAAGGTATTTATCAGTGGTTCCCAACCCGTGATCCACAAGAATGAAAATATGATTCACAGCCTCACCATTACTACACCGTTGCCTCTGTGGCGAGCAGACAGCAACTACTGGATGGCATGTGTTCTGAATCAGAAACTAGAGCTGATGTGGTCTATCCAATGCAATTTTCTGAATCAGCAACCCAAATAATCAAACCAAATCTGAAGTTGACCAAAAATTGATTCGTAACCCTTTTGGTACTAATGTTGGAAAGTGGTCACTGGTTAAACTGGTCCCTGGTCAAAAAAAGGTTGGTAACCATTGGTATATATGAAACATAAATAAATCTCATAGATCAAAGATATCTCATTATGCCCATCGGTGCAAATGCAGGTATTCCAAAATCAGGTGGGGGGGGGGGAGGGGCCCTCACAACTCCAAATACTTCTGGTCCCAAACAGAACTACAGATCTGGAACTATTTCGTATTCTGTAAGAATACTATTTTGCATTCAGCCCATGCATTCCCCACTCATCATTATAAATGAATGTCACAGCATGGTTTGAGTTTCTTTCTGGACTTCTTTTGTTGCTAGGTTTCTTTGACAGTCAGTTCACTCATTACAGCATTTGTTTAAAGCTACAGTTCAGTAGGCCATCCACAGTAGGCACAGGAGCTTTGCAAAAGTGGCAAAACATTTTTAAAATTCCAGTTTTCTTAACCTGTCAAGGAATATCTATGTCCTCCAGTGTGACTCTGTTAAACTTCTGCCAAAAATTGAACAGAGAGTCATTTTGGAGGACCTGGAGAACATATTAATCAAATTTGCAAAAATGTGTTGTCAAAGCCTTTCATGGCTGGAGTCACTGGGTTGCTGAGAGTTTTCTGGGCTGTATGGTCATGTTCCAGAAGCATTCTCTCCTGACGTTTTGCCTACATCTATGGCAGGCATCCTCAGCGGTTGAGAAGTCTTTTGGAAAATAGGCAAGTGAGGTTATATATCTGTGGAATGTCGAGGGTGGGAGAAAGAACTCTTGTCTGTTTCAGGCAAGTATGAATGTTGCAACTGCCCACCTTGATTAGCATTGAATAGCCTTGCAGCTTCAAGGCTTTGCTGATTCCTGCCTGGGGAATCCTTTGTTGGGAGGTGATTAACTGGCCCTGATTGTTTGTTGTCTGGAATTCCCCTGTTTTTGAGTGCATGTGGACAATTTCAACAGAAAGAAGGAAACCATGAAAATAAAATCTGGCTACCAGTATTAGAAAACTCTAAAATCAGGACAGTAAAGAAAGAACAACATTCAAAAATGGGAATTCCAGACACGAAACAATCAGGGCCAGCTAATCACCTCTCAACAAAGGATTCCCCCAGACAGGAAGCAGCCAAGCCTTGAAGCTGCAAGGCTATTCAATGCTAATCAATGTGATCAATTGCAGCATTCACACTTGCCTCAAACAGACAAGAGTTTTTTCTCTCACCCTGGACATTATTCCATAGACATATAAAACCCACTTGCCTAGTTTCCAACAAACCTCACAATCTCTGAGGATGCCTGCCATAGATGTGGGCACAATGCCAGGAGGGAATGCTTCTGGAACATGATCATACAGCTTGGAAAACTCACAGCAACCCAAGTCTGCAAAAATTAAACCCACATCTGTAGTAATAAACATTATTGAATCATTGGGCTAAAGACAGATTGGCAATTTCTCTCAGGAACTAGGTGTCACATGCATTACATGGAGCTGTGGCTCTGCTCCTTCACCAGCCTCACCTTGTGAGCTGCCCAGTCCATCCATCCCTTGGCATTAGGGTCAATGTTGATCAGAACCAAACCCTCCACAGTGTTTGCATGAGTGAGCTGCAGAAAATAAAAACAAACAAGAAAGGTTATTCTATCATGTTACCAGTGTTAAACATTTACACCACAATGGTGTGTTGCTCACCACACTTCTCATCTCTTTTCACAGATTAGGGTAATCTTTGCAAGGAGCTGAGTGAACAGAATGATCAATAAGATGGGATTCTGGGGTGTAGCAGTGGGAGCAGGGGATGCAATTACTGCCCAAATAACTATTCTGTCCACCCAAATGAATTTTTCCTTTAGTCCACAATATTATAGCACTATCTATATAAATAAAAATGTAATGTTCGTTTGTCGGATTAGCATACGTCAAAAACCACTGGACAAATTGACACGAAATTTGGGCACAATACACCTATCAGGCCAACAAGTGACCATCACTCATAAAAACACTGAAAAACACAGTGGAAGGGACTTAAAAAGCCAAAAAAAGAGAGCAAAAATGCTACAATGCATGCACAAAATGACCCCCCCCCCCCCGGCAAAAAACCCCACACAATAGCATATCCACACTCTCTTTCGGACTACAGCTCCCAGCATCCCCAAGACCAAGCCTCTTAGGAGAGGAGGATGGTCCAAATGCACTGCTTTCAAACTACAAGCTTTCTTCTCCTTGGATTTCTTTGAGAGCATCCCAATCCCTGCTTATTTCCAATTTCCTATTTTTGGACTATAACTCCCAGCAATCCTCCAAATAGATTAGATAGATTAGATAGCAATAGATAAGTAGGTAGATAAATTGATCAGGGGGACTGCTGGGAGTTGCAGTCAAAGAATAGGTAGAGAAGGTACAATGGGGAGAAAGAGGAAGGGAAAGAAAAGGGAGGGAGGGAAGGAAGGGAAGAGAAAGAGAAGGAAGGAAGGAAGGAAGGAAGGAAGGAGAGAATGAAAGAAAAAAAGAGAAGGAAGGAGAGAAGGAAAGGAGGAGAGAAAGAGGGAGGGAAGGTTGGCTACAGCAACACGAGGCAGGTACAGCTAGTAGTAACATAAAACTTCAGTTGTAAGAGGGCTTCAGCAGCCACAGAGAAGAGTCAGGAAAAGTTACCAAGAGAATGTAAACACAACAAATACATCCACACCATGGAGCCAAGCCTTCGATTGCAACCTCCATGAATATGAGAGGCATTCTGTAAGACATTTTAATGTTTATTTCTAAAGTTTTAGAAAAATGCAGTGAGGAGGGTAGACCAATAAGTGACATGGAACTAGAGATACACCTCTGAATACCAGATGGTGGAGACATACAACAGAGGATATCTGTTGCCTTATTGGCTTCTTAGAGGCAGCTGGCTAGACAATGATGGAAATAGGATGTAGCACTCAATGTACCCTTGGCTTGATTCAACAGGGCTCTTCTTATGTTAATGATTTCTTCTTCTTCTTTCCCCTTTTGGCTGAAGGGAGATTTAAACCAGAACACTGCTCTGTCTCTGACACAATGCCACATTAGCTCTCCTACAGCGCCTTTCCAATAATACTGAACAGCCAGCGTGGTTGGAGTGTCAGAAGAGGCCTCCGGAGACCTGGGATAACCCCTCCCACCATCCTGGCCATTGAGGTTGACCTTGGGACATGGAGTATCTTTCATTCTAGCCAATTTATTAGGGTTCTAAAAAGAGAAACAGGGTGGCAATAAGGTGGGAGAAAAGAATAACACACACCACCTTGAATTTCTTAGAGGAAACATTAATACATTATTAATATTAATGTATTAAGATAATCCCATTGTGAAAATCAGGATGAAATATACCTACTGACAGTCAAATCAAGGCCCAACATTTACCACCACTGGCTAGGCTAATTAAAGCTAATGGGAGGGTGTTTACTCCTTTATTTTGTTGATGTATACCTCACTTCTCTTCCAATACTGGAACCCAAGTCAGCTAGCCATGTGATTAAAAAGAGATACAACTCAAAAGGCAGAAGCTGACCACTGAGACCCCTTCTACACTGTTCTTATAGCCCAGGATCTGATCCCAGATCATTTGCTTATCCCAGATTATATGGCATAATCCAGTTGAAAGCAGATAACCTGGGATCAGATCCTGGGATATAAGGACAGTGTAGAAAGGGCCTTAGGTGCATTGAGCGACATAGGAAATCCAACAAAAACAACAACATTATATTCGATTAATGAATAATCAAACCCACAGAAGTCAAATGATAGAATCATAGAGTTGGAAGAGATCTCATGGGCCATCCAGTCTAACCTCCTACCAAGAAGCCAGAAAATCGCATTCAAAGCACCCCCAACAGAAGGCCATCCTGCCTCTGTTTAAAAGCCTCCAAAGAAGGAGCCTCCACCACACTCCAGGGCATAGAGTTTCACTGCTGAACAGCTCTCGCAGTCAGGAAGTTCTTCCTAATGTTTAGGTGGAAACTCCTTTCCTGTAGTTTAGCGCCATTATTTTGCGTCCTAGTCTCCAGGGCAGCAGAAAACAAGTCTGGTCCCTCCTCCCTATGTGTTCCCCTCACATATTTATACATGGCCCTCATCATGTCTCCTTTCAGCCTTCTCTTCTTCAGGCTAAACGTGCCCAACTCTTTACATCGCTCCTCACAGGGCTTATTCTCCAGACCCTTGATCGTTTTAGTCGCCCTCCTCTGGACACATTCCAGCTTGTCAACATCTCCCTTCAATTGCAGTGCCCAGAACTGGACACAGTATTCCAGGTGTGGTCTGACCAAGTCTGAATAGAGGGGTAGCATGACTTTCCTGAATCTAGACACTATACTCCTACTTATGTAGGTCAAAATCTTATTGGCTTTTTTAGCCACTGCATGAAATTGTTGGCTCATGTTTAACTTGTTCTCCACAAGGACACCAAGATCTGTTTCACACGTCCTGCTGTCAAGCCAGGAATTGTCCCCCATTCTGTATCTTTGTATTTCATTTTTCTGCCTAAGTGGAGTATCTTGCATTTGCCCCCACTGAACTTCATTTTATTTATTATTTATTTATTTACCATATTTATATACCGCCTTTCTCAACCCGAAGGCGACTCAAGGCAGTTTACAGTCAGCAATCAATGCCCAAAACAACATAAAATATAATTTAAAACATTAACATATATTTTAAGCCATATAAAAACAGTAGAAACAAAAAAACCCAATAAAAACATAAGTCCTCAGCGTCTCATTACTAAAAATATTTTCCAGTTGCATCGTCCAATCGTTTCGTGGATCCAAATTAGCCTGTTACTCTGCAATTGCAAATACTTGCTCAAAAAGCAAGGTTTTAACTCTTTTTCAAAATGTTAGGAGAGAGGGGACCGATCTGATATCCCTAGAGAGGGCGTTCCATAGCTGAGGGGCCACTGCTGAGAAGGTCCTGTCTCGTTTCCACCAATCACATCTGTGAAGGAGGCGGGACAGAGAGCAGGGCCTCCTGAGACGATCTTAAGTTCCTAGCTGGTTCATAGGGAGAGATATGTTCAGACAGGTAAGTTAGTTTTGGTCCATCTCTCTAATTTGTTAAGATCATTTTAAATTCTCTTCCTGTCTTCTGGAGTATAGCTATACCTCCCAATTTGGAGTCATGTCAAACTTGTTGATCATGCCTTCTAACTCTTGATAAAGTCCTTAATAAAGATGTTGAACAGGACCAGACCCAGGACAGAACCCTATTTATGGCACTCCACTCGTCACTCCTTTCCAGGATGAGGAGAAAGCCTTGGTGAGAATCACCCTCTGGGTTCGTTCGTTTAATCAGTTACAGATCCACCTAACTGTAGTTTTGCCAAGCCCACATTTGACTAGCTTGCTTGCCAGAAGGTCATGGGGGACCTTGTCAAAGGCCTTACTGAAATCCAGATACGCTACATCCACGACATTTCCTGCATCTATCCAGCTTGTAACTCTATAGAAAAAAACCTGCAAATGTGTAGGGCCAACTGTATTACAACACACAACATGTGCTCTCCAGTGGAATCAACACAGGTTCCCTCCTTCCTTCAAACAGCAGCTCAACCAATAATCCTAACCTCTGCCACACAGGACTATTTCACCCCTGTTAGGGTTAGGAAACAGAATCAGTGGTCTGATTCTCTTGTTATTTCTGAGATGTCCAAGTCACAGTGAGGGGAGGCAATCTGACCACAACAGTTTGGCATGCTGATTATGTCTCGAATGTCTCCTCACATGACCAGCGCTGGCTCTTAGCTTACTTACGCTGTAGCGTGCCAGAATGTAAGCTCCAGCGCCGACTCCAATTCCAATGATGCTGGTGAAGCTGTGGGGAGGAGAAAGAGAGGCAAGTTACAAAAGTACCCAACCATGTCAGAGCCGCCTGGTCTCCAGGATTTCTTTTATAGAGCTTAGAAAGAGCAGTTGGTTCCAGGAGTTGCTGCCTTTGCTTATCTTGTGCCTTTCAGTGTTGTGTTTCTGCATGGAAAATGTCACAGATTGCGCCTTTTGATTTGGTGGCCTTTCGTCTCCACTGTTTACGTTCTTTCTCTTTATCATCCGCCCCCTCTCTGGGTGGATTTCTATATTTATCTCCCTTGATATAGATACGCATGGTTCCACCAGCTGAGGTTCACACTTCATGCATCTGATGAAAGAGACCATCTTTCGGAGGCCAGACTGCAATTACTCAGCCTTGGAAGTACTACAAGTCTCTCTCTCTTTTAACATTTCCTGGAACATTGCTGTTGTGTGTGTGTGTCAGAAGCGACTAGAGAAACTGCAAGTCGCTTCTGATGTGAGAGAATTGGCTGTCTCCAAGGACATTGCCCAGGAGACACCAGGATGTTTTACCATCCTGTGGGAGGCTCCTCTCATGTACCCATATGAGAAGCTGGAGCTGACAGACAGGAGCTCACCTTGCTCCCCGGATATGAACCGCCGACCTTTCGGTCAGCAGTTCTGCCAGCACAAGGGTCTAACCCATTGCCCACCGAGGGCTCCACAAATGTTGCTAACTCTCTGTAACTATAATTATACTAATTGGTATCCAAGAGGGGAGATTGAATAGGGAGATCTCTGACAGGCCAGAAGAAAGGACAAAGATCCCACCTGCAGCTCCACAATGAATAGAAATGAGATGAGGACCAGGTTCTAAATTTGCTATGGAGCAGATGAAATACATTGAAAGGCAGAACATTGAGGTTCTTTTCTCAACCTGCAAGAAATCTTTGGAGCTAAGCAATTGAGCTAGGAGCAAACTGAGTAATATGGATTTCGGCAAAGAATATTTGGAGCCAGGACTTGGGCTGTGTTCCCAATTGCTTGAGTAGTGTATGTGAAAAGCAAAAAAGTGTATGGAGGGTTTAGAGGAGGGATAGAATTCATGTGGACTTCCAGATGTTAAACTGCAATTCCATACAGCCACATTCACCCTAGTCAATGGTGAAGTGCTGGGAGTTAGAGTTCAACATCACCTGAAGCGACACAGTTGTCCACCCTTAGTTTAGAATTAATACACCTTTCCTGAAAGAAGTTTGGTGCCATGAGTGGATGCTGAAAACATGCATTCTACATGTATTCCTCTGAGATGGGGAAAGCTGGCCCTGATTAGTTTCTAATTGGCAAAAGTCCAAACACTCTTTGAAGAAATAAAGGAGAAACCCAAGGAGTAGGTTAGTACAGAATATGTTTAGTTCCTGTGAGTTTTCTGGGCTGCATGGCCATGTTCCAGAAACATTCTCTCCTGATGTTTAACCTACATCTAAGGCCAGCATCCACAGAGGTTGTGAGGTCTGGGTTGTTGTAGGTTTTTCGGACTAAATGGCCATGTTCTAGAAGCATTCTCTCTTGACATTTGACCCATCTAATGCCGGCATCCTCAGAGGTTGTGAGGTCTGGGTTGTTGTAGGTTTTTCGGGCTATATGGCCATTTTCTAGAAGCATTCTCTTCTGACGTTTCACCCACATCTAAGGTAGCATCCTCAGACTTTGTGAAGTCTGGGTTGTTGTAGGTTTTTTGGGCTATATGGCCATGTTCTAGAAGCATTCTTTCCTGGCATTTCGCCTGCAACAATGGCAAGCATCCTCAGAGGTTGTGAGGTCTCTGAGGATGCTTGCCACAGATGCAGGCAAAACTTCAGGAGAGAATGCTTCTAAAACATGGCCCTATAGCCCAAAAAACCTACAATGCCCAGTGATTCTAGCCATGAAAGTCTTTGACAATATGTTGTGAGGTCTGTTAGAAACTAGGCAAGTGAGGTTAATGCACCCTGGACATTCCCCAGATATATTAACCTCACTTGCCTAGTTTCCAACAGATCTCACAACCTCTGAAGATGCCTGCTGTAGGTGTGGTGGAAATGTCAGGAGAGAATGCTCCTGGAACATAGCTATACAGCCTAGAAAACTCACAGCAACCCAGTGATTCCAGCCTTCGACAACAGAATATTTTGAGTTTCAACCTTTTCTTTGGGCTGCTTCTGTATTGAGTTTTGGATATGACATCAAGTTTTGCATTTTTCAGATTTACCTTCCAGCCCAGCATATGGGGAACTGCTGGGAAGCCTCTGCAGAAAATAGATATCAATTGCAATAAACATTCACTGACATACACAAAGCCCAAACCACCCTCTTCTGACTCACTTGACATATTGCAAGATGCAAGGGATCATGTCTGCCAGCTGGTCCAGAGAAGGATACTGATACCTAGGAAGGGAGGGGAGAGCAGAGGCTGCGTTAGAAAGCCTGGCTTTCTCCCCACGACACCCAACAGTGCGGGTGGGGCAGGAGTGGAGGCGGCAAGGCTCACCCCAGAGGGAAGGCCGGGGCACCCTCCTCCATGCCGGGCGCGTCCACATGTATCACCACGAAGTTCTTTATGATCTCTTGCATGTCCTCAAAGTGGAAAAGGGTGTCGAAGCACGAATGATCTGAGGTGGGGGTTAGGGGGAGACAGAAGAAGGGGGTGTCAGGCTGCGGAAGGGCAAGAGCTTGTGCTGTCGTAGTGGCAAGGTGCACATCAAAATGGGGACGGCCTTATGGTGATGTAGGCAGCAGAGCCAGTTGTAGGGCTGCCAAATAACATCTTTAAAAATAACAGAGAGCCCTTCCACACAGCCCTATATCCGAGAATATCAAGGCAGAAAATCCCACATTATCTGAGTGTGGATTGTTAACCCAGTTCAAAGCAGATATTCTGGGATTTTCTGCCTTGATATTCTGGGATATAGGACTTTGTGGAAGGGCCCAAAGACAGCATTGGGGTGTCTACTTTACGGCACAATGCTATGCCAGTATAGTCAAAAGAAAAGGGTGTTATGATCTATGCCAGGCATGGGCAAACTTTCTAACTTGGGGGCCGCATGGTGGGCAGGAGCAAGGTAGATGGGCCGAAAGGGAGGGGATTCTCCCCAAGCCCCCTCCCTGCCCTTTCCTCCCCTTCCTCTTCTCTATCGGGGGCAGAAAGTAAAGGAAAGACGGGAAACGTTTGGATCCCAAAAAGTTTAGCCTTGGTCATGATGACATGGTGGATGGGAGGGAAAAAGTATATCCATTAGATCCCATATTGCCTACTCCTGATATAGAATCCTATAGAACCCCCACCCCAAGGGCCATCCAGTCCAACCCCCTGCCATGAAGGCCAAATCAAAGCACTCCCAATAGGCAGTCTATGTGGAAAAGCCTCCAGAGAAGGAGACTTCACCACATCCCGAGGCACCCTATGCCACTCTCCAAGAAGTTCTTTCTAATCTTTTCAGTTGAATCTCTTTCCCTGCTATTTGAAACCATTGCTCCATTGTGTCCTAGTCTCTAGAGCAAAGAAAGTCACCCCGCTCCCAAGTCCTTCTCCTCAATGGGACACCCTTTCACCCATCTTGAAACATGGGTCTCACGTTCCCTCTCAAACATCTCTTCTCCCAGCTAAAAATTCCCTAGGAAGAAAGGAGAAAGGAAAAAGAGAAGAAAGGAAGGAAGGAGGGAGGGAGGAAAGAAGGAATGGTGGAAGGATAGATAAAAGGGGGGGAGGAAAGAGAGAAGGAAGGATAGACAAAAGGGAGGGAGGGAAGGGTGGAAGAGAATGGAGGAAGGTAGGGAGAAGGAAGGAAAGACAAAAGGGAAGGAAAGAGTGAAGGAGGGAGAAAAAATTGAAGGAAGACGAAAGGGTGGAAGGAAAGGAAGGAGGGAGGCAGGGAAGAAGGCAGGAAGGAAGCAAGGAAAGAAGGAAGGAAGGAAGGAAGGACGAAATGGTGGAAGCGAAGGAGGGAGGAAGGGAGGGAAGAAGGAAGGAAGGAAAGAAAGAAAGAGAGAAGGCAGGAAGGATAGGATGGGGAAGAAAGAGGAGGGCCTGAGAAAAGAGCCCAAGGGGCCGCATCCATCCCTCAGGCCTGAGTTTGCCCATACCTGATCTATGGTCTACTCCTTTGTGAGTATGTTTAGGACAGCAATGTATGGCATATGGTTAACTGGCTCAACTAAAAAGGAACAGAAGGACTATACAGTCAACTAGAGGGACTTGGATTGGCAGTTTCTATGCTCTCGCTGCAAGAGTTTGTGGAAAAGTAATGCTATTGTGTTATTATTGATGTGCCATTATTGTATACTTTGCTCTCTTGGTTTTAAATTGTTATTGCTATTTTGATATGATTGTCTTTTGCTCTGTTGTGAACCGCATTGAGTCGCCTACGGGCTGAGAAACTGCGGTATACAAGCAAAGTAAATAAATAAATAAATAAAAGTGGAGCTTTCTGGATCATTGCAGAAAAAAGATGACCAGTGAAAGAATACTAAACCAGAGTTTGACTCACATTGGGAACATAGAAGATAGCATGTCAGTTTTAACACTTCCCACCAAGTTTTGAAATTGGAATACAGAGTCTCATGTTAAGATGCACATCTACATTCTAAAATTGTTTCAGGATCAACCTGTCACACTCCCAAAGTCAAGATTTCAAACACATTTTATTACTAGTGATTATCTGACCTACCCCATAGGCTTAGGAAAGTTTTATAACCTTTTCCTCCCGAGATGTTCTGAATGACAATATCTACTATCTTTAACCACCAGCCGAACTGGTTTTGCTTCTGAGAAATGATGTCTAAACCCTCTGCAGGATTAAAGGTTTCCTACTCTGTCACGTGTGCGAGTATATGTGTCTTCAAGTTGCCTGTTGACTTATGGTGACCCCATGCATTTCATAGGATTTTCTTGGACAAAGAATTCTCAGAGGTGGCTCTCCCAGTTTCTTCCTTTGAAATAGGACCTTCAGCACCTGGCGTTCACTGGCGGTCTCCAATCCAACTACTACGCAGAACCAACCCTACATAGCTTAATAGATCAGCGGAGTTCTGGCCCAGCTGAGATATTTTAAGCATCTACCCTACCGTAATTTATGTTTAATTCACATAATAATCCACAATTAATTTTGTTTTCCACCTGGAAAACTAAGGGCCCTTCCACACAGAATATCAAGGCAGAAAATCCCACAATATCTGCTTTGAACTGGGTAATCCGAGTCCACACTCAGATAATGTGGGGTTTTTTGCCTTGATATTCTGGGATATAGCTCTGGTGGACGGGACCCACAGAGGCCATCTAGTCCAACACTTTGAGTTATCTGAGTCCAGACTTAGATAATGTGGGATTTTTGCCTTGATAATCTGGGACATAGGGCTGTGTAGAAGGGCCCTTTGTGCTAACAACATGTTAACACTTGTTATCTGATAGCAGATCTTCCATTCTGTGGGAAATTCTGAAAATCTCATTTCCAAATGACAGAAAAAGCTGGAGGGGATAAAAAAATCCTGAGAAACTGTGAAGGATGAGTTGTCGGCTTCCTCTCTCCGTCTGGTGTTTATCTCCCCTTCTAAGAGACTCATTTTTCTCTAGGAGTTGCAAAGTGGAGGGAGTAGCAGGAAAAATTAGTTGCAAAGATAAGATATGCAACAAAAGGAGATATGAAGTTGGGAAACTCCCCCCCCCCCCCCCCACCTTCAAGAAGCATTTTCTGTCACCTCCAGCTTCCTCTTAGGTCCCTTCAACACAGCCATATAATCCAGAATATCAAGGCAGATAATCCACAATATCTGCTTTGAACTGGGTTATATATGTCCACACTGCCATATAATCCAGTTCAATGTGGATTTTGCACATCTGTGTGGAAGGAGCCTTGCTGTTAGAGATGGAGAATTCAGAGTTTTTCTACAGCAGGAAGATCTTCCTTATGTATAGGCAGGTTGTGAGACAGATGGACTGATTAATTCAGAATTACTTACAGGATGTGAATCCAGACAATCTCCTTTTACAGAATACTAAACAACAAGAGTTGGCATTCTTAAACATTATCAGCTTCAAACAAGTCTGAGAGCAAACCATGTCTGAACTCTCTCTGGAAGCCAATATGACTAAACTGAGACTATAATCCTATGGACATATCATGGGAAGACATGATTCATTCAAAAAGACGGTACAGTCAGCCCTCCGCAGTCCTAGAGATTCAAAGGGCCCTTCCACACAGCCCTATATCCCAGAATATCAAGGCAGAAAATCCCGCAATATCTGCTTTGAAATGAGTTATCTGAGTCCACATTCAGATAATGTGGGATTTTCTGCCTTGATATTCTGGGATATCTGAGTCAAGGAAGGCACAGATCTGAGTATGCAAGATCTGATCCGGGTAGTTGATAACAGGATTATTTTGGGGCTTCCCATTCATTGGGTTGCCATAAATAAAAACAAACTTGATTTGCAATGGACAGCAATAAGTTTTTGATTTGCATCCTTCATGGGGCAGCCTTAGGATTAGTTATGGTAGATGGGGCGGAATGTGGGAGGCAAGGGACAGTGGAGACTGGTGATTTTAGTGAACTGGTGGATCTACACAAGGAGCTTAATCAGAACTTTATAGGAACTCTCATATAATTATTTGGAAGTGACCTCATGGGCCATCCAGTCCAACCCCCTGCCAAGAAGCAGGAAAATCATATTCAAAGCACCTCTTGACAGAGGGCCATTCAGTTTCTGTTTCAAAGCCTCCAAAGAAGGAGCCTTCACCACAGTCTGGGGCAGAGAGTTCCACTGTTGAACAGCTCTCGCAGTTAGGAAGTTCTTCCTAATGTTCAGGTGGAATCTCTCCAGGATGCTGAACCCATTTTAGGGATTAGATTCATTGTGTTGAGTTATTTATTTAAAGTTTGGATTGCTACCTGGAGTGAATTGATTATCCCCCCGGTATGGAAGCCACCTGCCACTGGTAGAGGCAGAAGGGTGATCAAGTTCTACTATTGGCTGAAGTTCAGCAAACTTTTTTGGCTCCCACTTGTTTAACAAGAACATTAATCATATCACTCTGATGCATCGATCAGGCTGTCAAGACTTCCTGAATTCTATCAACACCAGTGTAGATATGCATGTATATGATTTAATGCCTAGTTCATGGAGTGGCCATTTTCCCACTTTAAAAAAGTAAAATAAACCCTGGACACCCATTTTAAAAAATCAAAATAAACCCTGGGCGCGCGCACACACACACAGAGTGGAAATTTCCAGGCCCATCAAAACAAGATATGAATGTATATGATCTAATGCCTAGTTCATGAAATGCATTAGACCATTTCCCCACTTTAAAAAAGTAAAATAAACCCCAGACACCCTTTTTAAAAAAAAACCCAAAATAAACCCTGGATGTACACACACAAGAGAGTGGAAACTTCCAAGTCCACCAAAACAAGAGACCTGGGGAATTCATCTCCAAATAGTTAAATAGTTCCATGAGATATACTGCAGTATGCAACGTTTTAAATTTTTTTCTCAGGGTTGCAATGGTGGGTAAACTCCCAGCCCCCCTGCCCCCACAATGGGCGGGCACTCCAGCCTTACGGTTTTGTCCCACATCATGGTAGGTGAGGATGGCAGGACGCTTGGGTTTGGGTGTTCCATGGATGGTGATTGTCACAATGCCATATGGCGTCTCCACTGTATGTTTCTGTGGAAGCAGAGAGAGAAAGAGAGAAGAGGGTAAACACGTGCAGTGTGGCAATGCTAGATGACTGTAATTGGAGCCATACAGAGAGGAAGGAAAACTGGTGGAAGGCTAACGTTCAAACTTCCATGGTCCTTTATGAACCATTCGTACAGGAATAAGGTCTGTGTTTGAAGTAGGGCCTTATGTGTGCATTGTTCATAAGGACTTAGTACTGAACTCCCAATACCCCAAAATTTGAAATCATACCTACTGTGCTTAGAATTTGCAATCACACAGAATTTTGTGCATTTTGTGCATGAGTTACAATGGGGGATTTTGTGCATAAATTACAATTGGGGATGGGGGGTGGGATTGGGAGCTAATCCCTGCGATTTTACTCCCCCCTTCTTTATTTTATATATAAATATTTTTATTAATGTAATATTTTGCTTTGTGAGATTTTGTACATTTAATACAAATACATCATTTATCTATAACCACATTTCTCCACCCTTTTCCATTTTCTCACACTTCCTCCACTCTATATTATCCACTCATTAATCTAATATATCTTAGTTCTGTTCACTCTTTTGTTCTTGTTTTTCCTCCATCCCTACACCCTAAAACCAATACAGCAATTTCCATGAGAACAGCATTTCTAAACCTAGGGGTCGGGACCCCTAAGGGGTCACGAGGGGGGTATCAGAAGGGCCACTGAAGACCATCAGAAAACACAGTATTTTCTGTTGATCATGGGAGTTCTGTGTAGGAAGTTTGGCCCAATTCTATCATTGGTGGGGTTCAGAATGCTCTTTGATTGGAGGTGAACTATAAATCCCAGCAACTACAACTCCCAAATGTCAAAGTCTATTTCCCCCAAACTCCACCAGTGTTCACATTTGGGCATATTGAGTATTTGTGCCAAATTTGGTCCTGATCCATCATTGTTTTGAGTCCACAGTGCTCCCTGGATGTAGATGAACTACAACTCAAGGTCAATGTCTACCAAACTCTTCCAGTCAGGCATGTAGCCGGGGGGGGGGGGGGGGGGGGGGAGGGGAGGCTCGGGGGGCTTCAGCCCCCCCCCCCAAATTCTCATGGTGGTTCGCGAAAAGGCCTTACTGGTGCATTATTTAAACTGTTATGTTTATTCATATCATGATCTGATCACCATACTCAATATATCCCATATGCATGGGGGTATTGGGGTAATGATACAAAAGGTTTGCTAGGCTAGACCCTCTTTCACTCAGACTCAGCCCCCCCCAAACTCAGCCCCCCCGAAACCCCCTCTGAAAAAAATTCACCCCCCCCCCCCCCGAAACGAAATCCTGGCTACGGGCCTGCTTCCAGTATTTTATGTTGGTCATGTGCCAAGTTTGGGTCAATTCCATCATTGATAGAGTTCAGAATTCTCTTTGATTGTAAGTGAACTATACCTCCCAGAAACTACAACTCCCAAGTGCCAAAATCAATCCTCCCCCAGTATTCACATTTGGGCATATTGGGTGTTTGTGCCAAATTTGGTCCAGTGAATGAAAATACATCCTGCATATCAGATATTTACATTACGATTCATAACAGTAGCAAAAATACAGTTATAAAGTAGAAATGAAAATAATTTTATGGTTGGGGTCGCCACAACATGAGGAACTGTATTAAGGGGTCACGGCATTAGAAAGGTTGAGAACTACTGCCGTAGAGGAAGGCAATAGCAAGTCAGAAAGGCTCTCAATACGGACGACAACAACAATGTCAATAACACTTGATCTTGGGCTTTTCCATTTTAAAAATCCCACTAAGGTTGAAAACATTGAGATGGCATAGAAATGGTTTAAGGTAAAACATCACTCAAGGTAAATCAACCTGTGCATTTACCCCAGAGCTAGGGATAATTATAGTTTTGGACTACTGCTATTAGAATCTCTCAAGTAACATGGCCAGTGATCGAGCAGGCTAAGGGATTTGGAGATGTTATCAGAAGAATAGTACTTTTCCCTATGAGTGAGAAGATATATGAATACACACAAACATGTATATAGTGTATCTATGTTAAAATAAACTACAAGTAGGGAGGCCCCGGTGGCTCAGTGGGTTAAACCGCTAAGCTGCTAAACTTGTTGGGCAAAAGGTCGCAGGTTTGAATCTCGGGAGCAGCGTGAGCTTCCGCTGTCAGCCCCAGCTTCTGTCAACCTAGCAATTTGAAAACATGCAAATGTGAGTAGATCAATTGGTACCGCTTCAGCAGGAAGGTAATAGCGCTCCTTGCAGTCATACTGGCCACATGACCTTGGAGGTGTCTATGGACAAAGCCGGCTCTTCAGCTTAGAAATGGAGATGAGCACCACCCCCAGAGTAGGACACGACTGGACTTAATGTCAAGGGAAAACCTTTACCTTTATGGAATCAAAGTTGCATGTAAACCAAAAAAAAAAAAAAGCTACCATGATCCCATAGCATCAAGCCGTTGCAGTTAAATTGGTGTCAAACTACATTAATTCCACAGTGTAAGTACACCCTTTGACACGTTGTGTCATTGAGAATGCACCTGACTCTCAGGTCAGAGGACGTGACTCACAGGGAGGATCTCAGCTTGGGCATATGTCATCTTAAATATTAAATATTGCCTCTCGCCAGTGCTTCAGAACAAGGGAGGAATTCAGGGCAGAAGGGACCGTCCCCGCCTTATCCTCGTTCCCATGATGCGCAGGGAAAAACTTGGGTCGATATCAAAACAATCAGATCTTGCTTTTTTAAAAAATAGAAGTTCATTGTTTAATTTCTTAGCCCTTCCTGTTAAGGAGGCTTTTCTCGGATGGCACTCAAGGGAATTCAATGTGTTCAAAAGCAATTGGAGTGGCAGGGGAACAGTGAGCTGAGCCATTTGGAACGAGTCCTTGTCCAAACCGCACTAATACAGGCATGAACAGGGTGAAAAGTAGAAACAAAGAGGCAGCCCAGAGATGAAGCAGTGGACTGGCCACTGAGAAAAAGGCAAACTTTTATATTTCAGGCTGGGAGGCAAATCTGTCACAACAACCAAAGAGGGTAAAAGGTGGGAGCTAGCAGTTATTGCATTACTTTTGATACTCCAAACATCAATTCTTGTGCAAGGCCAGTTCCTAGATTCTTCCAACAATGCTTCACACCTTTCTCATTTTCATCTATGGTGCGAACCCAAATGACAGCCCTAATAAGCTGAACACAACAAAATAATACTATTTTGTGACCTGACAAGTATGTTGTTTAGCATGGTCATGGTATGGACTGCAGTCCAAAATAGGCACATTTCCAAGCCATTTTTGAATTCTGGCATCAAATGAACTCTGTTTTGTGTATTGTCAAAGGCTTTCATGGCCAGAATCACTGGGTTGCTATGTGTGTTTCCGGGCTGTATGGAAAAGAGATTTAAAGATGGGCTCAAAGCCAACCTTAAAAACTCTGGCATAGACACTGAGAACTGGGAAGCCCTGGCCCTTGAGCGCCCCAGCTGGAGATCAGCTGTGACCAGCAGTGCTGTAGAATTTGAAGAGGCACGAATGGAGGGTGAAAGAGAGAAATGTGCCAAGAGGAAGGAGCATCAAGCCAACCCCAACCAGGACCGCCCTCCCCTGGAAACCAATGCCCTCACTACAGGAGAACATGCAGATCAAGAATAGGGCTCCACAGTCACCTACGGACCCACCGCCAGTACACCGATCTTGGAAGACAATCCTACTCAGGCAACGAGGGATCGCCTAAGTAAGTAAGTAAGTGTATGGCCATGTTTCAGAAGCATTCTCTCCTGACATTTTGCCTGCATCTATGGCAGGCATCCTCAGAGGTTGTGTGGTCTGTTGGAAATGTATATATATATATTTGAACTGTGGTGTTGGAGGAAAGTTTTGAGAGTGCCTTGGACTGCGAGAAGATCCAACCAGTCCATCCTCCAGGAAATAAAGCCCGACTGCTCACTGGAGGGAAAGATACTAGAGACAAAGTTGAAGTACTTTGGTCACATCATGAGGAGACAGGAAAGCCTAGAGAAGACAATTATGCTGGGGAAAGTGGAAGGCAAAAGGAAGAGGGGCCGACCAAGGGCAAGATGGATGGATGGCATCCTTGAAGTGACTGGACTGACCTTGAGGGAGCTGGGGGTGGTGACGGCCGACAGGGAGCTCTGGCGTGGGCTGGTCCATGAGGTCACGAAGAGTCGGAGACGACTGAACGAATGAACAACAAATATATATAAAGTACATTTTCCGAGTTTCCAACACACCTCACAATCTCTAAGGATGCCTGCCATCGATGTAGGCGAAATGTCAGGAGGGAATGCTTCTGGAACATGGTCATACAGTCAGGAAAACTCACAACAAGCCAAGCTCTGCTTTGTCACACAGATGGACAGACAGTGTGCTGATTTGCTCCACAGAGTATATAAAGGCTTGAAGGAAGTCAGCCCTTCTGTTTGCGGCTGTTCAAATGCTGCTGATCTTGGAACAAATAGCATTTGGGATATGGCTACTCAGCTTGATTTTGCGGAGCCCTCATAAATGTTTCTGATGCACAGGGAAATGTCCGATTAGGATTTATAGTTCTTTCCTGAAGTGCTGATAATGTATGTATTTAATGGGGTTATATACATCTCCGCTATGGGGATCTTAATACAAGTAAACTGAACTGCTTCTCTAATGGAAAGTGAAAACATAGGTGGAAAAAAAATTGTGCTGTACTTAAGGGAATAAGGTGCAGTTAAGTGGCTAGCTCAGTGGTTCTCAACCTGTGGGTACCCAGATGTTTTGGCCTACAACTCCCAGAAATCCCAGCCAGTTTACCAACTGTTAGGATTTCTGGAAGTTGAAGGTCAAAACACCTGGGGACCCACAGGTTGAGAACCACTGCTAGACACACTATGGGTGCATCTACATTGTAGAATTAATACAGTTTAACTCCACTTTGGCAAAAATGCAACTGGAGTCCAGGAGTTATAGTTTTATAGCATCTTTAGCCTTCTCTGCCAAAGAGTGCTGGTTTCTCACTAAACTGTCAATCCCAGGATTCCATCGCATTGAACCATGGCAGTTCAAGTGCCATCAAACTGCATTAATTCTACAGTGTAAGTAAAGGTGAAGGTTTCCCCTTGACATTAAGTCTAGTCATGTCCAACTCTGGGGGCTGGTGCTCATCTCCATTTCTAAGCCGAAGAACTGACGTTGTCCATAGACACCTCTTAGATCATGTGGCCAGCATGACTGCATGGAATGCCATTACCTTCTCACTGAAGGTAAAGCTATTGATCTACTAATATTTGTGTGTTTTCGAACTGCTAGGTTGAAACTGCAGAAGCTGGGGCTAACAGAAGGAGCTCACCCCACCCCCTGGATTCAAACCGCCAACTTTGCAGTCAGCAAATTCAACAGCTCAGTGGTTTAACCCACTGTGCCACCAGTCTATGAACGCTTATGCTACTAACTTTGTTCTAAGATGCTACAAGACCCCTTTGCATACTGGATATCCCAGATTGATGCGGCTGTATCTTTGAATGACTGTGGGAGTTTTCACTGCTAACACCAACATCATGGGGCCTTTCCACACAGCCATATAACGCAGAATAACAAGACAGAAAATCCCACAATATCTGCTTTGAACTGGGTTATCTGAGTCCACACTGCCATATATCCCATTTCAAAGCAGAGAGTGTGGGATTTTATTTAGCTGTGTGGAAAGGGCCATGGTTTCACAATGCCAAGTTATTCTTGACACACACTGCTTTCATCATTATTAATGATGTCTTCTACACCAGAGTAGTTAATCTGGTTTAAAAAATCCCAGTCAACATCTTGGTCAGTTCTGATCCTATCCTTAATGCTGCAGGTTATCGGTATTATAAATGGTCAAATGCAAAGAAGAGCTGGATCTCTGTACTTTCAACAGCCATGCCGAGGAAGCAATACAGAGTTCAGAGTTGAGAAAAACTTCTCATTTATTTAAAACTACAACAATCTCCCTTCCATTTCAAGAAGCCTACATGGCCACAACTGTGCTGACTTCTTATAATGATCAGGCAAATAGGGGAAAACAGCATTGTTCCAATAATAATAACACAGATATTTCTACTTCCTTTGCTTTTATGCTACTGTTATGTTACTAAAGCCTATCTAATCTTGTTTTGTTTTATCTGCTCTTTGGAACTGTTTTTTGATTCAGTGCTTTCTAGAAAAGTGGTTGACTTGTGCCTGTTTGCCTCCTTGTCGAATACATAAGTAAAAAAGATAGGTGGAAAGATAGTAATAAAAATAGGACAGTTAATAGGAATTGCAACAGAACTTTTCACACATGCATTTAGAGCAGGAATGGGAAAACTCGGGCCCAAATGCAGCCCCTTGGGCTTTTTTTCTCAGACTCTCCTCCCTCTCTCACTATCCCTTCCTTCCTTCCTTCTCTCTTTCCTTGCTCCTTCCCTCTTTCCCTTCCATCCTTACCTCTCTCTTTCTCCCTCCCTTCCCTTCAACCCTTTCATCCTTTCTTCCTTATTTCCTCTCTCCTTCACTCTCTCTCCTTCCATCCCTCCTTTCCTTTTGTCTTTCCTTCTCTTTTTCCTCCCTCCCTTCCATCCCTCTCTCCCTCCCTTCCCATCTTTCCTTCCTTCCTTCCTTCCTTCCTTCCTTCCTTCCTTCCTTCCTTCCTTCCTTCCTTCCTTCCTTCCTTCTCTCTTTCCCTTCCTTACTTACCTCCCTCTTTCTCCCTCCCTCCTTCCTTCCCTTCCACCCTTTCATCCTTCCTTCCCTCTTTCATCCCTCCTTACCTCTCTCTCTCTTTCTCCTTCCTTCCCTTTTGTCTTTCCTTCCTTCTCTTTTTCCTCCCTCGCTTCCCTTCCTCCCTTCCTAACTTTTCTCTCTCCTTCCTTCCTCCTTCTCTCTTTCCCTTCCTTCCTTACCTACCTCTTTCTCCCTCCCTCCTTCCCTTCAACCCTTTTGTCCTTCCTTCCCTCCCTTTCATCCCTCCTTCTCTCTCTCAATTTCTCCTTCCTTCCTTCCTTCCTTCCTTCCTTCCTTCCTTCCTTCCTTCCTTCCTTCCTTCCTTCCCCTCCCTCCCTCCCCCTCCCTCCCTCCCTCCCTCCCTTCCATCCTTCTCTTTTTCCTTCCTTTTTTCCACCTGGGGGATGTTTAGCAGAGAGAAGAGAAGGTAGAGAGGGAACATGAGAACCTAGGATTCAAGATTTAAAAGGGTGTCCCACTGAGGACGAGGGAGCAAACAGACAGAAGGGAGCAATGGGTTCAAATAGCAGGAAAGAGATTTGACTGAAAAGATTAGGATAAACTTCCTGAGAGTAAGAGCTGTTGGAGAGTGGCATAGGCTGCCTCGAAGTGTGGTGGAGTCTCCTTCTCTGGAGGCTTTTCTGCAGAGCATTTCTATCAGGAGTGCTTTGACTGTGCATGGCAGGGGGTTGGACTGGATGGCCCTTTGGGGTCTCTTCCAGCTCTAGGATTCTATATCAGGAATAAGCAATACGGGGTCTAATGGATACACTTTTTCTTTCCCGTCCACCATCTCATCCTGACCTTTTGGGATCCCCTTTTGGGATCCAAACGTTTTCTGTCTTTCTTTCATTTTCTGCCTCCAAAAGAGAAGAGGAAGGAGAGGAAAGGGGAGGGAGGGGACTTGGGGAGAACCCTCTCCTTCCCTCCCACTCCACTCCAGCCCACCATGCAGCCCCCAACTGAGAAAGTTTGTCCATGCCTGATTTAGAATCTTTCACTGTGTAATTTGCTACAGAAAAGAACTACCCAGCCTTATTTATTTCCCATGTTTTTTTCCTGTTTTCCAGGTACTGTGCTCAGTTGATTTTGGCCTGTTTGTTGCTTCCTTATTTTTGTTAAAAGCTATTTTGTACGTCTGCAAACCACAAGACTTCCTCTCTTCGTGTGGAAACTAATCTTGGTGTGTCCTGTTTTGGCTCCGTTTTCATTGACACTCACCAACTCCTTTCACAATTAAAGAGAACAATAAATAAAACGGAATTTGTAGCCCACATAGGCAATGTTTTATAAATGGCTCTAATCAGATTTATTACATTTGTTCCAAATTCTACCTTTTCTAAAACTGGAAATAAAAACTTCCAATTTAAATTATCAAATACTTTTTCTGCCTCTCCAAGCATCAATGCTGATTTTCACTAATTATATTTATCGAGAAAATTCAACTTGCTCTCAAATTGTTCTGAATTTGCCTTTAGGGGAAAAGCCTGATTGATCTTCATGGATGAATTGGTTTAGAAACTATATTAATATTGTGAAAATTTTGTAATCATAGTTTAATAGTGATATCAATATAAAGTTGCTTGTCCTTCTTTTGATATAAGTTTGACTATGGTCATTTCTCTAGAATTTTATTCACTTCTATGTCTGATTTAAATTGATAAGTTCCTGCGTGGATCTTATCAAGTTATTTTTAAATTCCTTATAATAAATTGCTGAAAATCCATTTATTTTCCCATCTCAGGAGCGACTTGAGAAATTGCAAGTCGCTTCTGGTGTGAGAGAATTGGCCGTTTGCAAGGACGTTGCCCAGGGGACACCTGGATGTTTGATGTTTTTTACCATCCTTGTGGGAGGCTTCTCTCATGTCCCTGCATAGAGAGCTGGAACTGACAGAGGAAGCTCAACCTGCTCTCCTTGGATTCAAACCGCTGACCTATCAATCAGCAGTCCTGCCGGCACAAGGGTTTAACCCACTGCATCACTGGGGGCTTCTGGAGATTTAATTAATGTATTGTCGGAGGCTCTCATGGTCAGAATCACTGGGTTGTTGTAGGTTTTTCGGGTTATATGACTGTGTTCTAGAAGCATTTTCTCCCGATATTTTGCCTGCATCTATGGCAGGCATCTTCAGAGGTTGTGAGACCTCACAGCCTCTGAGGATGCCTGCCATAGATGCAGGTGAAACATCAGGAGAAAATGCTTCTAGAACATGGTCATATAGCCTGAAAAACCTACAACAACCCATTAATTAATGTAGCTTTTCCTACTGCTTTGGAGATGTCTTCAGTAATAATTGGGGACCCTTCTATACTGCCATATATCCCAGGATCTGATCCCAGATTATATTCTTATCCCAGATTATATGGTCGTGGAAACTCATATAATCCAGTTCAAATCAGACAATCTGGGATCAAATTCTGGGATATAGGGCAATATAGATCCAGCCTGGGTTATTCATCTCTTGGTTTGTTTCATTTATTTTTCACAGATAGTATTTAAAATCCCAACAACTGGAAAATGTTGGATTCCCTCTCTTAACTTTGGGATAAGATGCAAATGTCATAGGGTTAAGCATAGGAGCTAACCCAGTTTTTTGCAGCCTCCAGAATATGGAGGCTTGCCTTATGTAAGGGCAGACTGATGTAACAAGACTTTTGCAATCAGGAAGTTTGCCATTCCAAGTACACAAAAGACTGTTGACCTAATCTCTCTATAACCACATAATTAAATATCCTTTCTTTTCCATTTGGGAAGGAGAGGCCCAAGATGGTGCTTTGCTGAAGGCTAGCCAACAAGGTCATGACTAAGCAGCTAGAGCTGTTACTCTTTCAGCTAGATGACGGGTTTGAGTTTCAATAGGTGTAGCTTTCCACAACATGGTGATGCATTAAATTTCCCAATAGAAGCAGCAACCAACTAAGCCTGCACCTATGCTTTTAAAAACATCTGAATTAGCAAGAACTGAAAAAAAATGCACTTTTTGTAGCAAAGGCTTAAGTACAATCACTTGGTGATGCCTGTGGCTTATGCCACTGTTGCAGGCAAACGAGCAAGGATGTCGGTAATATTTGGTAACCCCCAAAATGTAGCTATTTAAGAGTGGAATTTGGGTTGAGAGAAACTTTAGTTGAAACCCAGTTCTAGCTTGACATGGCACTGTCTTAACTGGCTAATGGGCCAGGTGGCAGAGTGTTATAGAGGGCTACAACAAATCAAAGCCAACCAAGAAAGAATAGGCTGGGCTTAGAGCCAGGACTCCTGGGAAGAGTTGTCACTTCTTTTTTCCTCGGTCTGGCAGAGTTCTTGAGCATTTAATGATTACATAATGGTAAAACTGGGGTAGGGGGCAGGAAGGGATGCCAGTAAATGACACGGCACATGTGCTGAATGTAAAAGACCCATTGATTTCCCCAGGAAAACATCCCTTTCTGAAACTCTAGAGAGGTGCTGCTGCTCGAAATAAAGACACAGAGCAGAAGTGAGTAATGTTCTGTCTTGGTATAAGGTACTTGCCTGTGTTTTAACATATATTGCCTTCCTGTGGTTTGCTGTATAAGTCTAAAGGTCCCAAAGGAATGCTTGAAAAATGTTCATCTCTCAGATAATCTCCGTATAAAAAATATTATATATACAGCTTTTTAAAAGATTATTTTTTCCAATCACATCTTGTAAAACTTTAGGTTTCCAAGGAACTCTGGTTGTGAAACCTTGTGGAAAACAGGGCAGTTTGAATCTCTTGTGGAGCACAACAATGCACAAAAGCCTTGACAGAAAAAAAACCCCTCAAGTCGAGTCCTAGAAATGAGTCCAATTCAGCATGTCCATTATACATTAATTAGCACCCACAATTATTGTTCATGGTGTACTGGTTTGAATGCTGGGACTATGGGCGGTTCCAGGCAGGACTTTAATGCAAGCCCAATCGGGTTTTTAAAACCCGATTAGGCCCGCATTACAGCCTACACATGCCCCAGAAAGCTTGTCCTTTTTGGGGGGGGGGGCAACAAAGCCCCCTCAGAAAAACCTTAAAAGAAAAAAAATACCTGGCTGGCACTTCCCTGATTTTCCTTCTCCCCTCCCCTTCTCCTGGTGTGTCATTTCTATGCACCAGTAGAGCTCCAGCAGCACAGTAATGGTATCCAGGTAAGTTATTTTCTTTTTAAAAAGGCTTTTTGGGGGGGTTTGGGGAGGGGGTTAGAGCCCTTTGAGTTTTCCATGGACTGCCCCCTTGGAAGTCCCAGAACTTCTGAAAGGGCAGTCCAGACAGCGGCCATAGTGGGTTAGATGCGGGTCTTTCAGAAAGACCCATATCTAATCCACTTTCAAATTACTTTGGGATAGAGGAGTGTTTTCCTGCTTTGTCCTGAAGGAATTTGTTTTTACGAGGTGTGTCATTTGGATGCCCCACGTAAAAATGTGGGAGGGTATGCATTTTAGGCGCTGTCTAGATGTGCCCTATGATTCTGGAAACCTGGATTTGATTTCCAGTTTGGGTAAGTTTGGGCAAATCGTAGAATCACAGAGTCGGAGGAGACTCCAAGGGACAACCAGTTGAACTTTCTTCTGACATGCAAGAAAGCATTGCTAAAAGAGCCATCCAGCCTCTGTTTAAAAACCTGCAGAGAAGGAGACCCCACCACACTTCAAAACAGCTTATTCCACTGTCAAACAGATCTTACTGTTAAGAGGTTCTTCCTAATGTTCAGGTTCTTTTCACACACTCTCGGCCTCAGAAAAAAATCACAATAGGGTTGACTTGAGCTGTAAACAACTTGAAGGCATATAACAACAAATTCTGCTTTCACCGACCCTCTAAGCCAGTGGATCTCAACCTGTGGATCCCCAGGTGTTTTGGTCAACAACTCAGTCAGCTTACCAGATGTTAGGATTTCTGGGAGTTGAAGGCCAAAACATCTGGGGACCCACAGGTTGAGAACCTCTAAGCATCACTCTTGTCTCACAGACAGAGGCAGAACACTGCTTGTCTATGAGACAAGTGTTTTATCCTACAGCCCTATGGATGACCCTGTGCTTATGTGACTAACAATAATTGAAAGTGGATACTAACTGTTGATTCACATTTTGAGCAAAGGAAGGAGAGACAGAAGGCGACAAAGAACAAATGGACCTCTTCCTTTAGTTTGGTTTTTCAACTGATGGGGATCTTAGCAGGTATGGGTATAACCCAAATATTAACTCTATGAATGAAATGGGAAAACTGGGAGGGAGGGTATTACCTGGCCGTGTTCCTGCAGAAGTTTGGCTGTTATCAGTTCAGCATCCTAGAACACAGAGAAAGAAAGAAGAGGGAGGGGAAAGACACACAGACAGAGAAGGTGCAAGAAAGTAGGAAGTAAGTGAGGAAGAAGAAACAGAGTTATAGGGAAAAGTAGAGAGGCATGGGGAGCAGAGTGTACAGGCTCTTCCAAAATTGGCTGAGATTGTTGAAACTGGCATGAGGTGGTTTTGCCAGAAGGCGAACTGTGTTTAAGAACTGCAATGTAGTTACTCACAGGCTCTGTCCATGCTTCCAATTGGCTTATGTATTACTCAGCTGGGGAGATCGGAATTTGCAAAAAGAGCATGCCTGACTCATACTGCTAAATCAAAATATTCAGATGGAAGGAAAGCACAGTCCTCTGGTGGTTGTGGAACTGCAATCCCCAGCAACCCTTTATGGGGAGGCATTGGAGGTGCAATCCAACAAGATTTGGAGGGCCACACATCCCTGGCTTAGACAACACATCTCTCCAACACTGCCTCTTAAAATTAGATGATAAGCCACTGCCAGTCAGAGGGAACAACATCAGGTCAGATGGACCAATGATCACACTGAACTCAAAGTACCTGCTCTGTTGACACCCCCTCAGCCAGGAAAGAGCAAGGAGGAAAAAGGTGGGATTGGACAGTTAGGGAAAAGCCAATGGGAAGGGGAAAGATTTGGTGGGGGAGACTGAGGCAAATTTGCGTTTTTGCTGACCTTGCCTGGATCAGGTGCTGGCGGGGATGGAAGAAGTGGCTTCCCCTCCGTGATCTGCACTTCCTGAAGTTCCGTCATGGCACCTGGAGTAAAAGATGAAGGCACTGACATCAGACAACTTGATAAGTTAGGTGAGATTCAAACGATGGATCTGACAGAACTTTGACTATCTAAACTGTGCTTTCTTGTTCTTCTCAAAGATCTGCACTGTTTTAACGGTTATTTAAGTCAGGTATGTTCGTCATTTGATGACTGCCCATCAGGTGATGACCCAGAGTTATTGAGCCAACTTGGTGGTCTATAGTTTCATTTTAATAAGGAGATAAATGGGATCTTGGGTTTAGTCTAAATTTCAAAGAAATTAAACAAGGTACTGAACCTTATCAATAACTTGAGTAACTCCTTTACGATTCAGCCTAAAATCCAGAGTAGAATTGTCTGGTCACTGACATGAAAACCATCCCTTGCAACTATCCCAGCTCTATCTCCAAAAGATGAAACATGCATTATCATCACTCAATGCTACCTCAAATACAACGTTTTCAATACTGTAGCATCTGGTCATGCCATCAACCACTAGGACTGTTCCTACCACTAGGCAGATATTGTGGATTGAAGCCTGCATGCTACTAGACCTTCTTTATAACCCTTTAGCCCCAACAGTGTTTACCCAATATTGAAATAAGATCTAGTCGTTAGTTTTCACAATATCAAATGATGACACTGGTGGCCACCACCTTGTTCATCTGGCTCAAGCAGTAATATATTTTAGGCTAATCCTATAACTACCAGGATTCAGACGATAAGGAATATATGTGCGAACCAACCCTTAATGTAACAAATATAGTGAGTTTCTTCCTCACATAGAACAATGCTACAGGACTGGATGGTAAATATGGGTCAGAAAATAAAACACAGTCCACTGCTTATTTGGACAGTAAATATACAGCTATGTTTGCTGGAAATTAAAACAACAACATAAAAACCATACTAATTGTGAAAACAACCAAACTCTGCATCCATATATTATAGCTTAATACCCATCTGCCTGTACTTCACAAGCTTTATGGTGACTGACACTCACAAGAACCTTGAGGTAGAGGACAATCTTTCATTTTACTATCACAAAGGAATCCATAAAGATAAGGAATAAGGGGGAATATATCATGAGTTGTAGGGATACATCTAAAATTCTGTCCTTGTTTACATGTCCATGCCTTCTTGGAAACTGGAGAACACATGGCTCTCCAGATGTTATTGGACTGAAGAGCCCAGCAATACCTAGTGAGCACAGTAAAGGATCATGAAAGATAAAAAATCCAACAATCCCTACAGAATGTGACTCTCCCCATCCCTGCTTTATATCAGACTGAGTGTTGACTTTGATCATTCCATACCCATGTGTCATGACAATTAATTATATAGTTTATTCTGGAGTTCAGAATGCACACTTATAATTTTACTGTATTTAAGAGTAAACCAATAAAAATGAGACAAGTAGGGAACAATTAACTTGAAATCTCAATGATTTCAAGCAGTTTCCTCTGTGGAAAAAGTGCTGTCCACTCCGTAGTGGTATTAGTCATCTTGTGGTGTTAGCTTGCACTGATTCACATGATTGTTTGTGGATGTGACAGCCCATGGACTCATACAATAAAAATAGTTACCTCCCATTTTATAGACAGAAGAGCTGAGGCCAAGAGTAAATGAGACAGAGACAAGGCTGTGGTTGCACAGAAATCTGTGACAGAGTTGAAAAGGGGAACCCATTTTTCCAGGTCCGACTTCTCTTCTTGCACAACCAATTGCGATTTCAAAAACTGGCAACTCCTTGCAGAATACTGTGAGCTAGTCTGACAGCAAAGCAATTTAGGCTATCTCTCCATTCTAAGGGCTCCAATGAATCTTAGGATGAACCTGGAATTTCAGTGTCACCAACTCTCAGGTCATATGTGCTCTGTGAACACGGAACATACTTTTCAAACTGTGCAGTGCACTGGGTTTGCGGGTGTAGAATATCTTAGGTCAGCACTCACACACACACACACTACTCTTGTTTCTTCCTGCTGGGGTTACAACAGCTGATCAAGCATTATAGCGGTGAACTATAAATGCAGTGACACTTGGAAGAAAGGGTTATAACAGAAATGACAAGGGAATTGCAGCCTACTTACGACGGGGACTTCTATGCTTGGTGGTTCCCCCTCTCCACCCTGCCATCAAAGATCTACACTAAAGGAACACAAACTCTATACAGTACAGTCAGTGCACTAAGTACATTTAGATTCTGTAATCTAGCTTAATCTTCCCTCTTACTTGTTTTATGGGTAACTGTGGGGGTGACAGCAGAAACATTAAAATATTGGAACATTCAAGAGTGAAAAAAATATCCCCACAAAATGGATAAAAACAAATATTAAAAATTAAAATATCATCTTAAAAGCGGTTATTGTGGTTTGTTTTTAAACTGGATTAAAATCAAACCTGAATCAACTATAAACAAACATGTTCATATTTACATGTGAATTTTTTTGACCATCAAATGGGTTTCAAGTATAGCGACTGTGTTCTTCTAGATGGTGTTGGACCACCACACCCATTATTCCTTATGACTGGGCTTGCCTCCGATTAAGGCTAATGGGAGTTATAGCACAACATCTGGGAAATGGCATATTCTTTACTCAAAATTTATAAAGGCTGCTGTTCTAGAAAGGAAGAACTCCTTATGAGAATTGTGGCTGAGTGAAGTAGAACAATAATACATATTGAGGATTCTGTATCCAGATTGTCAAAATCCAGGATGTATCAAAATAATCTATGTTGGTGTCTGAGATAGTAATACTTTTGCTTTCTGATTATTCAGTGTACACAAACTTTGAATTGTCGAAGGCTTTCATGATCGGAATCACTAGTTGTTGTAGGTTTTTTGGGCTGTATGGTCATGTTCTAGAAGCATATTCTCCTAACGTTTTGCCTCCATCTGTGGCAAGCATCCTCAGAGGTTGTGGGGATGCTTGCCATAGATGCAGGCAAAACGTCAGGAGAGAATGCTTCTAGAACATGTCCATACAGCCCGAAAAACCTACAACCTACACAAACTTTGTTTCAAAGACAAATGTATTACATTATTGTGTATAAAATTATCTCCAGGCTATGTGTCTAAGGCAGGCATGGACAAACTTTCTAACTTAGGGACCACATGGCAAGCTGGAATGGGGTGGGCGGGCCAAGAGGGAGAGGGCTATCCCTAAGCCCCCTCCTTGCCCTTTCCCCCCCCCCCCCTTCCTCTTTTCTTTTGGAGACAGAAAGTGAAAGGAAGACAGGAAACATTTGTATCCCGAAAGGTTGGTCTTGGTCAGGATGAGATGCTTGATGAGAGAAAAGGTGTATCCATGAGACCCCATATTGCCTACTCCTGATATATAATCCTAGAACCCTAAAGCTGGAAGAGACCCTCAAGGGCCACCTAGTCCAACCCCTGCCATACAGGAAGGCACAATCAAGGCACTTCCAATAGACAGCCTCTGTGGAAAAGCCTCCTGAAAAGGAGACACCACCACACTCCCAGGCAGCCTAAGCCACTCTCCGGGAAGTTCTTCCTAATCTTTTCAGTCGAATATTTTTCCTACCATTTGAAACCATTGCTCCCTTGTGCCCTGGTCTCTAAAGCAGCAGAAAGTCAGTTTTCCCCCTCCCTCCCCCTCAATGGAACATAGTACTCTACCTTCTCTTCTCCCAGCTAAACATCCCCCAGGAGTAAGAGATGGATGGAAGGAGGAAAGGAGAAGAGGGAGGGAGGAGAGAAGGAAGGAAAGGAGAGGAGGGAGAGAGGAGAGAAGGAAGGAAAGACAAGAAGGAAGGAAGGGAGGGAGGAAGGAAGGGAATGGAAGGGAGGGAAGGGAAGGAAGGGATGGAGGAAGAAGAAGAAAGGAAAGACAAAAGGGAAGGAAAGAGAGAGGGAAGGAGGGAGGAATGAGGGAAGGAAGGAAGGATGAAAGGGTGGAATGAAAGGAAGGGGGGAGGAGGGAGGGAGGGAAGAAGAAAGGAAAAAGAGAAGGAAGGAAATGATAGGATGGGGAGAGAGTGGAGGACCTGAGAAAAGAGACCAAGGATCTGGCTCCTGGGCCTGGATTTGCCCAATCATGATCTATGGTCCCTCAGGAGGAAATGAGGAAGGAAGGAAGGAAGGAAGGAAGGAAGGAAGGAAGGAAGGAAGGAGAAAGAGAGATGGAAGGAGGGAGGAAAGAGGAAAGGAAGGAATGATGAAAAGGTAGAAGGGAAGAAAGGAAGAAGGGAGAAAGATGGAAGTAAGGGAGGCAGAGAAGGAGGAAGGAAAGAGAGAAGAAAGGAAGAATAGAATGGTGTGAGAAAGGAGAGCCTAAGAAAAGAGCCCAAAGGTTTGGGTTTGCCCATACCTGGTCTAAGGTGTACATGAAACATACATGAATTTCACGTTTAAACTTGGGTCCCTCGCTCAAAATCTGGGAAAAAAAACAAAATAAGGAACATTTCTGGTCCCAAGCATTTTGAATAAGGGATGCTCAACTTGCACTGCGTACTTTGTGTTATTGTCTTTGATGCATTAGGCTTCTCACTGTACCTAGAATCCAGCAAATCCCTGTATGTACTACAATATCGTCCTGCTAGGTCATCCATTGAGACCATATGGGTGATTTCCTCCTCCTCTCCAATGACTTAAACCCTTCCACGTGTTCAGTTTTCAAATGATGAATAGTAATGACTCTGCTAATCCATTAACACAAACATTTACTTTCCATTTCATAGAGAGGGAGGAGGGAAATCTCATGCTCAGTTAACTTTGAAAGACTGTATTATCTCGTATGAGCCTGCCTGGGTTTTTCTTCCTCCAGCAGAAGGTCTTCTTGGAGCCTCCCACTTGCAGAGGAACATTTGGTAGGGTTTAAGGAAAAGTCTACTCGGTGCTTGGTCCCAAATTCAGAAATTCCCTGTCCTTGCAATGTGAGCCTCTTTTATTCAGACAGGCCCCTTCCACACAGCTGAATAAAATCCCACATTTTCTGCTTTGAACTGGAATATATTGCAGTGTGGACTCCGATAGCCCAGTTCAAAGCAGAATATTGTGGGATTTTCTGTCTTGATGTTCTGGGTTATGTGTCTGTGTGGAAGGGCCCTGTGTTGGGTTATCTATGATAAGTCAGAGAAGGATGTTGTTTATTTTCTACCGGATTCACTTTTTAAATATTTTTTTAAAATTGTATTTATTTAATTTGAAATAAATACAAATCATTAGTCTCCCTGCATGCCTTTTCTGACAGTAGGACATGCTATACATCCAATTAATTAATATGAGTGTTTACTTATCGAATGCTCTGGATGTGAGTGCTATGATGCATATTTACTTGGATACACTCCTCATCGAGTAAAATGGGATTTATTCTCCAATAAAGGTACAAGAGACTTCATCTATAACTTTCTTGTTTAGTATTTTCACACGGTGTGGAACCCAACATAAAGCTTATATATCATCTAAGAGATATTCTGGTGTGATGGACCCATTTTGGTTGTGCTCTTGGTTTATCTCTAGCTTCTGCCGAATTGCAAATAAGAGGGATGGATTCAGATAAGGAAGGAAAATATCAGTTACCGTTGTGCACCATGTCTGTCACGCAATGGGTCATATTGATATAAACTGGTGCTAATCGCAACTCAATTATAGCACAATTTTACATTCGTGTACTCTGACGTACAATTAATTGAGTTTAGTCGGAGTAACATCCATGTTAAATGGGTGTACGGTTGCTGCCTTAGTCTGAATCCAACCCATTATGTTTCCAACACACTGCTTGGTGATATCATTAGACACAGGAAGGAGCAGATAAACTGATTAAGTGAAGAATCAGAATAGCAGCCTATGTTACAGCAACAAGGTAATCTACTTATGCTTATTCGAGAAATATGTACATTTCAAAATGGGAAACATGACTTAAATCTGTGATTTAAGTCATGTTTCAGTAAGTATATGACATGTTTACGGAACCAGTTCTTTTCCTTGGTGATTTCAATAATCTTGAAAACTATTCATCCTGTGTTGTCGAAGGCTTTCATGGCCGGAATCTCTGGTTTGCTGTGAGTTTTCCAGGCTGTATGGTCATGTTCCAGAAGCATTCTCTCCTGACCTTTTGCCTGCATCTATGGCAGGCATCCTCAGAGGTTGTGAGGTCTGCTGGAAACTAGGAAAATGGGGTTTATATATCTGTGGAATGTCCAGGGTGGGAGAAAGAACTCTTGTCTGTTGGAGGCAAGTGTGACTGTCCCGACTCTAAAATCATAACAGTAAATAAAGAACATCTTTCAGAAATGGAAACTCCAGACAAGAAATCAGGGACAGCTAATCTCCTCTCAACAAAGGATTCCCCCAGGCAGGAAGAAGCCACACCATGAAAACTCCTCGGCCATTAAATGCTAATCAAGGTGGCCAATTGAAACATTCACACCTACCTCTAACAGACCATTAAAATTGTCCATCCTGTGTTGTCAAAAGGTTTCATGGCCAGAATCACTGGGCTGCTGTAAGTTTTCAGGCTGTATGGCCATGTTCCTGAAGCATTCTCTCCTGACGTTGCACCCACATCAATGGCAAGCATCCTCAGAGGTTATGAGGCCTATTGGAAACTAGGCAAGTGGGGTTTATACACCTTGGACATTCCATAGATATATAAACCTCACTCGCCTGGTTTCCAACAGACCTCACAACCTCTGAGGTTGCCTGCCATAGATGTGGGTGAAATGTCAGGAGAGAATGCTTCTGGAACATAGCCATACCCGGAAAACTCACAGGAACTATCCATCGTGTCTCTGGGAAGGGTAAAATTACATATGAGCAAAACACCTCAAAGTCTACTTCTTTCTCAGTACTTATTCACACACTAGCCGTCACCTGCCATGCATTGCTATGGCCCAGTCTGTGTATATGTGTTTTGTGTATGAGTGTATATGTGTGTGTTATATTTTTAGCATAGCACAATATTAGTATTCAACATTACTATATTGTACTACACCACTATACTGCAATATTATTAGTAATTTTACATGTAATATACCATTATTATATTATTACATTGTACTATATCATTATATCACAATATATATAACACACTACCAGTATATTATACAATTAGTATTATATAATACTAGCCATTCCATGCCACGTACTGCTGTGGCCCAGTCTGTGTTCTTTGTGTGTGTGTATATGTGGTTTTGCGCAAGTGCTGTGATGTTATTTTTTGCTTTTTGGCTTTTAAAGTCTCTTCTGCTGTGTTTTTGAGTGCTTTTATGAGTGATAGTCACTCGTTGGTCTGATAGGTGTATTGTGTCCAAATATGGTGTCAATTTGTCCAGTGGTTTTTGAGTTATGTTAATCCCACAAACGAACATTACATTTTTATTTATATAGATGACTAGCCATCCCCTGCCACACGTTGCTGTGGCCCAGTCTGTGTATATGTGTTTTTTGTATGTATATATGTGTGTATGTGTGTGTATATATCTGTGTATATATGTGTGTTTGCATATATATGTGTGTGTATATATTTGTGTATTTGTGTGTTTATATGTGTACATGCATATTGTGTATATGTGTATATATGTGTGTTTGCATATATATGTGTGTATATATTTGTGTATTTGTGTGTTTATATGTGTACATGCATATTGTGTGTGCTTGTCTATATGCATATTTGTGTGTATATATGTATGTATGTGGATATGTATATGTGTGTGCATGTGTATATGTATATATGTATGCACATGTATGTGTGTATTTGTGCATATATATATATATGTGTGTGTTTGTATGGATGTGTGCATGTGCATATGTATATGAGTGTATGTGTGTATGTATATATGGTGTATTTTTGGAGTTTTTAAGTCTGTTCTGCTGGGGTTGTGTATGTGTTTATGGGTAATGGACACTCGTTGGACTGTTAGGTGTCTTGTGTCCAAATTTCGTGTCAATTCATCCAGTGGTTTTTGAGTTATGTCAATCCCACAAACGGACATTACATTTTTATTTATATAGATGATAATGTATCATGAGATCTTTCCATGTTTGCAGCATAAAATTTTGTGTGTTTGGAAAACACACCCTCTATGTGTGGTTTGCCTTCACATGCAGTGTTGGAAAAGGAAAGCAGTACATGCTCCACGATGAAACATCACTCTTGATGCTTAGATGTAGAAATTGCACATGGAGTGACAGAAGGTGACTGCCCACTCTCATGTGCCTATTGTGCAGCCATCCACTGAAAACAGCCTCCATTCTAACCTAGCTCCCTTCTAACCTACCTCTCAGGGCTGTTGTGACTTCAGGGGAGGAGAAAGACAGGCATTGTGGAGCCCTTTGTGCAATTCCAGAGCAGAAAGCAACACACTGTGCTGAGATAGGGGTGTGTCCGTATATACGCTGCCAATGCTTGCATATCCCAGAGTGTCTTTTGAGTTTGGAAAAATAAACAGATCTTCCCTCTGCCTCAAGGCATCCAGAGAAATTGGAGACGTGCACAGAAACACATCGACTTAGCCCCAAAGAGCAATAAAGCAGAGTCACATAAATATGAGTGCCCCAAGGATCTGCAGGATGGCAATGCCTGTTTTCATACCAGGCTCAAAGAAGGTTTGACACATGGAACGAAAGCCAAGGGTTTGGCTCCACGTGAGGCAATTTCTATGCTCCTTCGCTACTTCTCTTCTTCACTGCCTGGTAGATAATTCATGCCCAATCATGCAAGGGAAGGTTTTTGGATCAGAACTGAAAATACAGCAAAAATAAGAAAAGGATGGGAGGAGATGGAAGAAGAAAGCCCATTGGCTCTTGCCATTCAGGCTGCGTTCTCTTTTACTGATAAGGAGCCTGCATAGTGAAGCTGTCTGATTGGGACATGGGAGGTCCAGGTTCAAGTCCCCCTTCAATGTCATGACATACAGTCTTTCTCAAGTCTCTTTTGCACTACATCTATACTATACCAGTTGTTTTGGACTTCAACTCCCAGAAGTCCCAACCAGCTTGGATATAGAATAAAAGTCATAAAGCTGAAAGAGACCACTTGGGCCGTCCAGTCCAACCCCCTGCCATGCAGGGAAAGCACAACAGATGCCTATCCAGCCTCTGTTAAAAGCCTTCAAAGAAGGAGCTTCAATCACACTCTGAGGCAGTGAGTTCCACTGTTGAACAGCTCTTACAGTGTATTGTCGAAGGCTTTCATAGCCGGAATCACTGTGTTGTTGTGAGTTTTTCGGGTGGTATGGCCATGTTTCAGAAGCATTCTCTCCTGACGTTTTGCCTGCATCTATGGCAGGCATCATCAGAGGTTGTGAGGTCTGTTGGAAACTAGGAAAATGGGGTTTATATATCTATGGAATGTCTAGGGTGGGAGAAAGAACTCTTGTCTGTTTGAGGTAAGTGTGAATGTTTAAATTGGCCACCTTGATTAGCATTGAATGGCCCAGCAGTTTCTGGCTTCTTACTGCCTGGGGGGATCCTTTGTTGGGAGGTAATTAGCTGTTCCTGATTGTTTCTTGTCTGGAGTTCCCATTTCTGAAAGCTGTTCTTTATTTACTGTTATGATTTTAAAGTCGGAACATTCACACTTGCCTCAAACAGACAAGCGTTCTTTCTCCTACCCTGGACATTCTTGATGGTTTCTTGTCTGGAATTCCCCTGTTTTGAGTGTTGTTTTTTATTTACCGTTATGATTATAGAGTTTTTTAAATACTGGCAGCCAGATTTTGTTTTGTCAGCTCTTACAGTGTTGACAGTGTTTCTTAATAGCGAAATGTATGTCTTGTTCCTATTGCAATGTTTGCTCATTTTGTTGCTGCTGGTCATCAACCATAATAAGTAAATATATATAGTTCAGCCAGGAAGTTTTTCCTAAAGTTCAGGTGGAATCTCCTTTCCTGTGATTTGAACCCACTGCTCCGAGTCCTAGTCTTCAGGGCAGCAGAACAAAAGCCTGATCCCTCTTACTTATGATATCCTTTCAAATATTTAACCATGGCTATCTGCTCTCAACCTTCTCTTCTGCAGGCTAAACATACCCAGCTCTTTAAGCCAGTCCTCATAGGGTATGGTTTCCAGACCTTTGATCATTTTAGTCACCTTCCTCTGAACACCTTCCAGCTTGTCAATATCCCAACAGCGAGGAATTCAGGAAGTCCAAAAACATCTGGAGGACCAAAGTTGAGGAACCACCGTACTACATAGCCCTAGTTGCCACTAACTGTCATGACTCCATCCCATGGAGATCTGGGATCAAATTCTCCATCAGAGAGGTCTCCTACCTTGCCAAACTATAAGCCCCAGGATTCAGAAGAATGCAACACTGGAAGCGAAAGTTGAATCAAACTGTCTACAGTGATTCTCAACCTGTGGATCCCCAGGTGTTTTGGTTTACAACTCCCAGAAATGCCAACCAGTTTACCAGCTGTTAGGATTTCTGGGAGTGGAAGGCCAAAACATCTGGGGACCCAGAGGTTCGAGATCCACTGGATAGTGTGATGTGAAGGAGCTCTCACACCATTAGAGCGTTGTTGTATGGGAATTAAGAGAGTCACATATGCCACTTTCAGCTATCCAGGGAAAAAAACAGGATAGAAATGTAATATAAATAAGGAAATTATATTTCCTCTGCCATCACTTGTTGATATTCAGACATTCCTGGCCGGAAGGGTGGATCCCTGAGGATCCATAAGAGCTTCCCTGCTTTCCTAGGCTCTCCTTTTCTCTCCTGGGTGCTGTGGCTGGTTTCCACTCTGGGCTCCATCCAAGGATCCCCCTCCAGGGCCATAAATAGCTGTTTTGATCACCCTGACATGGGCAGCGGTCCAGTTCCCTGGGTGCTCCTTGTCATTCTGGGGCCCTTGATGGGGCTGGCAAAGAGCAGGCATTCAGAAAATAATTCCTCAGCCCACCACCAAAAGAAGGCTTGCACACATAATAAACCCACTCTGTGGGCACCAAGCTGGGAAGCCAAGGGGGGGGACCAGGTTCCTGTCACCCCCATGAAATAAATGATGGCGTGAAAGAAAGATTGAGGTTTACAGAGGCAGGGCAAAAGGACACATCTGTACCTGGCAAACAAATTGGCCCCAAATCCCTTGTCCAGAGAAAGAGAGAAATAGCTGATAACACAAAACATTATTTTGGAGACTCTCAGCATTGGAATTCTGAGGGTTATTACTATTATTATTATTATTATTATTATTATTTTACTGACACAAAAACACAGTATTTCACAGCAAACAAGATCTATATGCTGGATTTTGTATCTTATTATTATTATTATTATTATTATTATTATTATTATTGCTGCTAAGGAATTCTTTCAAATTCTCTTTCTGTAGATATCGCCTTTTCCTTCCCTACCACCAATATCATCATAGCAGGGCTCCAGTAGCGTCACCCACCCAACCCAACGGCAACGCCACAATCCAACAAATGCAATTTGCCAGGCAGCAAAGTACTTGGCTAGGAAGTGTCACCTGTTGAATGCCCGCCTGCTACACGTGGAGCTCTGCCAGGAAAACACTTTCAACACACTGAGCCAAGTTGGCACGACTAGCACGACAAGTACAGAACTTTAGAAGCTATGGGTGAAAGATTGGGCAGCAAAGGATGGTCCATATGCCCCTCTTTCCTCTTTCTATCTCCCCAATCCATACCAATAACTTGTGTAGCACCTGCTAGCCCGTGAATTTGTCAGATCCTTCTAAGCTAGTTTTTGAGTGAGTCCACAGTAGGCTGTGTCTTATTTAGCTGTGGCAAAGGGGGTTAAACCTTTGTGCTGGCAGGACTGCTGACTGAAGGTCAGCGGTTTGAACCCGGGGAGTGGGGTGAGCTCCCTTCTGTCAGCTCCAGCTTCTCAGGTGGGGGCATGAGAAAGGCCTCCCACAGGATGGTAAAACATCCAGGTGTCCCCTGAGCAATGTCCTTGCAGACGGCTAATTCTCTCACACTACAAGCGACTTGCAGTTTCTCAAGTTGCTCCTGACACGAAAAAAAGCTGCTCTTATAGCCTGAAATGCTACACACAGACAGTATGAATGCATTTAGGTTTAAAAAGCAAATGACTAGCGCAACACTACTACAATGCAACACGTGGTGTGTTTGCGTATATATTAACTACAACCACTCCACGTGTTTTCTGGACCTTTTAGTTTTAAAGATGGGCTCTTTGCTTTTGCCCATCCTGCCTATTACCCTCAAGGGATTTAGTGTAAAGTAGATGAAGCCAGGTCCACATTCTCTCCCTCTCTTTCTCATTCTGTGGGGAGGAACCTTGATGTCGTCAATCTGACCCAGGCCAAGGAAGTAGGACAATGTGGGGTTGCTATCTTGTGAAACCTGGCAATGAATTCTCCAGGTGCCTGGAGATGCCAATGCAGTGAGTGACTCTGAGGCCAGGCTTCCCTGAGGCACACACACAGGTATAAACACAAACAAGGGGACTTGGACAGAAACTAGTGCACACACATACCTACACACCTGTGGCTGAGGTCATATTAAATGAGACAAAATGAGACTTCTCATTCCAAGAGATGTCCTTGGTGGTGCAATGGGTTAAGTCCTTGTGCCAGCAAGGCTGCTGATTGAAAGATCAGAAGTTCAAATATGGAGAGCAGGCTGAGCTCCCTCTGTCAGCTCCAGCTCCCCATGCGGGGACATGAGAAAAGCCTCCCACAAGGATGGTAAAACATCAAAGCATCTGGGCATCCCCTGGGCAACATCTTGCAGACAGCCAATTCTCTCACACAAGAAGCGACTTGCAGTTTCTCAAGTTGCTCCTGACACGGAAAAAAAAAATCTAAGAGATGACCAGCTATCTCTTTTGTCCATGACCAGTCCTGACCGGGTAATATCCTAAAATGCGCCCTTCCTAGAACCAGGAATAAAATTCATGAGACTTGAGCTTTGGCTCTGTTTGCTCGCCTACTGGGACTCTCACCTTCCTGAGCCACATGGGTCACACTCCCACTGCCTTCGGTGTAGGATATGGGACATCCTGGGTGCAATTCTCACCACCTTCCTCAGTTTCCTTCTTTCCCAGAATATCCCCACCATTCCAGCTTCATCCTACGTCTTATCTGCCCCAAAGGCTATCAGGTATCCGGATCCACCGGTTCTCAATTTGCAGTTTTTCTCTCACTCCTACACTCCTGTTATTCACAGCTCTAAGAGAGAGACTTCGGGATCCTGACAGCCCATCTCACCAGGATCCTCACATCCCATCCCACTGTCTGCAGTGTGATCCCTGCCACACAGCCCTGTGAGCACCTTGGGGCCTTAAGGTAAAGGTTTTCCCCTGACATTAAGTCCAGTCGTGTCCGACTCTGGTGATTGGTGTTCATTTCCATTTCTAACCAGCGTTGTCCATAGACACCTCCAAGGTCAGGTGGCCAGCATGACTGCATGGCATGATGTTACCTTCTCGCCAGAGCTGTACTTACTGATCTACTCACATTTGTATGTTTTTGAATTGCTAAGTTGGCAGAAGCTGGAGCTGACAGCAGGAGTTCACCCTTCTCCCCAGATTCGAACCTGCAACCTTTCAGTCAGCAAGTTCAGCAGCTCAGTGGTTTAATTAACTGTGTTACCGGAGTCTCCTATGGGGACTTGTTCCTCACCAAAAGATGCCCATAGTCTCGCCCCAACATCCTGCTGGGCCCAAGGCTTTCTATCCAAACTCATTTCTATTTCTAAGCTGAAGAGCTAGCGTTATCCATAGACACCTCCAAGGTCATGTGGCCAGCATGACTGCATGGATTGATGTTACCTTCTTGTCAGAGTGGTACCTAATGATCTATTCACATTTGCATGTTTCTGAACGGCTAGGTTGGTATAAGCTGGAGCTAACAGCGGGAGCTCCCCTCACTCCCCGGATTCGTACCTGCAACCTTTTGGTCAGCAAGTTCAGCACCTCAGTGCACCAATGGGGGCTCCTATGGGGCCTTGTTCCCCACCAAAAGATGCCCACAGCCTCACCTCAACATCCTGCATGACCCATGGCTTTCTATCCAACCCCATCCCCTTGGGTTCTAGCCTCTTGCATTGACAGGTCTCTTCAAAATGGGACATCAACATGCAAAGCTTTTGGCACACCCACCCACCCACTCCAGGGGACCAATCCAAGGGAATCCCAGCTTGGCAGAGCCTTGACCCCCCTCCTTCCCCACCACCATAGACAACTTAATCCCTTTCCTCTCAAGCAAACATCCCTTACTCCTGAATCAACACACATCCCTCCCTCTTCTCAATCTCTCCCTATCTCCAACCTGCCAGATCCTTGGCATTGGAAGGGATTTTCCTTCTCCAATCTGCTTTTTCTATGGGAAAAGGCAGAAAGGAGGGGTGTGTCTCCCTTCAGGGATATTAACCCACCCCCCTCCAAAACAATTTGACATCCAATTCCCTTGATTCTGTCATCCAGGCAAGGAATCCAATCCAACCCAACCCAACCCAACCTTCCTTTGCATGGAGAAAAGCGCATGGAAGAGCTGTGGGTGTGTTGTTTGCGCCCATAATCCGGTTTAAGGAGGGGGGGATAGATAGGAAGGCTCTTTTTTTGGGTGAGGAGGGGGTCTGAAAAGCATCCGAATGGGGGGAGGTTGGGAAAAACAAGGGGAAAAGGGGGGAAAGGCTGGCTCTGCTTTGCAATAAACAGCATTTAATCCCTTCTGGCAACATCTGGCTCAAGAGCTCGGGAGCTCTCCAAATCGCCCCCCTCCCTTTTGGGGGTGCAGGGGAAAGGGGGGAGGCAAGGGAAAGAGCCAAGTGGAAGCCCCCCTTTCTTCCTCTTGGTACCTCCAAAGACCCTCCCCACTCCAGCCCCGCTAAAGCCCCCTTTTTTGGGTGGGGGGGTTGTTGTACCCACTGTCTCTGGTCTCTGCTGGGATTGTCTCTTCGGCCCGGATCCCTCGCGCGCCTTCTTTCCACCTTCACTTGCCTTTGAGTCTGGGACTGCAAAGCCAGCCTGCCCGCCCCCTCCCCCGAAAGAGAGAGAGAGAGAGAGACCCCTCCCCTTCCCCTTCCCCCTCCCAACTCCGCCTCTGCCAATCCGGATCGCCAACAAGGAAAGGGAAAGGGGTGGAGAAGGAGGAGGAGGAGGAGGAGGAGGAGAGTCAGGGAGGGGAGAAAGAGAGAGAGAGAGAGAGAAATGGGCCACCATCTTTCTCCCCCACCGTACTAACAAAGGACATGTTTACAAAGGCACACAGGAAAGGGGGGAGGAAATATCCCCCTCCCCACTTTAGCCCAGATCTCCTTCCTCCGGCCAAACGATCCGAAGTGGCTTCGAATTGTATTGTCGGGGACTTTCCTAGCACAAAGAACCCACAACAGATGCCCATCCAGCCTCTGTTTAAACGCCTCCAAAGAAGGGACTTCAATCACACTCTGAGGCAGTGAGTTCCACTGTTAAACAACTCTTGCAGTGTATTCTCGAAGGCTTTCCTAGCCGGAATCACTGGATTGCTGTAAGTTTCTGGCCATGTTCCAGAAGCACTCTCTCCTGACGTTTCGCCTGCATCTATGGCAGGCATCCTCAGGGGTAGTGAGGTCTGTTGGAAACTAGGAATATGGGGTTTATATATCTGTGGAATGTCAGGTATGTAGCGGGGGGGGGGCTTGAGGGGCTTCAGCCCCCCCCCCCCCCCCGAAATTCTCATGGTGGTTCGCAAAAAGGCTTTACTGGTGCATTATTTAAACTGTTATGTTTATTCATATCATGATCTGATCACCATACTCAATATATCCCATATGCATGGGGGTATTGGGGTAATGATACAAAAGCTTTGCTAGGGTAGACCCTCTTTCACTCAGACTCAGCCCCCCCCCCCCAATCGAAATCCTGGCTACCGGTCTGATAACAGTAAATAAAGCACAACTTTCAGAAATAGGGGAACGCCAGACAAGAAACAATCAGGGACATCTAATCACCTCTCAACAAAGGATTCCCCCAGGCAGTAAGAAGCCAGACTGTGAAAACTTCTAGGCCATTAAATGCTTATCAAGGTGGCCAATTGAAACCTTCACACATACTTCTACCAGACAAATAAAAATGTCCATCCTGTGTTGTCGACGGCTTTCATGCCCAGAATCACTGGGTTGTTGTAGGTGTTTTGAGCTGTCTGACCATGTTCCAGAAGCATTCTCTCCTGACGTTTCGCCTTCATCTATGGCAGACATCCTCAGAAGTGGTGAGGTCTGTTAGAAACTAGGCAAGTAGGGTTTGTGTACCTGTGGAAGATCCAGGGTGGGAGAAAGAACTCTTGTCTGTTGGAAATAGGTGTGAATGTTTAAATTCTAAAATCATAACAGTAAATAAAGGGCAACTTTCAGAAACAGGGGAACTCCAGACAAGAAACAATCAGGGACAGCTAAGCACCTCTCAACAAAGGATTCCTCCAGGCAGTAAGAAGCCACACCGTGAAAACTCCTAGGCTATTAAATGCTGGAGCTGAAAAGGAAGCTCACCCGTGCTCTCCCTGGATTTGAACCTGCAACCTGTCGGTCTTCAGTCCTGCCTGCACAAGGGTTCAACCTATTGCACCGCTGGGGGTTCAAGTCGCTCCTGACTCGAAAAAAAGTGTGAATGTTTCAGCTCTAACATCATAACAGTACGTAAAGAGCAACATTCAGAAACAGGAGGACTCCAGACAAGAAACAATCAGGGACAGCTAATCACATCTCAACAAAGGATTTCCCCAGGCAGTAAGACGTCACACCTTGAAAACTGCTAGGCCATTCAATGTTAATCAAGGTGGCCAATTGAAACCTTCACACCTACCTCAAAGAGGCAAGAGTTCTTCCTCCCACCCTAGACATTCCACAGATACATAAACCCCATTTTCTTAGTTTCCAACAGAGGATGCCTGCCACAGATGTAGGTGAAACGTCAGGAGAGAATGCTTCTGGAACGTGGCCATACAGCCCGAAAAAAACTTACAGCAGTGTCGTGAAGTCTGTTGGCAACTAGAAATATGGGGTTTATGTATCTGTGGAAAGTCCAGGGTGGGAGAAAAACCCATGTCTGTTGAAGCTAGGTGTGAATGTTTCAACTCTAAAATCAAAACAGTAAATAAAGAACATCTTTCAAAAAGAAGGGAACTCCAGACAAGAAACAGTCAGGGACAGCTAAACATCTCTCAACAAAGGATTCCCCCAGGCAGTAAGAAGCCACACCTTGAAAACTGTTAGGTCATTCAGTGCTCATCAAGGTGGGAAATTGAAACATTCACACCTATTTCCAACAGACGAGTTCTCCCGCAATTAGAAACCAGTGGGTTGCTGTAAGCTGGAGGGCCAAAATTTGCCCATGCCTGGTGTAGATGCACCCCAGGACAGAAAGATACACCTCCTGCTCCAACTGTCCCTTCTATCATCCCTTTTTGACATTTTTAAAATGATTTTTAAACAGCCAAGGGGGTATCCAGGTCAAGTTTCAACTCGTCCATCAACACGCTGAATGCCTAAGGCCATCTTTCTATGCTTTTCAGTTTTTTTCCTAGCAATCTGATCACCTGAGAAAGTTTCAGACCATGTTTACTCAGTAGATCTTATGATGTTCTGCACAACCGGGTATTAAATAAGTACGTGCAGAATGGAAGTACAATATTTACCTTTTGTTTCTTTCATAAAGAAGTCCCAATGTAAACATCTAGTAGAGCAACTTGTTATTACTACATTTTTAGCAAGTGTTGTGCTTTCTATATCCACAGATTTCACCATCCACAGCTTGAAAATACCCCCTTCCAAATACAATGTTGCCATTTTAAATAAGAGGCACTATTTTACTATGCCAATGCATATAAAAGGTAAAGGTTTCCCCTTGACATTAAGTTTAGTTGTGTCAGACTCTGAGAGATGGTGCTCATTTCCATTTCTAAGCTGAAGAGCCGACATTGTCCATAGACGCTTCCTAATTCATGTGGCCGGCATGACTGAATGGCATGCCTTTACCTTCCAGTGGGTGCGGAACCTATTGGTCTACTCACATTTGCATGTTTTTGAACTGCTAGGTTGGCAGAAGCTGGGGCTTACAGCAGGAGCTCACTCTGCTCGCTGGATTTCAACTGCTGGCCTTTCAGTCAGCAAATTCAGCAGCTCAGCGGATTAACCTACAGCACCATCTATTGCATATAATGACACATAAATATTCACAGCGGTCTTGGAACCAAAGTTTTAGCTAAATTAGACTCATAGGACTATGATAGAAATTATACCTAGTTAGGCCACATGACTACTGAAACTGTGTTATATTGCAAAAGGAATGCTGTTAAATCTTAATTGAGTTATAATCGTTCTGAAAAGGACTTACTACAAGTCATTTGTTTGTTACGGGTTCTATTTAAAATCTATATGGTTATTTTAACAAGTGTTGTTTAGATCTGTTTCAGAAAGCCAAAAAAATTCTTTGGAAAGACACTCCAGACCTGGATATTAGATGTCAAGAAGGAAATATGTGGAGCTGAGTCCCAGTTTTGATAGAAATGTGTTGATAAGGTTTGACAACCTGCCAGCCATAATGGGTTTTCTCAGTCGGCTCTTAGACATGTGTCCACACCAAAACATCCCTAATTGAAATCACACACCATACAAAGACAACAAAAATATTGTTGATGTTCTGTGCCTTCAAGCCACTTCTGACATATGGTGAGCCAGCATGGTGAGGTGGTTTGAGCAAATCCCTGCTTGGCCATGAAAGATAACACTATGTGAAATGTTCTGCTCCCGGGTTGCACCACAGACAGAATTCACCTTGCACTGAACACCAGCCAGGAATCCCAAAAGTGGTAATAAAACAATTTATTAAGAAAAGTACATATAAAAAAAGGAAAAGTCACCATAATAAAAAGGAAAGGCAAAATCCAACAGGTAATGGGAAAAATACAAGTAATAAGCCAATCCAAACTAGCAATAGGGAAAAACACTCTAAAGGCAATAAACCCAACAGTTCAAATCTGTTCTACAAAACAAGGTACAGGAAAAACCAGAATCAAAACATGAGCATAATCCAGGAAAACAAGAATCAAAACAAGAACATGAATCCAAAAGCAAGACTATAGAAACTTCTGAAACATGAATTCAAACTTCCAAGATCTTAGACTCAAAACATCTACTGGAAATAAAGTTCGAGATCCTCACTGCTTTGTAGTGTTGCCTGATCTGAATTCTAAAGGGAATATTTCTTTGAGTTAAGGACCACAAACCATGAAGTCATTTCTGTGACCTTGACTCCTTTGCCTGTGAGATTTCTCACATTGTTGTTTCTCATGGAGTCTCTTAATTTGCTTGATTCCTCCCTAAAACCAAACCTGACATGTCTGCTGAGCATAGGTGTGTTTTCACATGCTTTCTCACCCATCTGATTCCTTATCAGGGGTTTCTATGACACTACTAGGCAAAAGGTCTCCACCAGCCACTGCATCTCCCTGTCTGCTGGACTCTGAAGCAGTTTCACTTTCAAGACCATTCTCACAGAGAGAATCTTGATCTAAAATCCCCTAATTTCCCTCATTGAAAGAACCATCCACCTCTCTCCCAGGCTCGGGAATACCAATCCCCTCATCTTCATCTGGCTGAACCACAACATCTTGGTTTGAAAGTGTTACTTCTTGTTTAATTGTGCAGTACTTACTTTGAAAGTAGTTATACTCCAGAAACTTCGTTTTTGTGGCTGCCACAAACTAGGTTGAATTGGTTGAGGCTCTATGAAATATCCATTGAAAAATGATATCAAAATGTACAGCAGGATGTCCTGCAAAGACAACACAAAGCTTTTGCAGTTTAATAAACTTTTTCATGTTTTTATTATAGAATAATAATAATAATAATAATAATAATAATCTTTATTTGTACCCCGCTACCATCTCCCCATGGGACTTGGTGCGGCTTACATGAGGCCAAGCCCACAATACATCATCAAATAAAACAATCAATACAATACAAATAAGGAATAAACAATCAAGAGTGACATATAAGCATTTAAAAACCAATGGCCGGGCCAAATGTAATAAATTAAAAAGTAAACATTTTCAGAGAGAAGTGAGGGAACGCAGTCAGTCCTAACTCAATTTTGAGGGCATATTGCTGAGAGTTTTCCTTATTCTGGGAAGGTACACTGGAACAACCATGTTTTAAGGCTCCTCCTAAAGACTACCAGAGTTGGGGCATGTCTGATGTCCCTGGGAAGTGAGTTCCAGAGTCGGGGGGCCACCACCGAGAAGGCCCTCTCCCTCGTCCCCACCAATCGCGCCTGCGAAAGAGGTGGGAGGGTGAGCAGGGCCTCTCCAGATGATCGAAGAGATTGTGTGGGTTCGTACACAGAAATGCGGTCACGCAGATAGGCGGGTCCCAAACCGTTCAGGGCTTTGTAGGTCAGAACCTGCACCTTGAATTGGGACCAGAAAATGAATGGCAGCCAGTGGAGCTCCTTAAACAGGAGGGTTGACCCTCCTGTTTAAGGAGCTCCACTGGCTGCCGTTCATTTAATACCCAGGCAAGTCATATTTTCTAAGCCTCAGAGGAAGGCAATGACAAATCCCTTCTGAATAAATCATCCCACGAAATTCTTATGATAAAGTTTCAGCTGGTTGAAAATGACTTGAAGGTGTCCATGCAGCAACAGTAAGGTCAACCCATCACAACAAGATTTGTTCACGGGTTTGCTAATGCTGGTCTGAGAGATCATGACTTACTTAAGGTCATCTAGAGAGTGTCTGTGGCTGAGCAGGGATTTGAACCCAAGTCCTTCGGAATCCTTGTTCAATACTCAAATGATTACACATACATGTTAATGTTTCAAAGGCAAATAAAACTGGAACTCAACATAAACATGGATCAGGATGGTGGGACATACACATTCAGATCATGGATGAACTCAGCCTGTGTTTCTTAGACTTTTGGGAGGGTGAAGTAGTGGTGAATAGAGAAATCTACACCATTCTCGATTCCCCAGAGGAAAGGCAAGATCAAAACAAACAGAATATTTTTTTCTCTCTCTCTGCAACAATCATTTTAGTTCTGAGCAGGGAATAAACAGGATTATCCAGGCAATATAGGTCTTCCATTAACATGACAATGTCGAAGCAAAGAGATGAAGAAAAAGACTGAGGTGAAATAGACTGGGATGATGAACAAGCCTCTTCCCCTCCACCATCCGTCCACGTCTCCAAAAGATGATGAAACTGACAGGTTAACCTTACTTAAACACTGGCTGTGTCTATGGCATACAAGGGCACATGAGGGCAGCAGACTAGCTCTAACACTTTTGCACCACTTCTCACCCATGGCATTTATCCTTCAAAGTGACAGAGATATAGCTTTGAGCAGAGATTCCTAAACATTTTTTGACCAGGGACCACTTGACTAGGGACAACTCTCCAACATTATTACCATAAGGGTTATTATGAATCGGTTTTTGGTCAACTTTAGATTCGGCTTGGTTATTTGGGGTGCTGATTCAGAAAATTGCATTGGATAGACCACACCAGCTCTAGTTTCTGATACAGAACAAATGACATCCAGTACTCGCCATTTGCTTGCCTATAGAAACCCATATTTAATAAGCCTTGGCACCATAAGAGGGTTTCATGAGACCAGCCGCTTTCATTGCAACAGTGAGGCCACAGACCATATTTTAGTTTTTGTGGATCAGTGGTGGTCCATGGACCAAGGTTGGGAACCACTGACTTAGAGGGACTGTGGTGGGATGAGCATTCTTTCCCAAGTAAAATTGTGCCCTGAATCCCGACATTTCCCTATAGTTCAAAGTTTCTAGCACTGCATAGAGTGAGACTATGGATGTTGTTTGCATACCTAGAACTCTTATACTTGCTGTGCTTGCATTCCCTTGGTGCATCTATCTGCATCTATTTTCAAATACTGTGGTGGTGCAATGGGTTAAACCCTTGTGCCTGCTGGCCTGAAGACCTGAAGGCTGTTGATTCGAATCCTCAAGACAGGATGAGCTCCTGTCTGTCAGCCCCTAGCTTGCCATGCAGGCAGGCCCGTAGCCAGGATTTTGTTTCGGGGGGGGGGGGGGGGGGCTGATTTTTTTTCAAGGGGGGGTTCGGGGGGGGGCTGAGTTTTGGGGGGGGCTGAGTCTGAGTGAAAGAGGGTCTACCCTAGCAAACCTTTTGTATCATTACCCCAATACCCCCATGCATATGGGATATACTGAGTATGGTGATCAGATCATGATATGAATAAACATAACAGTTTAAATAATGCACCAGTAAGGCCTTTTCGCGAACCACCATGAAAATTTCGGGGGGGGGGGGCTGGAGCCCCCCGAGCCCCCCCCCCCCCCCCCCCGGCTACATGCCTGCATGCATGGACATGAAAGAAGCCTCCCACAGGATGGTAACACATCCAGGTGCCCCCTTGGCAATGTCACACCAGAAGCAACTTACAGCATATTCTTAATTCGCTTCTGACACAAAAAAAAAATCTACCTGCCCCTTTTTCAAATACTGAATTTGAGTTACTGCAGTGCTAGAAATTTGGAGCAGTTGGGGGGGGGGGGGTTCATATGCGGAGAAAACCGTTCTGAGTATTCCTGGTCTAAGAAAAGCCTATGGAACGTCATAAGTCAACAGGGCACTTGAAGGCACATACACGCACACATTAATTTAGAGCAGAACTTGAAAAAGATTCTTTTGGAACCCCTAGTTCTCAGCTTGATTTGCGAAAGTAACTATTTCAAGCACCAGCTCAGAGCCCAGCGACCATTTCCTGTGACCTGACGTTCTCCTGATATCACACCATACCCATGCTTTCTGGTTTTTACATTTCCAGGAACCATATTGAAACTCCTACTCCTATGTAGGGTGATAAAACATATGTGCATGTGTTTGGCTTGATAGAGCATAAGAACTGCTTTGATAAGAAAGGTTCACCAACATGCCCTCTCTAATGTTAAGCTGCACACAAAGAGAGAGTGATCTAAATACGACCGAGACTGAGTTAGGGAACATCTAGGCTGCCTTTTCTTCTGTTCTGGATCTTCCTCATTTTCTCACTTCACAGCAAGTGTCTGCCTCTTGTTCCTCACCCACTCACTGAAATGTTGCTTCTTCTAGCAGAGTTGGGTGGGACTGTTTTGCCTGGCACATACTTTTGGCACGTCTGTCTGGTCGAACCAGTTAGACCCGGTACTGTTTGCATCCTGGACTAATCCTAATGTAAAATCGTCACTACCGCACAGTACACACACACCGCTCTGCTCATTTTCTGGATTGCCTGCCTGGCCTCCCTTACCATGAGGTGAGGATCATGTCATTGCCCTCAATGGACTGCAAGTCCCAGGATTCTTCACCATCTGAATAGGATGCTCGGATGTATAGTTGAGAAGGGGCACCTGAATTTTCACCTCTGCCCCAAAGCCATTCCCTACTTCCTTGTTCAAACACCTTGTAGGGCAGACAACCCAAATACACCCACCTTGTGCCAAAGCTATTGAATTTTCCACCTCCCCACCTTATTTGATATTGATGCAGAGCTTGAACACAAATTGAGGGCTAAGCTAGACATTAGGTTAAATGCTCTTTGTGCCCAAATGCACAAGCTTTTTAAAAACACAAATGGCATTACAACTGATAATTAAGCGGGGGCACAGCAGGAAGGGAGAGAGGAGAATTTAACTTTCCTATGGGAAATCCTTCTTCCGAAGTGGGTATCAGCTTTGAAGGTTAAACCCCCTTATCTGTCTCAATGGAGGATCTCCTCCCAATATAAATGCCAGCTTCATTAGAAGGATTTCCATTAGCAGGGAGGGAGGAGAGGGCTCTCTTCTCTCAGTCTGATCTGAAAATTGTTCCTGATCACTTCCCCCCTAACTGCTGCAATCTGTGAAACAAAAAAAACAAAAAAAACAAAACAAACCAAGATGAAACAAACAACGGAACCAAATAGCCTTCCTTCTTATGCTGGCATTTTAATTGAAGGCAGTGAGCAACAACTACTACTGAGAGCCGGTATGATTTAATGATGTAAGTGTTGGATTCGAACTCTGAGTTCAATTCTCCACTCAGCTATGGAAACCCACTGGGTGACTTTGGGTGAGTCACATATTCTCAGCCTCAGAAAAACCCATGAGAGGTTTGCCATGAAGGTACACAACAACTAGACAAGTAATTGTGCATAAAACTCTAAGACAGTGGTTCTCAACCTGTGGGTCTCCAGATGTTTTGGCCTCCAACTCCCAAAAATCCTAACAGCTGGTAAACTGGCTGGGATTTCTGGGAGTTGTAGGCCAAAACACCTGGGGACCCACAGCTTGAGAACCACTGCTCTAAGAAGAGTTGTGTTTGATTAGTCCAAAAGCCTGTGTTCCATTCATCTCCTTCGGAAAGAAGAGTAACTACATCAGTGATTTTCCCAAAAGTCTGGATGCACCCATATAGTCTCCTTCTTTTGAGATTTTTTAAACAGAGGCTGGATGGCATCCGTTGGGGGTGTTTTGATTGAGCTCTTCCTGCATGGCAGAGGATTGGACTGGATGGCCCATGTGGTCTCTTTCAGTCCTATGATTCTTTGATGCTATGACATTTAGTACCCATTATTGGCTCATGGATTTATCCATTTCCCATTTAAAGCCATTCAAGTTGGTAACTATTATCTCACAAAAGGAGAAGCAGATAGCGAGACAGAAGAGCGGCCTTCCTTGGGGGAGTGTGTTTGCTCCATCAATGTTCATCATATGCACAAATGATCAGCCACTGCCAGAAAGGACAGAGAGCTTCCTCTATGCTGATGATCATGCCATTACCACTCAAGCAAAAAACTTTGAAATGGTTGAACAGAAGCTTTCTGAAGCTTTAGGTGCTCCTACTGCCTATTACAGGGAAAAACCAGCTGGTTCCTAATCCATCTAAAATGCAGATGTATGCTTTTCATCTTAAGAACAGACAAGCATCTCTTGCTCTGAGGATGACCTGGGAAGGAATTCCACTGGAGCCTTGCAGCACACCAAAATACTTGGGAATGACGGAACTGTGCTGTTACTTACAAGAAACACTCCTTGACTATCAAGCAAAAAGTGGGTGCTAGAAAGAATATTATACAAAAGCTGACTGGCACAACCTGGGGACCACAACCAGATACAGTGAAGTCATCTGCCCTTGCACTATGCTACTCTGCTGCTGAGTATGCATGCCCAGTGTGGAACACATCTCACCATGCAAAAACAGTGGATGTGGCTCTTGATGAGACATGTTGCATTATCACAGGATGTCTACGCCCCACACCACTGGAGAAAATATACTATTTAGCCGGTATTGCACCACCTGACATCTCCCAGGAAGTAGCAGCCAATAATGAAAGGACCAATACAGTGACATCTCCAGCCCGTCCCCTGTTTGGATATCAGTCAGCATGCCAATGCCTTACATCAAGAAATAGCTTTCAAACATCTACAGAGATACTCACAGGAACACCTCAGCAAGGGAGAGTCCAAAAGTGGCAGGCTAAAACCCAGAACCTTAATCCATGGCTGATACCAAATGAGAGACTCCTTCCTGGGCACACAGAGGTCTGGGCAACTTGGAAGACACCATGAGGTACAGAGCCAATCTTAAGAAATGGGGCCACAAAGTGGAGTCCACAACATGTGAGTGTGGAGAAAAGCAAACCATAGACCACCTACTATGATGCCATCTAAGCCCTGCCACATGCACAATGGAGGGCCTTCTTACAGCAACACCAGAGGCACTCCAAGTGACCGGCTACTGGTCAAAGGACATTTAGTATAATGCCAAGTTTTTAACTTTTCTTGTGTTTTTAAATACATTACAACTGAACCCTCAATTTGCTTCTGACACGATAAATAAATATCCCACAGAATCATAAAGTTGGAAGAGACCCCAAAGGCCATCCAGTCCAATGCAGAACCCAAGCATTCGCCAAGAGATTTAGTTTCTGTTTGAAAACCTCAAGAAGAGGAGACTCCACCACACCCCAGGGCAGTGTGTTCTACGGTCAAGAAGATCTTCTTACTGTTTAGGGGAAAATCTCTTTTTCTGTAATTTGAATCCATTGCTCTGTGCCCATAGTCTCTGGAGCAGCAGAAAACAAGCTGGTTCCATCTATATAAATAAAAATGTAATCTTCGTTTGTGGGATTAACATAACCCCCAAACCACTGGATGTATTGACACCAAATTTGGACACTATACCCCTAACAGGCCAATGAGTGACCATCACTCATACCCCCCGCCCCCCAAAGTGGAAAGGACTTAAAAAACCCCGAAAGCTAAACAACTAAAAACTAAATGACAATACAGAAAGAAAGGAAGGAATAGGGAGGGAAGGAAGGGGAGAAAGGAAGGAAGGAAGGAAGGAAGGAGAGAAAGAGGGAGGGAAAGAAGGAAAGAGAGAAGGAAGCATGGAAGCAAACAATGAAGGAAGGAAGGAAAGAGGTAGAGAAGGAAGAAAGGAGAGAAAGGGGAAGGAAAAGAAAAAGGGGGAAGGAAAGAAAGAGGTAGAAAAGGAAGGAAGGAGAGAAGGAAAGAAAAAGGAAAGGAAGGAAAGAGGGAGTGAAGGAAGGAGGGGACGAAGGAGAGAAAGCAGGAGGGAAGGAAAAAGGAAAGAGAGAAGGAAGCATGGAAGCAAAGCGAAGGAAGGAAGGAAAGAGGTAGAGAAGGAAGAAAGGAGAGAAAGGGGAAGAAAAAGAAAAAGGGGGAAGGAAAGAAAGAGGTAGAGAAGGAAGGAAGGAGAGAAGGAAAGAAAAAGGAAAGGAAGGAAAGAGGGAGTGAAGGAAGGAGGGGATGAAGCAGGAGGGAAGGAAAAAAGGAACGAGAGAAGGAAGGATGGAAGCAAAAAGTGAAGGAAGGAAGGAAAGAGGTAGAGAAAGAAGAAAGGAGAGAAAGAGGGAGGAAAGGAAAGAATTGGGAAGGAAAGAGGTAGAGAAGGAAGGAAGGAGAGAAGGAAAGAAGAAAAGGGAAGGAAGGAAGGAGTGAAGGAAGGAGGGAAAGGAGGAGGGAAAGAAGGAAAGAAAGAAAGAGGGAAGGTTGGCCACAGCAATGTCTGGTGGGTACAGCTAATCTTCAATATGACATCTTTTAAAATATTTAAGCATGGTAGTTTAATTCTTCATTGTGTAAAGATGTGTTTCATTTTATCTGTCCTGAATTTCCCTAGCATTCAATTTCACCAGTTTCTAGTAGTTGGGATCTGCTGCATGACCTACAGAAATGAATAGGAATATGCCTGTTTGAGCATCTGATGAGTGAGAACAACACCCCCCTCCGTATTCACACACACAAATATGTGGCATTGAGCCGTGGCAGTTAAAATGTTGTCAAACTGCATTAATTCCTTCGAGCGGAACTCCAGGGGAGCCAGAAACTACCCCAAGTTCCAACACAGAACACAGGATTTTGTGGGCAATTCTGGTGCAATGGCTTTGCTCGCGTTTGGAATTCACCCTTCCTGGTGTACAATCTGTAACCAAGTGGGAGAGACATTTCTTTTTATAGTGAGAGAGAACAAATATGTGCCTCTTTATTTTATTTTATTTACAAGATTTATGGCTACCAAGAGATCAGGGCAACTTAACAAGTATTTAGCTAAACAGTCCTATTCAAAACAACTTTCACGAAAATTAATAAATATTCCAGTCCTTCCAAGGATCAGGCAGAATGAAGCCGCACTGCAGAATGATATATTGAATAGCTTTACATGATTCATCCATATCATTCCTCTCATCCTTTTCAGGGCAGCAATCCAGGTTTATGGAATAATTCAGATCCCAGCCTTAGAAAAACCAACAGATGTATGGGGCTGCCAGAATGATGAGGCAGTCTGTCTCTAGAAGCCAATTTTAGGTACCTTAAAAGGGTAACAAATGGGGGAAATGATTTAGTTTATGTTTGTAAGCATCATAGAAAAGAAGGCACAAGTGTGCTTTCTTCCCAGAAACAAAAGTACAGTCAGCTCTCCATGTTACCTTTCTTACTTAGCATGTTTTCCAGTATGACAGAATTTTCTAACTATCTGAATTGAAACTGCCTTCTCTCTGACTAGCTGTAAAGTAAAGGTTTTAGGAGCCCCTGGTGGCACAGTGGGTTAAACTGCTGAGCTGCGAACTTGTTGACCGAAAGGTTGCAGGTTCAAATCCAGGGAGCGGCGTGAGCTCCCGCTGTCAGCCCCAGTTTCTGTCAAGCTAGCAGTTCGAAAGCATGCAAATGTGAGTAGATCAGTAGGTACCGCTTCTGTGGGATGGCATTGGCGCTCCATGCAGCCATGCTGGCCACATGACCTTGGAGGTGTCTATGGACAACGCCGGCTCTTCGTCTTAGAAATTGAGATGAGCACCCCCCACCCCCACCCCCCCCACCCCCAGAGTAGGACATGACTGGATTTAATGTCAGGGGAAAACCTTTCCCCTAAAGGTTTTAGTCTTATAGCTAATGAAAAGGTTAGCTTTTGCAACAAGTGCATGGCCTCGGAGCCATGGGCGATGATGGGGGCTCACCTGGAGTATTGGAAATTCCATAAGCTATTCTTGACACTCCAGCATATGCTGAACTCCGATACAGATATTTACATCCAATATTATCCAACTGCAGGTCCCCCAACAGAAATAATCTTCTGACATTCCTCTTGCAAGGACAAGAAAGATCCACCATAATCAGAGGAAGTCTTTTTATTTTGAAAGCTATCAAGAGCACATTTCCTGAAAGAAGAACCAGGAAAATAAGATTTTGACTGTAAATAGAAGGTCAGCTGCTGTCCTCTCCTTTCTGCCTTGTATTTTATTCGTGTTGTATTTTGAAATGATCATATGACTAGTCAAATAAATAAATAAATAAAAATAATAATAATTATTATTGGAAATAAGTGCACCATAACCTTATTGAAAAGGTAGAAATGATGTCACATCCATTTGGCAAATGTGAATCTCCATGAATATGTGAAGACCAGCTTTTGAAAACCAGTAATCAAGAAAAGCATGGCCTTGTTAGAAGTCAACTCTTTGAACAAGTGATATTCACAAGCATTCATGTAATGGCACACAGGTAACTCAGTTGTTAAACTGAAGAACCATGTCTTTAAACTACCAAGGATAAAGACATGCCACTACAAAATATATTTAGTTAGCAGAGGATGGTTGTTTCTTTGAAGTAGAATTTGCAGTTGTAATTGCCCCAAAAAGATATACACTCCCTTGAAACCTCTTAGTTAAAATATGCACTCAAGAGATAAAAACAAAGTCTTCTTTAAAAATAACGTGTCTTGTTTACTCTTAAACAACTTCTATTCATTCACCATACAGGCACATTTTTTATTAGAGTTCAGTTAGATAAGATGTAGTTTCTTCTCTGTGTTGAGTACATAGGGTATGATACCTAATCAATTGTCCATAGTCTTTAAGTATAGCTATACTCACTGAAGTCCATAAGTCATATTTCTCTACTAAAGTCCAAACAGCAACATGCATCCACCTCTACTTAGGTCTAAAAGCATACAGTGAGTATATAAAAAATGGAGTCCTGTGTCTGAAGCCCCTTCCACAACAAAGAGTTACAGCCAAACCAAAATGTACATACAATATAGGTTAACAATTATACACATTTACAAACAGTTAGTGGAGGCTTGGAAGGTTGCTATTTCCAACATGGAGGGCCACAATTTCCCCTCCTCTGTTTTATAAAATGTTATGGCAAGAATGTATTGTTGAAGGCTTTCATGGCCGGAATCACTGGGTTGTAAGTTTTTCAGGCTATATGGCCATGTTCTAGAAGCATTCTCTTCTGACATTTCTCCTGCATCTATGGCAGGCATCCTCAGAAGTTGTGAGGTCTTCTGGAAACTAGGAAAATGGAGTTTATATATCTGTGGAATGTCCAGGGTGGGAGAAAGAACTCTTGTCTGTTGGAGCATTTGTTGTATTTGTTGTATTTTGTTAGTGGGTTTGTTTAGTAGTTTGTAGGTTGTGTTTCTTCATCAGCTTCCCTATGCAGTCAGTGGTTCCCTTGATGTATGGTATGAACAATTGGCCACCTTGATTAGCATTTAATGACCTTGCAGCTTCAAAGCCTGGCTGGTTGCTGCCTGGGGATCCTTTGTTGGGAGGTGTTTGCCTCAAACAGACAAGAGTTCTTTCTCTCACCCTGGACATTCCACAGATATATTAACCTTACTTGCCTAGTTTCCAAGAGACCTCACTACCTCTGAGGATGCTTGCCATAGATGTGGGCGAAATGTCAGGAGAGAATGCTTCTGGAACATGGCAATACAGCCCGGAAAACTCACAGCAACCCAGTGATTCCAGCCATGAAAGCCTTCGAAAACACAATTTTAGTCATCTTGAACTCATGCCATTTGGCCACGTGTCTCAATTTTCCTCTGAAATGTTGGTCAACACTGAATCATATAGACCTCGAGTTAATTCTCAAGGAGGAAATTCTTCTGCATCTCTCCGTCAAGAAGAGTGGAATCACCCTCTGTTTCATGCAGAATTGCAGTTGACTTGGCTGTTCTGACCTTTCCTGCTTTCCATCACAGAAGCAGGTTAACAGTAGGGACAGCCCTGAATCTTGCTGTCAACACTGTACTTTTTTCTCTTTTGAGGCCGAATTTGACCTGAATCTTGATGAACCTTTCTGTTTCTTTGGAGGAATACCCCTTTGATTTGGCCTGAGCTTCTATTGAATTCCTTGCTCTTCTCCTTCTGTTCCTCGCCACCCACTTTTCCTTCTTCTTCTTCTTTTTTTGGATGTACTTTGGGGACATTTTGTTCCAGAGTGCTGCAAAGATAGGCTCGGCTCTTTTCTCCTCCCTCCTGCTCTTGAGTTCGAAAGGGGGGCACTCAAAGAAAAGAGCCGGTCTCTGGGCATACAACAATTTGCAGTTTGTAGTGGAACTGTCTCTCTGGCTATTTTGACAGTGGGAGGGAGGATAAAACCTTGCAGTCCGGAGGAAGTGGTTTGGGTTGGATTGGGAAAGGAGAAGGGCGACCTGTAGCCAAGGGCCATTGGTTTATTGTTACCGATGGAGTCTGAGTCCCACTTCCAGTGCTCAAGGTGGTCTTGTGTGTGGCAAGCAGAAGTTCTATGGGACGGGATGCAGAGCCGAAGGGGCACTCTTGGGGTGGGTAAAGCCATTGCCATTGCCCTCCCAGCCCCACTTGGCCCAAGCTCAGGGAGGCTGGCAGGGGAAGCTGCAAAACAAGTCGAGGGGGGTCGGGTTGGAGACAAGGAGTGTCTCTAAAAATAGGCCACTTGGCAGAGCATGTGAGGCGGAGAAGGCTTGATTTAAAGAGACACCAGAGCAAGCATGGGGCGTGGGAGAAGCACTGGCCCTTCAGGCTGACCCAAAACAGCACTGAACCCCCGCACTGGACAACAGGGACCGCTAATCCTTTCTTGGTCTAAGATGGAACCAGCTGTTCCCAGGGCATAAAAGGATTTGCTCTTTTCCGAGGACTGGGTGGGTTAGACATTTGAACCCTTGGGGCTCTTTGCTCTACCTCTCAGCTGAAAGAAGGTGGTGAGTTAGTGAAGAAAAGAAGGCAGGATGGGACATATGGGCTGCCAGGTTGACCAGGAATAAAGAGTTACCTAATGGGTAGAGCAAATGGGATGGATGTCTCTTTAGAGCAAAGGCACCCAGGCCATCTTCCAAGCCACGTTGAATCTAGCTATGTTGAACTACAGGACCCTTCCACATAGCTCGATATCCCAGAATATCAAGGCAGGAAATCCCACATTATCCGAGTGTGGACTCAGATAACCCAGCACCAACTGTACCGCTCTGGGCCAGAGTGAAGAGAGAGGGGGCCAGGGGAGGGGACAATTCCATCTTGTCTCCTGTGCTATGCTAATAGACTAATATAATATAATATAGTATAATATAATATAATGTAATTTAATATATCGTATATACATATAATATTTATAATATTATAATGTAATACAATATAATAATAATATATTATAATAATATATTTTATATTTCATGCAATATTACTAATAATATTACAATATAATGGTATAGAACAATATAGTAATATATAATACTGATATTGTACTATGCTAATAATTTATTTTATTTTATTTTTATTTATTGTGTCAGGAGCAACCAGACAGTTGTATTACATTTTTAACAAAAACAAACAAACAGACAGACAAAACACAAAGTTTGCAAGCTTGGTAGTTAATTAAATGTCCTTTGACCAGTATCTGGCCACTTAGAGTGCCTCTGGTGTTGCCGCAAGGAGGTCCTCCATGGTGCATGTGGCAGGGCTCAGGTTGCATTGCAGCAGGTGGTCAGTGGTTTGCTCTTCTCCACACTCGCATGTCGTGGATTCCACTTTGTAGCCCCATTTCTTAAGGTTGGCTCTGCATCTCGTGGTGCCAGAGCACAGTCTGTTCAGCGCCTTCCAAGTTGTCCAGACATTTCAATGTGCCCAGGAGGGAGTCTCTCATTTGGTATCAGCCATTGGTTGAGGTTCTGGGTTTGAGCCTGCCACGTTTGGACTCTCGCTTGCTGAGGTGTTCCAGTGAGTGTCTCTGTAGATCTTAGAAAACTATTTCTTGATTTAAGTCGTTGATGTGCTGGCTGATACCCAAACAAGGGATGAGCTGGAGATGTCACTGCCTTGGTCCTTTCACTATTGGCTGCTACTTCCCGGCGGATGTCAGGTGGTGCAATACTCGCTAGATAGTGTAATTTCTCCAGTGGTGTGGGGCACAGACACCCCGTGAGAATGTGGCATGTCTCATTAAGAGCCACATCCACTGTTTTAGCATGGTGAGATGTGTTCCACATTGGGCATGCGTGCTCAGCAGCAGAGTAGCATAGCGCAAGGGCAGATGCTAATAATATAATATATTATATGTATATATATATTGTAAGCCACTTTGAATCCCCTTCAGGATGAGAAGGGCGGCATATAAATGTCACAAATAAATAAATAAATAAATAATAAAATTTCTGCCTTGATATTCTGGGATATAGGGCTATGTGGAAGTGCCCGTAGTCAGGCTTCCATATTTATGGATTGGACTTCTGCAGATTTGATTATTATTTATGGATTTCATTAACATGATCTCACTCATTTGAGTGTTTCTCAAACTGTGCTCCTCCAAGTGTTTTGGACTTCAGGTCCCAGAAATCCCAGCCAGCTTACCAGCTCTTAGGAATTGTGGGAGCTGAGAGCCCTTCCACACATCCCTATATCCCAGAATATCAAGGCAGAAAATCCCACATTATCTGAGTGTGAATTCAGATAACCCAGTTCAAAGCAGATATTGTGGGATTTTCTGTCTTGATATTCTGGGATGTAGGGCTGTGTGGAAGGAAGGGCCCTGCAGCCCAAAACATCTGGAGGAGCACAGTTTGAGAAACTGTGCTCTAGATGCACCAAATAATAATAATAATAATAATAATAATAATAATAATAATAATAAACAACTTTATTTATACTCCACCACCATCTCCCCAAAGGGGACTCAGGGTGGCTATAACATGAGGCCAAGCCCAAAGGTACAATATAACAAAATAAAATACAAAATGCAGACAACAAAAATACATCAGAATAAAATATATACAGCAGCAAAATAAAGCAAATTGACATAATATAAAATCGAACACAATAGACAGACCAAATGGACGAAGTAAAATGATAAAATCCTGGATGACGTAAGAATAGAAAAAGTGTAATTGAGGGGAACCCAAAAAGGATGAACAGTGGGTTTAGGCTTTTAGTTTAGGACAGAGGAAAGTGCATCAAAGGGCAACACTGTAGATGGAACAAACAGAAATGGGAAAAATGGGTCACTCTCTAAAGGTTCAAGTTTACAAGTTTATGGTCAAGTGGAAGTAGACCATAGAGCCGTGGTTCTCAACCTGTGGGTCCCCAGATGTTTTGGCCTTCAACTCCCAGAAAACCTAACAGCTGGTAAACTGGATGGGATTTCTGGAAGTTGTAGGCCAAAACACCTGAGGACCCACAGGCTGAGAACCATTGCCATAGAGGGTCTTTGGAGGACCTACAGATTTCTACAGAGGTATTTTCACAGGTTAAAAAAAGTTTTAAAAAATTCACAGGTTTTTCCACTTTCATGGGGATCCTGCATCTCAAATACTTGTGAATTGGATATGTTACACCACACAACAAAATTTGAACACAAATTCTGTTCCTGGTTCAAAAGTGTTCTTTCCTGTTTAATTGTGCAATATTTACTTTGAAAGTAGTTGTTCTACTCCAGAAACTTCATTTTTGTGGCTGCCCCAAACTGTGTTGAATTGGTTGAGACTGAATCAGATATTCATTGAAAAAAACAACAACAACAATGGAAAACTTGCTAGAACATCCAGGTTTTCAGTTCCCTGAAACGACAGTATGGGGACTTGCCTAATCTTCCTGAGGGGAGGGTGTTCCAAAGTCAGGGGCCACCATCGAGAAGGCCTTCTCCCTTGTCCCAACTAATCGTGACAATGGTGGAAGCAGGAGGAGGGTCTCCCTGGCAGATCTTAGAGCCCACCTGGGGAGGATGCGATCACAAAGATAGGCAGGGCTTGATCTGTTGAGGGTTTTGTAAGTCGAAACTTGCACATTGAATTGGGAAGGAAGCAACAGTTGAGTTACTTCACAACACAATAATATACATACATACATACATACATACATACATACATACATATGTATGATTTCTTCCTAGCTCAATTTGTTATATTGTAGGTGTTGGATTTTTCCCCCCTAACTCTGCAATTGTTTTATATATACTAATATATAGCAAAATGTGCTGCAGGATGTCCTGCAAAAACAACGTTTTTACAGTTTAATAAACTTTCCCCATGTTTTTATGATAGAACCAATTAGGAAATGATATCTATAATCCAGGAACAAAAAATGTGTTGCTAATAATAATAATAATAATAATAACAACAACAACAACAACAATAACAACAACAACAATTTGATACATAACAAGATTAGTACACAGCAAACAAGATCACTAAGCTGGCTTTTGTATTGGATCACATGTCTGATGCTTTCCAAGTATCTAGGACTGTGTGATGCATTGGTGAATAATGTGTGCAGATGCAGGTAGGGTGGCCTTTTGCAGCTGACAGATGATAATTTTGTCAGCTCCGATTGTTTTTAAGTGCAGGCCAAGGTCTTTAGGCACTGCACCCAGTGTGCCGATCTCCAGTGGTACCACCTTTACTGGCTTGTGCCAGAGTCTTTGCAGTTCTATCTTTAAATATTCATATTATGTAAGCTTTTCCAGTGGCTTCTCATAAATCCTGCTGTGGTCTGGGATTGCAACATCGACAATCCATACTTGCCCCCCTCCCCTCCAGTTGTGAGGTCAGGAGTCTTGTGTTCCAAAACTCTTGCCAGTCTGAATTCGGAAGTCCCAGAGTATTTTGACATGTTCATTCTCTGTAACTTTTTCCTGCTTGTGATTCCACCAGTTCTTTGTCACAGGCAGATGGTATTTGTGGCGCAAGTTCCAATGGATCATCTGAGCAACTGTGTTGTGCCTCTGCTTGTAGCCTGTCTGTGTGATCTTCTTGCTGCAGCTGAGTATATGATCCATCATTTTGTCTGCCTCTTTGCAGAGTCTACACTTGGAATCTGTCATCGACGTTTCAATTCTGGCTTTGATGGCATTGCTTCTAATGGCTTGTTCTTGGGCTGCAAGAATCAGGCCCTCGTCTCCTTTTTCAAAGTTCCATTATTATTATTATTATTATTATTATTATTGATTATTATTATTATATTACCTATACAAAAGTCATAGTATGTCTGTCTGTCTGTCTGTTTGTACCACAAAGGGTGTTGCTAGGTGAAGGACTGGCTGTTGCTAGGTGAAGTGGCCCTTTGCGATGTCATGGGGAAAGAAAGATGACATGTGTAAGAAGGGAAGGGAGGAAGGAAGGAAAGAGCCAAAAAGCAAGCCATGTTGCCAAGGAGACATTGTGAGGTAAGCCCTCTAAGAGATGGAGAAAGGAGAAAAGTGAGGTGAAGTGTGGAAGAAAAGAAAGAGAAAAAGAAAGAAAAGAAAGCAAAAGAGAAGAGAGGGAGAAAGAGAAAGAAGAGATGAAAGCTGGTGGGCAGTGGCTCCTCTGACTCTCAAACAATGCCTGGTATATACTCTAGTTACTATTATTATCATTATTAGTAAAGGGAAAGGTTCCCCCTTGACATTAAGTCTAGTCATGTCCGACTTTGGGGGGTAGTGCTCATCTCCATTTCTAAGCCGAAGAGCTGGCGTTGTCCATAGACACCTCCAAGGTCATGTGGCCAGCATGACTGCATGGAGCACCATTTCATTCCCCCAGAAGCAGTACCTATTGGTCTACACACACTTGCATGTTAGGTTGGCAGAAGCTGGGCTTAACAGCAGGAGCTCACCTCACCCCCTGGATTTGAACCATCAACTTTTTGGTCAGCAAGTTTAGCAAGTTTAACCCACTGCACCACCAGAGGCTCCTATTATCATTATTACACTTACTATTATATTTGTAGCATATTTGTTTTTACTCTGCTTTTCTCTCAATTGAGATGCAAAGCAGATCACACTTAAAAGATATTAAAAACATACAAGAGCTAAATACTAAAATGATATTAAACTTACATAAGTATTAAAACACCTCAGTTAAAATACTATTAAGTTGGAGAGTCTTTATTGTATAGGGTTGAGAGAGCTTTTGTACCTTTAATGATAACGTGGAAGACGGGGTTTCAATAGATGTTGCATGTTAACCAAATGTGGGGCAAACAATTCCCTCTCCTGCACAACCATAAAAGATGCAGGAGCTCCCTGACAAACCGAATTAGATGTCATCCACACTTAGGTGACTAATGAACATGCTCTTCCACAATCTTTCCACTGTAATGAAAGGAGGATTGTAAATCAGGGCCTGAGCTTGGAGCCAGGCCATAGGTAGCTTAATCCAGATCAAAATATTATGACTTTGCTGTCTCCAGGCTGGGAGGTAAGAAGGACCTAGGGGTTAGGTTAGGAAAACAGATGGTCAAGATCCTGAACTTGGCAACCCCGCTGTTTTCAAAGTGGGCAGCCAGATACAAAGAAGAACAGCATTCCTGTCCTTTTAATAGTTGTGGAGAGAGGAAGAATTTTGGCAGCAGCGAGCAAAAGCTTCAGCATCTGATATTCCTTGTTCTGCAGAAGTATTACAGGAATCCTATTTCTTCTTTGAAGTGTGAAAAGACTTAGAAAACACGACATCAAGTCTAAGAGATGTTAAGAATCTATTCAGAGTAGCCAATCCAAAAAGGCTTTTTATTCCTCGACTGTATTAAGTGGACACAAACTCCCCTTAAAGCTGTCTTCATTGTTTCACCTTGTCCCAGTTTCTTTCTCTTCCATTCACTTTCTCCCTTACTTCAGTTATTGCAAGCTGAGTTCAAAGTCCAAAAACGGGAGCTCAGATTGCATCCACACTCTAAAATTACAGTAGAGCTTCGCTTATCCAACATGTTGGAGCATGCAAGGAATCGGTGAGTGTGTGAGTGTCAACTATAAAAGAAGTTGCATGAAGCTGATTGGTCGGGCAATATCCAGGGAGATGGCTGAGCCTGAGACTTTTGGTTACTGTTGCATCTTTGATCAGGCTTGTGCAGAGAGAGAAGAAGAGAGAGAAGCAGATGGAATCAGAGTTTGGAGTGTGCTCTTGCTTCATGAGCTGCTGAAGGAATTTATCCACATGGACAAAGAAAGACCATTTTAAATCTCCCATAAAAGAACATTGTGTGAGTTGATGCAACTGATCACATTGTACATATGTTGTTCTGAACTATGAAGAGTAAACTGCTTGTTCTTCACTGTTCATCATATTTTATCCACATGGACAAAGAAAGACCATTTTAAATCTCTCATAATAGGACATTATGTGAGTTGATGCAACTGATCACATTGTACGTATGTTGTTCTGAACTACGAAGAGTAAACTACTTGTTTTTTACTGTTCATCATATTTTCTTTCTCTGGCAATGGAGTGTGTGGGCTGTTCAAATGTGAACAACATGTGGTTTATTTTACATTATGCCATACAACATAAACAGGCTGGCAGAACGTTGGATAATAAGGAGGGATTAAGGAAAAGCCTATTAAACATCAAATTACATTATAATTTTACAAATTAAGCACCAAAACAACATGTTTTAAAACAAATGGATAGAAAAAGCAGTTCAATACATGGTAACGTTACATAGTAATTGCTGTATTTATGAATTTAGCACCAAAACATCGCAATGTATTGAAACAGCTGTGGATCCGGGCAGGAGGCAGACTGTTTGGATAATACAGAATGTTGGATGAGCAAAGATTGGATAAGCGAGACTACTGTATTGCAGTCAGAGGTGGCTCTAGGTAATTTTCAAGGGTAAGCAAACATTATTTTGCCCCCCCCCCCCCAACCAATCACTGATATATATTTTCTGTTCATCGTGGGAGTTCTGTGTGCCATATTTGGTTCAATTCCATCATTGGTGGAGTTCAGAATGTTCTTTGATTGTAGGTGAACTATACATCCCAGTAACTACAACTTGCATATGTCAAGGTCTATTTTCCTCTAAGAGCGCCCCTGGGCAAAATCAGCTATACTGCAAATGCTTACTTTTCGTAATGGGTTGAGCCAAATGTTGCTGTGCATGCAGATATTCAATATATACCATGGCAGGGAAACCTCACCTGTTGAATTTCTGATTCACACAGCTGTTAACATGCCCAGGAAAACCAGTGTTGGTCCAAACCAAAGACAGGAGAGAGAGAGGCTGCCCTTGAAAAGATCCTCGGTTCCCTGCTTCCTCCCACCCGTGTGAGGTTTTGGCTGGTCACCCAGCCAGGACTCTGGGTGAGGCGACTTTTCCCAGTGAAGGGAACAAAAGATCCAATGCTCGGTGCTGTGAAGGGTGTGTGTGTGTGAGTGCGAGCGAGCGAGCCAGTGAGAGAAGCTTCTCAATGCCCTTTTGTGCTTTGGGACTGGCCTGCCAAGGCGTGGGACCTTTCAGGCTTGACAAAACAGCAGCCCCCTTATGCAGTTCTTTTCAGCTCCGACCTGGCCCTGGGATTCCCAGTGACTGAAATTTGTGTCAAGGAGTGCTCTGCTCAGGGAAGGCCTCTCAAAGGGAAACTGGTGTGTGTGTGTGTGTGTGTGTGTGAGAGGAAACTTTTTAAATTGCAGGGTGACTGAGGAGAGAATCTGGATAGACCTTGCTATGGGGACAGTTTCCATGGCAATTTTGGGGAGGGGGGATGCGAGTCCAAAAGGAACTGGCTTTGAGCCTGGAAACATGTTGGCACCAAGTGGCATGCCGCCAGGAGCAGCCGGCCAGGGCCGGATCTCTTCCTTTCTTCTTGCAACCCTCTCCCCTTCATCCCCAAGATCAAAGATGAATGAGAAAGCCCTGTAAGAGTTCACCCTGAGCAAGCTGGTCGATCTGATTAGGGAACAGAGGGCTAGGTGCAGATCTGGGGTTGGTGCCTTCACCAGCTTCCTCCCCAGCCTTCCAAACTCTTAAGCTTCCGTGAAAGCCTTTTGCCAGAGGTGGATGAAAATCTTCGCTTGCTTGAAACATCCGGTTTTGCACGAGTGAGGAATTAACTCCTGCCGTCGGCAGCAGCCACCCAGTTCTAGGTCACGGAGTCACTCACCCACCACTAAGCCAGGCTGGCTGGCCAACTGTGCCAATTCCATAAGAAGTGCCAGTCTTCTGTAGTTTCAGAATCCAGAATTATATGCAACTCTTTTTTTGAAGATCAGAATTAAATAGTTTTCATGTGAGGCAGCTGACCACACAGAAAAACCTATTTATATACAGGAGAGGCTGGTGGATTTATCAGCAGCCTCTCCTGCATACTTCCAGCCATGGGAACTTATGTAAGCTTTGATTTCAGAAGCAGCATGCCCTTGTGAACTTGTTTGTCTTAGGATAAATGTGTGAAAAGCCAATGGCTTGTTTGCCTGGATGGTGGACTTCTTGTATACTTTAGATTGGGCTCTTTAAGAAGCAGTTCTTTGGAGTGTTGTGTGGTTTCTGGGCTGTATGGCCATGTTCTAGCAATATTTTCTTCTGAGGTTTCACCTGCATATGTGGCTGGCATCTTAAGAGGATCAAATGCTGGTAAAGCAAGTGGAGTATATATACCTGTGGAATGTCCAGGGTGGGAGAAAGAACCAATATCTATTAACCAAGTTTGAAGGGTGCAATAAGCAAGCCTGATTTATAAGTGTTTGAGTGGAATCCATTCTTTAGTTGGTTCTTTCACAGTTCTACCAAGTTCTCATACACTGGTTCCCAACCTTTTTTTGACCAGGGACCACTTTGATCAGGGACCACTTTGACCAGGGATCACTTGGTGAGGGACCACTTTGACCAGGGACCACTTGTCCAGCAACCACTTGACCAAGGATCACTTGACCATGGACCACTTTGACCAGGGATCACTTGATGTGGGATCACTTTGACCAGGGACCACTTTGACTTGGGGCCACTTGACCAGGGACCACTTTGATTTGGGGCCACTTGACCAGGGACCACTTGGACCAGGGACCACTCTCCAACATTATTATCAAAAGGGTTATGAATCAGTTTTTGGTCAACTTTGGATTTGGTTTGGTTATTTATGGTGCCGATTCAGAAAATTTCATCGGATAGACCACATCAGCTCTACTTTCTGATCCAGAACAAATGCCATCCAGTAGTCACCATCTGCTTGCCCACAGAAAACCATATTTAATAATCTAGAACTGGTGTGGTCTATCCAAGGGGCCAGGGCTGGTCTGCAACAGAGGGGGAGTGGCAGGTGGCATGAAAGAAGCAGAAATAAAATAAGATAAAAAAAAAAGAGGAAGGAAGCTCGTGGACCAGATTTTCATCATTGTGGTCCATTGATGGTTCGTGGGCCACAGGTTAAGAACCACTGTTTTAATAGATGTTGCTCAACTCTTTCAGAGGGGGTAGTTCAGAAAACATTGCTTGGTCACACAGCTAGAGAGAGACAGATTTTTGCAACTGATCACTTCAGGTCCCTTGTGAGTCTTTGGAATCTTGGATCCAACTAGCCATGCATTTATTGAAGAAATGGCCAGGTCCCATAGTCAACATCAGATATTTATTACAACCTTATCACATGAGCCAGGTGAAGCATCCAGCCGAAGAAACAGAGGGGCAGTGGAGCAACTTTCAGCATATGTGGGAAGCATCGCTAGAGTGGCAAGGATCCTTGCCGGCTCCATTGGAGTCAGCACAACATGTGCAGTCTCTTGTGTTGGGATTGAATATCATGCTTCCACTCCAATTGTGGGTGGGGCCAGAAGTCCAGCAACATCATGGGATGGACAGCATACCAATCCATCACTGGGTTGATGGAGAAGCATCTTAGGATGCTTCCCAAGCCCTGACTAATGAGATCGTTAGTTTAGTATACAGTATGACCTTGATATCAATTGAACAACTTCTACTAGTTACCATAGTTACCTGGAGGACCTAGGAAATTCCCAGAGTCTCAGAATTTCTACATCTTCTAGGGCAGTTATATGGAAACATACCATAGACTTCCCTGATGAATCTAGAGGACATATTTCATCAAATGCTCATAGGTGAAACTGCGAATATGGGATTCGTACAGTACTTAACAAAGCAACCTTTCCTGGCCTAAATCTTCTAACTATGATGGAAACATCATTCACTTGATGGAAACATCATGCTCCAATCACCAGAATAAGGGGCCACCATCTCTTCATATAGCTAATGTCCAGTAAAGTGGGTTACAGGCAGGCAGGGTTATGGCAATAGTGTTATAGTTATAACTAAATGGCAGTCACGGATCTATATAAATAAAAATGTAATGTTAGTTTGTGGGATTAACACAACTCAAAAAACACTGGTCAAATTGACACCAAATTTGGACACAATACACCTATCAGGCCAACAAGTGACCATCACTCATAAAAACACTGGAAAACACAGCAGAAGAGACTTTAAAAGCCAACAAATAAAAATAAATTACAACACATGCGTAAAACCACACACACACACACACATATATACACACAAAACTCATATACACAGGCTGAGCCACAGCAACGCATGGCAGGGGATGGCTAGTGTGGAATAATTACATATAGTGTCACAGTCGTGATTAAGTGTCAATCACGAATGTGGAACAGTTATAGGTAGTATCATTTTGAATAAAAATCCCTGCTTGCTGATGAACAAGGCAATTCCTGAGCTTGCGAGCAAGAATCCTAATGCGCCTCAAATATTATAAAGAGAGATTGAGAGAGAGGTTTAAGTGAAAGGGAATGCCAGCAGACAGGGAAGCAAATACAGGCAGCTCATTTCAGCATTGCAACTATTCATTAGGATGAACAGATGACAGGGGAAAAATATTGTTCCTTTGAATTAATTTGCTTTTAGTAAAAGGATAGGATTACTACCTCCTTTCCTTTAACAGGAACAGCTTTACTTGTCAGAGCTAAAATACCCAGGATAGAGCACTTGTCCAAATTTCTTACCAGTTGCTTCCATAATGCTGGTGAACACACAGAAATCTGTAGGGGCAGCAAGCCCAAATAAGGACGGCCCCAGTGCTAAAGAGGTTGCCTTGTCAATCTAATTTCTACTTCTGTCAGTATTTGCACGGCAAGTTTAATGCTATGCTTGGTGATATAAACAAGCTGTTTGCATGGTTCTGCGTGACATTCTTCAGTACCAGTTAGAGAAAGGGAGTTGAGGAGGTGTTGCAGCACTGTACCATACAATTGGTCGGAAAGCCGCACCCAAACAGTAGTAATTCATAAAACAATGGTTGGCATCCTCATTGCAGTTGTGGATTTATAATCTAGGGTTACAGAGCTTTAACTCCTCCAGATATGCTGCTTACTCATAGTTGTGGTGCTATTGCCATAGAGTATAGTCAACCCTCTATATTTGCTGGGGTTAGGCCCACAGGATCCCTTCAAAAGAGAAAAACCATTGATCCTAATGTGGTGTTGAGATCTTAGCCATCTGGTATTGATGGCACCTCATGTTCCAACACTGCTAGGTTACATCTGGCCTCATTTTCCCAATGGTAGCTGATCTTAAATTTATCATGGACTGTGGCTAGTAGACACAAGTTGGGCAGATCATAGACAAAACTAAAGGTCAACTGCAGGCTCATTACACCAAAAGGAGATCATTTACATACACATCTGTGTGTAGTAACCTCTTAAAAACTGACAAGTGTGTTTTGTAATAATTTTATTTATATTACTGAATAAAAGTTGTGCAACAAGCATAGACATGTAATGATTACATCACCATACTGGAGCCAAGATGATATGTAACATAAATTATTCTGGCCATTTTTTTATAATCTTACCTGCCATACCACAACATGTTAGGTATAAGACCAAGCTAGTTTAGTGGAATGATTGGAGTGCGAGGGTCCATCCAGTGTGTTTTCACATGACAATTTACAGTTCTTTTGTCATGTCAGGAGTGACTTGAGAAACTGCAAGTCACTTCTGGTGTGAGAGAATAGGCCGTCTGCAAGGACGTTGCCCAGAGGATGCCCAGATATTTTGATATTTTACCATCCTTGTGGGATGCTTCTCTCGTGTTCCCACATGAGGAGCTGGAGCTGATAGAGGGAGCTCATCCGTGCTCTTTCTGAATTCAAGCCTGTGACCTGTCGGTTTTCAGTCCTGCTGGCACAGGGGTTTAACCCACTGCGCCACTGGGGGCTCCCATTTGCAGTATTATGATGCCACTTTAATTGCCATGGTTGTGTCCTAAACAATCCTAAGGTTTCTGCTGTGGGAGAATTGGCCGTCTGCAAGGACGCTGCACAGGGGACGCCCAGATGTTTTGATGTTTTACCATCCTTGTGGAAGGCTTCTCTCATTTCCCCACATGGGGAGTTGGAGCTGACAGAGGGAGCTCATCCATGTGCTACCCAGATTCGAACCTACGACCTGTCGATCTTCAGTCCTGGCAGCACAAGGGTTTAACCCATTGCGCCACTGGGGACTCTATAGGGATGCTGATGAAGAAAGACAATCTACAAACTATCTACAGACCCACTAAGAAAAACCAACAAAAGCTATTTTCAGCAAAGGACAGGAGGGATCTTCCCACCTCTGAAGGAGTCTACCGTATATCGTGCAGCTGTGGACAAGTCTATATAGGGCCCACACAATGCAGCATCCAAACATGAATCAAGGAACATGAAAGGCTCTGCAGACTGATTCAACCAGAGAAGTCAGCCATAGCAGAAGACCTGATGAACCAACTTGGACACAGCATATTATTTGAGAACACAGAAATGCTGGACCACTCTAACAACCACCATGTCAGACTACACAGAGACACCACTGAAATCCACAAGCATGGGGACAATTTCAACAGAAAGGAAGAAACCATGAAAATGAACAAAATCTGACCACCAGTATTAAAAAAAACCCTCTAAAATCAGGACAGTAAATAAAGAGGAATACTAAAAAAGCAGGGGAATTCCAGACAAGAAACATTCAGGGCCAGCTAACATCTCCCAACAAAGGATTCCCCAGGCAGCAACCAGGAAACTTTGAAGCTTCAAGGCCAATAAATTCTAATTAAGGTGACCAATTAGCATTTATTGCCATGCCTTCCTCTTGCCTCAAACAGACAAGAGTTCTTTCTCCCACCCTGGACCTTCCACAGATATTTAAACCTCTCTTGCCTAGTTTCCAACAGACCTTACAACCTCTGAGGATGCCTGACATAGATGTGGGCGAAACATCAGGAGAGAATGCTTTTGGAACATGGCCGTACAGTCAGGAATACTCACAGCAACCTAGTGATTCCGGCCATGAAAGCCTTCAAAAAGGCACTGAAGCTAAATGTCAGTGCTGAAGCTAACTGTGGAAGCTCTAACATGACATTTCCAATTAATCTTAGCCAATATAGTCAGTTTTAGGGGCTGTTAGAAAAACTCACAGCAACTCAGTTAACACTACTTTCTGCTCTCTCAAATGATCAGAAAAGTTGTTGTTTACCAAGCAAACTATTAGCTTAAAATGTTTGGTGCATTTAAGCCAGGCTGGTTGGTCAAAATCTGACTTGGTGCCAAGCTTTAGAACACACTAGTTGACATTGGAAAGACTTCAAATAAATTATTATGCCAGGTTTTGATTGCGACATTGAAAGAAGAAAATAAATGGTGTAGGGAGACATTTCATAAAGGTGATTCTATGTTTGCCACGTACACATGCACAAAGGCGTTTACAAGGAATTAGACACAAATGGCGGAAACCAAGGGAGGAAAAAACCTGAAGCAGCGGAAAATGACAGCTTCTAAATATTAAAAAGTAGGTTGCATAGCTTTGAATGCCAAGAAAGGCTAAGCATGCATCAAGAAAATTTAATCCAGGAAATATAGGCTGCATGTTAAGTCTCAGTAATACAAAATGGAAATTTCTTTCCTCAACTGCAAATTCTAGTCCAAATGGCTTAAGAACAGTCCAAGAAATAGTGACTGTCATGTGTGTAGCATTAGACAAGGACGGATCATGGTGGCGACAACAATGTATTTGTATAAAGTCCACTGCCACCTGCTGGGTGCTTAATTCTGTGTGTGTTTTTGTGAGTTAGGTTTTATCAAATCTCTTATGAGCCACAACTAATGACAGGAGTTTTGTGTTTGGCTTAGCAAACATCAAGTTAAGCAAGGTTTACAAACACCACAACCATTTCACAAATAAATGAAGAAATCTATTTATATGCTCAGGAAAATAAGTCCAGGGGCAGCTGCTGTTCATTGGATCAGTGTTACCTCTGTGCAAATTCTCTAGTTTTGAGAGAATCAGCTCTGGATAAGAAAAGAACTTACTGCTTATTGGTGTAACATTAGAAAACGTTGACCATTTCCGCTACCTTGGCAGCCACCTCTCCACAAAAGTCAACATTGACACCGAAATACAAGATGGCCTGAGCTTTGCGAGCGCAACATTCTTCTGAATGAATCAGGGAGTGTTTGAGGACCGGGACATCCATAGGGATACCAAGGTGCTTGCTTATAAAGCCATTGTCCTCCCAACCCTGCTATACACTTGCGAAACGTGGACTGTCTACAGACGTCATACGCAACTCCTTGAATGATTCCATCAGTGCTGCCTCCAAAAATCCTGCAAATCTCTTGGGAAGCCAGGTGGACAGATATCAGTGTGCTGGAAGAAGCAAAGACCACCAGCATTGAAGTGATGCTCCTCCACCATCAACTCTGCTGGACTGGCCATGTTGTCTGAATGCCCCATCACCGTCTCCCAAAGCAGTTACTCTACTCCAAACTCAAGAACGGAAAACAGAATGTTGGTGGGCAGGAAAAGAGATTTAAAGATGGGCTTAAAGCCAACCTCAAAAACTGTGGCATAGATACCGAGAACTGGAAAGCCCTGGCCCTTGAGTGCTCTAACTGGAGGTCAGCTGTGACCAGCAGTGCTGCAGAATTTGAAGAGGCACGAATGGAGGGTGAAAGGGAGAAACATGCCAAGAGGAAGGCATGTCAAGCCAACCCTAACTGGGGCTGCCTTCTATCTGGAAACCAATGTCCTCACTGCGGGAGAACATGCGGATCAAGACTAGCCATCTACGGACTCACTGCCAAGACAACACATCTGGAAGACAATAATCCTTGAGCTATGAGGGATTGCTTAAGTAAGAAAAGACTAGTTCATCAAGGCTAGTTTCATAGGCTTCCTGGGTTGCTACAACATGTGTTTGTGTGTGTGTGCTTTGAACTGGATTATGTGGCAATACAGACTAACAAAACCCAGTTCAAAGCAGATAGATTTCCAGTTCCCAGGAGAAGGCTTTTGGGATGCTCAAAGGACTGCAGTAGGAACACTTCACCCCTCACATATTTATACTGAATTCTATTCTTATATGAGCTGAAGTCCATTATCAGACATAACTCAGAAATGCTGCATACAGCTTACTCATTCAATTTGCATGGAAATAATATATTTAGGCCATATTCCTACATATAGACATAAGATTAAATTCCCCTGAACCTTGATGGGATTTGTGCCTGAGTAAATATGCACTGTAGCAACACCCTGGACATTCCACAGATACATAAACCCCACTTTCCTAGTTTCCAACAGACCCCTCAACCTCTGATTATGCCTGACATAGATGTGGGCAAAATGTCAGGAGAGAATGCTTCTGGAACATGGCCATACAGTCTGGAAAACTCACAGCAACCTAGTGATTCCAGCTATGAAAGCCTTTGACAAGGGACTGAAGCTAAGTGTCAGTGCTGAAGACAACAGTGGAAGCTCTAAGATGACATTTCCAACTGATCTTAGTCAATATAGTCAATTTTACATCCTGATAGAATAATTCTATGCTGTAGAATTAATACAATCTGATGCCACTTTAATTGCCATCACTCAAAGCTATGGATTCCTGGGATTTGTAGTTTGGTTAGATACTAACACTCTTTGGGAGAGAAGGCTGAATACATTGTAATGCTACAGCTTTTGCAGATCTGATTATTCACAGACTAGGAGTCTCTTAAGTTTTCCAGACCTAATCTATGGTTAATGTCAGGTGGAAACCGACCATAGAACCATAATGAAGGATCTAGACATTCTTAGGGCCCTTCCACACAGCCTATATCCTAGAATATCAAGACAGTGTAAACTCAGATAATCCAGTTCAAAGCAGATATTGTGGGATTTTCTGCTTTGATATTCTGGGATATAGGGCTGTGTGGAAGGGCCCAGAGAGAAACACTCCTATAGGTCTTACAATGTAATTTTGTCAAATTTCTGGTGGAGGTCAATCTCCGTTAGCACTGAAGTCAAAAACTGCACATTGGCCAAAGGTGAAGGATGAATGTGGAATTTACATTTCTTTCAAATTCAGTTAGACAGTTAGGCGATCCCTCGCTTTCCGAGGATGATTGTCTTCCAATATTCTTGTGGGTCCACATGTGGGTCCATATGTGGCTGTGGAGCCCTATTCTTGCTCTGCATCTTTTTCCGCAGTGAGGGCATTGGTTTCCAGGTGGAAGGCGGTCTCGGCCGGGGTTGGCTTGACGCGCCTTCCTCTTGGCACATTTCTCCACTCGTGCCTCCTCAAATTCTGCAGCACTGCTGGTCACAGCTGACCTCCAGCTGGAGCGGTCAAGGGCCAGGGCCTCCCAGTTCTCAGTGTCTATGCCAGAGTTTTTAAGGTTGGCTTTGAGCCCATCTTTAAATCTCTTTTCCTGTCCTCCAACATTCCGTTTTCCGTTCTTGAGTTCGGAGTAGAGCAGCTGCTTTGGGAGACGGTGGTCGGGCATCCGGACAACATGGCTGGTCCAGCGGAGTTGGTGGCAGAGGACCATCGCTTCAATGCTGGTGGTCTTTGCTTCTTCAAGCACGCTGACGTTTGTCCGCTTGTCTTCCCAAGAGATTTGCAGGATTTCCCGGAGGCAGCGCTGATGGAATCGTTCCAGGAGTTGCATGTGACGTCTGTAGACAGTCCACGTCTCACAGGCATAGAGCAGGGTTGGGAGGACAATAGCTTTATAAACAAGTACCTTGGTATCCTACGGATGTCCCAGTCTTCAAACACTCTCTGCTTCATTCGGAAAAATGCTGCGCTTGCAGAGCTCAGGCGGTGTTGTATTTCGGTGTCGATGTTGACACTTTCAAATTCAATTTGCAAACAAATCTGTAGAAGTATTCACGTTTGGATTTGGTTCATTTTATAGAAGTCCTGCACTGATTCAGGCATCTGTGTTCAGCTCAGCCCAATCTAGTACTAGATTCATCCAGATCTGAAATAAACTCTAATTTCTTCCTCAGGATCACTTGGGGGTTCTAATATTATCCGAGTGCAGAGCACCATCTGGTGGCCACAGTCAACAAACACATTCAAGCAATTATTTGCCAACTCTACACAAGAATTTTCCTCCCAATAATTTTGCATCATGCTTCAAAAATGTTTCTGGCAAAAATTCAAAGGAAAAGAAATGCTACTTTGGATACAGCTCATTCTGTAGAAGTCCCATGATATGGATTGCGCATAGTTAAGATCCAGTGTACTAGCTGGTGAGATCTTGCAACATCCAAATACAATCATAGCTATCTTAGGGCCCTTCCACACAGCCATAAAACCCAGAATATTAAGGCAGAAAATCCCACAGTATCTGCTTTGAACTGGGTTATCTGAGTCCACACTGCCCTATATTCCAGTTCAAAGCAGATAATGTGGGATTTTATTCAGCTGTGTGGAAGGGGCCTTAGATATAGCTAAGGCCCCTTCTAAGTAAAGGTAAAAGTTTCCCCTTGACATTAAGTCTAGTCATGTCTGACTCTGTGCTCATCTCCATTTCTAAGCCAAAGAGCTGGCATTGTCCATAGACACCTCCTAGTTCATGTGGCCAGCATGACTGCATGAAGAGCCATTACCTTCCCACCAAAGCAGTACCTAGTGATCAACTCACATTTGCATGTTTTTGCAGTGCTAGGTTGGCAGAAGCTGGGGCTAACAGCAGGAGCTCACCTACCTCCCCAGATTCAACCCACCGACCTTCTAGTCAGCAAGTTCAGCAGCTCAGTGGTTTAACCTGTTGCGCCACCGGGGGCTCCTTTCTAACTGCCATTGTTCTGTCACGCACTGGGCCTGTAATAATTGTCTTTTGAAATAGGATGTGCACCTTGTGCCCGGCGGGAAGCCAGGGCACCACGAAAGAGGCTCTCAAGGACTTTAATGATGTAACAAAGTCCTTTATTATTGAACAAATTAAACAGATACTTCTCAAATCTTCAATGAGTCAAACAAATGCTTCAAGGCTTTGAATCAACATGGTGGCTTCCTTAATCTTGTCCACAAGGGACAGGCAACTGTCTTCATTAATTGTTCTTATACTTTGAGAGGAAAACCTTTTTTAAACCTCTCCCAGTCTGTCTGTTATCTAAGTTTTGTTGGTGTGGGATCTACTACCATTTCCAAACTGCGTCTTGGTACCGAGTAAACCTACCAGACAAAGCTTGTAGATTCTCCACCTGGAGTTCTTTGGGTCTGTAAAGCTGTTTTCCCTCTGGAATTTCTTTAAGACTTTAGGGCTGTTTCCCTCAGATGCTGCAAGGCCGAGAGGCTGCAAGCACCCAGCCAGAGCTTTGGGAATTTCCCCCCGGAATGTCTTGAGAAATGAAGCTTTTCAGCAGGTGAAGCTTGTCCATGTCCTCTAACTTAGCTTTCCTCACTAAGACTAACTAAAATGGCCCCCTCTTTCCTTCCCATCTCCCTGGGGGAAGGGGCGGATCCAAACTTAACAATGATAGACAGCCCTATAACTGCAAACCAAAGGAAGACACCTTTTTGCAGAATCCCTGAAACTTTGGAATGCATGCAAACACTTAATACAAAGAAAATAAAGTTGGAACTCCTGGTACAGACGTATCAGCACAGCCATATAATTATCAAAGTAGATAATCCACATTATCTGCTTTGAACTGCCATGTAATCTAGTTCAAATCAGATGATCTGGATTTCATATGGCAGTGTAGAAGGGGCCTCAGTTACCTCAACAAAAATAACATTTCCTGGGCAAATCAGAGCTGTTTACCATCTTCAGCACTGCCTATGTTCCTTTGTTTATTGATTATAATTCAATAAATGGATTCTTGGATTATTTCAAATGTCACTGGGTGATGTTCCTGTTTTGTGTCTTGCTCCTTCTAGTCCTCCTTTCTATTAGATTGCCTTTATAAACGTCCAAAGATTTTGCAGCCAGTCTCTGTCCGTTATTGTATTAGGATGAAAGAATTTACAAAACTCTTGGCACTTTAGACATGAGTTCTACATGCAAATATCTGAGTTGTTTCTGTGTTTTGTTACAAAGTGATAAAGGTTTACATAAAAATATTAACAACAACTGAAAGTGCCCAATAAGAAGCAGACAGACAAACAAACATATATTGTCCATGCAGTTTAATCTGGCTCAGTGACTGGGCCATGTTACAAGCATACACTTTGGTACAGCATAGATAATACTTTACTCCTGTTACAAGAGTTCTTGTTCAAAGACACAGCTCTGTTAGTCTGGAATCAGTAAGCAAAGGGATCTTGTAGTGCCTTATAGCAAGTAACTGAGAAAATGAAGTTGGTCGACTCAGTATGAGGAAGTAGATCAACAGACCATCCACTCAGCAGATTTATAGTAGTTTGACTCCACTTTAAATGCAATGGTTCCTTGATTCGTAGTTTGTTGTGACCCTAAATGTGATAATATATGGTTGAATTACAGAAAATCCATTTTTTCAGTGTTCTCAATAGCAAGGGTGTTATAAAATTCCATATCTTTTGAACAACTCTGATGCATTCTTTTGCGAGACTTGCAAATTTTATTTTTGAGATTAGTAACCCTTAATTATGCTTGCCTTTTTATTTCTGTGACTTCCTCTTGTATATGCTTGTGCTGTGATTTTGTTGTTGTATGACAATAAAGGCTGTGTGTGTAATGTGGTGTCATCCTGCTATCATTCTGCAGTATGGATACAGCCCTAGCCTATCAAAGCTTCACCAACTTTGTTTTCTCAGGGTGCATTGACAGTGTAGGATTTAATTCAGCTTCCCATGAGAAAAGGAGCAAGTGACTGGACTTCTGCTTTCCATTGCAGATCTGCCACTCCCAAAGGTATACCATCTCTCTCCTTCCCATGGAGAAGAGAGGCAGGGGGAGGGGCTCCAATCTACCACAAATGACACAGTTTTGGAATATTAGAAGATCTCTTATATAGTAATATTTCTTGCTGATGTTGTTCCAAAGTTGTAAATGAATGACAGATGTTTTTCCAGCCTGAAACATCCTGGCTTGTTCATGGCAGATGTTGATTCTCCAAAACTAGTGTTGTAAGGAATCTTGGGTTGTTGTAGGTTTTTTCAGGCTGTATGGCCATGGTCTAGAGGCATTCTCTCCTGACGTTTCGCCTGCATCTATGGCAAGCATCCTCAGAGGTAGTGAGGTCTGTTGGAACTAGGAAAAAGGGTTTATATATCTGTGGAAAGACCAGGGTGAGACAAAGGCTTGTCTGCTGGAGCTAGGTGTGAATGTTTCAACTGACCACCTTGATTAGCATACAATGGGCTGACTGTGCCTGGAGCAAACTTTTGTTGAGAGGTAATTAGATGTCCCTGCCTGCTTCCTTCCAGTTGTTGTGCTGTTGCAATTTTAGAGTTTTTTAAATACTGGTAGTCAGATTTTGTTCATTTTCATGGTTTCCTCCTTTCTGTTGAAATACATGCTTGTGTATTTCAGTGGCTTCTCTGTGTAGTCTGACATGGTAGTTGTGAGAGTGGTCCAGCATTTCTGTGTTCTCAAATAATATGCTGTGTCCAGGTTGGTTCATCAGGTGCTCTGCTATGGCTGATTTCTCTGGTTGAAGTAGTCTGCAGTGCCTTTCATGTTCCTTGATTCGTGTTTGGGCAATGCTGCGTTTGGTGGTCCCTATGTAGACTTGTAAGGAACCTTGTAAACATTTCCTTATCTTAAAGAGTCATTGTTTTTCCACCAAAAGTTAATTAAGTCAGCAACATCAACAGTTAATCATTATCACAGTTCTCCAATTAGGCCCTCGAAGGCATATACAGCAGCCTCTTCATCCATGGGAAAGACAAATTTGACCTCCACTGGGTTCTTCTCCTTATTCTGGTACAGAAACACAGATGCTACGTCACCCACGAAGCCTTGGACTATCACATCCACAGAAATGCTTCTCAAAGGCACTGGGGTATGGAAACAATAAAATAGAAAAGTGATTTCAAGGACTTGTATGCTCTGTATTTGTAAATGACATCATAAAACTATTTTTCTGGCTGAGGTGGCAGAGGGGAAAATCCATTTCCAGCTGCCATAATCTTGCCAAAACCAAGCCTACTAACAGGGTGGACCTGTGACTTAGCACGGCAAGACCTCACCATGTTGAGATGAAAGGACTACCGGAGGGATTAGAACAGTGGTTCTCAACCTTCCTAATGCTGCTACCTTTTAATACAGTTCCTCATGTTGTGGTGACCCCCAACCATAACATTATTTTTGTTGCTACTTCATAACTGCAGTTTTGTTACTGTATTGTCGAAGGCTTTCATGGCCGGAATCACTGGGTTGTTGTAGGTTTTTCCGGGCTGTATGGCCATGTTCTGGAGGCAATTTTTCTCCTGACGTTTCGCCTGCATCTATGGCAAGCATCCTCAGAGGTAGTGAGGTCTGTTGGAAGTAGGAAAAATGGGTTTATATATCTGTGGAATGACCAGGGTGAGACAAAGGACTTTTGTCTGCTGGCGCTAGCTGTGAATGTTTCAGCTGATCACCTTGATTAGCATTCAATGGCTTGGAAGGGCCTGGGGGGAATCTTTTGTTGGGAGTGATTTTATGTGCCTGTTTGTTTCCCCTCTGTTGTTTTGCTGTTGTAATTTTTGAGTTTTTTAATACTGGTAGCCAGATTTTGTTCATTTTCATGGTTTCTTCCTTTCTGTTGAAATTGTCCACATGCTTGTGGATTTCAATGGCTTCTCTGTGTAGTCTGACATGGTGGTTGTGAGAGTGGTCCAGCACTTCTGTGTTCTCAAATAAAATGCTGTGTCCAGGTTGGTTCATCAGGTGCTCTGCTATGGCTGATTTCTCTGGTTGGAGTAGTTTGCAGTGCCTTTCATGTTCCTTGATGCGCGTCTGGGCGCTGCGTTTGGTGGTCCCTATGTAGACTTGTCAATGCTATGCTACAGATTGAAATGGACAAAGAGAGAAGGAACACACTTCCACTGACCATTTAATGTGGGTTGAAAGCATCTCAAAAAGTGTTTTAATGATGCACGGCATGAGCACAGGCAAGAATGCACATTAGAAGCCTTAAACCGAGATAAACAAAATTGCGATAGACTCTGAAATAAGGCCCGTAATGCGCATCAGAATGTGTGATGAGGTCATCACATGGTGAAACTGATTAAGGGATGGATGTTCTGGCAATCTGCACATCCCCATTGGAGCAGAAGGCTTCAGGGGAGGGATGGGAATCCTTCCTTAGGTGATCCCTCGTTGTCCAAGTAGGATTGTCTTCCAAGATCGGTGTACTGGTGGTGGGTCCGTAGGTGACTGTGGAGCCCTATTCTTGCTCTGCATCTTCTTCCGCAGTGAGGGCATTGGTTTCCAGGTGGAAGGTGGTCTCGGCCGGGGTTGGCTTGACGCGCTTTTCTCTTGGCAAGTTTCTCTCTTTCACCCTCCACTCGTGCCTCCTCAAATTCTGCAGCACTGCTGGTTACAGCTGACCTCCAGCTGGAGCGGTCAAGGGCCAGGGCTTCCCGTTCTCAGTGTCTATGCCAGAGTTTTTAAGGTTTGGCTTTGAGCCCATCTTTAAATCTCTTTTCCCGCCCACCAACATTCCGTTTTCCATTCTTGAGTTCGGATTAGAGCAACTGCTTTGGGAGACGGTGGTCGGGTATCTGGACAACGTGGCTGGTCTAGTGGAGTTGATAGCGGAGGACCATCGCTTCAATGCTGGTGGTCTTTGCTTCTTCCAGCAAGCTGACATTTGTGTGCTTGTCTTCCCAAAATATTTGCAGGATTTTTTGGAGGCAACGCTGATGGAATCATTCTAGGAGTTGCATGTGATGTCTGTAGATAGTCCACGTCTTGCAGGCATGTAGCAGGGTTGGGAGGACAACAGCTTTATAAACAAGCACCTTGATATCCCTACGGATGTCCCTGTCCTCAAATACTCTGTGCTTCATTCGGAAAAAAAGCTGTACTCGCAGAGCTCAGGCGGTGTTGTATTTCAGTGTCAATGTTGAGTTTTGTGGAGAGGAGGCTGCCAAGGTAGTGGAAATCGTCAACATTTTCTAATACTTGCATTAAGCTGTATTTCTGGCATTGGACAGAGATTGGCTGGTGACTGCTATAAGAGCACTTTGGTTTTCGCGATGTTAAATGACAGGCCGAGCTTCTCGTATGCTTCTGCGAAGGTGTTAAGAGTGGCTTGTAGGTCTTCTTTTGAATGCGCACAGATGAAATTGTCATCAGCATATTGGAGTTCTATAACAGATATTGTTGTAACCTTGGTTTTGGCTTTCAGTCTGCTCAGGTTAAAGAACTTGCCATCTGTCCAATAGATGAATGGAAAACTATAGCTCCCAGGGCTCCATAGCCCTGAGCCATGGCTGTTCAAGTGGTGCTAAACTGCATCTATTCTACAGTGTAGATCAATGGTTCTTAGCCTGTGGGCCACGTACCACCAGTGGGTTGTGATGATGAAAATCTGGGCTGTGAACCTCTATCCTCTTTATTTATTTATTTATTTATTTATTTAATTTCTGCCCCTTTCGCGCTGCCTGCCACTCCGTCCCTGTTGCTGACCATGGTATATGTTCTGCATCAGAAGCTAGAGCTAATGTGGTCTATCCAGTGCAATTTTCTGAATCAGCATCCCAAACCGAATCTAAAGTTGACCAAAAACTGATTCGTAACCCTTTTGGTATTAATGTTGGAAAGTGGTCCCTGGTCAAAGTGGTCCTGGTCAAAAAAAATAAATAAATTGGGAACCACTGGTGTGGATGGAATCTTTCTCCTGTGCGTAAAAGGTGCAAAGAATGAGTGCATAAAGCAGAATGCAGCTATTTTTCCTTTTCTGGAAATCTTGATTGGGCTCTGGGACATAATCCGTGAAAATGAATGCAGAAGCAGCTTCAGAGGCAGTCTAAGTGGATAAAAACACACCCTCTTCCCCACCAGGGAGCATCAACAAATTCCTCAACCTCCACTTGCAGGGAAAGCAGATGGGAGGGAGGCATCCAGGGAGCCTGCAAAGCAAACAGTGGTTTTGCTCTGTATCTAAAAATGCATTGAGTTAAAATGGACTTTTATCATTAATCACTTTGATGACACACTCGATTCACCATCTCCTTTTTTTTTTTTTTTTTTGCAGAGGAAACAGAATAATATGACACCCGGGGATGCATCTACACTGTAAATTCAAAAATCCCAACATTTGACAATATCTGAAACCCCAAACATTGGTACTTATATTGGTACTTATATTACTAGTTGGAGAGCTTTAGTGTTGTGGTTCCTGGAAGCCCACTTTTTTTTTTTTTTTTGCAGAAGTTTAAATCTAAGTCTTTCACCAAACCTCAAATACCATGGTTCTGTAGGATGGAATCATGACAGTTTAAAGTGGTATCAAGCTACAGTAACAGCATAGTAGAGCCAACTTCTGCTCATGCCCTGATGAAAATAACACCCCTTTTCAAGCCACCACTAGTAATTTGTTTGTATATTATTCTGTTTGCTTACTCTATTGTGTATGTATGTTTTGGTATGCAGTGCAGTTTTCCCTTTACTCTATGTTTCTTGAGGGTGCAGACCACAGGATCAGATCTGGGACTACTCTGAGCTCAGACTCCATTTTTAGACTTCAGACTCCATTCACGCACAAACTCATGAAAATCAAACATTTACTGATAATAAATCAGCCTTTGCAAGGCTTGCTAAGGCTGGTTTTCCTTTTTTGTATGAAATGCAGCTGGAGCATTTTCTGCAGAATCCACTGTAAACATTGCATGTTGATGATAACAGAGTTATCTATGGCTGCTATTTGGAAATCTTTTACTGTTGCCAATTTTTTTTTGCGACCTCAACATTCAGCTGGGGGGGGGGGGGGGTCAAGAAACCACAGTTTGAGCAGCAATAGTATAGAACTGTTCACAATTTAAGTCAAACATACCATGGATATAAATTTCAGCAGTGACAGAAACCTAGAGGCTAAAGATCTAGTTGTGCAGAAAAGATGTATAGAGCCTGAGTGTCATTTTCAGTCAAACCTGGAGAAGAAACTGCAAACTCTGTTTCTAGGAAAGGGCCAACTGGACTGCCTCAAAGGACCATCCAGTGCCCTGTGAGATTTGACATTCCCTGGAAGGAGTGGAGCATCAGAAGAGTAGGAAGAAACATCTCAAATCTCAAGAGGAAAAGAGTCTGCTCCTTGGACTTTGTCCATGGTCTTGAAAAGTCTGCTTCCTTAGGCTCTTAGACATTAGGAAAGCATCACCAACAAAGTTGTATCATCTGCATTTTTAATCTTGTCAAGTTAGGAGCGCTGAATTGTGAGGAGGATTAGAACATATTTTGATATATCTGTTATGACATGCTGACTGAATGGATAGAAACAGATTTGATGTTTTGCTGCACACTCATTGCACATATACATCTATTTTTTGTGCCAGGTTCTACATGCTAACTAAACAGACCTAATCCTTGTATGAGTGAAAATAGGCATATATACACATTGTGTTTGTGACTCACCAACCACATTTCCGGGGTCTTCCTCCTCCCCCAGTCTGTGGCATGTTTAGAAGGGCAAACGAGGAGAGAACTTGAAATAATAAAAGGAGAAGCAGAACTGACAAAAGTGCCTCCCTTCCCTGCCCCAAGGCCACAGACACTTTCTGAGCTCTCCACATGGCACTTGTTTTAGGACTGTCTTTCTTCTTTCTTAAAAACCAAAACAAAATAGTATGTATGTATATGTATGTTTGTATGATCCACAAAGGTTCTTACAGCTGGTTGGAGCTGGACCAAACTTGGCACACATTGCTTTCATAATCCAACTTTTAAAAATTAGGGGTTTAACCCCATTTTGGGTTAAGGGCCTCAAACTAAGACAGACAGACAGACAGATATTTTGTTCAGATGCAACCACAAGATGGCAGTGTATAGATAGAAAGGATTAACTACTGGCAGACAAAACAGCATCCTCTAGAAAAGGCTCACCATAAGACTGATGATGTGACAAAGAACACCAGCCTGTAGGCCACGTTTGGGATGTCTACCCCATAAAAAAGTAAGCAATTTAATGAAAATGTATATTTTGGAAGGTATGTGTGAATCTATGCCTTGTCAAAATGCAGTACCATTTTTGGGGTTAGGTCAAGCATGAGGTCTAGAGTGAGGTAAAAAATGGGGCTGTGATGATACAACAGGTTAAACTGTTGAGCTGCTGAACTTGCTAACCGGAAGGTTGGTGGTTTGAATCCATGGGATGGGGTAAGCTCCTGCTGTTATCACCAGCTCCTGCCAACCTAGCAGTTTGAAAACATGCAAAATGTGAGTAGATCAATAAGTACTGTGTTGGGGGGAAGGTAAATGGCGCTCCGTGCAGTCATGCTGGTTAATGACCTTGGAAGTGTCTATGGACAACACAGGCCTTTCAGCTTTGAAATGATGATAACTACCCCCAGAGCTGGAGATGAGTACCATCCCCTAGAGCTGGAGATGAAGGGGAAGCCTTTACCTTTATCTGTGTTTCATTGTTTTGAGGCATTGAATGTTTGCCTTGTGTCTGCATATGCTGGAATCAACCCTGAACCCTTCAGGGAGATAGGGCCAAAAACATATTTTAAGAGTGGAAGTGATGACAAATCTCATGAGGCTGAGAGGTCAAAGAAAACATCACAGCTTTAAGGCCAAGGTTTAGGTTATGGTTGTGGGCTATTTCGTTGAGTGTGTATGTGGGGATTTTCTACCTCTGGGGACCCTCCAGAAGTCAGATGGACCTCTTGACCTCCCTAAAACAAAACTGAAAGTGGATGGGTAGGTGAGAGGACAGGAAAAGGGTGGTCCAGTGAGTTTGGAGGGCAACAAAAGTTTGCACATATCCATCATCCATCCGTAACTCATTTGTGCCCATCCCCCAAGGCTTTAATCATGTGTTGAAAAACAGACTACTCACTCAGTGATAACCATAAACATATATACATGAATAGCAATTTATTATCCCTCATCTCTGTAAGCAAATAATACAGAAGCTTAAGGCACAGTGCATTGATGTGGTTAACGTTATATGCTTTGGATTACAAGGATGCTTCAGACAAATCATTTAAGATGATTTCAAGAGAGGTTAGGATTCAATATAGAATGCTTGCTTTGATTCTCTTCTCCTGGATTGTAAATTTGTATTAAGAAGAAAGCATGTACTGTGCAGTGGGCTTTTGGTATCCACTGGGGTTTGGTTACAGGTCTTAGAGTCATAGAATCCAAGAGTTGGAAGAGACCTCATGGGCCATCCAGTTCAACCCATTGCCAAGAAGCTGGAAAATTGCATGTTACTGTATATACCCATGTTATATATAAAGGCATAATAACATGGTGTCCAGGGCAAAATCAAGGTTTGTTTTTTAGATTTTTGGGGAATATTTCCAGGCTATAGTTGGTGGAATCCGTGGAAACAGAATCTGTGGCTATGGAGGACTGATTGTACTGTACTCTTTTTTTATGGATTCACATGTTGCTTTGGTTTTTCTTGCCCATGGCATTAGTATATAAGGAAAAGTACAGAACCATCAAGCCAAGGCATTTATCAATGAGAAGAAATTCCACAACTTTTGCCATTAAGACATTGAGGAACTAGAAGGAACCACCAATCCAGGAGGAATCAGCTTTGACGCAAATATAGGAAAGAAGCAAGAGGTCCAGCTCATTGTGCAAATTCAGAGCCCAAACACCTGGGGGCTGACACTGGTTCCCAGAAGAGCATTGCCAGCCTTTATACATTCACCCAAATGAGGCCCTGCAAATAGAGAAATAAAGGGAAACAGGAATTTAATCTTTATCAGCATTTCCACCATGTTTTACCCTGTGCACAAGTGATCAGCTATTTTTTTTCCCCAAAAAAGTGTCAACGGCACTCTAATCTCAGACTGAATCTGCACTGTAGAATTAATGCAGGTTGACAGCACTTTAAATGCTATGGAATCCCAAGATTTGCAGCCTGGTCAGACACCAGGACTCTTTAGCAAAAAAGGTTAAAGAACATGGCCATATAGCCTGAAAAAACCCACAAGAACTTAGTTAAAGATCTTGTTAAACTACAGCTCCCGTGAATCTATAGTTTTGATTCATGGCTGTTAAAGCAGTGTCAAATTGCATTAATTGTATTGTGAAGATGTACTCTGAAGTGCATATGAAGCTTGGAAAAATAAACTTCCATAACTAACCACTTCTAAAAGTTTCTGATCAATAGAAATAACCTTAGATGATTTTGAGATGCTCTTTATTCTGAGAATGAGAAAATGTTGGTATTTTTGGGCCTGGGCTGCTTTGATTCTGAGCTGCACAAGATGGTAATTCAACATGGCCAGAGAAGAATCTCCTTCAGTGACTGGGAGTAATTTTTTCATATCAGGAGTGACTTGAGGAACTGCAAGTTGCTTCTGGTGTGAGAGAATTGGCCGTCTGTAAAGATGTTGCCCAGGGGACGCCTGGATGTTTTACTATCCTGTGGGAGGCTTTTCTCATGTCCCCGCAAGGGAAGCTGGAGCTGACAGGTGAGAGCTCACCCCGCTCCCCGGATTCGAACCACCAACCTTTCAGTCAGCAGTCCTGTCGGCACAAGGGTTTAACCCATTGTGCCACCGGGGGCTCCTGCTGGGAGTAATAATATCCCTTGAGTGAATGGGGCAAACAACAAAGTAGGGTCAATTGTTCTCCAATTCATTCTCACCTCTATGATCAAAAAAGAGAAGGAGACATCTTTGCTCTCAAGGTTTACCATTTGAAACAATTACTATTGTGGAGAAACTCAGAGATTTTTTAAAATTATATACCCCTGTTGTACAAATCCCAATTTGAGCCAAGGGGAAAAGAGAACACAGGTCTTGAGATAGGCGTAAGACACAAGGCCAAAGTCCTTAAGGGGCATCTACAAGGATGAAACCCATATGTTACCAAAGTTTACATATGGAAATAAAAATATGGCCCACGAAAATATAGTTTGGGCAGTTTGTTTCAAAATTGACTGTTACTCTGAATGCATACTATCCTTGTTCTCCAAGTGCTTAATAAACAATAAACCAACTCAATATTGGATGTTTAAACAAAAACCTGGAGAAGTCAAGCAATATTATATAATTTTCCCCAATATAGTTCCTATATTGGGGAAAAGGCAGGTTAAAAATAAAGTAAATAAACAGTACGTAATAATCAGATATATGAAAATGGTAGCAGTAGGCCTCATCACCTTCATCAGCACTTTAAAAAAATCAGAGCTGAACTGAGACAAAATATAGAGGAAGATCAACCTTTCCTTTCTTGCAACTTTCCATGAACAATTGCTATCTGTGCTTTATGTCTTATTCATTTCAGGAGATTTAGATGATGGCTTATACTTTCACCTGTCCTATATACTCTGCCTTTAGCTTTCCCCTTTCCCTTTCCTTTCTATGCATAAAAAGTCAACATTTTTAGTCAGAATGTCATATTTTTGGAAAAGGGAAATTAAAACTAGACCGAGGTCCTTCCTTGGGAATTAGAATCCTTATAAGGATCTGTTGTACCAGTGGAACTGGGTGGCAATTGGTGCCCTTTTCTCCTGGCTCTAAGCCAATGGTTCTCAACCTGTCTGTCCCCAGGTATTTTGGCGTCCAACTTCCAGAAATCCCAGGGAGTTTGCCAGCTGTTAGGATTTCTGAGAATTGAAGGCCAAAACATCTGGGGACTGACAAGCTGAGAACCACTGCTCTAAGCCCTATTACCCTTTGTTCATCCTCACCCCATTCTCAGGTCTCTCAGACCCACAGCATCTCACCTGAAGTCGCCTGCAGCCAGCTGAGTGCTTTTGCTTCCAGTAGTTCCCACTCATCCCTCTGCTCCAAAGCCTTGGAATGGAGCCACAGGATGGCCAACACTGTTGCCCACACATTAGGAGACACCTGGTCATGATGCAGAACATAGAAGAAACATAATGATTCCTGTTCCCATACTTGCTAATTATAACAGTTATTAGCTCTAGACCTCTAGACCATATTTTGATGGTTAAAATGGTTATGTCAAAGCACAGGCATCTAGTCAAATGAGTTAGGGTTAGGGTTTAGACAGCCTGCAGCAAACTCACCTGGGAAGGTGTTTTTTTCAGTGCGGTCTCACTCTGGCCTAGAATGTGGGCTAATCCAGAATCAAGGCACCAAGACCCATCGGCGTTCTGCAGTGAGACCATGTTCAAGAGTGGTGATTCTTTTTCTATTGCTCCACCTAAAATATACAAATAAATATTACACACACACACATACAGGTTCAAGTTTTTAAAATTCATTTTAAATCCAAATATGCATTTAGGAATTTGTTTTTCTATATAGTAGCTATTGTTGCAAACCACTACAGATTATACCATGATCCATCACACCGAATAACGGTCAACACTCCCAATGATTAAGATTAGGATACAACGTCCAAAGTAATTATTCCAAGATGTGGGAAACTATCTCTTCGAAGTGCCCCACCGGCCACCTTTCCCCCTTGAAGTCCACATAAGTTGATTAAAGAACTATTGTATAAAGAGCATGAAAAAAACAACAACTGTGGTGTAGCCTTGGATCAAAGTTTGATTGCCCACTTGACCATGGAAACCTACTATGTGACATTGGAAGAGTTGCACACTTTTAACCCCAGAAAACCCTGTGATCAGGTTACTTTAGGATCACCATAAGTCAGAAACAAATTCAAGGCACACAGCAACAAAAATGAGCTATAAAGAGCAGTCGCATATGAATTCCCAATCAGCTCATGTTGGGTTCAAAATACAAGATGAAGCAGTTACCTTCACATCTGTTTGCAGGCTTTGAGAAAATATTTGGAGGATCATTGCCAGAACAGAGTGTGACTGAGCAGGGAAGTTCACTCTAATTGTGTGTTTAGTTTAATATCAGTGTATGGAAGATTACAGGGAACAAATGCAATTGCAATGCAGTTGTCTTCTTGCTACCCAGTACCTATCATGGGATTCTACTAAAGCTTTTGCATTTATTTATTGACGTATAATTGTCAATTTATTTACCTCCAAGAAACCTTATGCATTACTTTATAAATTAAACACTCCTTTCTTCTGCACAACTGTAGAAGCAAATGCAAAAAAGAAAGAACTTATTAATAGATTCACTGTAGTTATTTCCTATGAATATCCCCTTCAAGTCTTTATTATTAATCTGATCTGTTCTAGACCTGTTTTATTTTAAAAAAAATCTTTATTTGTATTTTTGTTTAGAGCAAGTATGCACATACAGTCTATGACTGGCTCCTTTTTTTTGTATAGATCTATGTGGGCTACAGTTAGCAGAATATCGATGTTAGTATAAAACCTTTAGGGAGAAATGTGTTGTCGAAGGCTTTCATGGCTGGAATCACTGGGTTGCTGTAAGTTTTTCGGGCTGTATGGCCATCTTCCAGAAGTATTCTCTCCTGACGTTTTGCCTGCATCTATGGCAGGCATCCTAGTTTCCAACAGACCTCACAACCTCTGAGGATGCCTGCCATAGATGCAGGCAAAACGTCAGGAGAGAATGCTTCTGGAACATGGCCATACAGCCTGAAAAACTTACAGCAACACTTTGGGAAGAAAATTTGGGAATCTCCTTGTTAACTACAGACCATCAAACTTTCAGGTTTTTTTTAAAAAAAAGAACTCTTGTGAAATCCGATACCTGTTTAGAATTCTGTGATAGGGATGGGGTTTGGGATACGTGTGTGTGCAAATCCTTGGCTTTTTCTTTCTACTGCTCTCTTCAATTCAAAAACATCCACATCAGAAGAAAAAAATAGAGGTGCAACCAAATGTAAACTTCCAAAGACACAGATGTTTGCACCAAATTTCAGCAACATAATTCATGGTCATTTTATAAACACATACAATCCTCCAAAATGTGCTAATAGCATGCAATGAGATTATTCAATTCATTACCATCCTGCTGCGGCTGTCCAGTGTTGCTTGATAAATCTCCACCATGGCTTAGCGTCATTAAAACCTGATTCCTAGCATTTGGTGACCTTCGTTTCTTGCACTTTGCTAGGACCTGTGGCCTGAAGTGTGCTGCTGCTGGCATTGAACACATTGCCATCCTTGGAGGGCATGCCATAGCACCCGGTGGTGCAGAATAAAAACCTTGGAGGAAACAACAACAACAAAAAGCCCTTGGCATCAAAGAGGAACACATTTATTTTCTTCAAAAATATAGGGACATAGTAATATTCTTCCTATCAAGAGAGATCATCCAGGTTAGTGCTGTCAACAGGACTGCCAGAGTCTCTCAAGAATGATGGGCAGGATTCAGTAGGATCAACCCAGCTTTACTTTCAAAATCACATGAGGTTAATAAATTCAGGCTGATATGTTGGCCCCTACCCTGCGATTCCTCCACGGAGCTGAGCATGATCCACATCAGTGCTAATCAAGATGGTGAATACAGATGGTTGCACCTTTTGTTGGGTGCAAAACCAGGTTTGTCACATCAAATAATTTTAGAAGTACTAGTCTTGAATTTGGCAGCTGATGTGGAGTGGGCCAATTTTCCTTACAGGAATGTTGAGGCAGGACAGAAGCTTCAAGAGATCATGATTCTCCAGCACAGGCTTGCAAGTCAACTAGGTCTCTGGCTCATAAACACAATGTGAGATTTTTATAAAGGAAGAGCAACTGCATTTCAGAGAAAGACATTTTGGAAGGGAAGAAATGTACAGCCCACTGAAAATTCCATAATAAATGTCTGTTTTACTTTGAGCGGTGAATTAGTCTTTAAGTGGCCTTAAAAGATTTGGGCAATGACTGCTCTTAGGCTTAATTGTTTTTCTAGTGGGCACAACTGACATTGATGTGACATGGAGTACAAATTTAGAATGGGTGCTGAACTGTCAATCATTAAATCTAAATATTGCCACAGTAAAGACACTCTTCGTCATTTGGAAGTCTCCAAGCAAATAATAGAAGCTTTCAGTTTGATTGCCCTTAGAGATCCATCCATCCAATAAACATTTCCTTCAATTCACCTCCATATCCCATTGATAGTGGTATATTTCGATGGATGAGAGGCCCTTGAATCGGTTTGCCCAGCTCTGTGTTGACACCAACATAGGCTGTCTGTGAACACACCACCCCAGAATTTAGGCTTGTCTCCAGGGCCAGGCGTTTCTTTTCCTCCTCCAACTCCCCAGCTCCCTCTAGTTCCTGCAACAGAGTCTGAGCAGCCAGTCGGTGAATAGGGAGCCTACAGAGAAAGAGAGAGAAAAACAGAAGAATAGGCACTGTTTCACTCTTGAACAATGGAAACATCACAGCTTCTACATATGAGTAAAACCTCCAAAACCCAACTGGAGTTGGTGGTTGGCTTTCAGAGAAACCACTTTCATGTAACTTGTGGTTTTGGCACATAGAATAATAGAATCATAAGAGTTAGAAGAGACCTCATGGGCCATCCAGTCCAACCCCTTGTCAAGAAGCAGGAAAATTGCATTCAAAGCACCCCCAATAGATGGCCATCCAACCTCTGTTTAAAAGCCTCCAAAGAAGGAGCCTCTACTGCACTTTGGGGCAGAGAGTTCCACTGCTGAACAGCTCTCACAGCCAGGAGATACTCCCCAAATGGGAGAGTGGGATACAAATAAAATCAGTTGTTTAGAAGAGGGAATACTGCTTGCTAGCTGTTGAAATGCCCTCTTCTACATGATCATTCAAGGGCCGTGGTGTGTGTGTGTGTTTTTTTTAATGCAATACAACAGTTTTGGTTCGCTCCTGACATGATAAATAAATAGGGGCTGTGGTAGCACAGTGGGTTGAACTGCTGAATTGCAGAACTTGCTGACCAGAAGGTCGGTGGGTCAAATGCACAGGACAAAAACATGCAAACGTGAATAGATCAATAGGTACCACTGAGGTGGGAAGGCAATGACGCTCCATGCAGCCTGTCGGCCACATGACCTAGAAAGCGTCTATGAATAATGCCAGCTCTTCAGCTTAGAAATGGAGATGAGCACCATCCCCCAGAGTTGGACTCGACTAGACTTAATGTCAAGGGGAAACCTTTACCTTTACCTGATCATTACAGGTATATGAACCATTCCCATTTTTTTAAAATCTGGAAACCCTAATTTAGTAGATTTGGAAGGATAATGGAGGATATTAGAGACAGTATATGTCCCTTGGGTGGCACTTCCCCAATTCTTCATCTTCCTAATGGTTTGCATTAGTGGGGAATTAGACTGGGACATCCAGTGTTATTGTTATCCATTGCTACTTCCAGGTATGTCAATTAGGTCCTACTAACATAAGGTTATGTTACCTAAGATTCTGTCTTAGAAAATATCTACTGAAACTTTTGCTCATTGATCAACCACTTATCTACTGAAACTTTTGCTCATTTATCATGAACATAACCAGGAACTATTAGATTTCTATAATTCGTGTCCTGCAACAGAGTTGGTGGACTTCACACTGGAACCAGGACCCATAGCTTCTTCATCTTGCTAGAAATCATAGTACAATGGGAATGCCCAAGTCTTCTCTATAATTAAGAAACCCTATCCTCTTTTACAAAGTCAAAGTGAGCATACAAAAAGATAGTCCTACCTATCCTTTTCCAAAGCGTGAACTGAGAATGTTGCCTTCTCCATGAAAGTCTGATCTTGGAAGGTGTAATGAAGGACAGCAGTACCCTCTGTGGAGTGTGAAGACTGCAAAGGAAAAGAGGGTGTCACCAGGTGATGGGGTGGCAACAGTTTCTTCTAAGTGGAGAAATGAATGCAGGGATGTAAAATTCCTAAGGCTCTTGTAGCAAAGCCTTGCCTTATTTGTTATACAGGATATGAGGCAGGGATTCTTCAATGAGAAGGACCTTGAGGAAGGCTACTTGCCTGATGCTGTCCACGAATCTGAGCATAGATGAGGCACCGCTGTCCCTGGAAAATGACCTGAGGGCCAGATCCGACAAGCACAGCCTCGAGACCAGAAGGCAAGTCCCAATTGAGAGAAATCTTTGTCACTGCTGGCTGAAGGGCTTTCTTCAATGACTGCATTGCCTGCAAAGAGACATCCATCTTACTTTGGAGTGGGGGAGTGCAAAATTAGCAGATCAGGTTTCACATTAAAAAATAAAATAAAATACAAATATGACCTTTCAGCTCAGCCCAAGATTGTATATAGTATACATCAATGAAGCTGTTCCAATGTAGATGACCCTGGTGAGTAATTCGGTAGTAGCTGTAAACTAAATGTTTTCTAAACACTCTTTGAAGGCAGGCAAAAAAGAAAAAAGAAAAGAAAACATGGCTTCAAAGGATGTTTGGAAAAAGTCTAAAACATAGCTGCTACAACAGGCAAACATGGCATTATAAAATCCAAACTGCATATAACTAAGGCACTGTGGATACATTAGACAAATCAAGGAATGACTACAGCTGGCACACTTAGAATCATAGAATCATAGAATCAAAGAGTTGGAAGAGACCTCATGGGCCATCCAGTCCAACCCCCTGCCAAGAAGCAGGAATATTGCATTCAAATCACCCCTGACAGATGGCCATCCAGCCTCTGCTTAAAAGCTTCCAAAGAAGGAGCCTCCACCACACTCCGGGGCAGAGAGTTCCACTGCTGAACGGCTCTCACAGTCAGGAAGTTCTTCCTAATATTCAGATGGAATCTCCTCTCTTGTAGTTTGAAGCCATTGTTCCGCGTCCTAGTCTCCAAGGAAGCAGAAAACAAGCTTGCTCCCTCTTCCCTGTGGCTTCCTCTCACATATTTATACATGGCTATCATATCTCCTCTCAGCCTTCTCTTCTTCAGGCTAAACATGCCCAGTTCCCTAAGCCGCTCCTCATAGGGCTTGTTCTCCAGACCCTTGATCATTTTAGTCGCCCTCCTCTGGACACATTCCAGCTTGTCAATATCTCTCTTGAATTGTGGTGCCCAGAATTGGACACAATATTCCAGATGTGGTCTAACCAAAGCAGAATAGAGGGGTAGCATTACTTCCTTAGATCTAGACACTATGCTCCTATTGATGCAGGCCAAAATCCCATTGGCTTTTTTTGCCGCCACATCACATTGTTGGCTCATGTTTAACTTGTTGTCCACGAGGACTCCAAGATCTTTTTCACACGTACTGCTCTCGAGCCAGGCGTCCCCCATTCTGTATCTTTGCATTTCATTTTTTCTGCCAAAGTGGAGTATCTTGCATTTGTCACTGTTGAACTTCATTTTGTTAGTTTTGGCCCATCTCTCTAATCTGTCAAGATCGTTTTGAATTCTGCTCCTGTCCTCTGGACTATTGGCTATCCTTCCCAATTTGGTGTCGTCTGCAAACTTACTTAAATTGTGCAAAGAAACTTATGGCTACTATCAGAAATATTAAAAATTAACTAGATATTTTTAATTCCAAAATGTGAGTGAAGCATTGAAAGGGTTAAATGGATACAATGACTCAGCAAAAGCTGCAGTTCAATATAAGCAGCTGTGCCTGTAGTTTAGTAGCCCTCAGTCTGTGAGAGGTCTCTGTGGGAGAACGGCCTCAGTGCTAGTTTGCCTCAGTATGTGTGAGGTCTCAGTCTGAGAGAGCTCCCAGTGTTAGAAAGCCTCAGTGGGAGAAAGGCCTCAGTGTTAGTAGGCCTCAGTGTGTGAAGACCTGCTGTGAGATGCTTGTGTGATAGAAGTCCCAGGTTGAAGGCCCTTGTGTGTGAAGCTCTAGTGTGAAGGCTGCTGTGTAAGTTCGGTGTCAGAAGAGGCTCTGTGAGAGTGAAGCTGTTTATCTGCATGAGAAACAAGGCCAATGTGGAAGCAAAGAGGGAAGTATAAAGAACTTTGTTTGTGTTATGGAAACCTTGTTTATTTATTTATTATTTATTTACTTTATTTATATACTGTTTTTCTCAGCCCTCAGGCGACTCAAAGCGGTGAACAACATCAATACAAAACATCACGAGACAAGTATAGGGCAATTAAAAACAATTGTAACATAAATCATTAAACATCAGTATAACAATCATTAGCGCCTCAACAGTAAAATCAGAATCCAGTCTCATCATCCATTATTCCGTATTCCTATGTTCAATTACACTGTTTAATCAAATGCTCTTGTTCTTGGAAATAGTGCAGCCTTATCATTTTACTACAAAGAAAAGCCTCCTAAGGAAGAGATAACATGGGTCTCAGTATTTTTATTCTTTTATCAGTTTTGGCTACTGGTGCTGGGTCACGCTGCTGCCGATAAGTTACTCTGCTGTGCATTTATGGGGAGGGTCTTTTTGTTATTAAGCCTATTCACCCAACAGCTACTACAGTACCATATTGCTAGTTCCCTTTAAAAGAGATCTATTGACTGTCAACCAGGTAATCAGTGGAAAGGGAGGAGACAATTGTGCCAAAATGCAAGTGCAAGGCTCAACTGCTTCTGTGTCCAGAGGCATGGTCACTATTTATTCAAGTTTTACCCAGGCTCTCCAAACAAAGCTTTTAAGGGTAAAGCTATCCAAATGCAAATGCTTCCAAAGCCGAAAAGCAATGCAGCAAGTTGCTTACAGCTCAGGCAGTGCAGATGGAAATGAAACCCTGAACAGGAACTAGGCCCCGGAAATGAACAGCCACAAACACGTACCTATTATTGTTGTTGCCTGCACTTAATTCCTGCGCCACCTAGAATTTTTGAGCTTGCACTAATCTCGGCCTGGCCTTTTAAATTCCTTTGAACAGGCAGGATTACTTTTAATATATATGTGTTATGGTGACAATTTTTATGCTTATATTGTTTTGTTAATCTTATGGTTATGTTGTTTACTCTGTATGTATTGATGGTGAGTCCCCTTGGGGAGATAGAGCGGAATATAAATAAAGTTTTATTATTTTTTTATTATTAAGAGTACAGAGGTCTTCTGCCCTCACCTTGGCTTGCATGCGCTCCTTGCCTGTGATGAACTCTGCACTTCCACCGGCTGCTCGAGCCACTCCTTTTATGAGGGCAGTGGAGGCTCCTTCGCCAATCCCAAAAGAGAAGCACCTATTCAGAGGCAATTGGAAGATTATGGCTCAAAGAACCAAAAAATAGAGACCAAGAGGCATCTTATCTTTAGCCTTACCTGTGGGAGTCGCTGTGACGTTTAACTTCAGCTATGACCTCATTTGTATTGTGGACCTCACCATCAGTGAACAAAAAAAGCTGGGGGAAGATAAAATGGAAGGGAGAGAAAGTAGGTGTGAGACTAATCCTTGGGTCTTTTTTCACCTCCTGTAAGAGCCCACATCCAGCATTCGACTGTTCAAGAGATATTGTGGTGTAGTGGTTAGAGTGCCGGATTGGGACTTGCAAGTTATTGACCCAAGCTCATACTTATGTCAGGAAATCTTATTTGATGGTCTTGAGTCTCTCTGTTTTTTAAAGGCTGACCTCCCTTGTGGGATGGTTGCAATCACAAAGTAGCTGGGAAGGCTGGTCACTGGATGAAATGTAACTGAACGTAAATAATTAATTATCTAATCCACCAATATTATTTAATTAATAAATAAATAAGATTTAATCAATGATTATTATACAACTAGTAAATAAGTGTGATGCCAGGCATGCTTGCTTTCTTATGTATAGTTAGAATCAGATTTCTGACTACTAACTTCCACGTGACCATGTGTGTTCAACTACTCTTCCTATATCCCTAATCATTTGTATTTATGGATCTTTTGGAAGTCTTTGTACTTCTCCACAAAAGTTGATTCTCTACAAAAAACAAACAAACAACATTTTTGCACCACAGATCCCCACCATTGTAGGAATGTTTGGTATCTATACCAACAGAGTGCAGCATAACCAGTGCAATATGAGCTTATGATGGAAAGTTAAAAAAAGGGGAAAACTTACACAAACATACAGAAAATCCATCTTGAGATAGGAAAGGAGGCCAACAAAAGGAGATTGCCTCTCGTGTATATGTAAATTATCTTGAGACAAGACCCCCATGGATGCTCCCTTTACAGACAAAAGGGAGCAAAGGACTCACTAATTTTTGGAAGGCCAAGCAACCACTGCAGGCAGGAAAGAAGCAAAAAGACTTGAGTACATAAAGAAAGAAGCAGAGATGTAAAACAAAAGTGCAGATATATTATCTAGATGTCCCTTTCACTAGAATCTTCATCCAAGCATTGATGCCTCTTTGCTTTCAACAAGTACCTGCCGAGGATGTCCTTCACGGCAGGATTGGCCATAAATAGCCTTTAGAGGCTGTAAGATCTCTGTCCCACCCAAATCAGCCTTCAGCTTCTTGACACGCTCTAGGGACTCCGTCATGGTCTGCTGGGTGTATTCGACACTTTGCCTGCAGAAGAGACGAGAGAGCCAAAGCTAGAGGAGTTAGGGATTCTGGAAGTTCCAAAAACTTTGGGAAGCAAAGGTTTCCCACCCTTGAAGCAAAAGGTCTGATAATATTGGTGGTTCAATACTCACGGGTAGAATGAATCATGGTCTGATCCAAAACCATAGATGTTGAAGTAACATCCCAAAGGCAGACTTTTCAGAAGGAGGATCAGGGTCTCCTGCGATGTTGAAAGGGGAGAAAAGACTAGAGTCATCTTGAACATCCCACCGCGTTATTTAGGAGGTGTTTCAACATTACAAGCACTTGCTCCTTCCAACAACCCACTCCTTTCACTCTATGATTTTACCCCCAATGATTCATATTCATAGTGGTATACTACGCCAGTCAAACAACATCAGATGGATAGCAAGCAAAGTAACCTCTGCTGGAGATGTGGCAAACACAAAGGGACATATTTTCATCTATGGTGGGAATGCCCCCAAGTGAAGAATTTTTGGAAGGATATATTTACCGAAATAAACAACATTATAGGATCAAATATTATGCCGGATGCTAGGTTAGCATTATTAATGGACACCACGAAGCTGAATGTAGAAATAACTAAGAAAGAATTGGTGACTATTTTGCTCACAGTGGGAAGAATTATAATAGCAAAGAACTGGAAAATAATAACCAATCTAACACTGGATGCATGGTATAGGGAAGTTTGGAATGTAGCTTTAAACAATAAACTAACAATGGAAATGAGGGTATTCAGGGGGGAAATTAACAGGTCAGATTTTGAGACATACTGGTCGGTCTTTATTAAATATGTCTTAGAGAGCGAAAATGGAAAACAACAGAATTTGGTTGGTCAGGAATTTTGGAGATGACATTTGATTAATGGCTGATTTATAAATACATGGTGAAGGAAATTATACTTGTTCAGGCGTTGGTGGTGGGGTTATGTGTTTGTAAAATGTTCACTGTTTTGGGTTTTGTCTATTTTGTAAGTTGTTATTGTACTTAAATAAAATCTTTTAAAAAAAATTACCCCCAATGATTCATAGTGCCCTGATGTTGTGATGGTTGGAGTGAAGGATTCCTTCACTCCAAGCTGAAATCCTTACTCAACTAGGAATGCTACTTTCTGACTTTTGTTCAACCAATATTTCACAGGCTTGTTGTTAAGATAAAACAAGAGTGTGAAACACATACACCCCTATGAGTATCAGTAGCACCTGGTGGCTTCCATATTAGTGAGACATTGCTATCCATCACCTTGGATAGCACCTTTAAACTAACTGGAGTTTAAAGGTGCTATCCATGGTGATGGACTTGTTTTAATGAGAGAGCATTCAGCATCTCGTGTAGGTTCTATAAAGTCCAGAGAAAACCCCAGAGAAGATACATTGCTTCCACTGACCTGAGTGAGTGCCACCTGTTACCATGTATGGAGAATATGGAGGTACAGCATAATAAAAATGCCACAAAAAGAGCAAAAATACTGTCTCCTTTCCTGTACACCAGTGGTTCCCAACCTTTTTTAACCAGTGACCACTTTGACCACTCTCCAACATGAGTACCAAAAGGGTTACAAATAATCTTTTAGTCAACTCTAGTGTCATTTTGGTTATTTGGGGTGCTGATTCAAGAAATTGCATTAGATAGATCACATCAGCGCTAGTTTCTGATATAAAACATATGCCATCCAGGAGTCACCATCTACTCACCCATAGAAAACCATATTTAATGATCTAGAGCCATGGACCTTATTTTAGGTCTCATGGCCCACTTCCACAGGTTGGAAACCACTGCTGTACACTTAATCTCCGCATCTTGCAGCCCACAAAAATTACTCCCTCCATCTCTCAGAAGTCCCATATTTTCACTCCATTCATGCACAGGGCACCTTAGCACTCTGGATGCGTGGTGGCGAATCAGGACTATGTCCAGTATTGCAATCCATACTGCCAGAACGATCCAACAGGAAGATGAATTCCCCAGTAGCATTCTGACCTGTCTTGGTGGTTGTGACATTGGGATACAAGGTAAGCAAAAGTGCTGGGTCACCCATCAGCGAACCTGTGTTTTGAAGGAAGCAGAACATCCAAAGAAGGATTTTTAACCCATAGTGGTGTTTATTTGCTTTATAGCAGCCTGTTGTATTGCAAATTCCTGAGACATCACCTTAGCCTTTACTCACCAGGGGCAACTCCGGCCTTTCCTGCTTCAAGGAAGGCACTGGGCTTGTGAACATCCTCATAATAAATCAGGAGCTCCACATCTCGGTCAAACTGATGCCCTTCAGCCAAGGAGACCTTTGGGATGAAGATGACAAACAAAACATCTTGTAAACTGACTTTCTAATGAGCTTTCCCTCATCTGTTTTCCTCTCATTCTCATCTGGAAGGATACATTCAGTATACAAGACAAACCAGTTGGAAACCATTCAATTTCATTGTATTCTGTCCTGACAGTAGTCTCTTGTCTTGCATACCAACCTTATTTCAATTCAAAATCCAGTTTTTGTCAAAACAGGACACTTATTTACTGTATTTTCTGGGGTATAAGACTACTTTTTAACCCAGGAAAATCTTCTCAAAAGTTGGATGTTGTCATACGCTGGGTGTCATTTTATAGGGTGGGCGCTGAAAATTTCGAGCCAAACTGGAGAATCTGCGGTCGCTGCACATGGGGGGGGGGGGGGGGGCAGCAACTGTATGAAAGCAGCAAGGGTGGCACTGCACAAGTTTAGGTAGAAGAAAATCCACTCAATGGGATTCATGGAAAGAAGTGACTTAATCTGATGACGAGGTGAGGGGGAGCCTCACCAGGAAGGTGTAAGCGGAGCAAGCTGCAGGTGTCTGGGATGCACGGAGTATGGAAAAAAAGAGATAGAGCGGTGCTGTGCCCAGAAAAACACGCCTCTTTCACCTATCTGGCTTGCCCTTGTATCCTATTACTGCACCTCCTTCTCTGCCTCTCAGATCTCGCTCCTGAGGACTGCAGTGAAGCGGCACAGGTGTACATGTACAAAATCTGAGAGGCAGAAAAGGAGGTACGGTAATAGGAACATTACCATATTGAAATAAAATCTGATGTTTTTTAAAAAAAATTTTTTTGGTGTGCATTGGAAGAGGGGTAGGCTTATACGGCAAGTATATCCCAAACTCTATATTTTAACTGGAAAGGTTGGGGGTCATCTTATACACCCAGTCATCTTATACACCAGAAAAATTATTTATTTATTGCATTTATACACTGCTTTTCTCACTCCCGGGGGGACTCAAAAAGGTTCACAACACAATCAATGGCAAATTGTCTCACATGTATAAACATGACACATCAAATCGATAACAAATGACAACAGATCGACCTATCAGATTATAACAACAATCAAAGATACAATATAAAACATTTAGGCCTTGTATCGATCCCGGTGTCTTAATTGTCTTCCATTTATTTCTGTTGTCATTTTGATGGGCTGATGCAGTCCCAGAGTGTCCTGGGAAGCAGGACTAATGGAGCTTGTCCATGCTTGTTCTTAATCTACAAGGTTTCACTCTGGATTTAAACGACCACAATGTTTCTCACACCCTATGCATACTTTTTTGTTAGTATGGTAAAATTTGTGCTCTGGCACACATTTACTCTATAGCACTATTTGCTCATGCAGACCGATAGCATTGTAATGGGATTAACTCCATGAATCCAGCCTGCCTTGTGATATCAGCATGTGATCTCATGGGGACAGAAGGCTGGTGCATTCTCTTTTAAACCTAGTGAAGCTATACCTGCTAAACTAGTCTTGCAGTTATGTGACAGCCCAACAAAGAAGTATAAAAGCCACCAGATTATGATGTTTTCAATGTACCTTTCCCTACCTGCAAAGGCTAACTGCCACCTTATGATTCATAGATATGAGTCAGTGAACTATTATACAAAGCCCATTTATTACACTATTCAATAAAAATGGGAAAGGTTTTTGTTCTTGGTTTGGAAGTATTATTTCCTGTTTAATTTTGCAGTACTTCCTTTAAATGAGTTGTTATACTCCAGAAACTTCTTTTTTGTGGCCAACACAAACTATGTTGAATTGGTTGAGACTCTATTAATTGAAAAACTTTAGCAAAATGTGCTGCAGGATGTTCCACAAAAATAAAGTTTTGGCACTTTAATAATCCTTTCCCATGCTTTGATGATAGAACCAATTAAGAAATGACATTTATAACCCAGGAACAAAAAAAATCGTGTTACATACTGCTTGTGGATGTTAGTGGCCCATTCTTTCTCAAAATGGTAAAGCCAGGATTTTGAGCCGAGTTGGGGATAGCTGTCTAAATGTCCAATCTCCACATAACGTTGACCACTGACCATAGTGGCTCAGGGCTTTCCACTCTTGATTTCCATCCAAATTAGGCATATATTGCCTGCTGTTATTTATTTTTCACAGCTGAATTATCAAAATCAAATAGATAGCTATCACGAGGGAGACAGTGATGAGGATCAGATCCATGACATGGGAACAGCAGGAAATTAAAGACTAGATACAATCCCCCTCCTCACATTTTCCTCTCATTATCTGCATGGTGGCTATTTGCAATACTTCGAATGCTAAGGGCAGACTTGAGAACATGCTGATACGAATTTGGACCAACACAAAGCATTAATATCTCCCCGTTTGTGTGCCATGATCCCAATCCAGGTCATCGTGATGTTGGCTATTTGCTTTGGAATCTGCCTCACAAAGCCCAAGAATGGGAATATTTCTACCATGGCCTGTAAGATTCACCATAAATGGTCCTGATTTTAGGTGAGATGCATATAGACTTTGCAATAGAGAATGAAAAGAAAGGCACGCTAATTTTCCAAAAAGGTCAACAACTCAGTTTGTCATTAGATTTACCTGGGCACTGGTCCGGTCCTCTAGTATGTAGCGGAGTGGGTCAAGGGTGCATTTTGATTCTACACGGTTGATGCCATAAGTGGACTCTACAGTGGCATTCAGACTAAGTGTGTAGGGAAGTTGTCCTTTGGGCATCCGTGGTACAGACTTGGTTACACTGTCTCCTTCTGATCCTGAGGACAGAGACACAACACAAGTCAGTGGACAATGTTTATCAAGAGAATAATAACCAGGTTAGAGTAATCTGCTAGTTTAACTGTATTTTCACATTCAAATTCTTTAAATCCCCATATCAATTTTAAAGAAATTACAGATACTGACTCAATTCTTGGCCGAAACAAGCTTATCAAAAATGTCACAACTCATCTGAGCTGATTAGATTCACGTGTCACAGCTGTTCCTAGTAGATAGAGGACTAGTCTGCTATGTAACTTTTAAAAGACAATGAATAGCTCAGAAAAATCCCTTGGTGATCTTACTTTGTACAACAAACATAGGGATTCAAATACACATTTTAAAGATTTTGCAAAAAAATCCTCTGCCTGGATTACAGAGTTGCCAACCTTGTTCTACATTCAAATTATTTTAAACCTCATGTTCTTTCCACTATGTTTGTGAATCTTGGAAAGTTCTGCTGAAAATCCTAAACTGAGCATCATGACAAACTGCACTGCAAACTATAAGATACACAGGCCTAGGATCAAAAGAAGCATAGGAAACATAACTGCATGAGATAGAAATACCATCCGAGAGGAACTTATACCAGTATGACTGAACTTAGACTTAGGTTTGGTCTGCAGTTTCATAAGAAAAGCTTCAGAAGCTTGCTCTAAGCTTCGATAGGACATCCTTTCATATATTTAAACATAGCTATTATGTCTCTTCTTAACCTTCTGTTCTCCAAGCTAAACATTTACAGTTCCCTAAGGCTTTTCTCACAGGGTTTGCCTATCTTCATGACCATATCCCCCACTCCTCATGAACTGGCATGGGGAATAAGATCCGTCAAGGAGGCTTTCCTCTCGGTTCCACCACTGTCACAAGCTTGGTTGGTGGGGACAAGGGAGAGGGCCTTCTTGGTGGTGGCCCCCCGGCTCTAGAATGCCCTCCCCAGGGAGATTAGGCAAGTCCCCATACTGTCCTCCTTCCATACAGACCTGAAGACCTGGCTGTTCAAACAAGCTTTTGATAATGCTTAGTCCCTACTTGATCTATGCAATTGTTATGCAGTCTTGCACTTCATCCTATGTTCTCTTCCCATGGTTACAGCTTTGCACTTATCCCATTCCCTGTCCAATTGTTTACAGCCTGGCTACATTTACAGTAGCTTACCGCCATTGGTTGATGAGCACTGTTTTAATTGAGGTTTAACCGGTTGCTTTATATGTCTATAAGTTTTATTCAATAGGATTTTTAATTGTGTTTTATTTTATGTTTTGGTTTTAGGTACTTGGTGCCGTGGGTCCCTACAGGGAGATGGTGGTGGGATGCAAGAATAAAGTAGGTATTATTATTATTATTATTATTATTATTATTATTATTATTATATGTACAGAGGATTCCAGGTAAAGTCTAACCAAAGGAGAATAGAGTGGCACTATTATTTTCCTCTGTCTCTTGTTGATGCAGACTAAAATTGTATTTGCTTGTTTAGCTGCTGTATCATGTTCAGCTTGTGGTTGACTAAGACTCCTAGGTCCTTTTCACATGTACTGCTGTCAAAACAGTTGCCATTCATTCTGCATTTCAGTGTCTAACTTTGCCTAAGTAGATGAGAGAGCTTACTTCTTTCTCAAGATTTTAAAATTGTATTTAAAGAAGTTCTAATGCCAAAGAACATTATAAAGGGCAGACCTTCACTTGCTGTCTGGAGTAGTATGTTGCAAGTAAGAACCTCATTCTGCCACACGCACAGAGCAATCATAATGGATGTGTGCATGAAGGCAGGGAGACATTTGTCCATCCACACATTCCCACTGGACATGAGTTTGGAGATTCTAAGAAATGAAATCCTAAAGATCTCAAGGGTCAAAGTGTGTGGATCAAAGGAGGTTCCAAGACTCTAGCCCACTGGTGCTGTATGTCTGTTCCTCTCTGTACAAAGCTAGAAGTAGGATCTAGACATGTGGATATGAGTGTGTGTGGGTGGGTGGGTGGTAATCTGAGATATACCTCAGCTCAGACCAATTTTGGGGAAGTAGCAGGAAGAGTAAGAGCCAATTTATGCTGCTTGATGTTTTTATCAGGGGTCTAACTCCTATATTTGGAGATGCAGAATTTTACCTCGTGGCACATAGCGGGGGTTCAGAACAGCAGGCAGGACAAAACGGATGGCTCCATCAGGCTCTGGAGCTAAAGCTTGGACATAGCGCAGCTTCAGTGTGGCCTCCCCTTCGGGAGGAAGATTCCCCAAACTGATGGTGAAAATGTCACTGGTGTTTTCTTCCCTTTCGAGTAGGAAAGCCTCACGGCCTTCGGTCAAGGCATCCTCATACTCTTGCTCTGCCTGAAATGGATGGAGGACAAGAGACAGCAAGAGAGAAAACTTGAGGTATGAAGAAATCAACAATATGGTTATAATCAAGAACTTTCCTGAACCGTAAAACAACTTGGAACTTTTGACTCATTGGTTTTCAACTACTGATGGCTTTCCATGCATGTGGAAGTTGATTGAACACATAAAGCTTTTCAGACATTTATTTATTCATTCTTTTTCATGCAATGTATATTCTCACCTTTTTCCTAATATGGGATCCAAGATGGCACTCCTCGTATCGATGTGGCAATACTGTAATATATTTTCTGTTTTACTTCAAAAATGAGGACACTATGTTCCCCAAAGATGTATTCTTTTTTGGTACCACATACCTGCTTCTTCTCTCGGATCTGGGCCTCAATGCGTGTCCCTCCAATCACACCCTCAAAGGCATATACGGCAGCTTCATCTTCCAGAGGAAAGACAAAGACAGCCTCCACTGGGTTCTTCTCCTCATTCTTGTACTGAAGTTCAGACACCACATCGGCTATGAAGCCCTGGACCAACACATCCACAGAGATACTTTTTAAAGGCACTAGGACAAGGAAACAGGGAAATAAACAAATTACTTCAAGGATACTATTATTATTTTACTGAAACAAAAACACAGTATGTCACAGCAAACAAGATATATAGATGCTGGATTTCGTATCACATCATCACAAGTCGAACACTTCCCAAGCGTCTAGGAATGTGTGATGTATTTTCGAATGACCCGCACAGATCCAAGTAAGGTGGCTTTTTTGCAGTTGACAGATCGTGATTTTGCCAATGTTTATTGTTTCCAAATGCCGGCAGAGATCTTTTGGCACGGCACCCAGTGTGCTGATTACCACTGGGACCACCTGTACTGGTTTATGCCAGAGCATTTGCAGTTCGATTTCGAGGTCTTGATAATGGCTGAGTTTTTCCTGTTGGTTTTCCTCAATGCGACTGTCACCTGGTATGGAGACATCAATAATCCAAACTTTTTTTCTTTTCCACAATCATGATGTCTGCTGTATTGTGTTCCAAAACTTTGTCAGTCTGGATTCAAAAGTTCCACAGTTTTTTTGAGTGATCATTTTCTATTACCTTTCCAGGTTTATGATCCCACCAATTCTTTTCTACTGGCAGGTGGTACTTGTGACATAAGTTTATTTTATTTATTTATTTGTTTATTTACAGTATTTATATTCCGCCCTTCTCATCCCTCAGGGGACTCAGGGCGGATTACAGTGTACACATATATGGCAAACATTCAATGCCAATTTGACATACAACGGATACAGACATACACAGAGGCTATTTAACTTTTTCTGGCCGCCAGAGGAGCTGTCGCTTTCATCGTCCATCTGCGACACTGATGAAGTACTTCCTCATTCCCCGCATGCTTTTTCTGGAGTGCTTTGCTGGAGTCTTTTTTATGGCCTCATAAATTAGTTAATTTAGCCTCTCCACACTTTAAGGTGGTACCTAATTTTCCCTACTTGACAGATGCAACTGTCTTTCGGGTAGCAAGGGTCGACAACAGGCTACACAATTGGTTGGAAGCCCACTCTAACCCGGGCTGACTTCGAACTCATGACCTTAATGCAGCTGACACTCAGCCAGCTGCACCACAATCCCGGTTATTATTATTATAATCCTATTATTATTATTATTATTATTATTATTATTAATATTATTATTATTATCCACTTTTTTTCTCAGGACTGAGTTCCAAAACGACTCACAACTTTAAAACCTATAAAAGATAAAGACACTTATGTCTTGCCTAAATTTTTAGCTTGCTTCTAAAAAGGAGGGGGCCATCCTAGCCCTCCCGGGAAGCCGGTTACAGAGCCCAGTAACAGAGTGCTTCCTTGTGTCCCATCCAACTACATATCTGAGATAAGGGCCTCTCTTGATGATTTCAGAATCTGGGTTGTACTAGGAGATACACCCTGCCAAACAGCCTGGACCTGTGCCATATAGGGTTTTAAAGGTCATAAAAAGCACTTTGAAACAGACTGGCAGCCAACAAAAAGCTTGTATGCTCCCTATAGCCAGCCCCAGTTAACAATCTGGCTGCAGCTGTTTGGACAAGCCAAAGTTTTCAAATGCCCTTCAAAGGCACCCTCAACTAGACCTGTTATAGTGATCCAAATAGGATGCTACTAAGGCATGTACCACTGTGGCCAGATCCACAGCGTCTCAAGAAACGGGTACAGTTCAGGAAACATATGACTCTTGGCCATTGCAGAAACCTCCGCCTCTAGGTTCAGTGCTGATTCAAGAAGTATCCAGAAACTAACGTGGGCTTGCCCATTCTGATTATCATTTGGATGGATCCTTCTCCAAACACCTTGACTTTTCAAGACTAGGTCAACCAGTTGAATGGATGAAGAGCTAGATTATAGTAGCAATTTTAAGCTGCACACAGTGTCTAGTACCAAGCTTACAGTTTCAAGCAATAGGCATTCGTCATTCTGCAAACACTTCACTGAATAATCACAGAGAGGAGATCACCTGGTTGCTTCGACTGGGTCAGAAGGCCACAGATAACTGTCATGGCTGATGATGATCTCTGAAACAAAAAGAAAGGCCACATGACACATCTGTTAGCTGCGGAAAACAACCATTGTACTTCTGATTTTATTTTTGTTTGGCCGGCTGCCCAGAGATCATGCGCTCCTCTTTCTCTCCTTTTCTATAGCAGTGGGCATTAGCTTTGGGGGGGGGGGGGGGTCTAGTTTTTGTACCTTATGAGAGAAAGGATCCTGCAGGGCAGGCTGGTGAACCCATGACCTTCCAGATCTTGAGGAACTACAACTCCCAATCAGTCCTAGGACTGTAGCCAATGATGAGGGATGAGTGAAGGGAGTTGCTGCCATGAGCATCTTTATTTCTCCAGGGCCCATCTACACTGCCATATCATGCAGTTTGAAAATGCATTACATGGTTATAGCTAGTGTACACTCATATAATGAATTTTTCCCTGAACTGCATTATGACTCTACATTGACCAAAGACTGCAGGAACGCCATTGCTCTCATGACTCTGTTTTCTAGTTTGTGGGTTCTCAACACAAACTAGAAAACTGAGTCATAGAAGCAATGGCATTCCTGCCTCAACCTCTAATATACAAAGAATCAGTGGCTTGGCAGACAGATATGGAACAAAGCCAACCCATGGTCACTCCTTAATGCACAACTTCACTTGTGCTGCTTCAAAGGAATGCATAGAGTTTATTGATCTTCTTAGACAAAACTGAGTCACCTCCTGTATGGGGGTGTAGCTACAGAGAGGGAGGAGAATGAGACCATTGTCCTTCCAACTAAGAATTCTAACTCTTCTAATGACCTTTTCATTTAGTTCCCAAATGTGTAGCATTGCAAAGAGACACTGAAAATCATCCACGTTTAGGATCCTGACACGGGTTAAACATCTTCTATTTGATATTCTGATATACTCCACAATCCGTAATTGTCCGCCAGGGTGACTGAGATAGTGACACATTGGCTTTCTGATGGTTCAATGGACATAAACTTTGTTTCATGCACAAAATTATGAGAACTATTGTATAGAACAGTGTTTCTCAACCCTGGGGGGGGGGGGGCAGGATAGTGTCAGAGGGGTCGCCAAAGACCATCAGAAAACACAGTATTTTCTGTTGGTCATGGGTGCTCTGTTTGGGAAGTTTGGCTCAATTCTATTATTGGTGGGGTTCAGAATGCTCTTTGATTGTGGGTGAACTATAAATCTCAGCAGCTACAGCACTCAAATGTCAAGTCTATTTTGCCCAAACTCCACCACTGTTCACATTTGGGCATATTGGGGATTCGTGCCAAGTTTGGTCCAGATCCATCATTTTTTGTGTCCACAGTGCTCTCTGGATAGAGGTGAACTACAACTCCAAGGTCAATGTCCACCAAACCCTTCCAGTATTTTCTGTTGATCATGGGAGTTCTGTGTGTCAAGACTGGTTCAATTTCATCATTGATGGAGTTCAGAATGCTCATTGATTGTAGGTTAACTAGAAATCCCAGCAACTACAACTCACAAATGACAAAATCAATGCCCCTCCAACTCCACCAGTAGTCAAATTTGGGCCTATCATGTATTTGTGCCAAATTTGGTCCAGTGAATGAAAATACATCCTGCATATCAGGTATTTCCATTACGATTCATAGCAGTAGCAAAATTACAGTTATGAAGTAGCAATGAAAATAATATTATGGCTGGGGGGTCACCACAATATGAGGAGTCGTGGCATTAGGAAGGTTGAGAACCATTACTATAGAATTACCTTCAGGCTATGTGTGTAAGGTATATAAGAAACATACACAAATGTCATGTTTACACTTGAGTTCTGTTTCTAACTCTACGTACATGCCAATACAGGTATTGCAAAATCCAAAATCTAAAACATTTCTCATCCAAAGTGTTTTGGATAAGGGATACTCAACCTATATTTCCTCTGATTAATTTTTCCTGTCCCTTTACTTTGGATAAAAAGCCCTCTGTTTTTAAATGTTCAAGTTACGACTATACTAGAACTTTAGGACTCAAGGAAAAGTTCACAGAGGAGGAAGAATTCTTATTTTTCTCCCTCTTACAGGTTTGCCACTGCATGTGTTTTCAGGGTAACTTGTTTGGAATCCAGCTGGTTGGAAGATAGAGCAGTATGCAGCCATCTATATTTGCAGCTTGGATTTTTGTGGATGTGATTCTTCACAAATTAGATTAATAATGTTCTCTCTAGGAATCTCTAGGTCCTTCAGTGTGACTCTATGATCAACCTCTTCCAACCATGCTGGAAGATATAGAGATTTCTAGAGAGAATACCTTTTGGGAATTTCTAGGTTCTACAATACAATTCCACAGTGTTATGCATTACAATACCGAGAGTAAGGTTCTGATTCTGAGCTGATATGGCTTTGGATAGCATAGAGAAGGGTTAATCCCATTGTTGTGTTTGTTTTGCTGCCTGTGCCCCTGATTTCACCTCACTCTATCCACACAGCTGAATAAAATCCCACATTTTCTGCTTTGAACTGGAATATATGGCAGATAACCCAGTTCAAAGCAGACTGTGGGATTTTTCTGCTTTGATATTCTGGGTTATATGGCTATGTGGAAGGGCCCTTCCTGTCCCAGTGATAATTCGATTTTGAAAAATGTGGCTTGTTGTGGAAACAAGGATTGGTGAGAAAGCTTCAGTGGAGACACCTTTCCCTCATGATAACTCTTTCAGGAGTGAATTTCCTTTCTGAGAGGTAAATTTCGCTTATTTCCTGTTCTTAACTATGAGTCATTTGTAAGTCGGATGTCTGTAAATTGGGGACTGCCTGTATACGTCCCTTCAGATGACACTGAATGCTAACATCCACCATTCCAGCAATGGTGGCTAAAACTCATAGATGATCAAGTCAAACATTATCAGGACAACTTAACTTTATTTCCACCATATAGAGTGCTATACTTTTGCACCATTCATGCTATACAATTATAGTGCTAGCAGGGTGTAGTAGTTTTAATGTTGGACTGCGACTCAAGGAACTGTGGTTTGAATCCTGCTTGGTTATGATCCTAGACCAGTGGTTCTCAACCTGTGGATGTTTTGGCCTTCAACTCCCAGAAATTCTAACAGCTGGTAAACTGGCTGGTATTTCAGGGAGTTGTAGGTCAAAATACCTGGGGACCCACAGGTTGAGAACCACTGCCCTAGACAAATCACATTATCTTTGCCTCTGAGGAAGGCAATGGCAAACCTCACTGGCCAACACACATGTTGGTGCTTCAAATATTAGCCCCGTGTTTGATTATATTTGACCTGCTGATTCCAAAAATGGCCCCCCTTTTGTCCCTATCAATCCTAGTTTTTGACATACAGAACAAATGCTATATACTAGAGGTGTGCGAAATGGCAGAAATTGTTTTGGTTTCGTTTTAAATTTCAGATCCTCTCTCATTTTGTTTTGGAAAAAAATTGGAAGATTCAGAGGGGTGTTTTGATTCATAATTCAAAATCCAGTTTCAGTATCATTTTGGTAAGATGCGGTATATTAGCGCCAGTGGGGAGACTTATGAGGCTCGTTTTTCTATCATTTTAATGGCTCTCAGGATAAAACTTTCCACACTTGTAGAAGTCCGTTACATTGTTCAGGAGGCGGCAAGAAAGTACGTCCCAAAGAAAAAGAAAACCAAGAAGGCAAAATGATTGTCTGCTGAGACACTGGAAGTAGCCCAAGAAAGGAGGAAAGCAAAAGGAAACAGAAATGTATATATTAGGCCTGGGTAACAACGCAAAAATTTGTTTCTAAAATTGATTTGTATTTGGGGGTTTTTTTTGTTTCGATATTTAAAATAATTACAAAATTTTCCCTTAAAAAAGTTCGGTGTTTACGAAATTTCGTTAATATTTACAAAACATTTTGTAAAGATGGCGCCCTTTTTTTTTTCAATATTTTTTAAATATTTTTTTAATTTAATTATTAATTTAGTAGAATAGGGAGGAGAAATTATTATTAAGGAGGGAAGGCAGGCACTCACTCTGGCGGGCCCTCTCGCTCGCCGCTCGCCCTCTCGCTCGCCGCTCGCCCTCTCGCTCGCCGCTCGCCCTCTCGCTCGCCCTCTCGCTCGCCGCTCGCCCTCTCGCTTGCCGCTCGCCCTCTCGCTCGCCCTCTCGCCCTCTCGCTCGCCCTCTCGCTCGCCGCTCGCCCTCTCGCTTGCCGCTCGCCCTCTCACTCGCCCTCTCGCTCGCCGCTCGCCCTCTCGCTCGCCCTCTCGCTCGCTTGCTCAGCCGGCGCCTTCCCCGCCCTCTCCTCCTCCTCCTCCTCCTCTTTCAGGCTCTGCCTCTGACTGGCTAAGAGAGGAGAGAGAGGAGAGCTCCCAGCAAGCATCGCCAGGCGGCCATCTTACGTATTTCCGAAATGGACGGAAATACAAAATTTTTTGGCGCCTGCCGTTTCGATATTTAAAAACACTTCCGAGTTTAAAAATAAGTTTTGTAATCGTTTTGTAATTGCTAAAATTAACGAATATTTAACGAATTACAAAATTAACGAACGAAACCGCCCAGGCCTAGTATATATCACTGTCTCTCTCTATATATACCACTCTTCATCTGCTCACCCATAGAAAATCATTATAAGAATATTTAAGAAACAAGAGCTGTAGCAGTTTATACAATGCGATTTTCTGAATCGGTGTTCAAAACAACTCAGTGAGTGAGGCTAAAAACCAATACACGAAGAAAAATAATTTTGGGGGGTTTGGCAATGGCTCCCTCGAATGGAATATTAGGATTTGTAGTTTGGCAAGGTGCTTCAACTCTTGGCTGAGCATCCTAAAGACCCAAACTCTAAAGGCAGCAACCTAAACTCACCAAAAAGCCCCAGGATCCCTCAGAAGTTGAACCATAGTTATAAAAATAAAACTCACCCTGCAGATCCCAACTGGTTTGCAGCTGCTTCTTCACTGCTTTCAGCAACAGAAAGGCAGAGCTGAAAACGAAAGTGAGCATTTCCCCTTTTGGCTGGGTTCAGTGTACTTTCCCGTTATCCCCGCCTCTCTGTAAGGGAAAGGCCACAAATTCCTACGCTGGTATGAATCCTCACCCTTCATTGTGTAATTGTAGCTTTTCAGGGTGAGGCAGATTGACAGCAACGGCGAAATGAGATCTGCAGCTAAAGGCCAAACAGAAACTGCCTCATCGTTTGCTTTGGAGATGGTCCAAAAGGAGTCCATAGAATGGAAGAAACAAAGGCCGCATCTACACTGTAAAATTAATGCAATTTGACAGCAGTTGTGTAATTTTGTTTTTGTATTTTCTGGGGGGAAATCTAATTGGTTTGGGTAAGTCATCACGATTTCACTGCTGACTCCAGATGGTGGCGCCTAAGGTTCAGGTAAAAAAGCAAAGTAGATCCTGAGAGGTAGGGCACAGATGCATTTTACACCAGTTTCTGCCTCCTGCAAAATTCTGGTGTTTGTAATTAAGTGCGGCCCAAGATCTGTAGTTTAGGCCCCTTCCTAAACTACAAGCCCCAGAATACTGCAGGAGGCAGAAACTGGATTTCAAGTGGACCCATGCTTTAGTGTGATGAAGTCCTAAGTCTTCTCACTTTGCACACAGCCTACAGCAGATATCTGGACCAGTTCTACCACAGAGGTATCAAATTTGCGGCCCTCCAGATGTTTCGGCTTTCAGCTTCCAGAAGTCCTAGCCAGCTTGTCCAATGGCCAGGAATTCTGGGAACTGAACCCCCAAACACTTGGAGGGCCACTAGTTCGACAACACTGTATTAGGGAAAGGGGTGGGTGGGGAAGAAAAGATGCCTCAGGCAACAGACTCTGGTGGACAGAACATTGCATATTCATCATCATAGACAATCACTTGTGGCAAAGTATGGCATTGGATCCGTACGTGACTGTGGAAACTTACTCTGGATCTGCATGGTTTTTCATACTGAGGGACATAGATTTCCAGATGGAAGGCAGTCACATCAATACAGCTGAATGGCGTATATTATATAGCAGTTGTGGGCAACTTCTGGGGAGGGGAGGGGGGCGCATGTAGATTGCCAAAAATATCAAACAATGACCCACCTCTGAAAACAGAACTGGGCAGAAGCTGTCAAGGAAAAATCAGTACATTTTAATTATTAAACAGTGCATGGGTACTTTTAATACTGGTTCTATTGATGTTGCATGGCTTTGAGTCAGCTTTGACATAAAATGACCCAATTATAGGTAGTCTTAGTTTGATTTGTTCAGAGAGGGTCCCTTTTTAAGGCTAGGAGAGTGTGACTTGCACAAGTTCACCTACTGCAGCACCCTGTACACTATCCTTATATCCCAGAACCTGATCCCAAGTTATCTACTTTGAACTGGATTATATGAGGCCCCTTCTACACTTCCATATAATCAAGTTCAAATCAGATAATCTGGATTTTATAATCCACATTGAACTGGATTATATGGCAGTGTGGACTAAAATAATCCAATTCAAAGCAGATATTGTGGGTTATTTGCTTTGAACTGGGTTATCTGACTCCACACTGCCATATAACTCACTTCAAAGCAGATAATGTGGGATTTTATCCAGCTGTGTGGAAGGGGCCTGGGTCTTCACTGCTATATAATCAGGGATAAGCAGATAATCTGGGATCCGATCCTGGGGTATAAAGACAGTATAGAAGGGGTCTGAGTTTCCACTGGGATTCACACACTGTTCTCCCAAAGCCCTAGTCCAACACACAAACTATTGGCCATTCTAGCTATCTCTCCTACTCTTAGCACTAGTCAAAACAGTGATAAAAATAAGATTCAAACTGATAAACCATTAGAACATGATATACCAGACATAACTGTCCTGAGAAACAGAAAATATGGATTAAGCCAGCCAATACACATTTTGGTGCCTCAGATGTTAGCCCTGTTTCTTGGTATACTTGACCTGCTTATTGCAAAAATGGCATCACTGTCCCTTTATCAACTCTAGTTTTTGGATATGGAACATATGCCATGTACCAGTCGTCATCTGCCTACCCATAAAAATCATAATAACCATATCTAAACAAGAGCTGATGTTATCTATCCAATGGAATTTTCTGAATCAGAGCCCTCAGGACACTAAGTATTTTTTTTGTTGGGCTGTGTTATAGGTGCATCGGTCTTTGGGCACAGAAAGACTGAATACACACACAGAGAGAGAGAGAAAGAGAGGGAAAGAGAGAGAGAGAGAGAGAGAACATCCTTTTGTAGGCCTACAAAAGAAAATATGTGGTGTAGGTTCCTTCTTTGGAGGTTTTTAAATGGAAACTGGATGGCCATCTGTCGGGGTACTTTGAATGCGATTTTCCTGCTTCTTGGCAGGGGCTTGGATTGCATGGCCCATGTCATCTCTTCCAGCTCAATGATTCTCTGATTCTAGTGGTGATAGGTGCCTAGAAGCAATTCCAATTGGACTAACAAAACGTTGGAATGAAGTTGCTATAGATAGAATCATTATGGTACAATTAGAAAAGAAAAGTGACATTGCTTGGAACGTGGCACATTATCTGATAATATCTTCCTGATTCCCACATTCTTGGATAGATCCCAAGTCATTGATGGTCCAAAACTCCAGTCAGGAACACCTGGAAGACAATGGAATGAATGATGATGATTGATGTTGATAATATTTGAATGCTCTATAGCAGAGGTGTCAAACTTGTGGCCCTCCAGATGTTTGGGTCTTTAACTCCCAGAAGCCATAGCCAGCTTGACCAAAAGCCAGGAATTCTGTGAGCTGAAGTCCAAAACACTTGGAGGACTACAAGTCTGACACCACTACTCTATAGCAGTGGTTCCCAACTTTTTTTTGACCAGGGATCACTTGACCAGAGACCACTCTCTAACATTCGTACCAAAGGGGTTACAAATCAGTTTTTGGTCAACTTTAGATTTGGTTTGGTTATTTGGGGTGCTAATTAAAATTTTTGCATCGGATAGACCACATCAGCTCTAGTTTCTGATACAGAACATATGCCATCCAGTAGTTGCCATCTGCTCACCCACAGAAAACCATATTTAATAAGCCTTGGCACTATAAAAGGGTTTCGCATGACCAGTTGCTCTTGTTGCAATGGTGTAGTAATGGTGAGGCCACAGACCATATTTTAGTTCTTGTGGACCATTGGTGATCCATGGACCATAGGTTGGGAACCACTGCTCTATAGTGTCAGTTGTACAGGGTGACAAAAATGAGTACCCTGCAGTGGGCTTACAAACTGTTAGTACAAGGGCTAATTCTTGACTCCTAACAGACATTTGCTTTCCTTCTGTTACAGATCACTCTATACAAGACTGTTCAGAGATTTAGGTACATTTTTAGTATTGCCAGCTGAGTTTTGTTATGATGGATCTTCCCTTTCTTATTGCAACAGCTCCATTGGCTGCTGGTCTGTTTATAGATACAATTCAAAGGGCTCGTGTTGACATATACAATCATATATGGCTTAGATCCAGGCTATTTGAAGGACTGTATTTCCTTTTATGAACTCATTATAGTCCAAAGATGTTATGGGGAGGTACTTCTCTCTGTCCCATCACTTTCTCAGGGTTGTTTGGTGGGACCAAAAGAGAGGGGGGCTACTCCCAGATTTAGGAACACCCTCCTTAGAAAGGGCAGAATGCCTCTTTCTTTCCTTCCTTCCTTCCTTCCTTCCTTCCTTCCTTCCTTCCTTCCTTCCTTTTTGCAAGTTAAATATTTTTATGCCTTCACATGTTTAGACACCAACAAGAGAGAACATTTTACTCAAATATGTGTATAATCAAATCTGTAAAATTCAAACCACCAAAAGTAGAGGGCCGAGTTTAGTTATTTCTAAGCTATATATACCTTCAGTGCTGTATACCCAGTTTCTGAGAAAAGAGAACCACTTAGATATATAGCACACCACACAGGAAATATATCTTGTGGCTCCCATGTCATTGGGAAAGTAAATATTCTCTGAATTTAGTGTGAACATTTAAAAAAATCAGGTCATAACAGTCTAAAATAAAATGCAATAGCCTTCAATAGAATTCAACCAAAATTTTAAAACAGGTTACTCTATGGCCCCCTGACTTTGGAATTCCTTACCTGGGGAGATCAGGAAAGCCCTTTCACTAGAAATGTTTAGAAAGAACCTCAACACCTGGCTTTTCCTTTAGTGAGTAGTACACAGCATGATATTCTGCTCCCTCAACGTTTTCTGCAAATGGAGTTCGTTCCCTTCAAATACGATGTGTAGCCTCACAACTCTGTGTGTTTCATGAGTTCCATATAAATGCTCCGCTCCTATTTTATCTCATTATAGTTTGTTAATGGTTTTTATACTGAATATGTGGCCCACCCATTGTTATCCTTACTGTGATTGTGTTTATTGGAATATTTATCTTATTATTTCTTTTATCCTTTTAATGTTATTCTGATTATGTTGTTGTTGTTTGCTGTATATGTTTTGATTTTATTGCTGTATTATGTTGCCCGGGCTTGGCCCCATGTAAGCCGCTCCGAGTCCCCATCGGGGAGATGGTGGCGGGGTAGAAATAAAGTTTATCATTATTATTATTACCATGTAGCAATATTAAATTATATCAGTTGGTACACAGTGGGTCCTTGGTATCTGGTGGAGTTTAATTCCATGACCTCCCACTCCTCTGTGGATACCAAAATCTCTGGGTGTTCAAGTTCCATTATATACCATGATGTAATAAAATGATATCCCTTATAGAAAATGGCAAAATCATTTTTGTATTATTTTGGGGAATATTTTCAAGCTGCAAATGGTTGAATCTGTGAATGCCCAATCCATAAATATGGAGGGCTGGCTATTCCATTACATTCGTTGTGAAGGATCGCATTTTGGATAACTTTAGGACTAAAACCTTGGGCGGATGAGCACCCTTCTGACATGGATGCCGCTAGCCACTCTGGGGAAATGTAGATGTTTTTGCACAAATGAATGCTGGCAGGCTTTGGAAGTGTCCCAGAGTGACTCATCTGCTTTGCATCTCACTTACAGTACTGTTTATGAGCACAATTCCAGGGAAACCGGCTCTACAAGCGCCCAGGTTTTTTCTGGGTTGCTCCCATAAGAGGTGAGAGGAAGCTGTAGCATGGGATAAAGTATGCGGAGGAGATGGGAGGGAAGCTGGATTTACAGGAAGGAAACCGGAGGAGCTACAATGTCCTGGGTTTTTGGTTTTCATGCTTAGCATTTCTGCTTTCCTGTTATATAAGAGACAAACAAGGTTCCAATCACGTAAACTACCGCTATGATTCATATTCTAGAGCACATGTACCAAACTCAAGGCCCACGGACTGAATTCAGTCTGCCATGTCATTTTATGTGGCCCTCCAGATGGTGGACTATTCCTCATCATTAGACATCCTGACTAGAGCAGATAGGAGTTGTGATATAGTAACATCTGGAAGGTTGTAGTTTGTTCTGTTTAGTCAAGATAGCAGGGTTGGAATTTAGATACAAGTCTTGTGGATATGATGTCTGACTTTAAAATGTCCTTCAACCTTTCCCCCTCCTCAGAGACTCAAGTGCTATAATGGGGTTGCAATTCCCCATTATAGTCTGCATAGTGGATAATCAAAAGTGATGCAAGTTGTTCAATAACACATGGAGACCCAAAGGTAAAGGTAAAGGTAAAGGTTTTTCCTTGACACTAAGTCTAGTTGTGCCCAACTCTGGGGATGGTGCCCATCTCCCTTTCTATGCTGAACAGCCGGTGCTTTTTGTAGACACCTCCAAGATCATGTGGCCAGTGTGACTGCATGGAGCACTGTTACCTTCTCACCGAAGTGGTATCTATTGATCTACACACATTTGCATATTTTCAAACTGCTAGGTTGGCAGAAGCTAGGGTGCACAGCTCACCCTGACCACAGCTCACCCTGACCTTTTGGTTAGCAAGTTCACCAGCTCAGCCATTTAACCTGTTATGTCACTGGGGTAGAAACGATGTAAAATAACTATAGATGGCCCTCTGTATCCACAGATTCTCAGTCCATGGATACTATGGCCTTTTGCAGAAAACTGTAAGGCTGATGTGGCCCTCAATAAAAATGAGCTTGACAACCTTGTTATAGAGGACTCCGGGTATGGTTCATCTGGATATTTTTGCAGATTGGCAAAGCACCATTATTTCCAGCTGTACTAAGAAGACTACCAGCAGCCTATTCATACAAAATAAGCAGCTGAAAGTGGAAAAATGGAAAAAGTTTGGAAGAAGATGGTAATGGATGTGTGTGTGTGTGCGCGCGTGTGCACGGTTGTGCGCATGTGTGTAGCTACACTCCTGAATTAATGGACTTTGGGTCAAATTACTAGGAGTTCAGTATTTCAGACTGAAGAAAACCATTCCTGGGCTGAAGCAGAGGATAGTTGTTGTGTCCCTTCAAGACTATCACTGTGTTTTCTGCAACTGAGAGCAGGTGACTTGCCCAAAGTCACCCAATGGGTATCCATATCTGAGTGAGATATCAAGTCCTGTTCTCCTTGTTCTTTATTCATAGGTATGACTACACATCTGACCCAGCATTTACATCTCATTTTAAATAGCGCCTCAGGCTTCTAGTGGAAAACACACACACGTAGTCTATCCTGTCACATTTGTTGTAGTTAAGTGCACAGGACCCTCCTGAAAGAAAAAAAAAGCCCTGTAAATAAAAAAAATGCTATTTTTTAAAAACTGGAAGAAAACATCTCTAGACATTTCTAGATCCTCCAGCATGATCAATGACTAATCTTGATAAAATAGTTAAGAGTAGAGACATCACACTGGCAATTAATATCCACATAGTTAAAGCAATTGTATTCTCTGATTCTCTGTAGTAACCTATGGCTGTGAGAGCTGGACCATAAGGAAAGCTGGGCAAAAGAAGATAGAAGCTTTTGAAGTGTGGTGCTGGAGGAAAATTCTGAGAGTGCCTTGGGCTGCAAGAAGATCAAACCAGTCCATACACAAGGAAATAATGCACAACCGTTCACTGGAAGAAAGGATATTAAAGGCAAAGATAAAGTACTTTGGCCACTAGGCCTGGGCGGTTTCGTTTCGTAATTTCGCAATTCATAAAAATACGTTATTTTTTTTGTTAACGAAGCGATAACGAACCATTCAGGAGCATCTAAAAACCTAACTATAGAATCATACTGGAGTATCTAGAGATTTCTAGAAATATTTTAATAAAATCTACAGAAATCAAACCCTGAAAATATGGAGGGCTAACTTTATATGTGTCTTATAAGTCTATAATCTGCCCACCCTTCTTTTAGAGGTGAATATATCTGTCCTTTTGATAGGATTTTAATTATGCATATACTTTCAGATTTGTTATTGCATTCCTTTGTATATCAACTCATATCACAATGTAGGGAAAATAATTTTAAAATTTCGTAATGAAGTTTCACTTGCACAGAAAATTGTAAGCAAAAGAGAAAAGAGAAAGAAAAGAAAGAACAGCAGTCATTGCAGTCATAGCAGAGTTTAATGAAGAGTTTAATTAAATGAAGAATAAAAAATCTTTCTCCTTTCAGGGCAGTTTCAGATACCGCCAAATTGCGTCCCCCCCGCCCCCCCCCCGGACCTGTGAGCAGGTCCACACATGGACCTGTTGGTCCCGGGATGTCTGACTCCATAGTCCACACTTCCTGATTTGTCCCAGGGTTTTGTAGCCCCCAATCAGGGACAGACATTTGAAACCCGGGAAGAAACCAAGATTAAAAATCCTTTGCTTCCCGAGTGCAGGGACAGACAGGCATTGAAAGATGTGGATTTCCAGCTCAGAACCGGGATATTCTCGCACCTGCAAATCTTTTGTAGCTATTGCTTCCGCATTTACAGGGAATAGCACCTGGCCACTCTCCTGTTTGTTGCGGGAGCTCCTGGGATAAAAGCAATGTCTGGAGCCCCCCCCCCCCCCCCCGTAGGCTCAAGCAAAAGCAATCTGCTACAACATGTCCCAGTTTGTGGGATTCTTTCTCTTTGTTCCTTTTTGTCATTTTGATGACATTCTGATGTTGCTTAACCACATATGTCTGATTTTGATACATGAAAAATTGGTGGTTTTGTACCTCACCTAAGAAAAGCTGGATGCCCTTAAACTAAAGATGCATATAATCACCCCATGCTTTTTAAAATTGTTTGAAGACTACATTATGAACTATTCAGTGGATTGAAGCTTTTTCCCACCGTTTCGCCATTTAAGAGCATGACATACAGATACCAAGTTCTTATGGGCATTTCTGTGGATGTTCACCCACATTTTACTGAAGTGTAGAATGTGACGCTTACTTCTTGGGAGGAGAGCAATGTCCAATCTCGATAAAATAGTAAAGAGTAGAGACATCACACTGGCAACAAAGATCCGCCTAGTCAAAGCCATGGTATTCTCTGTAGTAACCTACGGATGTGAGAGCTGGACCTTAGGGAAGGCTGAGCGAAGGAAGATAGATGCTTTTGTGCTGTGGTGTTGGAGGAAAGTTCTGAGAGTGCCTTGGACTGCGAGAAGATCCAACCAGTCCATCCTCCAGGAAATAAAGCCCGACTGCTCACTGGAGGATAGTAGAGACAAAGTTGAAGTACTTTGGCCACATCATGAGGAGACAGCAAAGCCTAGAGAAGAGAATTATGCTGGGGAAAGTGGAAGGTAAAACGAAGAGGGGCCGACCAAGGGCAAGATGGATGGATGGCATCCTTGAAGTGACTGGACTTACCTTGAAGGAGCTGGGTGACGGCCGACAGGGAGCTCTGGCGTGGGCTGGTCCATGAGGTCACGAAGAGTCGGAGACGACTGAACGAATGAACAACAACAACAAAGAATATCTGTCTGAAGTCCAGCCTCATTTAACTGAAGTTCCCCCTGCCCTTGTTTATTTTTGCTCACTGCTGTCAAATTGGCTTTGATTTAGGTTGACCCTGTGATTGAAACATATTTAAGACATGCCGTCATTAACTTGTTTTGCCTAGGTCTTGCAATTCCAGGCCATGGTTTTCCATAATTGAGAATTTGAGACTATCCACTTGTAATTGAGTTTTCCTATTTTTCTAGTGCCTTCAGCTTTCCCAAGCACTGTTGTACTGGGTTGTTGTGAGTTTTCTGGCTGTACGGCTGTGTTGCAGAAACATTCTCTCCTAACTGTTTTTCTTCCATTTTGTATTATGTATGTGTACGTAGCCAGCTGTACACACACTTGCAAAATTTAGTAGGGCAGGTTGGCAACTTTAGTCTTGACACCATGGTAATTTAGATGAAGTGAGGATAGAAAATCCATTTTCAGATCAGGGTAGGGCACAATAACTAATGTTATTGTTTTTAATCTATTCTGTATTTATGGTTTTATACTGTTGTTATACTGTGTTTTGTGGCATCGAATTGTTGCCAGTGTTAGCCGCTCTGAGTCCCCCCTCGGCGGTTGAGAAGGGCGGGGTAGAAATGTTGTAAATAAATAAATAAAATGCAGTTTGGCAATTACATCTGGCTTTGATGCTATTCTTGTTTCCCCCAACCTCTCCAGGCTTCCTCACCTCTTTCCTGGCCAAAATAAACATAATAACAAAAGGTGGGTGGAATTGCCTCTCCTCAAAACCTCCAGGACTGGTGGTTCAACTTTTTACATAGGATGCAGGGATCCTATGGCATAAATATATAGATAATATCATGCTTTCAGTAGCAAAAGTGAAGTTCTGGTCACTTTGGTTTTGTTTTTGAGCTACCTGCTGAGGCCCTGGAAGGTCCAAGCACACTCCTCAGCTGTCCTGATTTGGCAAGGAGAGTCCCTATTAATTATTTGTCAACCTACTATTTTTCATCTGCTATTAGAATGTCCCTTCTTCTGATTTCGCCACCTTTGTCCAAACATTATGTTAGTTGCTCCAAACTGAGTTCAAAATGTAAAAAATAGTTTGTACTCAATGGATTCAATTGGGGGGGAGGCAGAATCTATCCACGGCGGCCGACGCTCTGGTTATATCCCACATAGATTACTGCAACGCACTCTGTGTTGCCTCTGAAGACTGCTCGGAAGCTCCAGCTAGTCCAATGCTCAGCAGCCAGGTTGCTCATAGAGCGGGGTACAGGGTGCATACAACCCCCTTGTTATGCCAGCTTCACTGGCTGCCTATTAGCTTACGAGCACAATTTAAAGTGCTGGTCTTGACCTATAAAACCTAAACAGTTCCGGCCCAGCTTACCTGTCCGAACGTATCTCCCTCTACAAACCTCCAAGGACCTTAACATAGTCTGGAGAGGCCCTGTTCTCAGTCCCACTGCCATTGCAGTCACGTTTGGTGGAAACGAGAGACAGGGCCTTCTTGGTGGTGGCCCCTTGGCTGTGGAATTTCCTCCCTAATGAGATCAGATCTGCCTCCTCCCTCATGACCTTCCAGAAGAAGCTCAAACCCTGGTTATGGGATCAAGTGTTTGCAGAATAGATTATTTAATGGTAAGATTGTTTTAGTGAACGACAATGGATTGATTTGAAAGATGACTTGACATGGCGAACTGTTTAATGCATATTTTTAATGGTTTTGGATGTATGCTAAGTCTATTTTATGCTTTGTTATTTATTCTTCGGCACCAAATGGTGACTGCTGGTAGCCGTCCTGAGTCCCTCTTCGGAGGTGAGAAGGACAGAATAGAAATGCTCCTAATAAATAAATAAATAAATAAATAAATAAATAAATAATATCCCTATAGGATCAGACCAAAGCAAACTTCTGCACTCGCTCTGAGCTCAAAAGGTTTTCCATCTTCAGCACACTCTCATGTTGTCTTGCCACATCTGTCCAGGTGTTCATCTCTGACATTTTGGATAATACATGCCAGGGACAATAAAATTGTCCTTGGACCCAGCATAGCTTCCCATCCCTGCTATGGACTTTAATATGGATTATGTCATTTACATCATTCTGTGGCAAATATTGTGTTTGGAAGACTTCTGTACATTTTTGCTGGATTAGGTCCCTGAATTTCTCCCCCGAGGTCTTCCCCTGATGAGACAACTGAATGAAGATTGGTGTCCATTGCGGGATGTTAGGGTGGTGGGCAGAGAAGCTAAGCTAACAAGGAGCTGGAGTAAAAGGTCAGAGAAACCAACATGTTGGTTCTCCTCCCTTGTTGGGGCACTAAGAACACTGAAGTGCTATAGAACAATTCCTAAGTGAAACCTACAGAGCGAAAAAGAAACAAAAGAACAGGTTTCTGCAGATAGTCTTTCAGGTATGCTAATCCCAGATAATTTAGGGGCTTTCAAAGGTCTTGTGCCAACACTTTGCATTCTACTACATGCAAACAATTGGTAGCCAAAATAGTTCCCGAAGAAGGAATTTCAGTGAGTACAGCAATCACCTGCTCTCCTCTATTAAGAACTGGATGAAGTTTTCTGTTCTACAGAATTGTGAAATAAGAGAGAGTCCTGTCTTCCTTTGCTCACGTCTCTCTCTCTCTCTCATACGCACACAGAGAGGCATCAATTCCTCCCTCTTTCATATTGCTCTAAAATCACTAGTGTCTCCTCCCCGCCCAGAGATGGAGGTGGAGATAAAAAAGGTTAAGGATAGCTTGGCTTCCCAGTGAGTAGGCAGCTGAGCTGGCCCCACTGGGTAGCTGGGAGTGGAGTGTGTAGGACAATACTCAACAGCTCAGGTTTAGCTCGTTGGCAACCTCCCTGGTACTCCACAATGCCAAGAGGCTGTTCCTTTTAGCTGTGCACCAATCCTGTCCAAGAGTTCCTGTCTTCAGCATCCCGGCATATATTCCTCTCACCTTGCCTGATTGGTGTCAGAGCTGGATGATCCAAGGTTGATGATCCTGGACCATGCTGACTTTCTCTTGCTGTCAAATTGTGCTGGTATTCTTGTTGCTGAGAGGTGAGTGTCTGGAGGGATATGAGTCTGTGTACTTCCAAGTGATACTTTATGGGATCACAATTCCCAGAATTACCCACACAGCATGGCCATTTTTCCATGCTGTATGTGAATAAGTGTGAAATCTCCTAAGAATATAGGGAGCATCCTTGGGCTCTTCTTCCAGGGACTGAGCATTAGAGGATCATTCCACAAACCATGGAAGAGTGGGGTCTCAAGATCTCCCCTCTGAGATTGGGTTTAAGATTAGACAATGCCTGAAATTAACTGGTGCGATTACACCTCCAAAACTACTATGAAGTTGAGCCCCATCAGGAATAGTCAATAAGAATTTTACATAATAATAATAATAATAATAATAATAATAATCTTTATTTATATCCCACCACCATCTCCCCAATGGGGACTCGGGGCAGCTAACATGAGGCCAAGCCCTTTTAAAAATACAATACAACACAGTAAAATACCAAATAGCAAACAAAATACATCCAGAAAAAGAAAAAGAAGAAAATAATAATAATAAATAAATTACAATAACAAAATGAAATAATAAAACAAATTCACACAATGTAAAATTGAATAGGGTGGGCAGGCCAAATGGAAAAGATAAAATGCTAAACCCTGGATGAGGTAGGAGTAGGAAATATGCACACGAGGGGGGCCTAAACAGTGGGTTCAGGCTTTCAGTTTAAAATGGGGGGAAAGTGTGTTATAGGGGGAACACTATAGATGGGGCAACACAACTGGTGTGAAAGGTCACTCTTCAAAGGCACATTGAAAAAGCCAGGCTTTCAGATTTTTCTTGAAGTCTGCTAAGGAGGGGGCTTGCCTAATGATCACGAAACACACACAAATTTAAATAGCTATTGTGAATCCTCCCAAGAATATCAAAGATTTCATACGGTCTATCCTATAAACTATAACCTGGAAATTAGCTACAGGGAACACATGGGCACAACTAGAAGTATGGATTCTGCTATAAGAACCTTGATAGTTGATATAATAATAATAATAATAATGATGATGATGATGATGATGGATGGGTGAATTTGTCCTTCACTTGACTGGTACCTGCGAGTAGATAAAATTAATAATCACCTGGCTGCCAATACTGAGTTCCATATCTTAAAAAGAATTTTGGAATCCTCAGAACATTCTTTTTTGTTTGTTTGTTAAACTTGGCCAAAAATACTGAATTTTAGAAGGAAACACACAGGGAATTCTTATTGCCTGAGAAAGTTACAAGGTTGGTGGTAGGTTTTGGGGCAGAAGATCTCAAGTGTAGTCTACAGATGACTGATGGATAAACTCAATTTAACAGATTGGTGGGAAAGTGCAAAAGTGTTGAAATTTCTCTGTTTAGTATTTGCTTTATTTTTCTGGCAGCAGAGATGTCAAAGATATTCAGATTGTTGATCAGGCTATACAGGACTGATGTTGACACAGTGGAAATCCTATCTGATTTTGACAAAGCAAAATGTTCCTCTAGTGTTATCAGTGACAACCTGGTGTGTGTCACCTTCTAACAGACACTGACTATCTGACAGACAAATGTGTCTACCTCTGCAGTGCCTCACTTTGAGAGATATTTGGAGCTTTAGATAGTTTTTGGCATTAGAAGGATATCTTGAATAGGGAAAATCAACCCTGGTCTCTAAAACTGGGGCCAGTCTGGAGTTTTATGATTCAGACTGGTTGCAGAGCAGGAGGCAGTCAGATGCACCTGTCCAAATCCCTTGCATCATCACATTGGCATCCAACTGGTCACCATCATGATCACTCCATAGCCACTTTGGAGCATAATGTTCTAGAATGGTCTGAGACTTCATTGGACCCATTGGACCATCACCTTGTCCTCTGTGTCACTACCACTGGTCCTAGACTAGTGCCTGGCTCTCACTTGTCATGTCTGTGATGTCAAGATGGAGCATTTGTGCAACCATCAAGTATCGGTAGATCAACTTCCTCTTCCTTGTTGGTTACCCAGCCACTGTGGCTAATGGAAAATGACAATGGCCACACATGGAATGCTCTTCCCCTGCACTGATCAGCTCAGAGAAAGGGCGATGGCATAGTGTCCTCTTGTTGGACAATGGACAGGTAGTGTGAATGAAGCTGTTCTGTGTCAGGATTTGGGTGCTCCATAATGGTTTCTTGCTGCTGTCACTCTTCCCACTTGTGCAAAGAGGTCTTGGGTACATTTTGTATGGACAGTGCTAACTATAACTTCTCAGTATCAGTCCACTGAGTTAGCATAAGATCCTAGCTGGTCAATTTCGCCTTCCCTTAGATCTATAACATGCTGCTGAAGCTGAAGAAAAATGTGATATTACTACTATTATTATTTCTTTTGTTTTTATTCCATCTTTTTCCTGATATGCTACTTCATCACACTAGAGAATTAATCCACTTTAAATCTGGTTTCTGCCTCCAGCAGAATTCTGGGATTTGTAGTTTAGTGAGGCTGTTAAAGGCTCCTCCCTAAACTACAACCCCCAGACTTTTACAGGAGGCAGCAACCAGATTTAAAGAGGATTCATTCTCTAGTGTGATGAGGTCTTAAAGGGAGATTCAAGGCAGTTAACAATAAACTCATTATAGTATGAGTTATGTAAACATTTTGTTGAACAATACAAAGAAATTTCTTAAGTTCAGAACTACCCTAAGCCCTGAGACTTCAGGTTCTAAACTATTTTATTTATTTATTTCGATTACTTCTACCCCGCCCTTCCCCACCCCGAGGGGGGACTCAGGGCGGCTTACAAAAAGGCACAATTCGATGCCTATGTCAAATATACATACATACAAAACAGCAATTAAACAATTAACAGGTTAAAATCATCAGTACATAACACAATCGGTAAACTAATCTCATGCTCAGTGTTCAGAGTTCCATAAATCCATTCCGTTCAGTCAATTCAGTCAGGTTCTAAACTAGAGACCCGGGATTGACTCCTTGAGAAGTCAGGGCTGGCAGGTTCAAATGATATTATAGGGCTGATGTTATTAGGAGTAGAGTATGCCATTTAAAGACAAACAGATGAGAAAATACATATGCCAATATTTCCATGGCAGCATTCTCACTCTGAGACTCCCCTCTCTCATCTTCTAGATTGGAGAAGATCATCCAGGCTTTCAGATCAGGGTAACTTATATGGGAAAATATGGTCCATCATATAGCTTGGACATGAGCCATAAAGGGCTTCATAGATTACAACCATCACTTTGAACTGGGTGTGGAAACATAAATTAGCAGTGTAGCTGTTGTAACAAAGGACTCATGTGTTCTCTGTACTATGAAAACATAGCATTGAATGGAAGTTCTTTTAGTGCAGGCATGTGTAAACTAAGACGCAGGCGCCAGATCTGGCCCTTTGGGTGCTTACCTCAGGCCCTCCTCATTTTCCTTACCCTCTTGGCAGAAGGACTTGGCGGCCTGCTGTGTCCTTATGCCAAAAAAGATGGGGAAGGACACACAGCAGCTGAAAGCCCTCTGGAGCACTCCTGGCCATAGTGTGTCTCGGCCTCCTCCCAAGAAAAGGATGGTGTGAACGGACTCATCTTTATGTTGGGAGGATGGCTCAAAGAAGGCACACAGTGGCTGAGAGACCTCCAGAGCCCTCTCAAACACTGCCTGTCTTGCCCTCCTCCTGGCATACTGCCAAGAGGACAGCTCGAGGATCGGGGGTGGAGGACAGGGAGGGGAATCGTGGTGGAGGATCGGGGCAGTCACTGCATGTCCCACCTTCCTCCCAACATACAGATAGGGTGAGCAGCCCCTTCTTTATGCTGGGAGGACAACCTGAGGATTACTCCTCCTTGTTCCATCCTCCCCCCCCCTTCCAGGCCCACTGCACCCAGCATGTGCTTGACCCCCCCTTCCTTCTGGCCCAACCCTCCCGGGTGGGCCCACAATGTGGCCCCATGACAAAAAAGTTTGCCCATGCCTGTTCTAGTGGGTTAGAGCAGGGAGGTCTGAGAATTGGATGTATAAACTACATTTGCACCTCTCAGGACCAGTTTATTCCCACAACAGGTCTATGATACCTGTGTGGCCTGTATTTCAACAGGTGCAGCTTTTTTTCTGCTCTGGGGATGTCAGCAAAAATTCAGCCAATCTAGCATTTCCTCCGCTGTGGAGGGGCCCATTAGAGGAAAGATTGAACTCATTTATTTTCTGTCTGATGTGGAGATAGTAAATGTCCAAACGTCTGGCCACAACACCTGCAGCAATCTATGTCTGGAAACGTAGACGTATTTGTGGGTGTATGAATGAAAGAGAAAAGAGGAAGGGAGTATAAAGAGAAAAGTTTAGAATGTGGGATAATTTTGATTTCTCCTGTTGTTGTTAAATGCTGAACCTTTTGAGAATTTCTTCTATCATACCATTAGTCCATGGCATATTTTCACCTGGACTGAAACAGTTTGTGCCTCTTGGGCCCCACGGGAAGTTTGAATTACTGCTTTGTTCCCATGCTTGTCATGCATTGCTAGGGAGATTTGGTTATCATGCTTGAGAGGCAGATCCATTGCAGAAGTGGATAACAAATCTTTTTGAAATGCCTCCGTGACTTTAGTTGGCCTGGCTGGACTTGCCCTGCTCCACATATTTCACGTTTTCCAAAGTTCCAGCATTAACTTAGTATACAGGCTTGTCTTTTTTTCTTTTTTCTTTTTGCAAGGCAGGAAGAGTACAAAAGCCACAGTTTCTGTTCTCTCTCTGTCTCAAAAGTCCCCATTCTGATTTCACATCCTGTTTTTCAATTCACAGGTATTGAGAATACTCCTGCTCCAAAAGGTAAGAAGCTGCACCTACTCACAAATGGCGCAATGTGGTGGAAATGGACTCCACATGCAATAGGGGTGGGGACAGAAAAGCAGTTTATGCTGCAACTAATCACAAACAAATACATTCCTTTCCTGTTTACTGCAATAGATTCCTTCCATGTTTAATTTAAATTCATTTCACATCCGGTGTTGTTTCACTGAGTTGATTTTGTGATTGTCAACTCCTTTTGGTATGACCTCTGAGGAAACCATAAAATTAACAAAATTATCCTTATAGCACACGTGTCAACTGTCATGATGTGGCAGGAACAACTCTGTAATCATCCTGCCATCCCACTTTTAAAGCAGATGTCAAAATGTCCTGGTTTTTCTCCCTCAACTCCCACTTTCCTCTTTTATTCTAAGCTTGTTTACTAGATGCAAACTGAGTTCAAAGTGCAGAAATATTTTATGCTCAGCGTATTTACCTGCCATTGCCTGTGTATTCTTGGAACAGCTGCCTGCTGACTTTCTCCCTTCTACAGCTCTGATACTGCCTACCTCTACTTCACCAAGTCTCCATGGCAATGCTGGCAGGTTCTCTTCATGTGTTTTTCCTTCCTTCCTCTCTTCCTTTCATACACGTGTCACCTTTCTTTCCCTGTGACATGACATCACAAAGGGCCACTTCACCTAGCAATGATCAATCTTTCAGATAGGAACATGCATTACAATGACACAATCCACTTCACCTAGCAACAGTCTTTGTAGTACAGACAAACAAACATACGTACTTTGACTTTTAGATAGAGAAATAGATGATAGATAGATAGATAGATAGATAGATAGATAGATAGATCAAGTCAGCAGGGGAGATAGGAGAATAGGGGGCAGACTATTTACCTTTCCTGTGTGGCTGAGGTATAGGTAAGACTGTTGCAACTTTTCCTAGGTTGTCTCTTCTTCTTAAGTAATTTTTGTCATCTTGACCACATTCTGATTTTGCACAGCTTCATATTCCCCAGTTTTCATTAGTGAAATGTTTGGGAATATGTAATATAGATGTAACCATCTATACTGCATCCAGAGCTTAGGAAAATAGCCTTTTATATTACAACTAGCTGTACCCGCCGCACATTGCTGTGGCCAGCCTTCCCTCTTTCTCCCCTTCTTTCCCTCCTTCCTTCCTTCACTCCCTCTTTCCTTCCTTCCTTCCTTCCCGTCTTTCCTTCTCTTCTTCCTTCCTTCTCTATCTCTTTCCTTCCTTCCACCTTTTCTTTCTTTTCTGCTGACTCTCTTTTCTTCCTTCTCTCTTTCCTTCTTTCCTTCCCTCCCTCTTTCTCTACATCTTCCCCCTTCCTTCTCTCCCTCTTTCCTTCCTGCTTTCCCTTTTTTATTTCCTTCTCTCCTTCCTTCCTTCTCTAACTTTCCTTCCTTCCCCCTTTTGGTGTCAATTCCCCCAGTGGTTTTTGAGTTCTGTTAATCCCACAAATGAACATTATATTTTTATTTATATAGATTTGCCCTCTGCATTTACAGATTTGTACTTTTGTGGATTTGATTATTCACAAATTGGGTGAAAATCTTATCTCTAAGAATCTCTAGTCCTGAAAGGCAACTCTGCAGTCAATTTTCTGACAGAAGTTGATCAGAGAGCCATGCTATACAAATCCATAGAAAGAAAGCTTCTCTAGGATAAGCTAGATCCTCTAGTATAATTCTATGGTTAGCTCTGGTGGAAGTTGATATAGAGCCATGCCAGAGGACCTAGAGATGCCTAGAATTATATTCATTCAGATTTAAATAGTAGCAGATTTTATTTACATTTTTTTCAGTGTTGAGGGGCTCCTGTGCCAGTAAATATGGAGGGCTGACAATGTTTATAATGACCAGTCTGTATAGCGAGTATCTGCTGGAAGTTAGAACAGTATTTACTTCCCCCAACCCAGTATCTCTCTGTTTCACCTATGAGAAAATACGTTTTTCTCCAGGTGGTACAACCAATCTCTTCATTTAATGATGAGCATATTTGCTACGCTGCATTGAAAGGTCACAATCAGAGGAGAAAGAACATTCAAGAGGAAAAAGAATCAAAAGACACAGAGGGAGTTTCACTTCCATGTGCTAGTTAAGTAATATTTTTATTAATCTTCTCTGTCATATAGAAAGGAGGAAAATCAAAATAGTTACTTGTAGATATTAGGTTCATGGAATGAGCTGACCTGAGAGCCCAAGGTATTTCTGAATGGAAAAACTCAGTGTATCCGTGTTTTCTCATTGCTCATAAATACCAATCTTTGCTCATTAATACAATGTCCTTCATTTACCCGTAATTGTTTACAACCTAATATTTATTCGCCTCTCTCTCTCTGCATTTACTACTCCGTTGTTATTTGATCCACCCCATCCACCCCCACACCCTCTCCATTTCTCTCTATCCACAATAACCACTAGTTGTGTATAACTGGTTTTGATTTAATAATCTCCACTCCTGACGCGCCCCACTCTTCAGACTTTCAGTTGTGTCAGTGTTTGTAAACATTTGAAGAGAAATAGGAAACATGAAAGACTTGATCAGATCAAACCAACCAAACATGCCTTCAAAGATATCTGGAAGATGTTCAGCTTCTGACTATAGTGGGTTCCCAATGGAAAATTATTCTATCATTGATGTGCATCAATAGTAACACTGGTTCTTACCAAGTGGTTCCTACCGATTGTATGCAGGCAATGGTCAAATACTGCTGCCAGGCTAACTGAACACACGGAGCTAGGAAAAGTTAATTTTGGACTGCAGCTCATAGAATATAATGCATCATGATTTATTTAGCATCTCAACCCATCTGTCCATCATTATATTAATTTCTACCATATTTTTCATGATACACATTTAGGTGTGTCTCACTAGTCCCTTTATCCATTATTTCTTTCATATACGCCTTGTTGGATGAACTAGCAATCTGGCATGCACACATTGAAATGGTTAGGTCCTTGCATGTTCCTGTGCAGGATCACTAGAGTGCTTGTCAAGTTTATTGCCCTCATAAACTTTGCATGTTGAGGTTTGGAGGAACTTTCGCCATTGAATAGGAGTGGCAAGGCACATAGACATGCTCTTTGATCCCACAAACCTATAAAAGGAAGAGGCAATGCTATGTCTTTTGTCCACGTCCGCTCCATCCGATGGTCTTTTTGGCTTCCTGTTACTCTTCGTGGTCCTGCTTTTGCATGGATCCACCTTTTTGAGGAATGTAGATTGCATGCTACGTGGGGCCTCCTTATTCACTTTAGGCCTCATGCATTTTTCTTGCTGTATTTGGATTTATATCTGCAACCTACGATTTGCTTGTATGATTTCCCTTCATGCAAGTTTCAGGTGTAAACTATCTTTTGTTACATTATTCTGGTGTTTCTGAGTGTTATTTCCATGCATGCTTTTTAGATCGGGTGGCTGTTTGATCAGTAGTCAAGATAAAGCTTTGAGACCCTGCCTGTGTCATTTTTTGTGTATCTTTGCTCTAACTCCCGCTTTGCCTATCTTTGGTTTTTCTTTTAAAGCACCCTGCTTTATGCATTACCTCCCTAAGGGAGATTACCTAAGTATAACTACTTGGTATTGCTCAGTCAAGCGGCTGAGGTCTTCCGTATATTAATCCAGTACTCCTTTCTCCCCATATGTGTCCACCAACTCTAACACCAACTCTAACAGCATCTTTTCCTTTGTTTCTCTATTTAGCCCTCCATGTTCCTCATATATCTACTTAATTACCCCTGTTTCTGGAAATATGACATTACATTTGATGTTATTTTTCAAATGAATGTTTTAATAACCTATTCTAAAGTGAATAGAAACTTCGTTTCATGCTCAAAAATATTACAAATACTGTGTCTAAAACGAACCTTCAGGTAGTGTGTACAAGGTGTATATGAAACATAACTGGACATGTTTAGCCTGAGCTGGGCATGTTTAGCCTGAAGAAGAGAAGACTGAGAGGAGATATGATAGCCATGTATAAATATGTGAAAGGAAGCCACAGGGAGGAGGGAGCAAGCTTGTTTTCTGCTTCCCTGGAGACTAGGACACGAAACAATGGCTTCAAACTACAAGAAAGGAGATTCCATATGAACAAGAGGAAGAACTTCCTGACCGTGAGAGCCATTCAGCAGTGGAACTCTCTGCCCCGGAGTGTGGTGGAGGCTCCTTCTTTGGAAGCTTTTAAACAGAGGCTGGATGGCCATCTGTCAGGGGTGATTTGAATGCAATATTCCTGCTTCTTGGCAGGGGGTTGGATTGGATGGCCCATGAGGTCTCTTCCAACTCTTTGATTCTATGATTCTATAACATATAGGTATCCCAAAATCCTCCAAACTCAAAAAGTCAAAACACCTCTGTTTGAGATAAGAGATACCCAGCCTGTATATACTTTGAAGCTGGAGTTGGAGTGAGAATGTTTCTATCGACTCTGACTCAATTCCCACTCATCCAGAATTATTTCTGACTCCAGGACTCCAATTCCACAGCTTTTGAGACTTCAATAAAAAGCACCATACTTTACAACAGAGAAGGCCCTGGAAGGTATCCGTCTTTCAAAGATAAAAAGAAGTTAATTACAACAGTATGTGTAGTTTGCGTTTCTTATAATATGGCAATATACATGCTTGCACTGCTGAATAATGTGAACATCTACATGCTCATACTTGCTAACCTACCTCTGCCCTTTTCTGGTTCTTTTGAAGTCTGTGGCCAACCTAAAGTGCGCTCCCTCCGGATTGTTGGAGGGCAGAAGGCCGAAGAAGGGGAATGGCCCTGGCAGGTCAGTATCCGACAACATAGGCGACATGTGTGCGGTGGAAGCCTCATCTCACCCCACTGGGTGGTGACAGCAGCTCATTGCTTTGATGGGTGAGTAAAATGAACACCATGCTAAGATGCTGCTCACCTCAAATGCACCAGAGCGTGGAAGTAGAGAGAAAGCAGTATGGGGCAATTCATCTTAATTTAAGAGCAATTCAGCAAGGGGGCAACTTCAACTATTTTCTCCTCCTCCTCTAAAGTGATGCATTTTGACATCACTTTAGAAGCCACAGCTCAATGTTATGGGATCATGGGAAGTCCAGTTTTACAAGTTTTTTAGCTGTCTCAGCCAAGGAATACTGATGTCTTGCCAAACTATAACTGTTAAGATTCCATAGCATGGAATCATGCCTGTTAAAATGGACATATTGCATGATTTCCACCATTTTAGACACTCCTTTATTGCCAGATAAGGGAGTAAAGGATTGCAGTCTAAAATCACTATACAAATATTAAACTTTGTGTTCATTTTTGGAAAATTGATACCTACTATGGACCATGTTATCACAGTTCATAATTTCTAAATCTATATAAATAAAAATGTAATGTTCATTTGTGGGATTAACAGAACTCAAAAACCACTGGACGAATTGACGCTAGATTTGGACACAAAACACCTATCAGGCCAACAAGTGACTATCACTCATAAAAACACTGAAAAACACAGCAGAAGAGACTTTAAAAGACAATAAATAGATAAATACATTACAACGCATGCACAAAACCACACACACACACACACACACACACATGCAAACACACATATATACACATCTACACAAATATATATATACATATATACATACACAAAACACATATACACAGACTGGGCCACAGCAATGTGTGGCAGGGGGTGGCTAGTATGTTTATAAATCTAATTGAAATCAATGCAATGTATATCAAGCTAGCAGTATAATTGTTCAGTGTATAAAATGCTTCACCCTTTAATCCATCCTGAGATTTACAACAACTCTGTGAGTCAGATGAGCTTGAGCAAGAATGTCTTCCCATTTGCTTTTAGAACAGGGATTTAAATCCATACATTCCTACAGTAAGAGACATTGATATTTCCTTAACTTCATAGGCCATTGAATCGATTTATGTACCGGATAAACCTGGGAGAATATGAGCTGCCCAAACCTGCAGACACCATGGTCTCCTCAGAAATTGCTCAGATCATAGTGCACCCCTATTATGCAGGAGATGGACTCAGTGGGGATATTGCACTGGTTCGATTAAAAACGCCGGTCAGTTTCACCCGCACCGTTCTGCCCATTTGCTTACCCTCTACAAAAGATCCAGAACCCTTCCCTGTTGGGATGTCATGTTGGGTCACTGGTTGGGGAAGCCTCTATCCAGAGGGTAAGTATGAGCTTGCAACTTTATCCTTAGGGTTCATCTACACTGGCCACTTAGGTCAGTTTGGAAACAGTTTGGCAGAAAGCAGTTTTGCTGTGTGAATGATTAGATTGACATATTTGGAACAGGATTGAGGTCAGGAAGGTATGTTAACCCCAGAAACTGGCCTCGAACTGGTTTAAGAACCATGTCGAGGTGGTTAAAGGTTAAATGGTGAATATTCAATTTGCGTTTAGTTCAATGGAGTCCACATTCAATCTCACTGACTCTCTTTTCTCGTACCAGCCCCCTTCCTTACACGAACCCTGCAAGAGTTGGAGGTGCCAATCCTTGATGTAGATAATTGTGACAAAATGTACCACAATGACTCCAATGCTGAAAGTGAGAGTGATACTGTCCCAGAGGGCTACAAACTGATCTATGATGATATGATCTGTGCTGGGTTTCCAGAAGGGAAAAAGGATTCCTGCCAGGTAAGAATTATGGATTTGAAGCAGCAAATCAACAATAAAAACTACAATGCATCTATGTAACTATATATACGTGTGCAAAAATGGATAGCTGTGCATAATTGTGATTGGGGTCCAGTGTCAGCTTCATTTGAATTGCCTTCAATGAAGGCTGGGCAATGCACAGTTAACCTGTTGTTATTCATAGATATAAGTAAAGGTAAAGGTTTCCCTGACATTAAGTCTAGTCATGTCTGACTCTGAGGGGTGGTGCTCATCTCTGAGCCGAAGAGCCGGCGTTGTCAGTAGACACCTCCTGCATGAAGCACTGTTACCTTTCCACATAAGCAGTACTTATTGATCTACTCACATTTGCATGTTTTTGAACTGCTAGGTTGGCAGAAGCTGGGGCTAACAGTGGGAGCTCACCCTGCTCCCTAGATTTGAACTGCCAACCTTTTGGTCAGCAAATACAGCAGCTCAGTGGTTTAACCCACTAGATCCATGGCTGCATGGAGCACTATTTCATTCCTGCAAAAGCCGTACTTATTGATCTACTCACATTTGCATGTTTTCAAATTGCTAGGTTGGCAGAAGCTGGAGCTAACAGTGGGAGTTGTACCGCCAACTTTTTGGTCAGCAAATACAGCTGCTCAGCAGTTTAATCCATTGCACCACCAGGTGGCCCTATTCATAGATATAGATAATGCTAAATCAATAGTTAAACAGATACTATTTTTCATAAACTATCAAGCTGTGTGACTCATAGTAAACGTTGCCATATTGTGAGATAAGCACACATAGTTGTTATTCTTTGGACCTCAGTAGATGGAGATCCTCAACCTGGGGGAAAGCGGGGGCAACTGTGGGGCATATCTGGTGGGCAGTGAAGGAAACTGTCACTGTACCCTGCATTGCCTGCATCACTCCCCCATCCCAAGGGGGGAAGTGTCGCTGCCCGGCTTCCCTCCACACTTTCTCCTATTTGTCGTTTGAGAACATGGGAAGCCTCCTGTGTTCCCAGGGCTCCACTGTAGGAGGCTGTGAGGATGCTGGGGAGGGCAGAGCCCCACTGGAAGTTAGCTGTGTGTCATCTGATGGGATCTGGCAGGCTTTGTCCTCCCAGCATCCTGGAAGCGTCCTAAGATGCTGAAATGTTGAAATGTGATGAGGTCCTTTGTCATCTAGTTGACTTTGACTTATGATGGCCCTATGAATGAGAGGCCTCCAAATTTACCAGTTATGGCTTCCTTGACTGAGGGTGCCTCTACACTGTAGAATTAATGTGTTTCAACACCACAATAACTACAATGGCTCAATGTTGTAGAATAAATAGAGCTGTTGTCTTCAGATTTCTCTACTAAATTGTGCCTCACCAAACTATAACACCCATGATTCCATAACACAAGCTCTAGCTCTCGAAAAGCAAGCTGCTTCCAACCTGGTGCACTCCAGATGCATTGGATTACAATTATCACTATCTCCAGCCAGTGTGACATTTGACCATGTTTGATTGAGATTATGTGAATCATAGCTGTAGGACAGGAAAATGGTTCTCAAGTTAAATATTGGTGTGGGGAACATATGTTGCTAGACTGAAAATCTCATGGTTTATCACTAACATGAAAGGCAAACCTTCAATGCCCAATCTAATATCTAAAGGAACACAAGTTGTCCACCTCCAGCAATATAGATACTGAGAACCATTGTTGTTGAGTGTCTTTAATTTCTGATTTATGGAGATCTTAAGGTGATCATGGGGTTTTCTGAGCTTGAAAGTGTAAATGCCCAAGTCAGTGGGTTTTCATGGCATTGTTATTAATTTTAATTAATAGTAATAGTGATTGATACTATTCCTATCAGTGCAACTGCTTTCACTACAATTTTCTCCTTTTGACCAGAGAAGAATGTCAAAGTCTATAGCTTTTATTTAGAACAAGTGAGAGCATGGTGCTAAAAATTACATTGACACTATCACTCAGTGTCAACATGTAATATCTTATATCTGTTCCCTTTTCAGAAGACTGATGTTCACTGATTTCTTCTTCCTTTTTTTAGGGTGACTCTGGAGGTCCCCTGGCTTGCAAGCAGAATGATACTTGGTACCTGGCTGGCCTGGTGAGCTTTGGGTTGAGCTGTTCAGAGCCCAACCGACCTGGAGTCTACACCCGAGTCACTTCCTACATGGACTGGATTCAGAGCACAATGGAAAAGAACTCAGCTAGTGGTGTCCATCTCCCTGCCATCCTCCTAGTTCTGCCCATTCTCCTGGGTATTTTTCATGCTTGAACCCTTTAGGTTTAGTACTAAACCTGTTGGAAGTGCAATCAAAATAGAAGCTCAACATCACAGCCAATGTAGCATTGTACCACACCAAAAAAAATAAGTGATGCCTATAGCCATGGCATGGCCTTATATAGCCCCACTCAGTGCAATGGGACTTCTTCCTATATCAAAGAGCACATTCACATGTGTCATTGGTTTGTTACAATAATCTCATCTGTTCTGGGAATTACATCTCAAACAGATAGCAGGCTATAAATTTCAAGAAGTCTTCCCACTTCCATCCAGATTGTCCACCTATCCCAGCACTGCCACCAATTGTAAGGACTCACCTTAGCCCGCCACTATGTTACTAAATGTGAGGACTTCCACCAGCTCCATCCACTATGGCATCAAATATGGGAGCCTTATAATCCCAAACACTGGACATCGCCAATTTCAAACCACTGCTGCCTCCACAGACACCTTATGGATGAACTCATTTAACCCAGTGACATTATGGTGGTGTTCTCAGAGGCACAATGGTTTAACCCAAAAATCAATTCACGAAGTAGAAGTCTGTTGTTGCTGTTTATTCGTTCAGTCGCTTTTGACTCTTCATGACCTTATAGACCACTCACGCCAGAGCTCCCTGTCTAGAATACAGTTAAAAGTTACTCATTTCTCACATCCAAATTTTGATTGACCCTAAAGAATGATCTCACTCATATTCTTAATTTTGAAAGACTCGTGTCTCTAACTTCCATACACACCTATTTAAAAAACCCATTCAAGGCATTCAACCAATCAGAAGTCACCCCAGTGTTCCAACAGATCCTTTTTACATATACCACACACTACACTATACAGTATGACCTTAGTAGCAGTAGGAATGACACCTCCCTGGATATGACAAAATATATCCTCTCTAGGGAATTTCTAGGTCCTCTGTAAGTTACCATAGAGTCTCACTGGAGGGACTAGAAAATTCCTAGAGAGGAATACCTCTCTAGGAATATTTTTGGTCTCCAACCAGGCTCTATGGAAGTTTTTAGCATTATGGTTCACCATTACCCATGGTTTCCTGCTTTCCAGAAATATATGCCTGCATGAATGTGGGAACATTTCTTCACATACGTAGCCATATTTTACTTTAATTTCTCCAATAAAAACAGCAGACTTTCCCCTTAAAATTCTGTGACATTATGTCTTCTTACCACTATAGAGTCATTAAATAAAGGTGGTGGTTGTGATGTGGGGAGGGGTTAAAATAAGCTTTAGGACTCCTTCAAGTGAAATGTTTTCTTTCACAATACATAGTCAAGTGCTTAATTTTTATTCCAGGGCTTGAAGACCAGATCCCAGCAGAATTGACTTCTTTTCCATTTTTTTAAAGACATGAAACAGTGGATTCCAGGAGTCTACTGCCACTTGGCCACAATGCAGAGGGGGAGAGATGGGTGTTTATTGAGTTAGTGCAAGGCTAAGAAGAATACATCAGAAGTGGAACAAATGGTAAAGTCTAATGCAACTAGAAATAAGAGCCATTATTGTAGACTTTAATATGATGCTGGAGGGATTTGGACAATTTAGCAATAGGCCAGGCACTTTCCCTGTCTGCCTTACCTCACAGGGCTATTTGTGGGATTTTGTGGGAGGAAGGATATTTCCTTAAGATCACTGGAAAATGGTGGGATTTAATACAAATGGACAAACAATGGCTATGCCTGAAAAATGGTGAATCCTAGATCACAAAAGGGAAGGAAAAAAATCACTGCAGAATTAAAAAGACAAAGGTAGGTGCTTATCCAGAACCAACTCAAAATACAGTGGAATGGATTATGGAAAGGAACTTCCAATCCTAAACAGATCTAAGGGCAGTTCCAGACAACCGTTTATCCCGGGAGCAATCGGGTTTTAAAAATGCATGTTTCCAGGTTCTAGTCCACCCCCTCCCCACAGAAAGGACATGCTTTTCTAGGAGGGTGTCCAGATGACAGGGAGGTGGATACACCCCTCCCCAAACCCCTGAAAAAGCATTTTCCTCCATCTCCCTTCTCTAGGCCTGTCATTCCTACATGCCAGGAGTGGGCCAGCAGCAGGGAAATGCTGGCCCAGTAAGTTATTTTATTTTTAAATGCTTTTCAGGGTGGGGTTTGGGAAGGGGTTTATTGTCCTTGAGGCTTTCCAAGCTTAATCAGCCTGGAAAATGAGAGAGGGCTATCTGGACTGCCCCTCAGAAGTCCCAAGACTGTGATGCCGAAAAGCAGGAGAGGAGCCAGGATCAGCTCCCACTTGCTTTCATGACGGGTGTGTTTTTCATACTGGGAGGGCCCTTACCATTATGAGCTCATGAAGTACCGAAAGAAACTGAGAAAACGGAAGAAACAAATTCCACGCACAAATCGACTGCTTATAATCCCTCATGATTAGTTATGTTGTCCAGGACTGATCTGAATTTTGAGGTCCAAAACATCTAGTGGCCACCACCAGTTACCCAGGCCAGATCTCATTGAGTTAATTACTCAAGAGTGGTTTGTTGCCTTCCCTTGTTCTCTACTGGAGCAGCCCTGAAATTTTATAACAGCCATGTACAATTATTGACTTTAGGTCTCTCAAGTTTTCATTTCCTTTGTAAAAAGGGACTAACCAGCAAATCCAATTAATTCTCATTAGTTCAACTGCTCTACAGCACCCCCTTATGAGCAGAATTATTTTCATATTTTTGACAATGAGAACCCATCTTAAGAGACATGGTGTGGTAAGGGCCTGTCTACACTGCCCTATAATACAATTTGAAACTGCATTATATGGTCAGTATAGTCTCACATAATGCAGTTCAATGCCAGGAGACTAAGAAAATGTGATTTGTCAAAATCATCTAGATGGTTTCCATGGCTGAGCAGAGATTTGAACCTTTGTCTTCAGAGCCATAGTCGAACATTTAAACCACAACCTTGCTAGTTTTCTATGAAGGAAATCTGGCCCAGGCCCCATACAAAAATGTAAATACTGGGAGGATTATTTTTCTTACTATGGGTAAAGAATCTAAAATATCACAGAACTGAAAAGACAATGACACTGGTTATAGGTAAGTATGTTGAGTAAATTACCTACAAAGTTTAGACTACATGACAAGAGGTTCACACCCAAAAGATGGATCTATGAGTAAGTATGAGTGCCACTATTTTGGATCATAATTACTGGCCATTCCAAGCAGGTTCGTAATGTCATTTTGTCCATCATCATTAAGGTTTCTGCATTTTCTTTTCACAAACCAAAAGTTAAGGAAATGCATACAAGAGATGTCGGACAGAATGAAAACATAGGAGATAACTAGCTTACGTTCTTAATTTGACTCCATGCCCATTTCAGAAGTTCTTTTATTGTACAGCAACCTTTGCAAAGCAGATTTTACCTCCTTGTTCCTCAGAGTGTATATGAGAGGATTGCAGAGAGGAATGATGATGGTGTAGAAGAGCGACAGTAACTTGCCAACTTTCGTGAAATTTGGAGTCTTAGGGAGGATGTATGAAAACATTGCAGAGCCATAGAAAAGACTTACTACAGTCACATGTGATGAACACGTGGAAAAGGCCTTCTGACGACTTGTAGCTGATGGCATGTGCAGTATAGTCCTCGCGATATATACATAGGAAGCCAAGATGACCACAAATGGAACCAACACAAAGGTTGTATCTTCTATATATATAGTCAACTCATTAGCATAGAGATCAGCACACGCTAGGCTCAAAATGGGTGGGATGTCACAGAAGAAGTGGTCCATCTCATTGGGTCCACAGAATGGCAGGGAAAAGATGAGTGCAATTTGCACCAACTGCATTGGAAGACTGATGATAAATGAGCCAACCACCAGACCTACCTGCATCCTTTGGTTCATGATGGTCATATAGCGCAGAGGCAGGCAGATGGCGAGATAGCGGTCATAGGCCATGGTTGCCAGGAGGAGGCACTCAGTTCCACCTAGGAAAAGCAGGAAGAACATCTGAGAGGCACAGGCTGGCAGAGAAATGGAGCGGTCTCCAGTGGCCAGACTAGCCATCATCTTGGGAAGTGTGACCGAGGTATAGCACATCTCTAGTCCAGAGAGGCTGCGGAGGAAGAAATACATGGGAGTATGCAAGGCAGGATCTATGGTGGTCACCACCACAATCAGACCATTTCCTAGTAGAATGGTCAGATAGATTGCCAGGAAGGCTATGAATAGCAGGACAGAGTGATTATGATATCCCAGCAAGACAAACTCATTCACAGTGCTTTGGTTTCTCCAGTGTCTGTCCTGTTGAAGATCCATCTGCGGAAAGAACAGAGTGAAAAACATAGATAATTAGATATTCCTGTGTGGCTTCTAGTCATTTCTGGCATGATGATCCTAATGCAATCCTATAATTGGATTTTGTGGATCTGATAGTATGTTACTCATTAATCATTATTTTTGTGACCTAACAAACCATGAATGCTAGACTTTATGCCTTGTTTTTTCACAATGAATCTTGTGTCTGGCAGCACCAAAAATAGGTACTGTTCCATTATCCGGGTTGGGGGGCGGGCTCCAAAAGGGGCCTAAACAGAGAAGGACACTCCATTTAATGGCGGGGAGGAATTGAAGGCAGAAAACAATTTCCACCATTTTTGCTGGTTATTCCCCTCTACCTTTTTCCCATATCATAAATGATGGTTCTTTCGATGATGGCAATATGGGTGGGGGGAATAAAAGGAAAACTGGGGGAAACTCCTTCAACCCCCCTTCCCCCCCGTAAAATGGACTATCCTTCTCTGTCTACTGCACCCTTGTACCTTCCGCCCAGATAATGGAACAGTACCGAAAAATAAGATAAATCTGGAAAAATACCTTCTTTCCTCTTATATAGATTGTGATAAAGGGGAAGCTTTTTGTTCATAAAGCTCACACTTCATTCTATTCCTTGAAATGTATTGGCACAGACTCAGGACACACAGATAAGTCTTCCCCACAATTAGTTATCAATGAAGATACATGCCCAGTGTCTAAATACCAGATGTTGGAGACAGTTAACAAAAAAAGACTGTTGAATTCATACCTTGAATTATGTGGATCTTCTGTTTTCCTTTCCACTGAAGGCAACAGAATAATAGAATCATAGAGTTTGAAGAGACCTCGTTGGCCATCCAGTCCAACCCCCTGCCAAGAAGCATTATCTAAAGATAGGAATGCCAGTTCCTCTCCTTCCCATCCACAAAGCTCTTCTACCCTTCTAATTCTACCTTTCTCTTCTAAAATGAAAATAGAATAGATCTGATGCATGCCTCAACTGAGCCAATTTATTCGAAACATGGGTCTTCCCACAAAAGAATTGGTGATTTCTAGGATACCTTCCAAAAGCTACCTGTTTTTATTTCCATCTATAATTGGTACTGCTTTTGGATTTCTATCTTTGTATGTATGACAAGGAAGTTTGTAGAAAGAAAAGGAGAAAAAATTAAAATGGACACCATCTGCATGGATCAGCAGATGTGTTATTTTGATCCCTCATATTTAGCCCAAATATTTGTACACATAAGATCCATGGAAGATTGGACAATATAATTATCATGGGCCATATACCTGCTTCTAACATAGAGTAATAAAATCTTAGAATTGGAAGAGATCACATTTTTTGCTTGTCAAATTGAACTAATAAGAAACCAAAATATCTGGGTTTTGAGATGATAGCATTGCTCTATTATCTATCCTTTAATAATCACCACCATCTTCAGCATTATCGTCTTCTCCTCCACCATCCTGCTTCCATTAGCAGCAGTAGCATAAATTCAAGAAACTCTTATTTTCATGCATTCAAATATGTTTAACCAGAATAAACTCATTTTACCTTCTCCTTGCAGAGTTCAGCTGAAGAATAAATCTAAAAACCTTGCTCTTCCATTGACCAACAGATAGTATTTCTTTTGACTGTCTTCCAATGTACCTTTGGATGTTTCACCTTTTTTTACAAAATGGTATTCCCTATTGAATCAATTACTGAATGATAAAGCAGTGTTTATTGGGTTTAATGGCCACAAAGGCACAAGATCCTGGATGATCTGGTATGCTCCGCAGAGTTAACCCTTGATGGGAGACTGATAAAGAATACTAGCTGGTGTAGGCTATATTTCAGAGGAAGGTATTTTGATATTCCATTCTGCTAACTCAACACTCTGCCAAATCTGCACCATGTATACTGCAGCAACAAATGATGTTTAATGTGTGGTTCACAGTTATTGTAGACTGATCCTCCTCTGGAGTAGGACAGGTGATGAATGTAGTGCAGTAATCTGTGCAAGATCTTTATAGATTATGTATTGAATGTGGTATCTCTTGCCCTTTGAGGCGTATCTGGCATCATTAGTTGCATCCATAACCAGGGTTTCTACTGGTCCTATCTCAGTGAATAGTTAAAGGCAGATCACATATGTAAGGCCTTGTTGTAAAGAAGCCCTGCAAAATCAGCATATGCCTGATGAATGATGTGAATGTGTAGGCTGTATCATACTTTCTTGGCGGAACATTGATTCTAGACTTCTCTTATCCTTTCTTGGGTACCATGTTATTGCTGTTCCTGAGCCTACAATCCCTGCCCAATGCACAAAAGCCATCAAAATAAGAGATGCTATTGCTTTCCGATATTGTGGAGCTGTTGCCATTTCCGCTGCACTGACTAATATGGGGTGAGGGTAGACCATACTTACTGCTTGATCCAGAAGCTCAATAAGACTGACTGGACAGTCAACTGAGAAGAGGCTTAATAAGAGGGAGATATTGAGTTGGTTATCATGGGAAAGATCTAACTGAAGGCCAGCTAGGTTGAAAGTCCCCTTGGAGGTCAGCTATGCAGACCCCAAGGCCATGAAGTTCAGTTGGATGGACTCTGCTAGGTCTGAGGGATGGAGGAACATGGCATACCAATTCCTTGGCCTGAAAGCTTGCTGGCACACATAACAAGAGCACACTAATATCTATCTGATAGTTGATGTTTTTAAAGATATGGGAAAGAAAACTGTTATCCATCAGTACTAAGCATTCTGTTTATTGAAGTGTTTTGTTCTGCAATTAAAAAAAATCAAAATCTCATGAAAGTCAGTGAAATGAATGCTACCATTTAGTATTTTGTAGTCAGTTTGCAGTATAATTCAAATAAATATTCCTATTTGCACTATTTCCCATCTTCACTTAGGGTCATTCAGCAAAGAAGCATCAGTGTAAATAAACTTTCTATTCTGCATGCATGTCAACATTCCTTGGGAATGAGAAAAGGGGGCCTTGCTCCTTTCTTTACTACAGAAATGATGTCCTTTGATATAGCAGCTCTCTCCAGCTCATTTTGTGTATTCCTAGGTGCTTCCAAGTCCTCTGAATGACAGGGTTAGATATCTAAATTCAGGTCATAGGCCGATCCTTTGGGATGCCATCCCATTCTATGAAAGGTGTGCACATGGCTGGGATGTGAGGTCTTAGTGGCTTCTAGTTTATGATCACAGTTTATGATCCTTGGCTATAAAGTCATAAGTGTGTGCTGTAAATACCTACTGCACTAATTAATTATGGAATACAATTTCTGTTATCTAATGTCATCGTTTTGTTATAATCAACCTCAAATCTGCTTTGGCTCAGCAGCCTTGAGGACACCCTAATATGTAATGCATAAAAGTCTCTTCTTCCAGAAAGTGATTGCTCTTTCCTATGGTGCTTTATGGTAACTACAATAAAACTTTGTCAAGGCACTGCTGGACTCTCTGTACATAAAAATTAAGGTTTTGGAGAAAGGAGCAATTAAACAATTTAACACGTGAAGACAAGGCACTTAGTTGCCTCATTTGGTGGCTTTAGCTCATTTATGCAACTTACAGGATTGTTTTCTACTCAGTACTTTTCTGAGGTTAGCTTTCAACCTTCTGTTTCTGTGAAGTGGAAGAAAAATGTAAAACAGATGGAGCATTGACAGAATCATTGAGAATGTACTCTATTTATACAGCCAACTCATTGTTGGACAAGATGGCCACATACACTAAGTTTAGTACTGGTGGGATGCCACAAAAGATGTGGTCAACTTGATCTATAGAAAGTTCAGTTTCTAGTAATGGGAGATTCAGCAAATGGCTAGCTCCAGTTACACAAATGGGCTCATGGTTGCCATCCTGTGGTCAGAAATAAGTTTTGGGTTGTCAAAGGCTTTCATGGCTGGGATGACTGGGTTCCTGTGAGTTTCCCGTGCTGTTCCTAATGTTTCGCCCAAATCTATGGCAGGTGTCCTCAGAGGTTGTGAGGTGTGTTGGAAACTAGGCATTCACACTTGCCTCAAACAGACAAGAGTTCTTTCTCCCAGCCTGGATATTCCACAGATATATAAACCTTACTTATCTAGTTTCCAACAGACGTCATAACCTCTGAGGATCCTTGCCATAGATGTGGGTGAAATGTCAGGAGAAAATGCTTCTAGAACATGGCCCTACAGTCCAGAAAACTTACAACAACCCAAGTTTTGGGTTAATATGGCCAACAGAAAGCCTTCGGTTGCAGACAGAAAGAATATGAAGAAGTGTATGAAGCCCTTTTGCAGGCATAAGCAAGTGAAGAGGAGGAGGGCTCACCCAAGACCATATTGGACATTCTCTTGCAAATTATGATAAGGTATGAGTAACAGAGACTTATTTTGGCCTTCCCACTCAATTAATTCAATTGATTTACTTGTCAATTATTGAAAGAACCATAGCATGTTGAGTCACCTCTCTGACGGGGCTCAACAAGCTGTGGTTTTTTCAATGTTTTACTTGCTCAATATCTGACTAATATTGGATATGATTCCAAAGCTCACATTCAATACTGGAACACTTGGAATGCAGGTGGAGATGTAATGCTGTATGTCATTTCTCACTATCCATTTTGGATCATAGTGGGCCATTTAGGCCTAGATTTTTTATTTGTCGTTTCAGGGCAACCAGTCAACTGTATTACATTTCTAACAGAACAAAACAAACAAACAAACAAACAGACAAAATACAAAATTTGCGAGTTTGGTAGTTGATTGAATGTCCTTTGACCAGTATCTGGCCACTTTGAGTGCTTCTGGTGTTGCCGCAAGCAGGTCCTCCATTGTGCATGTGGCAGGGCTCAGGTTGCATTGCAGCTGGTGGTCAGTGGTTTGCTCTCCTCCGCACTTGCATGTCGTGGATTCCACTCTGTGGCCCCATTTCTTCAGGTTGGCTCTGCATCTCGTGGTGCCAGAGCGCAGTCTGTTCAGCGCCTTCCAAGTCACCCAGTCTTCTGTGTGTCCAGGGGGAAGTCTCTCATTTGGTATCAGCCATTGGTTGAGGTTCTGGGTTTGAGCCTGCCACTTTTGGACTCTCGCTTGCTGGGATGTTCCAGCGAGTGTCTCTGTAGATCTTAGAAAACTATTTCTAGATTTAAGTCGTTGATGTGCTGGCTGATAACCAAACAAGGGATGAGCTGGAGATGTCTCTGCCTTGGTCCTTTCACTATTGGCTGCTACTTCCCAACGGATGTCAGGTGGTGCAGTGTAATTTCTCCAGTGATGTAGGGCGCAGACACCCTGTGATAATGCGGCATGTCTCATTAAGAGCCACATCTACTGTTTTAGTGTGGTGAGATGTGTTCCACACTGGGCATGCGTACTCAGCAGCAGAGTAGCATAGGCCTAGATGATCAAAGGTTTTAAATTGTAACTGCCCTTATTGAGAGCTAGTTGTATGTTCCATTAGGAAAAGACTGCACCAAAGATGGACTGATTAAATAAAAAAACATGGCCACAGTTTTGAGTGGTATAATTAATGACCAGGGCTTTGGGATTTGGAGACAGAATGGAACCATGAGTAAGCTTTAACCAATGGTCTCAACCATGCTTACTTCAAGAGTTCTCTTATTATTAAGCAGCCTCTTCAGAGCAGCTTTCACTTCCTTGTTCCTCAGAGTGTAGATAAGGGGATTGCAAAGAGGAATGATAATTGTGTAGAACAGAGATAGCAATTTGTCAATTTTCATGAAGTCAGGAGTCTTGGGAAGCACATATGTAAATAATGCAGAGCCATAGAAAAGACTCACCACAGCCACATGAGAGGAACAAGTAGAAAAAGCCTTCTGGCGGCCTGTAGCAGAACGCATGCGCAGTATAGCCCTCGTGATGTATACATAGGAGGACAGGATGAGCACAAATGGAATCAAGACAAAGGTTGTATCCTCAAAATAAAGTGTCAATTCATTAGCATAGAGGTCCGCACATGCTAGGTTGAGAATGGGTGGGATGTCACAGAAGAAGTGGTCCATCTCGTTGGATCCACAAAATGGTAGAGAGAAGATGAGCCCAATTTGCACCAGCTGCATTGGGAAACTGATGATAAATGAACCTACTACCAATCCTACCCGCATTCTTTGGTTCATGATGGTCATATAGCGCAGTGGCAAGCAGATGGCGAGATAGCGATCATAGGCCATGGCTGCCAGCAGGAAGCACTCAGCCCCACCTAGGAAAAGCATGATGAACATCTGGGATGCACAGGCTGTTAGGGAAATGAAGCGGTCCCCAGTGGCCAGACTGGCCATCATCTTGGGAAGGGTGACTGAGGTGTAACACATTTCCAATCCAGATAGACTGCGGAGGAAGAAGTACATGGGAGTATGCAAGGCAGGGTCCATGGTGGTCACCAATACAATCAGACCATTTCCTAATAGAATAGTAAGGTAGATGGCAAGGAAAGCTGTGAATAGCAGGGCAGGATACTTATGATATCCCAGCAAGACAAATCCATTCACAGTGCTTTGGTTTCCCCAGTATCTGGCCTGCTGGAGATCCATCTGTAGAAAAACATACAGCAATGTTCAATTGCCTGCAATAATCCTGTGGTTACACACACTGAAGTAATGGCTTACTATACTCAGTCTCACATATACTGAGAATTAGCATGTGTTAGGAGCCACACCTAGGGCTGCCTGGTAAAAGTAGGAAGAGGGTTTCCATCCCGTTAATGATTGTGTAGACTAGGAAATTTTAGAATCCTCTTTTTGTACTCTAGCCCAGCCTTAACAAATGCATCATTTAGACAATATGAATAGGACATTACAAGACATCCTATGCTGCAATTAGTTCTAACTTTACCATTACCACCATTATCCGATGGAGCAATGGGTTCAGTAATTGTGCTGGTAGTGCTGCTGACTGATAGGTCAGCGGTTTGAATCCAGGAAGAGAGGGTTGAGCTCCTTCTGTCAGCTCCAGCTCCCCATGTGGGGACATGAGAGAAGCCTTCCACAAAGATGGTAAAACCTCAAACAACCAGGAGTCCCCTGGGCAACATCCTTGCAGACAGCCAATTCTCTCACACGAGAAGTGACTTGCAGTTTCTCAAATCGCTCCTGACATGAAAAAAAACCCATTACCTTGGAATTAGTTGGGTCTTAGGAACAAAATGGCAGACTGTTGCCTTATATTTATCTGTTCTTTGTCATTGTTCCATGGGATCTATGCTGCTGCTGAAGCTAACACCCTACCTGCGTGACTGCATCACAGTCTACGAACCCACACGCTCACTCCGGTCATCAGGAGAGGCCCTGCTCGTGATCCCACCAGCGTCGCAGGCGCGTTTGGTGGGGACGCGGGACAGGGCCTTCTCTGTGGTGGCCCCTCGCCTCTGGAATGCCCTCCCGAAAGATCTCAGACAGGCCCCTACCTTGGCGGTTTTCAGAAAGAACCTGAAAACCTGGCTGTTCCAACGTGCCTTCTCAGATTAGGAACCCCACTACCAAAGCCCAGAAGCACTTTAGTAGAGTCAAGATCACCCTCACCGCACACTGCACCTATATTTTAATCCCATACCCCTCCGACACTTCAGCACTTTTAATCCTGTACCCTACTCCTGGCCGGCTCAGTTTTTAATAATGTCCTGTTGTACTGCTACTGTTATTGTTTTCTGCTTTAACTGTTTTATTTGCTATGTATTGTATTGTTATATTGTGTTGGGCTCCGGCCTGGTGTAAACCGCATCGAATCCCTTGGGAGATGCTAGCGGGGTACAAATAAAGTTATAATAATAATAATAATAATAATAATAATAATAATAACATGCAACTTAAAGTTTCAAAGTAGAATGCATGCACCCAAGTGCATTCCTTCTTCTCTTGCATTCTCTGTTAGTGCTCTGATAGTCAGCTATATCTACTATGCTTCTTTTTACTTCTTTCTGACAGTTTCTGTGTAATGTAAAACAGAAGCATGACTCTTCTGAGCATGACTTTATGAGCTCCATGGGTTAAAATAGTCTGGGAGTAAAAATAATATAATTTAAAAAACACAACTAAAGTTGGCACTCCACATTCATGGATTTAGCATCCATGACTTGAATATATTCATCCCCACAAAAAGTAAACCTTCATTCTGCCATCAAGAAATAAAGATCTTTTCTCTCCTGACATGTGGAAAGCATGAAGTACAATAGGTACTGGTAGCTAGCTCTAACCAAAGTGTAGTGACCTGAGTTAGATAACTCAAGACCACTAACCTGAGAGAGCCTAGGCTTTTTCAGACCATCTCCCTCTGTTCTGCACTATTGGTTTTTTAATGTATGTCAGGAGCGACTTGAAAAACTGTAAATTGCTTCTGTTATAAGAGAATTGGCTATCTGCAAGGACATTGCTCAGGGGATGTTTGGATGTTTTATCATCCTTGTGGGAGGCTTCTCTCATGTCCCTGCATGGGGAGCTGGAGCTGATAGAGGGAGCTCATCCGGCACAAGGATTTAACCCATTGCACCACCGGGGGCTCCTGCACTATTGTGATGCCAAATTTACTATTGTTTACAGGAATTGTCACACTTATAATTTTTAGCAATCTAATATACTATAGACTCATCACACTTAGTACTAATGTGAGGAATCAAAGCAATGTTGGACATTCTAGTCTATGGGTCTTTCTATTCATATAAGAGAGATAAGCAGGTTTTATTTGGAAACATCCAAACTTAACACAGTGAAGTTGGTATGCAGTATGTTAGGATAGCCTCACAGCATTTCTTCACCAAATGCATTACCTTGGGGTACAGATGGCAAAGGGTACTTCAGGACTACTTGAAATATTCTAAGTCTGGGCTTGCAGCTCCTGACATCTTTCAAACTCTTTTAAACCTTCATTTTCTGATAAGAAAAAAGTGGTGATTTGTCACCCTTGAAACATTGAGAAGCCATGCTTTATCTTTTAAACAAAACCACAGGCCCATCCCCCCACATTGTTTAATAATAAATTACAAAAATACCAGAAATGGGCTTCTGTCTACTTTTATCATTTGGGGGTACCATTCTTTCACCGTCTATGTGGCTGTCAGATGATCCTGGGAAAGACTGAGCTCAGACTCACTAAAACTTGCCACTCTGCCATGGACAATTGAGTATCTGATATATAACAATGGCTTAGAAAGAAAATTAGATAAATTCCTGAAGAAGAAGTCGACACAGCGCCTGAATATCAAGTATTGGGAACAAACAGGAGAAGAATCCATGTGGACTTATTATCTAGTTGGTGTTTACTAACATCAGACATCAAAACATCTGGGCGTCCCCTGGGCAACGTCCTTGCAGATAACCAATTCCCTCATACCAGAAGCAACTTGCAGTTTCTCAACTCACTCCTGACACATATAAACACACACAAACACACACACACACACACACACACACACACAATCTAGCTGGTCATGGTAAGGATTTGGGAATGAAATAATTCTCCTGGCACTATACAAAGCTCATTTGTTCTTCCAATTGTATGCTTCTACTTGGAATTAAAACAAAATTTATACAAGTAGAATAGATGATGCACATACCTTGGTGATCAGCAAGTTTCTTCCAAAGCTGGGTTCTCCTTGTTACAGGATCATTTCTAGTGAGGGATTCTTGAAATAATCTTTCTTGATCTTCATTTCATATGTGATTGGTTCTGCTTCCTGTCTTTCCAACTGCATCAAGAAGTACCACAATGATACGGGGGAATGGTTGGACAAAGATAAAATTTCACCATCTATTTTCTAAAGGCTCAGAAATGGCACCACCTCCTTTGATCTACAGAACTGTGGTGTTGACAATTTAGTCCCCATACAAGAATTATTTTGGCATCAAGGTCCATGCAAAATTTTGGCTTGGATGTCTGTTCTGGATTATTTTTACTTGCTACATCAAACCTCAAAGAAAGCAACAACATGCATGTAAAATAGATATCAACCTCTATTTCAAAATCTGCTTCCTTTCCTCAAAGAACAGTAATACATTATTTCCATTACACACCTATCTTTAAAACAAACTTCATGATCATAAAATCAGCCCACCTTACCTGCTCATGTTGGAACCTGAAGAGCAAATCCAAAAGCTATGGTGTGTCAACAATCAATGGAAGGCATCTCTTTTGATTGTTCCCAAATGTTCCTTTTGCTATGTAAGCTTTTATGAAATGTTCAACATCTAACCCCTACAAATTCATTTGCATGGCATATGCAACCAAATGTTTTCCCTTGTTACCTGTTCAAAATCTTTCACTTCCCTCCTCTGAAGTTATTTTGAATCATACTTTTGTACTAACAGGGTGGACTTTGCTGACTTCCTTGCCTTAAATTTGCTTCTCAAGGCTCTAAAAATGATGGAACTAGAAAGAGAGGTGATGTGGTTGGTAGCAGGTTTCATCCAAATTAATTGAAGCAGATTATCATATAATGTGACTCAGTGAAGGTGTGGCTAAGGCAGCTAGGTGGTTGCAGGAGCTCTTATGGCACGTGTGCAGTGAATATGGTCATGAAGTTTTAAAAAGTTACCTAAAATGTAGAATCCATGTTGGGTCAACATTCAGCACCTTAGACAGCTCATTTTTCATCTAGAGCAGTGGTTGTCAACCTGTGGGTCCCCAGGTGTTTTGGCCCACAACTTCCAGAAATCCCAGCCAGTTTACCATCTATTAAGATTTCTGAGAGTTGAAGGCCAAGACATCTGGAGACCCAGAGGTTGACAACCACTGAACTATACTAGAAGTCAGCAGAAAGCACTGGGACATGTAAGATTTGTATTCTTTTGATACCTAAGCCAAAATGGTAACAACATCTGGAAGGTTTGTTGTTGTTATTTACCATCAAGTCAACACTGACTCTAGGGATCCCCAGCCATCAACTGATCCCCAGCCATCAACTGTCCTGCTCTGGTCTTGCAATGTCTGGGCCAAATCTTCCTTGATTGAATCAGCCCTCCTGTAGTATGGTCTCCTTTCCCTTTTGCCTTCCATCATACTGAGGATTATCATCTTTTCCTAGCAATTAAAATACTCTATTTAAAATACCGCTGTTACTGACACGAACAGTAGCACAATAACAACATGAATTAATTAATTAAAATAGTATTTTGGACTATTAGTTGACTTCCTGTGCCTGGCATTATTTGATAAGCAGTCATATATACACTAGAATAATTAATTTTATAGACAAATACAGGTCATGACTAAGTTGGGGTTTGCTAGGCTCCTTAACAAACCTACCAAGAACCCCAGAAGTTGCACACTTACCTTCTTTGCAGCCAAGGTGACCCTGTGTTCAACTCCACATTCATTCCTTCTGCCAGAATGAAATCATTTTAAGCCTGCACATTTTCATAGCAATTCCTCAAGGTATATATAAAGTGCTTACACACAAGCAGGATTTCAAAAGACTTTGGAATCCCACAGGAGCAAACTTCCTTACGTTAAACAGTGGAGAAAGAAAATATTTAAAAGAAACTTTTAAAAGACAGTTTACTTTGATCACTGTGATAAGGGACAAGAGAATATAATTTCCTCCACCTATGTCAACAGTTATCTGCCATTATTTGTTTAGAGTGTTTTACTGAATAATATTGGATAAACATTGCCTGCAATCATATAGTATATAGTATACACTATATACAGAACCGTGTTGTTAAGAAGTGAATTCTGGCCTGGCTGCCTAATCTTTTTCATCAGTCAGCAGTTGCTCTGATCGACATGAGTCTGTGTTACTGTGGAAGCAGCAGACAAATATTCCCATTCCTACAATTACATCCATTATGACCAGAAGAAATAGTACCCCTGTCACAACTCCCTCTTGCACCAGATATCACTTGAATGAGGGCTGGTTGCTTCTTGACTGACAGAAGAACAGATAACTGTTTACTGCAGAGGCTGCTTTCCTCCAGTAAGTGTAAACTGGTGATCACCAAGGCCTCTAACTATCCCCACAACTAGGGGCTACATAGATATCAGAAATACAATTCAGGCATGGGTGTGTAACTGCAAGTTATACATTCATGACTGCTATACCGGATTATGGTAACATATACAACAAATGCACATACTGGAAAAGATTGGGAATAAATACATATAGCATTTCTGAGTCGTTCTGTTGCCTGAGCCCCATCTGACCTGAACTTCAATAAATAACTATAATCCATTACTTGAAAATTCCCACAATGTCTCAAAGCAAGATTATTTTGACTGCTCTAGGACACAAAACAAATTGAAGTGCACTAGAAGACTGCCACCCATTCAAAGAAATCATAAATCTGCAAGGTGCTGACAAATGTTGCTGTCTCACCATGTCTGGAGGGGTAAAGGTTTTGCACTGAACACATGTATGCATCATCAGGGAATCCACAACATCAAGAGTCCAGTAGATTCTTGTTCCTTCCCAGATGTAATTGTTTTTGATATGTTTTTATCCAATATACATTTCCATTTTAGATCATGTGGTATACAATCATGCCACTAGAAAGCTTCTAAGGGTAAAGTTTATGTAATGTGTTATGTATCCTTTTTTATTAGTAACTAGCTGTGCCCTGCCACGCGTTGCTGTGGCCTATAGTAAAACTTTTCAAAGTAGAGGTAGGTATCTGGAGTGTTATGAAAGAGAGGTACCTACCTATTCCTTCCCCCTTTTTCTCCCCCTTTCTCTCCTTTCTTCCTTCTCTACCTCTTTCTTTCTTTTTTTCCTTCTTTCGCTCCTTGGTTTCATCCTTCTCTCTTTCCTTCATTCCCTCCCCCTTTCTTCCTTTGCCTCCTTTCTTCCCTCCATGTTTCCTTCCTTCTTTCACTTTTTATTTTCTTTTCTCCTTCCTTCTTTACCTCTTTCCTGCCTTTCCTTCCTTTTATTTTTCTTTCCTTTCTACTTTCTCTTTTTCCTTCCTTCGATACCTCTTTCTTTCCTGCCTTCCCTCCTTCCTTTCTTCCTTCCCAATGCTTACCCAACCCTTCTCGTGCTTTCTGTTGGGTCATGGGAGTCCTGTGTGCCACGTTTGGTTTTTTTCCATCGTTGCTGGAATTCAGAATGCTTTGATTACAGGTAAACTATAAATCCCAGCAGCTACAACGGAGGGGGGTGGGTGGAGGAGGAGTGCAGGGGCGGGGCGTCGGTGGGTGTGGGCGGGGCTTGGGCGGAGGGGGTGGGAGGAGGAGTGCAGGGGATGGTTTTTGCAGTTTGAAGGGGGCGGGGCTTGGAGGTGGCGTGGGCAGGGTAAGATGGAGGAGGGATGGTTTTTGCAGTTTGAAGGGGGCGGGGCTTGGAGGTGGCGTGGGCAGGGTAAGATGGAGGAGGGATGGTTTTGGCAGTTTGAATTTTGAGTAGGGCTTACCCAACCCTTCTCGTGCTTTCTGTTGGGTCATGGGAGTCCTGTGTGCCACGTTTGGTTTATTTCCGTCGTTGCTGGAATTCAGAATGCTTTGATTACAGGTAAACTATAAATCCCAGCAGCTACAACGGAGGGGGGTGGGTGGAGGAGGAGTGCAGGGGCGGGGCGTCGGTGGGTGTGGGCGGGGCTTGGGCGGAGGGGGTGGGAGGAGGAGTGCAGGGGCGGGGCGTCGGTGGGTGTGGGCGGGGCTTGGGCGGAGGGGGTGGGAGGAGGAGTGCAGGGGCGGGGCGTCGGTGGGTGTGGGCGGGGCTTGGGCGGAGGGGGTGGGAGGAGGAGTGCAGGGGCGGGGCGTCGGTGGGTGTGGGCGGGGCTTGGGCGGAGGGGGTGGGAGGAGGAGTGCAGGGGCGGGGCGTCGGTGGGTGTGGGCGGGGCTTGGGCGGAGGGGGTGGGAGGAGGAGTGCAGGGTCGGGGCGTTGGTGGGTGTGGGCGGGGCTTGGGCGGAGGTGGTGGGAGGAGGAGGAGTGCAGGGGCCGGGCGTCAGTGGGTGTGGCCGGGGCTTGGGCGGAGGGGGGTGGGAGGAGGAGGAGTGCAGGGGCGGGGCGTCGGTGGGTGTGGGCGGGGCTTGGGCGGAGGGGGGTGGGAGGAGGAGGAGTGCAGGGGCGGGGCGTCGGTGGGTGTGGGCGGGGCTTGGGTGGAGGGGGGTGGGAGGAGGAGGAGTGCAGGGGCGGGGCGTCGGTGGGTGTGGGCAGGGCTTGGGCGGAGGGGGGGTGGGAGGAGGAGGAGTGCAGGGGCGGGGCATCGGTGGGTGTGGGCGGGGCTTCGGCGGAGGGGGGTGGGAGGAGGAGGAGTGCAGGGGCGGGGCGTCGGTGGGTGTGGGTGGGGCTTCGGCAGAGTGGGGTGGGAGGAGGAGGAGTGCAGGCAGCATGGGCAGGGTAAGATGAAGGAGGGGGCGGAGAGATGGTTTCGACAGGGCAGGAAGCGGCGTGGCGGGGCTTGGACTGGGGGAAGAGGGTGGCAGGGTTAGAAAGGGGCGAGGCTTGGCAGCGGCGTGGGTGGGCTTAGCAGGGGGAGGGGGGAAGTTGCGTGGTGCATGTGTGGGCGAGAAGGGGGCGGGGCGAAGTTGGATGTCGGTGAACTACAACTCCCATACTCAAGGTCACGGAGGGAAGGGGTGGGGCGAAGGGAGGGGGCGGGTCTTTCCGGAGGGGGTGGAAGGAGGAAGGAGTGAGTCAGGGAGGGAAGGGGTGGGGCGAACGGAGGGGCGTGTCTTCAAAGTCTCCCCCTCCCTTCACCCCACCCCTTCCCTCTGTGACTCATTCCTTCCCTCCTCCCTCCCTCTCTGGTTACACGCCCCCTCCCTTCGCTCCACCCCCTCCTTCATCTTACCCCTCCCACGCTGCCTCCAAGCGCCGCTGCCTCGCCGCATCCCCACCGGCGTGTCTTTCCGGAGGGGGAGGGAGGGAGGGAGGAGGGAAGGAATGAGTCAGGGAGGGAAGGGGTGGGGCGAAGGGAGGAGGCGTGTCTTTCCGGTGGGGATGCGGCGCGGCGAGGCTTGGAGGCAGCGTGGGAGGGGTAAGATGAAGGAGGGGGTGGAGGGAAGGGGGCGGGGGGAAGTTGCGTTGTTTGTGTGTGTGTGGGCGGCGACATGTTCGTGCTGGGCGGGGCGAGGGAAGTGCTGAGGGCGCATTGGCCGTTCGGCCATGTGTGCGCGCGAGCTGGAGACTTTGCTCCAGTGCGCATGCTCAGTTGTTTTGCCATTTTGTGAGTGTGTTGTTGTGTTGTTTGTAATTGTGAGTGGATTAGTTTGTACCGAGTGGGTTGTCCTAGGGCCATGGCAATTTTGGTGCAGTTTCGTTGGGGGGGTTTAGAGTTTACCTGTCCGGTATAACCAACCTAACAGATTTATATATATAGATAGTGATGGGATGAGAGTACTACACTGGTAGTTGGTTGAATGCATTCTTGGTTCTATGCTAGTCCCCCCAGGGGTGATAAAGGTGGTATATAAATACTGTAAATAAATAGACTTCAGAGGAGCTATCCAAGACAGTGAACTCTACTTCCCATAAACTTGGCACACTGAACACCTCTTTTCATGGCTGGAATAAAGCCCAGTGTGAATTTGTTGGAACCCTGATACAGAAGCCATTGTTTCATAGGCCATGCGTTGTCTATTCTTATCCAGCAGAACTAAAAAGATCTCTAGCATTGTAACCAGCAATGTCTACTTGGTTTCTGGAAATAAATTTGTTTTAATATAAGGGCTTTTTGCATGTGCAAAGCTACACCCCCCCCATTCCAAATAAGACAAGCCATGCAAAATGTTGGGGTCACAAAGGCCACAACTTGACTTTATTGATTACAGCTGAAAATGGGGTTGGCGGCTACACATGTGTCCTGGATCCCAACATCCGCCAATCTGTGCACTGAGCTGGTGACACCATTATTTATTTATTTACTCTATTTATATACCACCTTTCCCACACCTGCTTGACAACATATTCATGACAAAAAAATCATAATTTACCAGCAGGCTAAGCATTCAACTGGAAAAGGCTAATGCAACCTGTTCCAACTGCTTTGACCAAACCAGAAATGGTGATCAACAAGGAGAGTGCTATGCAGACACCTGTCCAATGCACTCCAGGTTCCCTGCACAGCCCCAATCCCCAACACAAGGATGGAAGAACACATCCCGGGAGCTAATGGAATGGTCAGAGAGTGAAACCAGATCCAAGGCCCATGTCATCAGGTCTCAAGTTGTGACAAATAAAAGATATAGCACAAAGAATGATAAACAATAAAAGGTAGATGGACAGGAAGAGCTCAAAGGCAATTGAGCTGGAGAGAGCAATCAGGTCTTCTTCAATACCCAGCAGGTGGACCACAAGTAAGTGGTCTTACTTCAGGTCTTTTCCCTCTTAGCCAATCAGGCTGAACCAGAGAGCTTAATCTGATTTGCTGCAGCTCTTTTGCTCACTGCCCGGGCGTATAGCACTTGGATGCCCCTGGGAGAGGGGAGATCTGAGTGGGGGGAATGGTGGGTGGAGAGCAGCATCTGAACCACAACTATCCTGCCTGGTAAGTCAGACATGGAATTAATAAATAAAGTTTTTGTTGTAGTTCAGCCAGCTGATGACGATGAGGGGTTTGGGGATGCAGGGCCTGATGGGTGCCCAGACAGAGGGGGTTTTGGAGCAAGATGGTTCTGCAGTTGGGAGAACCGAGGAGGTTTCAGAGCAAGATGTTGTTTCTGAGTGTGGAAATGAAGCTGCTTTGGAAGCCAACAGGCAGGGAGGGGAGGATAACATGAGCTCATCCAAAGAAACAGCTGGCTTAGACAGAGATACCTGGTTGCTCCTGAAAGGGAGGAAATTCAGGGGTAAGCAAAGCCATGGGAAGGAGAGGCAGAAGCAGAACTCTCAAGGTCAAAGGAATGTGTTCATGTGTTGCAACCCTTAAATGATGAGAGAGAGCTGTTAGGATTTCAGATCAAGCAATGTCGCTACTGGAGTAGGAAACTCCTGTCTTGTTCCTGGTTCATGCTCTAGACCCGAGATTACTTGCTTCCTGCTTTATGGATTTATCTATGGATTCATGCTCTTGTTTTGTGCCTTGTTTTCTGGATTAATGTTCAAATTTTAACACTTGTTTTTTGATTTACCTATTGCCTATGGGACTGGCTTTCTATATTCACAACTGGATTTTTACCCTGTTATTTTCTTATATGTGTTTTATCAATAAACTGTTTATTACCATGTCTGATTTCCTGGTGAGTGCTTTGAGCAAGGCGAACTCTTGCTGAGGTGCAACAGTTTTAAAGAATAAGTCGGGGTATTGTGTGGTATTTTAAGACTTCAATAATTTTAATAGATTTATGTGAGGTTAGCTATTTCTTTTTAATCATTCTATTTAACCCTGTTTAATACACTATAGATTTTAAATTATAAATTGCATTGTTTTTAGCATTATTATTCACTTTCATTCTCCTTTAAGAGATGAAAAAGAGAGATGACTAAAAATAGTGATAGCAACTAACCTTTTATTTAATTGTGATTCAGAGTATTGTTAAGGATGACATGACGCACAGCTTTTTTAAAAAAATGCTCCTCTTGGATGGGGTGGAAAGAGGCCCAGTGTTGCTCTCTCTGCATTTCACCTGTCTCCCTTACACAGAAAACATATAAAATGGGATTGGAGATGTCGGCATCTCATTTAAAAACAACAACACACATTTGCATATGATATATAGTTTAATCAAAAAGGGTTTATATGATATGCATGTCAACTAATCTAAGAAAGCCAGTATATTCATATACTGCTCAAAACATAATCTGAATCTGGACATTATTTTCTTCAGTTTTCTTACGAGGATGATGGGCATTGTATTCTTCCTTTCATGAAAACACATTTAAGCATATCGTCCCGGTTCTGCATCTTCTGGGCAAGATATTCTCTTAGACTAATTGAAAGTTATTATTTGGCCAGAGTTAATCTCTGAATTTTGTGATGTGCTTTTTGGCTCAATGAATAGAGTACACAGACACCGCATTAGATAAATGGACATAGAAAAAGTGGCAGCTCAGGAATTGCACACATACATTAGAAGAAATTACATCAAAAAAGGTTCTTTTTAAAGTGTAACTCCAAGACGAAAATATGTATGTTTTAGCTTCAGAAAGCATAGGGAAGGATTAACACCCCTGTGGTGTTAGTTTTGCTGTCTGTGCCCCAATTCAGAAGATTTCACCTCACTTTCTGTCCCTGCAATAACTGGATATTGAAAAAATATTTTTTCTTGTGGAAAAAAGGATTGGTGATAAAACTTCAGTGGAGGCTCCTTTTCCCACATGTTAACTCTTTCAGGAGTGAATTTTCCTTCCCAGTAATAGATTTCTCTCAAGTCTTGGTGCCTCACCCCCATTCGTAACTATGAGTCATGTATAAATTGGATATTTGCAACTGCCTATAAGAGTTAAAACTGTGGAATACCAAGTTCTCACTTCAGCATACCCTGATGTTATCAGAACATTTCTGACAAAATCTATCTCAATAAAGGATTCCCCCAGGTAGTAACAGGGCACACCTAAAAACTGTCAAGCCATCAAATGCTAATCAAGGTGGCTAATTGAAAAAAATCACACTAGTTCCAACAGACAAGAGTGCTTTCTCCCACCCTAGACTTTCCACAGATATGTAAACCCAATTTCCCCAGTTTCCAACAGACCTTACAACCTCTGAGGATGTCTGCCATAGATGCAGGCGAAGTGTCAGCAGAGAATACTTCTAGAACATGGCCATACAGCCCGAAAAACCTGCAACAACCCTATCAGTTTGTCCTCTTACAATTTGAGAAGTATTCCCTGTGACATTTTAGAGTTGTTGTAAATGGGGTGGACAACTGTAGATGTGAGAGAGACAATTCTCTCCAACACTCCCACAGCTTGCAATGGGGGTCACAGTATGAGTGAAAGAAATATCAGATCATGTCACTTCCAGTCCTGAGAATCAGGTGTATTTGAACTAATTTTTGAAGATTTATGGGGACAAGCAGACCCAAACCACATTTTTTTGGTGTTTGCAATGGAGGTCGCAATATGAGGGAAAGAGATGTCAAATCATGTCACTTTCAGTCCTGAGAATAAGAGGTATTTGGGCTAATTTTTGAAGACTTATGGGGACAAGTAGACCCAAACCACATTTTTTGGTGTTTTGTGTGTTCATTTGGTGTTTTGTGTGTTCATTGTGTGTTCATTTTGTTGGGCTTTAAAAAAGTGGAACATGATCCTGGAGGCTTCAGGGGTCTCTTGCAGGCCATCAGAGATTACAAAAGTGGTCCCAGAATGAATGGCTTGCACTTTCCCACCTTCTATTATAAGATAATGCAAACTCTTGTGGAATGGAGATATACATGCCAAGGGTTATAATGAGTGACATTCAGAAGGTGGAATCAGTCCATCAAATCTGTATTCCCTTCAAAATGCCTTTCCCAATAGTCTCCTAAGGGCAGCTTTCGCCTCATGATTCCTTAGAGTATAGATCAGGGGGTTGCAAAGGGGAATGATGACTGTGTAGAATAGAGAAAGCCACTTGTTAACTTTTGCAGAACCAGGAGATTTGGGTTGCAGGTAGACAAGCATTGCAGAGCCATAGAAGAGAATCACTACAGTGATATGGGATGAGCAAGTTGAAAAGGCCTTCTGTCGCCCTGTGGCTGAAGGTATACACAATATGGTCTTGGTGATATGGATGTAAGAGGCCAAGATAAGTCCAAAGGGGATTATGACAAAGAGGATGTTCTCAGTATACACAGCCAACTCATTGACATACAAATCAGCACATGCCAGGCTGAGTACTGGTGGGATGTCACAGAAAAAGTGGTCAATCTCATTGGGTCCACAGAAAGGCAAAGAGAAGATGAGTCCAATCTGGATCAGCTGCATCGGGAGACTGATGGCAAATGAACCGGCCACAAGCCCCACCTGCACCTTCTGACTCATAGTTGTCATGTAGTGAAGAGGGAGACAAATGGCGAGATAGCGGTCATAAGCCATGACTGCCAACAGAAAGCATTCTGTCGCACCTAAGAAGAGAAGGAAGAACATCTGTGATGCACAGGCTGATAGTGAGATGGAGAGGTCCCCTGAGGCTAAATTGGCCATCATCTTAGGAAGGGTGACTGAAGTGTAACACATTTCCAATGCTGAGAGGCTGCGGAGGAAGAAGTACATGGGAGTCTGCAAGGCAGGGTCCCATGTTGTCACCACTACAATGAGACTATTGCCCAGCATAATGGTCATATATATGGCTAGGAAGGCTGTGAGGAGGACAGCAGGATACTCTTGATATCCCAGTAAGATGAACTCATTCACTGTGCTCTGGTTTTCCCAGGATCTGATTTGTCCCGCAGCCATCTGCAGAGAAATAGACATAGGAAGGGAAATCTTCAGATGTGGACATCAACTTATCTTGTCTGCAGACAAAGTGATTACCAACACCCAAACCATTGCGTCCAGTTTAAAATGAAATAGAATGAAATTACCAGGTTTTAGCTAATGCCATGCAGACTATAATAGAGCTGGGTTGTTGTAGGTTTCTGGGGCTGTATGGCCATGTTCTAGAAGCATTCTCTCCTGATGTTTCGCCTGGATCTATGGCAGATGTCCTCAGAGTTTGCCTGCCATAGGTGCAGGCTTCAGCCCCCCCCCCCCCCCCGAAATTCTCATGGTGGTTCGCGAAAAGGCCTTACTGGTGCATTATTTAAACTGTTATGTTTATTCATATCATGATCTGATCACCATACTCAATATATCCCATATGCATGGGGGTATTGGGGTAAAGATACAAAAGGTTTGCTAGGCTAGATCCTCTTTCACTCAGACTCAGCCCCCCCCCCCAAAAGTCAGCCCCCCAACCCCCCCCCCTGAAAAAAATTCAGCCTCCCCCCCCCCCCCGAAACGAAATCCTGGCTACGGGCCTGTCAGGAGAGAATGCTTCTTGAACATGGCCATATAGTCCAAAAAAACCTACAACAACCCAGTGATTCCAGCCATGAAAGCCTTTGACAATACATATACTAGAGCTATTTTGCATCAGCAATGGGTAGAAGGGCACAGTGGGATCTATGGCACTGACCAAAACACAGTTTGGTGCCTCAAATATTAGGTCTGTGTATATTTGACCCACTGATTCCAAAAATAACACTAGTTTTCCTCTATCAACTCGAGTTTTTGAGATACAGATAATATGCCATATAATAGTCTTCATCTGCTTGTTCATAAAAAAATTATGATAACCAGATCTAAGAAACTAGAGCTGATGAGGTCTATCCAATGCAATTTTCTTAATCAGTGCCCCAAATAACCCCAGGAACAGGCCTAAAACCCAAGACACCAAGAATCTTTGTGTGTGGTTCGTCTGTGGTGTAAATCTCTTAATGATCTGTAATATATATGTTGCTAATTCCCAATAGCAGCAACTGAAATATCTCCATTTTAGTGAAAAAGAATAGTTTGAGAGAAGTAAGACTAAATTCTTGTGTGAAAGGATATGATTGTTTCCCAATTCCAAGGCTGGGTATATACTCAGGGATAGCCTGCATCTTAAAACAAAGCCAATATCTCCCTGTATGAACCATTACTTTCCACTTGGTACTATCTCAGCACCATCATTTGTTCCTTCACATAAACTTCACTAAGACTATTCTTTCCTAGCATGTTCCTACAAAACTTCACTCATATGTTTTTTAAAAAATTGCCTTTTGCTAAAACAGCAACATTGACACTGATCACAGCAAAATACTGCATTATCAGGGATAGAGGCAGATTTGGTTTCAAGTAAGCATGCAACATCTTAAGGAGTTACTTATGTAGAGTGTCATGAGTACTATCCATAGTAGGAGCTCTTGATAAATCAATGAGATTTGCTATGAGGGCTCCCAAGCTGAACATGGACCCCTGCTCCATGACATTTCCATGGAGCAGGGGTTGGGAATATGGAAGAACATTGAACTCTGCTGTAGCACCTTAGTAAAGGAATAACTCATTTAAGTTCAGCTGATGTCAACACTGGTTTCAATGTGGCACCAAGTAAAAACATATGCTGGAATCCTATTTCTACTTTTTTATACTTAATGTTAATTTATGTATATCTAGCTCAGAGTAGAGGCACTAAAAAACCTCTGTTAATTGCAAACTTGTGTATCAGCACATCAACAAGAATGCTCAATGTGCATTGGGTCCAATATGCATCAGTGCACAATAAGCATTGTTGCATAATGCACATCAGGCATTTTGTCAGCTGCGCTATGATATGTAGCACCTTAACAGCAGCCATCTATTGGATACTGGTATTATAAAACTGAGCAATTCCTGCATACATAAGTCCACTTTTGAATATGTAATTATTCAAATTATTACACAGGACTATGGCCATAACTTTTTATTAAATAAATTAATAAAGCACAAACAAACAAACAAGCAAACAAAGCCAGCCTTGAGAACCTAATTGGTATTATATAAATCCACACATAAACAAAATTTTAAATTGTCTTCAACTTTCATGTTAAACTATTTGATATGCCTCTAGGCTCCTTTTACAATGTCATTTATACTAGGATCTGATCCCAAATTATCTGCTTTAAATTAGATGATATGAGCCTCCACTGCCAAGTAATCTGGGATAAGCAAATAATCTGGGATCAGATCCTGTGGAAGGGGCATCAATTAACTATTAAACTATCTTGCTTTAAGCATTAAATTGTTCAATGTGCTTTTAAATTGATGTCGTTGCCTACTGCTGAGATAAGGAAGCGTATAAATATTTTAATTAAAAATAAGAGCCCTTGACTTATTCTGGAATGCAGGTGCCATCAGTTCTAGCTATAAGGAAGGGTGAAGGGAATTACATCCCAATGACATCTGGAAACCCATTCATCTCTAATCTAAGATATAAAATGTGCTATATAAAGTCATTGCCCTGAGCCTGCAAGACCTGAGCACATCTAGGTGGCTAGAGTAACTTGAAGGTCTTTCACTCATAGAGTTGCTATAAGTCAAAGTAAATTTAAGACAGTTAACAGTAAGAACAATATGAAGGAGGAGAAGGAAACAAATAAATTGGGCAGATAGCTGTAATCAAGATCCAGAATAAATGTGAGATGTGAAAGATGTGAGACAAGGATCATAGGAGTTGGAGAAGACATCCAAAGCCATTTAATGGAACCTTCTACTAGTATAGTTGCCTACAGCTAAAGCATTCCTTATAGCTGCTCCACGCTACTGCTGTTTTAAAACCTATAGTGAATGAATGATATCTCAAGATAGTTTATTCAACTGCCAAAGAACAATTGCTGTCAGCATTTTCCTAATGCTTAGATGGAAAATCAATGAGCTTCTAGATTAGACATTTAATCATAAAATTGTTTTATCTGACACAATTTTGAACGGATTTCAGCTCTCAGACGCTCCAATTTGCAAATAATCATCCTATGTTTTTCTATTGTTTCTTCCAGCATTTTTATCACACACACATTTCTATGAAAAGATTAAATACTTTTAAAAACACTGTTGCCTGATGAAGAAGCAACTGGAACTTCAAACGATTTTATAAAGTATTTTATGTCTTTAGGGTTGGCCCAATAAAGGTTTTACTGGTTTGTGATTTTTGGATGTTACTGTAATTTGTTGGCGACAAATGCCCTGATATGATATACCATCTTACAATGGGTAGCATAAGGAGCCTTCCACCTGAATGGAATCTATTATCACTATACTATAAAATAATCAGGAACAAATACTTTTACCTTGGTTATAGCTGAATTGCTCCTTGGCCAAGTTCAGCATGTGGTAGTTGGTTTCTTCTGCAAATGCTGCTTTTGTAAATCATAGCTTCTGTCATGGCAACAGTAGTAATTGTCCCAAACCTGCGTAATATCCCTCGCCACCAGTAAAACACTGGAAAGCAGATGAACTGGCTTTTTCAGCAGCCCAACAATTTCCAGTCAGCACCAGTGCTGGCAGTAGTTGTTCCCAGTGGAGAAAATTTTCTCACTACAAAGCAAAAGAACTACAGGTAGTTCCCAAGTTACAAACAAGATAGGTTCTGTAGGTTTGTTCTTAAGATGTAATTGTATGCAAGTTGGAAGATATACATTTTAAAAGTGTAACTCTCTTCTTTCTGTCTGTCTGTCTGTCTGTCTCTCTCTCTCTATATATATGCCACAGACATGTTAACCCTTCCCTATCTATCTATCTATCTATCTATCTATCATCATCATCATCTCTCTCTCTCTCCTCTTTACTTTTTCAGCTGTTTCTGTGGTTGCCTTTGGTCACTACTTACAACACTGGTTTATTGATATTATTCAATTGGATCGTCAATTATTAATATATTGATAATGGACTGGTCTTTCTATCTGCATCACCTCTCCCATTCTGACTTCTCAGTTATTTGGAAAGTTTATTCAAAAGTTAGCATACTTGCCCGATGTGTGACCTCTAATTGCAGTGTTTGGATGGGGAAATGATAATTATGCATAATTGCTCGATTTGGACCTGGCTTATGCTGTAGTGAGAGGCCCCTTTGAGAGTTGGAACTTAATGGCAAGAGGAACCTTCAGGTAAACAAGCACAGTCCAGAACCAATGTTATTCACAAAGTTAATCTTGAGAATGGGATGAGAAAGTTTTGTCAAGGCTTTCCATCTTTTGCCATTCGTCTATGATTTTGTTAGGAACTCCTGCAAGGAGGGCAATGGATACAAGTGCTCTTCAGTGGTGGTTGTTGATTCTCATAACCCTGAAGTGGTGAATGCATGGTACATGATTCCATAGCATTGAACCATGGCAGTTAAAGTGGAGTCAAACTGCATTAATCTTACAGTGTAGCTGCACTCAAAGATAGAGGCAGAATATGACACAAAAGGAAGACTTAAAAATCTCAGACCTGTGAATCAATTTAAGTTAAAATAATATTTACTTCTTTAATTAATATTTCAAGGCATTTTAATTGTAAGGAGAAAGGGTGTAGCAGGGAATAGTGAGTTGAAGTTGTACCATATGCCATTTCTTATGAAAGAAGAGCAAATATTTTAAATTTAACTTCTAATTATTAAAAAAGTAAAGATAGTTTCTAATCCTTCAAGACCACATCCTTGCTTTGCTTTCTGATTAACTCTGCTTATGAAGAGAGTGACATATTTGTTCAGCTCACTGTTCCTGATTGAAACAGTCTCTGGCTGCAACTCTGACTGGCCAGCTGCCACCAAAGTACTTTTATTTATTGTGCCTGCTAGCAATAAGCACTCAGCAAAAACGGGAAGCAAGACAAGTTTCTATTAGTATTATTTCCTAAACAAGTTGGAGTAGGAGAAGAAAGGGAGGGTAAGGGTATTGTAAACACTGGCCAGAGAGAGCGACATCCTCCTGCTGAAAAACACCAGTGCTGCAATAATAATTCAGTAGAAGTTGAGTATCCTTAATCTGAAATGATTGACACTAAAAGTGTTTTGAATCTTTCCCCTAGATTTTGGAATATCTGTATTTGTATATATGTAGTAAAGGTAAAGGTTTTCCCCTGACATTAAGTCTAGTCATGTCCAACTCTGGGGGTTGGTGCTCATCTCCATTTTGAAGCCAAAAAGATGGCCTTGTCCGTAGACGTCTCCAAGGTCATGTGGCCGGCATGACTACATGGAGTGCTGTTACCTTCCCGCTGGAGCAGTACCTAAACATTTGCATGTTTTTGTACTGCTGGGGTGGCAAAAACTGGGGCTAATGATGGGAGCTCACCAATCTCCCCGGATTCGAACCACTGACCTTTTGATCAGCAAGTTCAGCAGCAGCTCAGTGATTTAACCCACTGCACCACCAGGTCTCCATGTACATAACGAGAAATATTGGACATGAGACCCAAGCCTAAGGTGACTGGTATTTCAAAGACACCTTATATATATAGGCTGTAGGTAATTTTATAAACACTGACCCCAGATTCACCATATATGTGCTGAATCCAGGGCTATTCTGGGAAAAAATGTATACTGGAGCAAACTGCCTCATGTAGACATAACCTTTCACAGAAATACAGCATCATAGTTCTACTTAATGGTCATGACTGCATTTTATGAAATCTTGAATATGTAGTTTAGTGAGTCATACATATGCGTATGTGCCTTCAAAATGCCTGTTGATTTATGGTGACCTTATGAATTTCAAAGGGTTTTTTTTAAAGAGCACTCAGTGGTGGTTTTGCCAGTTCCTTTCTCTGAAATATATCCTATATTGATATTCGTTGGTGGCCTCCTAACCAAGTGCTTGCCTGGTCAAACTTTTGCATAGACCCAAAGGCCTTGAAACCTATCAGTCTTCCTGGGGACTGTGAAAGGAAACTGGTTGCCAACAACAACAATGCGCGCACACACACACCTCACTAGAAGATTATTTGGAAAAACTTCTGAAAAGTCTTCTTCTTTTGAGTGAGAAGATCCTAAAAATATCTTCTGAGAAATTTCATCTTAGCTTTGCTTTAGTAATATACCAGTTTTAAAGGGATAGTTGAGGGGAGTATCTACCTAGTGAGTCAATGCTGGATCAGACCATTAGATAAGACACATCCAGAATCTACTTGAGCTGAGTAACACTTTGGTGTTTTCCATCCAGCATTTCTTATTGGCACTTCTGACAACTCAGATTATTTTGTGGCTCTTTTGCTCCTGGGTAGCAAATCTAGAGCATATGTAGTACGTATATATCACATGTATGTAAATGTTTATATCATCTCTCAAGAAGTTGGAATGTCTTTTGTCTGGATGCTGGCAAGTTCTTTTGGAGTCATCACACTGACATTTTTGATAGAATCCTCAACAATTTTCGATAAGCAATATGTATTTGTGTATGTGTATAAGTAATCAGCATCTTTCAGATCTTTAAACCCACTCGCTCAGACAATTTTTTCAGAGTCACATATTATTTTCCAATTTGTTATTGTCTCTCTACTTGTAATCACTTGGACTAGACTGCAGCTCCTATAGTGCAAAGAAGATATTTCCGCAGAAAAGTGAAATAGTCACATCCTGGAGATAAGTGAAATAAACTGATGTTTTCTACATCCTATGGTGAAGCCGTTTCTTTGAAACACATATCGTACCCATCTTGTTATCTCCTTAGCAGCTATCACAAGTTAGCTTTATTTCTGTTGGGCTGATTACTTTATCTGTGTTAAAGACTCCTAGAAATAGGTCCCAAGGGTTTGTAGTCAGAAGGCAAGGAGGAAAAGTGCTTCATTGTCTAAAGAATCCCCTGTTTTAAGTTTTGGTCTTCATCGTCAACTTGACTCCTGGAAATCACTAATCTAAAACCTGCCGTATCTCCTGTATAATTCTGACATTCATTTAGGGTAATAGGATGGAGAGACCTTTTTTGGTTTTCTTTTTAATCACATCCGTGGTTCTGTTGCATGTGGTGGTAAGTCTCATCTATCTTATTCTCTTTTCAATGAAAAATACCCAGTTAGAGAGAACAAGGTGGTGGTGGTGAGTTGACATTCAGGGTTTGCTCATGTTGGAGAAGGACAAATAGATTTACTGTGGTTGATCAGCATGGGAGGACTGGAGATTGGAATCCTGTCAATGCTAAGGAGGTGTCTAAGAGTGGATCTTACCATAACTGTGAAAGCTTTCTATATATGAGAGATACGGGGAAACTGGTTTTCACTCGTCTAGAAAGTTCCATAGCTCCAACAACCTTTTCTATTGTCTTATGTTTCATATGTTTCACCTTTTGCCTTGTTTTTTTACTCATGTTCTATTTTGAAATGGTCATATGACTTATTATTATTATTATTATTATTATTATTATTATTATTATTATGTTTCACCTTTGAGGGTGCAGACTCATTGTAGAGGGTTTTGGGACAGTGCACACCTATCTTATATGCTCACTAAACACTTGAATGGGGCTCCTGTGTCAGCCGTTTCATGCCAAGACCCCAAAGTCCAGCTTCCAGTGTTGCAACACTGGATTGATGCATGATTAGATGCTTGGTCTGACAGGGAAGTCCTTCTCTTACTTAATATTGAAAATGGACAGAAATTTGTAGTTTGTTGTGGCATCTGAACTCTTTGACAGACAAGGATAGCTATCTCATAAAAGTAGAAATCCCAACATCCCATAGCATTAAGTCTTGATTGTTTATGTGTGTCGAACTCTCTAACTCTGCAATGTTGATAGAGTCCACATTTATCAATTAGTTCATCATTTTACTATTGCAGTTATTTTAGTATTTTTAGTAATTGTGTTATAAGGGTTATTTTGAAAGTCGCCATTACAATTTTCATTGAAATGTCCCTTATTATGTACTTTTGAACATTTTTCCACTGATGTAATTGTTACATGTACTTACCCTCAGTTTAAGCATTTCTGTACCCTGCCTTCATCAATTTAACTGGGTTGTTGCAAATTTTCCAGGCTGTATGGCCATGTTCCAGAAGCATTCTCTCCTGACATTTCACCTGCTTCTATGGCAGGCACCCTCAGATGTTGTGAGGTCTGTTGGAAACTAGGAAAATAGGGTTTATACGTATATCTGTGGAATAACTAGTGGGAGAAAGAACTCTTGTCTGTTTGAGGTAGGTGTGAGTGTTACAATTGGCTACCTTGATTAGCATTTAATGGCATAGCAATTTCAAAGTCTGGCTTCTTACTGTCTGGGGGAATCCTTTGTTGGGAGGTGATTAGCTGTCCCTAATTGTTCCTTGTCTGGAATTCCCCTGTTTTTTGAGTGTTGTTTTTTATTTACTGTTATAGTTTTAGAGTTTTTTTCAGTATTGCTAGCCAGATTTGGTTTATTTTCATGGTTCTTCTTTTCTGTTGAAAATGTCTACATGCTTGTGGATTTCAATGGCTTCTCTGTGAAGTCTGGCATGGTAGTTAGACAGAACTCACAACTTCTGAGGATGGCTGCCATAGGTGCAGGCAAAATATCAGGAGAGAATGTTTCTGGAACATGGTCATACAGCCCAGAAAACTCACAACAAGCAAGTGATTCTGGCCATGAAATCCTTCAACAATACATTAATTTAACTCATTAAACAAATTCTGTTTAAGTCCATATGCTGATGATAATGAAACATTCATCTCAGAATGGAGGGATTTCTTTGTCTGCTTGACATAGCAGGGACTCAACCTTTCAAATAGCAAATTTATTTATCTGTTCTCTGAAAGGGCAGCATGACTCATGATATGCAATTATTCATTGATTTCAGACTAGCTACAATGAAATGTCAGAAAAGAAGGCTGAACTGAACATGGCACATGCCTCCCTTGATGATCAGTATGATGGCTGCTTGGCAAGTATGAAGCGCCACTTGCCCTCTCTCTTTCGAAGTGAGCTAAATGCCTCTACACTGTATAGTGAAGCTTGGGCGACAGCCCTATTTGTGTGGCAAGAAAATAGGACATGGATGTATCCAAGGAATTTAGAAGAACTCTCTGAGGTGGCTCTCTATGCATATACTCTAGGATTCCCTTCACTCTATCAGGAGTTTAATTCTGCCACCCGCACAGCCGTAAAAGGGCCAGAGGAATATGCTGCCTACCCCTTCAAATCTCTCCATTTTCTTTTAACCTGGGCAACCAGATTTTTTGGGAAGAAATTAACTTGTCAGCAAGTCTACAGGGGCACTGGTGTGAAATTTTCTGTTGGCCGCTACTTCCGGTTTGGGCAGTTCACCTCCACATCAGAGGATCCAGAAATAGCCCAGTTCTTTCAGACAGTAACTTTTTTCAAGTTGATCACCTGCAAGGGGATTGAGATCAGCGAGATGTCCTTTTTTCAACATGAGCAGGAAGTCTTAGTCCCTCCTTACGAGGTGTTCAAAGTCACGTCAGTGGAAAAAAACCCAACAAACAAGACGATCATTGCCGTTTCAGTGGGAACCTGCAGTGACCACAACTGTATTTTTGTGGGGGAAGGTAACCAAATGGGAATTACTACGTTTTTTTGTTTTATAGGGTGGTGGTGGTGGAGGGAGGGGGGGGGGGGAGAAAATTATAATTCAGCATCCATCTTCTTGCAAAGATTCCCCTCCTACCTGGGTTGGGTGGATAGAAGAATGCAAGTACCTCTCAGTAGGAAATGGAATGTTATGGCTCTTCTACACAGCCATAAAGGTACTGGTAAAGTTTCCCCCTGACATTAAGTCCAGTCGTGTCCGACTCTGGGGGTTGGTGCTCATCTCCAAGTCAAAGAGCCGACGTTGTCCATAGACACCCCCAAGGTCATGTGGCCAGCACGACTGCATATAATTCAGAATATCGAGGCAGATAGTCCACAATATCTGCTTTGAACTGGCTTATCTGAGTCCACACTGCCACACAGTCCAGTTCAATATGGATTTTATACAGCTGTGTGGATGAAGTCCTAGCTGTTCTTCCTCAAATATCATCTTAACTAAGCAAAATATAATAATGAGAGATGTAACTTTTGATTTGTAGGGTACATCACCAGTTCTATCACCAGTAAAATAACAACAACAACAACAACAACAATAATATCAATAACAATAATAATGATGCACCATCAATGGGTATGGCACTTTACAAGTAAAAAAACCCCTTCAAAACAGTCCCCCAGTATCTGGGAACAATTTACCTGCTTCTGGGCCAAGGCATGGTGAAACTGGCAGGACATAATGTCGGATTTCCTTTTTGATAAAGCCGATTGTCTGTTTGAAAAAACTAGGCGTGAGCTAATTTTCTTTCTCTGTGTTATAGGTTTGAAGCATGCCAAGAGTTGCCAAGACCATCAAGGTGTGTGGAGCAATAAGATATGATCTGGTGGGGAGGGACAAGAAGGAATTTTACAGTCTTTGGAGGTGGGGATCAAGATTTTCAGGTTTTTCCATTAACTTTGTAAGAGTTGTGGAAAGTGATAATCTCAACTTTAAAGCTTGATTATAACAGAAGCAAGATGCACTACTGAGAAAACCAGACACCAGTTTTCCCCTATCAGCTCTAATTTTTTTGTGATGCAGTGTCATCTGAAAATAATGATAACCATATCTAAGAAAATAGAGCTGATGCAGTCTATCCAGTACAATTTTCTTTAAAAGTTCCCTAGATAACTTCAGGAACAAGTCTAAAAGCCAAGACACTAAGAAATATTTTTGTTGGGCTGTGTCATGGTCAAACTTATTGAAATGAATGACTTCTGTTGGATGGCACTATAGATTCTCACTGGAGGACCTAGGAAATTCCTAGCAAAATTTTGCTAGGTCCTCCACTGAGACTCTAAGGTAGTGGTTTCCAACCTGTGGTCTATGGACCACCAGTGGTCCACAAGAACTAAAAATTGAATGCAATATTCCTGCTTCTTGGCAGGGGGTTGGACTGGATGGCCCATGAGGTCTCTTCCAACTCTATGATTCTATGATTCTATGGTTCATGGCCTCACCATTACTACACCGTTACAATGAGAGTGACGGTTCTTGCGAAACCTGCCTATAGTGCCGAGGCTTATTAAATATGGTTTTCTGGGGGTGAGCAGATGGTGACTACTGGATGGCATATATTCTCCATCAGAAACTAGAGTTGATGTGGTCTATCCAAATGCAATTTTCTGAATCAGCACCCCAAAGAACCAAACCTAATCTAAAGTTGACCAAAAACTGATTCATAATCCTTTTGGTACTAATGTTGGAGAGTGGTCCCTGGTCAAGTGGTCAAAAAAAGTTTAGGAACCACTGCTCTAAGGTAACGGTTAGATGTAGGTATGTGAAACTATGGCTACCAGTCCTACAGGTATAGTGAATATTGTATCAGTTGATGTCAAAAAATCTCTGTGATTTTTCAATATGTACTGTAATTAGACACACATACACTTCTGGTTAACATATGTTTGCACTTTCTCTCTTTCCCTTGACAGTGTTGTATTTGTGAGGCTTGGTCTTGCCAGTATCTCCAGAATGCAGCCTATCAAGATTAATGCTTCACAAGAATGTCTGTAAAATTTCCATTTTCTTTATTTCTATATCAGCCTCTAAGGCTGATCCCAAATGTTCCTGTTAAAGTAATTCTTTTTCTTTCTTTCTGGGAGACAAACTGGTGGGAGTAGGAAGATAAGACTCCAATACACATTTATGCTTATGATTGCCAAAGGCAGATTGCCTTATTCCTTTATTTTGGTTTTTTAAAAATAGCTGAAAGTCATTGTTTATCCCCTTCAAATCTCCCTCCACTCTAGTCGGTTTGTCCAGTGCTTGGGAATGATGAGAGTCGTAGCCCAACAATTTCTGGAGGGTTATAGGTCCCTCTCCCCAACTGGTTGAATATTAGGCAAAACAAGGCAAGACGCAAGATTCATCTTCCTAAAGCTGTACACCAGAAAATCAATGGGCCATCTCAGATGAACATCCTGCAAACACAAAGTAAAGGAACGTGTTTCAATTTAACTTTGAAGGACCAAGTTTAAAATACTTTTATAAACCTGATCTATTTAAGATTTATTTTACTGTTTTGTATAGAACAGAGATATTTTTTCTTAGTTATTCCATCTTCTGATATCAGCACATAATAAAAATGCTTCTTGAAAGCAAACCTGTAGTTTTTGCTATCTGTAACTTTACAATGCCTATTCGTATTATGCTATAGAGAGGGAGGAGGAAGAGAAAAAGAGAATATTTATTGGTATTTCAAAATAACAGCGGTTGCTTTAGAATAACAGTGGTTGGCTTGACATGCATCTACACTGTAGAATTAATGCTGCTTGATACCACTTCAATTGCTAATCTTCAGTGTTATGGAATCCTGAGAGTTATAGTTTGGTGAGAAGCCCTAGCTTCTGCTAATCTAGCATTTAGAAAGCATGCAGTGCGAGTACATCAATGGGTACTACCTTGACGGGAAGGTAAAAGGGTGTCCCATGCAGACATGCAGACATGCCCGCAAACACAATTGGAGATGTCTATGGACAACAGGCTCCTTAGCATGGACAAATGCAGCAATAGCATCTCCTCATAGCTGGACTCCAGCATAGCATTGCCTCCAGATGCCAGAGATGAAAGGGGAAACCCTTTACCTTTGTCTGTGTATTGTATGTCATTGTTGTTCACTGTGTAAAAAGCATTGAATAATCTGCTTTGAGTCCCTTTGGGGAGATAAAGCAGAATATAAATAAAGTATATTATCATCATCATCATCATCATCATCATCAACACTCTTTGATAGAAAAGGCTAAAGACCTTGCAAAACTACAACTCTCATGATTCCATAGCATTGAGCCATAGCAAATAAAGGGCACTAATTCTACAGTAGAATCACTCTTATGGGGTTCTGTATCTCATATGTGTTCATTTCAAACTTCAAAACAGCAGGAGCTTTGGGGAATTAATTTTAAAATTAACTAGTTGCCAGCACAGTTTCCAGTCTTATAAAGTAATGAGAATTATTTCAACTACTTCTACTTTATTGTTATTTAAAATATTTACAATAATTACCATATTTTCCAGCATATAAGACGACTGGGCATATAAGACGACCCCCAACATTTCCAGTTAAAATATAGAGTTTGGGATATACTCGCTGTATAAGACTACCCCTCTTCCAACACAAACCAAATAAAAAATTTAAAAGCATCAGATTTGATTTCAATATGGTAATTTTCCTTTTACTGTCCCTCCTTCTCTGCCTCTCAGATCTCGCACATGCACACCTGCACCGCTTCACTACAGCCTTTAGGAGTGAGATCTGAGAGGCAGAGGAGGAGGTACAGTAATAGAATACAAGAGTGGGCCAGACAGGTGTGTTTTTCTGGGCCCAGAGCCACTCTATCTCTTTTTTCCATACCTCGGGCACCCTGGACGCCTGCAGCTTACTCCGCCCTTCACTTACACCTTCCCTGTGAGGCACCCCTTCACCTCACCATTGGGACCACATTAAGTCCACGAATCCTGATGAATAGATTTTCTTCTACCGTACTTGTACAGCGTTGCCCTTATTGCTTCCATACAGTCGCTGCATATGGCAGGGACGTGGCCACTGCCATTTTTGAGCTCCCCCCACCATATGTGGCAACTACAGATTCTCCAATCTGGATTGGAAGTTTCGGCACCCGCTCTATGAGATGACTCTTGGCATATAATACTACTCTCGCGTATAAGATGACCCCTGACTTTTGAGAAGATTTTCTTGGGTTAAAAAGTAGTCTTCTACGCCAGAAAAGACAGTACTTTCAATTACTGGATTTTTCCATCACCAGAAAACTACAAAGCATTGGGTTATATTACAAACAGACACGCACTTCTTGTAAATATAGAAAAAACTAAAGAGAGCCATTCTACCTTGTAACAATTACTGTTACAATGAAGTTATTTCTTGTTTGGGTTGGATGGGTCTATATCTGGACATAGAGTTGCACTTTGCTCACTACTGCACTATATTAAAAAGAGCCTCCAAATTTGGCAACACATTCTTACTGCAATCTAAAGTGACACTACTGATTTATCTATACATTATTTTTTTATTGTTGTGCGTCTTCAAGTCATTTCTGATTTATGTTGACCCTAAGGTGATCCTATCATGGAGCTGAAAGTGTGTGATTAATCCGAGGTCACCCAGTGGGTTTCCATGGCCAAGCATGGAATTGTACCCCGGTCTGCAGAGTCATAGTCCAACATCCCTATCTCTATCTAAAGATCTCAGGGTAGAATTCTATGAAATAGTAAAGCATAGTATTATCTAAAGAGTATTTTCTATACACTGAAAACTAATGGCCAGTCTAAGGGCGCATCTACACTGAACACTTATGACCTCACCACATGGACTCCCATCCACTCTGTGCCATTTTGCTAGCCTTTAGTAAACAGCAGGGATGTGAGACGACTCTCTTGCCCCGTGTGCTGCTGAGTGGCAATGCTTCCCCCACTGCATGGGGTAAGTGTCACCAAACTGGAGCAGGAGCGTGTTGGTTCCACTGGAGCAAGCACAACACGGGTGTCTTCCTGTGTTAGGAGGAAAGTGTCCAAAGATGCTTCCACTGTGGTTGAGGGTGGGATTTCAACAGGAAGTCCAGTGATGTTGTGTGATGGGCAGTGTGCCCATCGATCACTGCACTGTCCCTTTAGCATACAAGGTAAAAGTTTTCCCTCAGCATTAAGTCTAGTCATGTCTGATTCTGGGGGGTGGTGCTCATCTCCATTTCTAAGCAGAAGTGCTGGCATTGTCTATAGACACCTCCTAGGTCATGTGGCTAGCATGACTTCAGGAAGTGCCATTACTTTCCGCCAAAGTGGTACCTATTGATCTACTCACATTTGCATGTTTTCAAACTGCTAGTTTGGCAGAAGCTGGGGCTAACAGTGGGAACTCATCCCATCCCATGGATTTGAACTGCTGACATTCTGGTCAGCAAGTTCTGCAGCTTAGCGGTTTAGCCCGCTGCACCACTGCATACTAGGATGCTAAAAATGTGATGAGGTGCTATATCAAGCATGAAATTAGCATAGAAGGAATTGGTTTTACATTGCATGATTACATTGCAAGTCCTGGAACGAGTCTGGGAGCTGGATGGTGTTTGCATGCATGGCAGAGGCTGACCTCGAACAGGTTCCAGGATCTATAGTATCCACGACTTGACAGAATGCGTGTGTGCAGATCAGCAGTTTTTCACATTCTGCAGTCAATTTTGTTGTGCAATGTGGTTTGTGCTAGAGAGCACTGATGCACATTAAGGGATCTGTTTCAGGCCTCATCTACACTGACATATAAAATCCAGACTATCTGCTTTGAAATGGATTATATTATTTTACACTGCCATATAATCCAGTTGAAAGCAGATAATTTGGAATTTATATGGCAGTGTAGATGGGATCTCAGACTATTCCTCAACTTTGTTTATGTCAGTTAAAAGCCCTTAAAGTAGGTATGAGCAAACTTCAGCCATCCATGTGTTTTGGATTCCCAGAATTCCTAATAGCCAACTGCAAAGTGATTGCGGTGCAGTTTCATGGTGAGCACTATCTAACCACTGTACTTTCAAGCTGCCTTCAAGCTGCCCTAAATGATCAGTGTAGATGTGCCCTAATTACTTAGAGAAATTACTTAATAGCAAAACTGCTTAAAGCAGTCCCCACTTTGATTAATCTGTCAAACTGGGCTTTGAATATAGCAGCAGCACTTATAGTTTCCTTAAAACACTTATATGCATCAAAAAGTAGTGCCATTTGAAGACTGGATTAAAGCTATTGCATGAGAAATCAGCCAAAGCCAAGGAAAACTTTGAAACTTTTTTTCCCTGGCAAGGCAACTATGTGTTTCTGTAGCTTCCCTTTGCCGTCAGCTGTGACAGTTTCTTGTTGATATTATTAAACTGTTATGTGTGTAAGGCAGCAGATGTGTCCAGAGCCGCTCTTTACTTTGCAGCACCTGACAATCAGCTATTTGGCAAAGTTTGTTTCAAAATTAGTTTGCATGCCTGATCTGGCATCTAATTAAGCACCTTGCTGGATCTGCCTGTGGCAATTACATATAATTACTGGCCTTGCAGTTGCTTTGTTCTTTGGAGAGATATCCCATTGGGAGTTAGTGCTGAACAGGAAGGATAGCATTCAGGTAAACATAATTTATAGGCAAAGTTAAGATGAGAGTTTTACAAAAGTTTGTATTAATCGGATTTTAAAACATACTGTCTAATTCACAATAACTAGTCACAACAAATAATAAACAGACCAAAATAAGAGAAAACTAAAGCTGAGATAAAGAAGAAAAAATCCTATATCTATTAATATAGTAAGATTTCTGCATTCATGGGTGATATATTCCTGGCTAGACTGTGGATACATGTAGATAGTTTGATAGCTCTTACTATATTTATATGAAGTTAAATCTAAACCAACAATGCAACACTGACACTATAACACCCTTTAGAACACTATTCTATTACAATAAACATAGGCTAACTAGCCAGAAATTAACTAAAATACAGAATGATGGGAGTTTTTGTATAATTGTTTCTGAACAATTTTAATATTTAGTTAAGGCCTTTCAGTTTGGAGCATTCCTTCTTTTGATAGGTTAAAAGTAAAGGTTTTTCCCCTGACATTAAGTCCAGTTGAGTCCAACTCTAGGTGTTGGTGTTCATCTTCATTTATGCTAAAGAGACTGCACTGTCCCTTTAGCATAAGAGGCAGGCCCGTAGCCAGGATTTCGTTTCGCGGGGGGGGGGGGGGCTGAATGTTTTTCAGGGGGGTTTCGGGGGGAGGGCTGAGTTTCAGGGGGGGGGGGCTGAGTCTGAGTGAAAGAGGGTCTAGCCTAGCAAACCTTTTGTATCATTACCCCAATACCCCCAATTCTGGGGAGGGTGCTCATCTCCATTTCTAAGCCGAAGATCCGGTGTTGCCCATAGACGCCTCCAAGATCATGTGGCCAGCATGACTGCATGGAGTTCCATTACCTTCCCACCAGAGCAGCACCTATTGATCTACCCACATTTGCATGTTTTCGAACTGCTAGGTTGGCATAAGCTGGGCAAACAGCGGGCACGCATGCCGCTCCCTGGATTTGAACCTGCGACCTTTCGGAAGCAAGTTCAACAGCTCAGCGCTTTAACCCACTGCACCACCAGGGGCTTCTTTTTTTATCTTCATAACCAATGCTATATAATGAAGATCTATTTGTCTCTTGAGCTTCATACATCTATCTTGAGCAAGGAAATCAGGGAAAATTAGACAGACCCAATGTTGGCTTCAACGTCAGTGGGGCAGTAAGTCCATTATTGTGTATAGTCCAAACTTTAAAAGGAGCTGCCAAAGTGCTTTTTCAAAACCCCATCATGGCATTACCCCTCACTCAATTAACATAGCATATCTATACTTCCCCGCCAATGATGTGGAGGGACCTCCAGATGTTGTGAAATTCTCCTCAACCCAAGTCTGTATAGGCCACAATGAGGGAAGTTGGAAACTGCACAGTCCAACAATATTTGAACAGAGGGCCAAATGTTGCCTGCTCTTGATTTATCATGTATTTCATAGCAAAACTCAATGTAAGGATACAGAAGACCAAGAGAAAGAATTCATATCTGATTGAAAGCATTTGCAATCTATCAGTATGGTTTCTTGCTTCCCTCCACACATGTCACATTCTATTTGATGAATATCTCTAGCTAAACCTAATCACCACAAGGGCCTTTCGGTCCATCCCTCTGTTTTGCGGAAGGACACAGTGAAAGCACTCCTGACCGCTGATCATCCAGTCTCATAGGGCCCTTCCACACAGCCGTATAACCCAGAATATCAAGGCAGGAACTACCACAATATGTGCTTTGAATGGGGTATTCTGAGTCCACACTGACATATATTCCATTTCAAAGATATTTTGGGATGTCCTGCCTAGATATTCTAGATTATATGGCTGTGTGGAAGGGCCCTAAGACCCTCCAGAGAAGCTTCCACCACCCTCCAAGGCAGCATATTCCACTGTCAGTTACTGCCAGAAAGTTCCTCCTAATGTTTAGGTGGCATCTCTTGTAGTTTGAATCCATGGTTCCATGCTTCATTCTCTAGAGCATTAGGATCAAGCTTGCTCCATCTTTCATATAATATCCTTTCAAATATTTAGAGATAGGTATCAGGTCCCATCTTAACTTTTTTCAGGTTAAAAGTACCCAGCAACCTTAGCCGCTCTTTATAGGGCAGTGTTTCTCAACCTGGGGGTCGGGAACCCCAGAGGGGTTGCAAGGGGGTGTCAGAAGGGTCGCCAATGACCACCAGAAAACACAGTATTTTCTTTTGGTCATGAGGGTTTTGAGTGGGAAGTTTGGCCCATTTCTATTATTGGTGGGGTTCAGAATGCTCCTTGATTGTAGGTGAATTATAAATCCCAGCAACTACAACTCCCAAATGACAAAATCAACACCCTCCAACTCCACTAATATTCAAATTTGTGTGCATTGGATATTTGTGCCAAATTTGGTCCAGTGAATACATCAGATCTTTTTAGGTTGAGTCTTGGTTTTCTTTATTGTAATTTGTTGTTCGGGCCTGGCCTCATGTAAGCTGCTCCGAGTCCCCATCGGGGAGATGGTGGCGGGGTATAAATAAAGATTATTATTATTATCATCATTATTATTACAATTGATAACAGTAGCAAAATTACAGTTATGAAGTAGCAATGAAAATGATTTTATGTTTGGGGTTCACCACAACATAAGGAACTGTATTAAGGGGTCGTGGCATTAGGAAGGTTGAGAAACACTGTTATAGGGTATGGTTTCCAGTCCTTTAACCATTTTGGCTGCCTTTCCCTGGACATGTTCAAGCAAACAGAAGTTAAATGATACTCTTCATAACTTGCAGTTCAGTGAAACAGCATCTAGGACTGCGGGGCTGTGTAGCAGAGCCAACACGTGAAGTCCTGTTTCAAGGCTCGCTTCAGGTCAACACCATGGTCTGAAGAGAACTAAAGGATGCACACTGCTACAAAATACAGCCACAAAACATGAGTTTTGATCGCCTAAAATGATTCAGAGTATTTAAAAAATGCTCCTTTCTTTTGGGGTCATTTTAGGGCTAGAGTTATAAGTTCAGCAACAACCGTTTTTCATGATGCAAGGCATAACAAGGGGATCTCACTATCTCTGCCACCCCTGTGGACAATTTTGGATTTTGGTTTTCAAATTCCTGGATGAAGAATATTCAATCTTCTATTCCCTTGGCAGAATAGAGTATAATTGACAATTAGTATAGCTACAACAAACTCCAAGATTTCATGGTATGTGATGCCTAAATATACTTCATTCTTCTTTCTGTATACCAGCACCGTCAAAGGCACAAATTTGTTCAAATTTGTGAGATTGTATGCACGCCTTACTCTTGCTCTGCTGCCTGATTTTTGTTCATCATCGTGAACTATCTTATCTCCCCTTTCTTAGAACATCCTCTGTCATACTTGAGTTGATGGTATCTCTGTGACAGTTTGCATTAGTTTCCTTGACAGTTCTGACCCTGTCATTAAGCTGACTGTTGCAATCAGTTTACCACTGCTTGGGGGGCAGGGAGACCCCTGACTTTTGGCTTAGCAACAATGTCTTCTCTTATGCTGTTAATCATGCCATAAATCATCATGCTGGCTCCAATGAGATGTCAGGTATACACAAGCCAATGTAACACATGATGTGATGCCATTGATGACTAGTATGTGGGCTGCCTAAAGTCCATGTGTTAAGTGACTGTCCTGGCCTCCATTATCCAGTACCTCCAGATCTATAAGGCCTTCAACAGAGATCCCTATAGAGTAGGAAAGAGACATCAAGAATACAGCATACATATTGCAGTATAGAGTGAACATACACCTTTCTTAATATTATAGCTTTTGTTCTGGTATTGTTTCCTTTTCAAAGCACTTAGCAGTTTAAATTGTTGACACACTATCATAACCTAAGTGACAGTATTTTGCATTATGACACAGAAGACCACATAGGGGTGCTGTTGGTTAGCTTTGTCTCTACAGAACACTAGTGCTTCATTTTCCCAATAAAGAGAAATGTATCCTACCTGCAAATGTTTAAAAAGGAAACCATGCAGAATTCCTGTTGAGCAGAACAGTGAGTAAGTAGTGATTAGCATGCAAATAATAAGACTGTTACAGTAAAGAACTGAAATGGATTCCCATCATTTCAGTGCATGGTGCAAGATGGGAGGCAGCTTGTGATGACTGACAGCTGTAAGCACTGGATTTAAAGAAAGGGGAGGGCATTGTAAAAATATGATCTTGAATTTTTGGAAAGATGTATGTTGCACTATAACCATTTGCTCAAAATGTTACTCCATAATCTGAAATGGGAGCTGAGAAAGTGACACTTAATTTCATGTGCATAATTATCAAAATGTTGTATAAAATTACCTTCACTCTGAGTATAGGGTCAATATGAAACACAAATAAATTTTATGTTTAGACTTGGGTGTCACTTGTGTTAGGTACATATGTACAAATGCAAGTATTTCAAAATTTAAATAAATTCCCAAATCCAAAGTATTTCTGGTTCAAAGATTGTATTGACGTTTTGGCCTGGGGAATTGTAATGATGATGTTTTATTGTATTTTATTGTGTTGTTTTTAATTCTTAATGATGTTGCACCCGGTTGTATTTGTATACTTTGTAATTGCATATATGCTGTAAACCGACCTGAGTCCCTCGGTTGAGGTGAGAAGGCCAGTATAGAAATCTTCCAAATAAATAAATAAATAAATAAGAGACCTGTTGAGATGGAGGAAGAAGTCATTCCATCAGCAATATTCAATTGACACTTAGTTGACAGATCATGATCAGTAAAAATTGTGGCCAATTTATCTCTGCACTGGGATGGGAGCAGAGAGAGACTATCCTTTGAGTTCACCCTGGACTGAGCTCCCCTTTTGAAACTCAGACTGATAATGAAAGAAGAAAAATATTCCATATCCTTGAGATGCTGTGGTAAGCTACTGCTTTGTGGGAAGAGAAAGTAATTTTCCAAATCACATTAGTCTTTGGCCTTTTGTGCTAATGTGCGTGTCACTGCAGTCTTTTCTTTGCAAGGCAGACAGAATGACAATATCTGGGCATTTGGCCAGCATTTGCAGACAGAGGGAAGGAATAAAAAGTATAATGTTGATGGTGCCAAAGAAAATGAAAAGGAACAAAGCCATAAAGATAATGATTTCCTTGGAGTCCAGTTGAAAGAAATGCTTTGGGATCAGAGGAGCTGGATATCCTCAGGCCATCACAGTGAGTATATACTTTACTCTTTATTGAATTCTGGCCTTATTCTAGAATTCATACTACAAAGCTGCATTAACTAAAGGCTGGTCTTCATTAGAATGTATGCATTTGTGAACGATACTGTTTTTAAAGCATCTCTTGGTACTGTTCTATTATCTGGGCGGAGGCCACAAGGGGGTGCTAGAGAGAGAAGGATAGTCCATTTTACAGGAGGGAGGGAGGTTGAAGGAGTTAAACCATTTCCCCCTGTTTTCCTGTTATTTTTCCCACCTATGTTGCCGTTGTCAAAAAAGCCACTGTTTATGAAGGGGAAGGGGAAATAACCAGTGAAAATGGAGAAAATTGTTTTCCTTTTACAACTTTCCCCATCTCCAAAATGAGCTATCCTTCTCTGTGTAGACCCCTCTGCTTGTCTATTATGCTATAGAAATCAAGAATTGTGTTTGATGTACCATGTAATAAGATACATAAACTATTATGTTATTGTTGTTGAAAGTTCAAATATGATGTCATATGACAGGTTTATTACTTATATACACAACATAAAGGAACAGCTTCTCTTTGTCATGGATAAATGTCCATATTCATGTAGATAAACATTTATAAGTAACTAGCCGTCCCCTGCCATGCGTTGCTGTGGCCCAGTCTGGTGATCTGGAAAATAAAGTAACGAGAAAGTGTTGGTTTCTAATATATGTAATTTCTGTATGCTTGTGTATAAAGAGTATTTCTTGTTGTTTCTTTGTCAGTGTTGATGTAGAGATTGTCTGGTTTGCCTACTCTGGAACATGCAACATATAATTGTCTTCTTTAGTGTCCCTTTCAAATTTATGATATTATATCTGTCATATAGTACATATATGTGTGTGTGAGAGAGAATCATCTATAATCTATCTATATCTATGACTGGATGGCTCCTTGTCAGGAGGGCTTTGATTATGTTTTCTAGCCCTGATGAAGGGAGTTGGACTGGATGTCTTTAAGGCAGCATTTCTCAAGCTGGAGGTTAGGACCACTGGAGGGTGGTGGTTGCGAGGGGGTGTCAGAAGGGTCGCCAATGACCACCAGAAAACACAGTATTTTCTGTTGGTCATGAGGGTTCTGTGTGGGAAGTTTGGCCCAATTCTATTATTGGTGGGGTTCAGAATGCTCTTTGATTGTAGGTGAACTAGAAATCCCAGTAACTAAAACTCCCACATGTCAAGATCTATTTCCCCCAAACTTCATCTGTGTTCATATTTGGGCATATGGACTATTCGTGCCAAGTTTTGTCCAGATCCTTCACTGCTTGAGTCCACAGTGCTCTCTGGATGTAGGTGAACTACAACTCCAAAACTCAAGGTCAATGCCCACCAAAATCTTCTAGTGTTTGCTCTTGTTCATGGCAGTCCTGTGTGCCAAGTTTGGTTAAATTCCATCGTTGGTGGAGTTCAGAATACTCTTTGATTGTAGGTTAACTATAAATCCCAACAACTACAACTCCCAAATGACAAAATCATTTTTTAGTGTTGGAAACTCCTTGGGTTAGTAGGTGTCTTGTGGCCAAATTTGGTGGCAATTCATCCAGCGGATTCTGAGTTATGATATCACTCAAAACAAACAGAGCATTTCATATATATAGATAAACCTGTCATATGACATCACATTTGAAGTTTCAACAACAACAAGTTTCAACAACAATAACATAATACTTTGTGTATCTTAGCAATAGATATCTCTGTTTTATATATTGTACCATGTAATAAGGCCAGCACAAAGGCAGTAATAAAGTTTTAGGTAGAACCTGTCAACTACTTTGAATATCTCTCAGAAAAAAAACACTAGTTTGTTGCATTTTTGGCTTTTGTATTGGTTCCAGGATTCATGCTTATGAACTGTTTTTGATCAAATGTGATATTCAGCCCAAATGTTTTTGTACAAGCGTGAACAGATTATTTTCAAGGAAAAAAAACAATGTTTGGTCCATTTTCCTTTGGAATTTGTTATGAAACAGATGTTGAAACTGCTAGTTTCTATCACTGGGCTAGGTATTCTGATAAAGGAGAGTATGCTTCTAGAACTTGGCCATGTAGCTCCAAAAACGTACAACAACCCATTGATTCCGGCCATGAAAGCCTTCAACAATACATATTCTGATAAAATTTGTCAATTTTCTACAAGTATAGTCATACTGTCCCCATGAAGGTTAGCATCCCCTTCTAGGGCCAGTTCATCATTAGGCAGAGTGGATTGGCAGCAAACGTTGGGAATGGGGAGAAGCAGGAAAGGGTTGTAGAAAACCACTGAATATGTCCTGTGGGCTATAATCTATTCTAGCCTATTGCCTTCAGGCTCAGTAAAGGCAGCCAGAATTGAGGATTCACATAGTAGGCATATGTGTAGATGGTGTGTATGTGTCATTCTTTGTTATAGGTTACAAAGTCTTGGGCTGGTTCCATTTTCCAGTAATATCTTTCATTCAATAGAGGAAGACTAATTCAAAAAGGAAGTAGTTTGTCACCACATATACACACAGCCTTTGAGAGGCACCTCATATAAGTTTGTCCAACATATGAATTGCACTTCTTTAGCTCAATTCCCACATCTGAATTCTGTGTACTGAGTGTCGAAAGATAACCAAATGCCAAATGGTGTCTTCCCAGGCAAAGCCACTTCCCTGAACAAAAATGGATACAGAGATGCTACCAATGAGGAAATATCTCAACAAAGGTAGGTTGGAGTAGGGACAAAAAAATGAGTGGATTAATTAAGAGCTTAGAGCAAGGATGGGTAGCTATGGGAAACACTACTGCACTGTGTGGCAGAATGTAAAATAAACCACGTGTAGTTCATGTTGGATCAGCTCACACACTGTCTTGCCAGGGAAGGAAAATATGCCATGCAGATGAACAACAATGAGTAAGTAGTTTACTCTTCTTAATTCAGAATAACATATGCAGAATATGATCAGTTGCATCAAGTCACTAAATATCCTTTCATGAGAGATTTAAAATGGTCCTTTTTGTGTCCATATGAGAGACCTTTTCAACAGCCAAGAAGCAAATCAGTCTATCTCTCTCTGCTTCCCTCTCTCTGACCACCTGCAAAGCTTGAGCATGAACAAAATTGCAATAGTATCCAAAAGTTCTAGGCTCAGCCATCACCCCATGCATTGCCCAACCAATCAGCTTCATGCATTTTATTTTACCATTGACACACACACACTCACTGATTCTTTGCAATCTCTACCACACTGTACCTCCCACAGTGCCTTCTAGTGGATGAAACATGCTGCGTAGTATTGCTTCTCTGAACAGATTAGGAATCCCTGGTGCCTATTGTGAAAAGACTTTGCTAATAAATGAGTACTCTATGCTCTCCACATTTTTGGATTTAACTTTTACAGAATTGATTATTTGTGTGTTTGATTAATGTGACCTTTCAAGGAATCTCTAAGTTCTCCATTGCATCTTTATCATCAACATCTGGCAAGAATTTACCATAAAGTTACACAAGAGGACTTAGAGATTCATAAAGGGATGCTCTCAGATTAAAAAACAGCTTTTTTTAAAAAAAAAATCTCAGTGGAAGACTGATTGTATCTAGTTATACCCGATTGTCTCACTTTCTTGCTCTGTTCTGTTTTTGTGCCCCAGCACCCCTCCAAAGCATCTCCGTGAATGTGGCGATCCAAGATTTTGTAGCAGATGTTATGTGTGAGCTTCAGTACAAGAATGAAGGCACCATCCCCTTGGAGGTCATTTTTGACATGCGTCTGGACAAAAATGTTGCTGTTTATGCCTTTGATGGCATCATGGATGGGACACGAATTGAGGCCCAGATCATGGAAAAATGGCAGGTGTGAAGACCAACATGGAACTGATGGACATGTTGGGGATGCTAATGTTTTAGCCTAATATGACCTTCAAAACTGTATCAGAAATTCTCTTTGTTTAGATCTTTTTAAAATACGCAACCACCAAGTCAGTTAATTTACATGGCTGGAATCAGTTGCAGAACTCACAAATCTTTGCATAGATATCAAAGCCTATCCCAGGTTATTTTGATGAAACGATTACGAAGATATGACAGTATCTACACTGCCATATAATGTAATTTCAGAATGTAATGTAACTGCATTGAACTGGATTATATGGCAGTGTAAATATAACCCAGTTCAATGCAGTTAAATTGTACTCTGAAATTCCATTATTTGGAAGTGTAGATCCAGCCTCTGACAGATCAAGTTGGATCAAGGTAATCTGGACTGAAGCTTTGCTCAGAAATGAAGCACTTTGAATAAATTTGGGCCGATTGCCAAGCAACTTCAAAGGAATGTAAGAGATATGTAAGAACAAGGGAGGTTTCAGTGATCCCCATACAAATCTTCAGCAGTTGGTAAGTAACTATGTGTATTCTCACACACAAGTGGCTGGGATACATTCTCTCACACATACTCATTGTGTGATGAACTAATTTACACTTCTTTAGAAACCAGGGGGATATTGAGGTTAAAGGAACAGGAGGGGACAAATGCATTCCCGATCTGTTTTGTTCACTTTTTTGTTTGCCCAATATCTCTGTGCCTATTTTCTTTCTTTTCTCTGGTCCTCTCCAGGTAGCAGAAAGGGTAAAGGAAAACTGGGGAAAAGATGTTACCCTCTTTAAATGGGATCCAAAGAACAGAGATATTTTTGGATGCATACTGGGTAGCCTTCCTCCAGGTGGGGAAGCCACATTGAAGTTGGGTTACGTCCAACCTTTGGCTCCAGTATCTGATGGGTCTATCCGCTTTGTCCTGCCAGTTGTACCAAATCCCTGCAATGGACCTCAGGGTGAGAAGCTCCATTGTCACGTGCCAGCGTCTTCTTCATACCCCCACAAACATTCCCCACTAAGGTTTTTTATTCTGCCCCAGCTCTCACTATTTAAGTCTTTGATGTCTATATAAGCCTCTTTTCCACAGCATCAGAAACTAAAATTTTTACCTGGGGATCCACATGTTTAGCTTTATTCCTGAATATTTGTACTACCTTTGCTTGTGAAGCTTCAAAAGATGAAAGAAATAATTTTGATTGCATCTAATGAATGTATCACTACAATATGGACTATGCAATGTGCTTATGGTCCATAAAGTTGCTCCTGTATTTACTGAGGTAGCTACAGCTGTCTTATGATTGCTCACACTGTTGCAGTGCTATTAATTCAGAGCCATGGTTTATGTAATTCATCAGATCAGGCAGTGAAGGCTTCCTTTGTAATTACAGCTGAGAGTCTACTCAGAGGTTTGTCATGGGCCGGGATGTAGCACAGCAGGTTAAACCACCGCCTGGGTCAGGGTGATCTCCTGGCCTTTAGCCCAGCTTTCACCTATCAAGAGGTTTGAAAGCAAATGTGAGTAAATAATAGGTACCGCTTAACAGTGGGGAGGAATGCCGGCAATTCGATCAAAGGAGGAAGTTATAAACAAAGTTCTTCAGCAGAGAGATGGAGCGACCCCCCCCCCCCCCCATGGCCGGAACTGAGCACATGCCTCCAAGATCTCAAAGATGGGGGTGGGGGAGCTGATATATACCTTTATCTACGTAAATTGTCTGTCTTGTCTGTGTATAAAACAACATATGTATGTTCTGTGATCCACTCTGAGTTCCCTTCGGGGTGAGAAGGGCAGAATATAAATACTGTAAATAAACCGTAAATAAATGTGCTCTCCAATAGTTTTTATTGTATCCCTTTGTGCAGGATCAGAAGATGAAAATCCCATGCAGGTCACACCTGAGATTCCTGAGGAGCAACTTCCTTGTCCACTTAATCTCTCTGCTGCATTGGGTTCTTCCTATGCCATCTCCCATGTGAAGTCAAATTATGCCCTTGCAGGTTTTCGGTACACAACTGAAAATCACACCACTGCTCAGGTGAGAACACAGATATGCTGAAGAGTTTACATTCAGCATTCCAGAAAGAGTGTTTTAAACTTCCTTTCTTTGGAAAGGCACACATATTGATGCTCTTGTTAGCCATACATAAAGTTTGATCTATCAGTTTTGTTTTGAAGGTGCACCAAAAACATCTGCCTACTGGATAAAAAAACTTGAGAAACTCAGGTTGAAGCTCTGAGATCTGGCAGATCTATACACTGCCATCAGTATCACAAGAGACTTTGGCCTCTATCAGTTACATGGTGAATAGCAGCTGTCCCTGTTCTTCATCATTTTATTGTCCAAAGCAAATAAATAGATTTTTTAAAATGATGTCTAAAAAACTATGGTGTATACAAACCAGACAGCTAAGATCTGATAGCCCTAGTCATGGCTGGTACTCATAGGTAAATTTATCTTCTAATGAATTGTCTAACTGTTCAAAGACATTCATATTGGCAATAAATTCCATAGGCTAACTATGCAATATGTGTAGAAGCACTCCCTTTTTATTGTGTGGGATTTTCTACTACTTAATTCACCAGATGAACTCAGGTTCAAGTAATGAGTAGGTAGATGAATCAGTGAAAGAAAAGACAACTCTTCCTACCCACTTGCTCCATACCACATATTTATTTATTTATTATTTATTAATTTACTTTGCTTATATACCGCTGTTCTCAGCCCGGGGGCGACTCACAGCGGTGTACAACATAGGAAGAACAAAATTCAAGACACAGTATAAAAACAATTCACAATCCAGCATTATGCAAAAACATCGTCATTACTACGAAAACCATTCAGCGTCATCTCATCGTCCAAACCACAATCCAGTATCATTTTCCGTTGTTCCATTCCTATCGTCATTACCAACCATTGCACTTCTTGTTCGAACGCCTTCTCGAACAACCAAGTATTTAATATAACTTTGTATTACTTTATTACATGTTCCTTTGTTCCCATTATTCTGTTATATACAGACTGCACATCTAATAAACTATAAAGTTGATATATGTATGTTCTCTTGTTTGCATTTTTCTAAATTGAGATGTAGAAATTGTTGGAATGTCATGTCCAACCATTAACTGTGGCTTATCTTTAATGTTACTCAAGGTTTGCTTGGTAGAAGGACATTACTTTGAGCAAGATGTGGAATTGCTAATATATTATGAAGAAGAATTTCACAAGCCTGTAGCCCTGGTAGAATGTGGAAAACCTGAGAATGTTCCAGGTGAGCAAGGACTATAGATGGTGGTAAGGAAACCTTAGAAATTAAGTTTTCAGGCATTATATAGGATATGAATGCCTGCTTCACTTGGTCTCCAATTGCATGTGGAAATGTCTCCTGATAGCAACTCATTACCTCTTTTGCAATATAGGTTCATTGATGGGAGATCCAGTGCTTCTGCTTAGTTTGTATCCCCAGATCTCCACTCCAAAGCCAGGAATGAACTCTACTGGTGAATTCTTGTTCCTGATGGATTGCTCCAATGACATGTCTTACAGCACCGAGAGGAACCCAGATTCTCAATCTCGTATTCAGAGTGCTAAGGTGCCACCAGACTGGAGAAAAATGGGATCCAGTGGAAGCAATTCTGAACAAAGAGGGATATTCACGGATGAGCAGAATCTAATAAATTATCACAGATGAGCAATTGGAAAGGGTTGATGGGAGGCAGCTGAAATCATAGACAGCAGAAGATTCAAATGGCATAAAACTAGATTCTCCAGTGTTAAATTGAAAGTTGTCGTTGGCCATAGTTATTTCATCATATGCAGTACAGATTATTTGCAGATGTTCTTTCTAGGAATCTATAGGTCCTCCAGCATGACTCTTTGGATCAAACTTTGCAAAACACTGATTATGAAATCATGCTGGAGGATCTAGAGATTCCTAAAGAAATGTCCTTTCAGGCAAAAATGGCATTTTTTTTTTTAAAAAAAAATCCCACTTTTCTCCTTACCCAAATAAATGTGGAGGGTCTAGTGTATATGTGTCATGCTTAGGATTATATGCCTTATTACTTAAATAGAGTTAGATTGGGATACCAAGATCATCTGAGACTATTAACTTTTGTCTTAGGAGATGGTTATTTTCTTGTTGAAGAGCCTCCCTCTAGGATCTTACTTCAACATCTATGCATTTGGATGCAACTTCTATTCATTCTACCCGTAAGTATCAACAGAATCACATTGCTAACATCATAATGTTTTGCCTTCTGCAGCGTTTATCAATGTCCATATTATGAAAATAGAATGACTTCCTTCCTCTTGGCTTTTACAAATTTATTTTAAGGAGGCTGAACAAATATACATAAGATCTGTTCCCTCTCCTCATCATTAAAATTGATCCAGGATTGGATGGGTTGGAGTGAGGCTAGGTAAGCTACATTCATTTCCCACGAAAGAAAATCAGAAAGGATGAGCAATTGGGTGAATGCATACTATTAATTTTTGCAGCACTTGAATTTTCTGGTCCCCTGTCAAGAATAACAGTAGCCTACAACCCCACCGTGCCCCGCCTCCTCTCAACCTTATCTTCTTCTGCTCTCTAAGCCACTCTTCATAAAGCTTAACTTCTAGACCCTTGATCCGTTTGGCTGCCTTCCACTGGACAAGTTCCAGCTTGTCAATATAATTCCTGAACTGTGGTGCCTAGTACTGAGAGCATGGTGTGAACTAAAGTGGGAACTGGGAAAGGATGGAGATCTTGTTATTTGGCTTAGGGATGAGTTCCTTTATTTATTTTTTTCACCTGAAACATTTGATCACTTGGGCTGGTATGGACCTGGATAGAGAAATTCTGCAGCTACAGGGCTGACTGGTGGAAGAGACTAGAGTGAGGGAATTCAGCTCTATGAGTCAAATATTCTGTGTTGACCTTGGCAGAAAGAGTGTCAAGTACGCACAGTGGACCATGTTGGATTCCCTCCGACGTGTGATGGGGCTGAAGGCTAATTTGGGAGATGCCGAAATTTTGCAACCACTGAAGGCAATTTACAACCAGCCATGCATTGAGGGATATGCACGTCAGGTACTGAAATCACTATTGGGTGGAATTCACTGGGTGTGTAATGCCAGGCTGATTGTTTCTCCAATGTTTCTTCTTCCTTCCTCAGAAACTTTTCCTTACACTGTGGTATGTTTTATATGATAAATCATTTTTTAATAAAGCCTTATATGTTTTTTTGTGATCGGATGTAAAAAAGCAGAGATGATTGATCTGTGGTTTGTGCTGTTTTGGTAACAATATTAAACTAAACCTGCCAGCCGCCTTTAAAAAAATCCCTTGGTTATCACATGCGATGGGTACAAGATGAAAGGACCCTAAACAAATGGCAGAAATACAAGAATGGATGCAGCTAGTCTCACAGGACACCATCTTTGTGGCCATGGCATATGCTGCAAACATATATCCAAAATGACTGGATCTGTAAATCACAATGATCAACAAAGATATATCCTGGCCCACTTTAGAATATGTGTAATAACAGTTTTGTTATTTAGCCATTCAATGCAAGTGTTTCTTTCTATTTATTGTGTCAGAAGAAAATTGAGAATACATTTAGAATGTTTTTAAAAATTTAAAAACTTGGCATTATACTAAATTTCCTTTGACCAGAAGCTGGCCACTTGGAGTGCATCTGGTGTTTCTGTAAGAAGGTCCTCCGTTGTGCATGTGGCAGGGCTCAGTTTGCATTGCAGTAGGTGGTCTGTGGTTTGCTCTTCTTCACAACTGCATGTCATGGACTCCACTTTGTAGCCCCATTTCTTAAGGTTAGCTCTGCATCTCATGGTGCCAGAGCGCACTCTGTTCAGCGCCTTCCAAGTTGCCCAGTCTTCTGTGTGCCCAGGGGGGAGTTTGATGTGAGTGTAGAAATCTGTATATGAAGAGAACTCAATACCCCTAAAACAAATAGGGACAGACTCTTTATTCACTTTTAATTTCCCTATTTCTCTTCAGCTCTTTGTATTCGCACATAGGGAAACATCTGACATGAATGACGTCATTGCTGAAGTTGAAACTCACAACAGCTCCCACAGGTCAGAATTGAATATCAGCTGGTGCATGCCAATTGCTTTCTTGTTTAGTGAAAGGATGGACCCACAGCATATTCAGATATTGGTTGGTCACAGGTGGAGCTTAGAGAAAGCAGGAATGTGAAGTAATTTTCGAGGTGTTAAAACCTAGTGCTCACTTTCTTGAGAAAGCATTGAAAGGAGTAAAAATACTAGAAGCTTTAATGGAAGATGCTGCTTGCAATACCTCATTCTGCTTTAAAGCAGATCTTTGATCTGTTCTGTTTATTCCCTCATCTACAGGTGCTTCACCTTTGGAATTGGTGAATGGCCTGCCACCCATACACTAAATTGTATGGCTAAAGTAGGACATGGCTGTGCTGAGTTCATCAAGAACACCGAGAAAATGCCATCCAAAGTGAGAAACATCCAGGCAGTTGGTTTTCTCTTCATGATACACTAGACCTACCCAGCATCACAGGAAGAGCTAGAGATCCATGGGAAAATACAAGTTCAAATATCCCAGGAAGGGTTGAGATTGAATGATATTTGGAATCCTGTAGAGAGACTGCCCATTTAGATGATTCTCTAAGCTTATAATTTGTGGTTTCTGCAAGAACACTTGTCTTTGTAAGGTGGGAGAAATGGAAAATTTCACCATTATTCTTCCATTAAAGAAGTAATGGCAACCATAAAGTTTGGAGTATTGTTTTATCATAAAACAATAAAGCAAAGGAAAGGGGGAAAGCTGAACAAGAGAGTAGAGTGTGTCTGGTTTCTTCTTGAAATGACATGTTCAAGGTGAGAACCCCAGCTTTACTCTGGGATCTTTTGTATTCCTCAGGCATTGCAGTCTATGAAGAAGGCCCTGGATCCAGTAATGATGGACATCTCTATTCAATGGGATTTGCCTCCTGGGCTTGAGGCCCGGCTTGTACAACCAATCCCTCAGGTCATTTACACAGGAGAATGCTCTCTGATCTGTGCTCAAATCTGTGGGCAACAGCAGGCAAGTAACTCAAACCAGTACCCTAAGTTAAAGGTGTGAAATGTGGTATGGTGGGAAAGAATGGAAGAATCAATGTAAAATAAACAATGCTAGTTAAGAGATAAATTGTGGGAAGTTCTTGGTGGTATGGGCATACCAAGCCATCTTGTCTTTCAATCTAATTAAAATATTAAGGATTCCACAATCCCCATATCTGTACAAGCCAAATAAAACATTCTCACCTCTCAAATGCTGTGAGCAGTCCAGATGAAATATGGGCAGGAGAAATGCTGATTACAGACTTTAATCTGCCACAAAGTGAACTGCAAATTTTTGCAAAGTGATCCCCATGGTTTTGATGTGTGGACAGATGGATTGGGTCGGGTCGGGTGGAAATGAACTGCACATTTTTCCAAAGAGATCCCTTTGGTTTTGATATGTGGACAGATTGGGTGGGTGGGGTGGAATCCAGTGTCTAAACATCTAAAGGATCCACTGCTGTTTCACTGGCCAAAAGTCGCTTGCTGGCAGAACCTTGTTGAGGAAGTCATTTCTGATGATAATATGACAGGTCTCCCTGTTGTGACCCCATCAGAAGCAACGTTGCCAGCAAGGTTTTTCCAGGGAGCTACTTCTGGCTGATGAAAAAGGTGGCAACGGTGGCCCCAATACATGATGCATTATCATCTTAGCCTATGGTATGGACTGCAATACGGTTTTTGGGAACTGTTTAGCCTGTTTGTGTGGTTGCCCCATGGAGCAGGCTACTCCAGATTAATTCACCATGGCGTAAATGCATCCTTAGCTGTATATTTACTATCATTGCTTGCTCATGCAGAAAGTAGTGTGTTCCACATAACTAATTTTGCATGGTTCTTGTTCATATGGAGTACCTTAATGAAAACAGAAACTTGTATCCTTCAATTAGGTCACCTCCCATGTGAGAAAAGGATGGCAGAAGGTGATGGAAGTTTCATGTTTATGAAACAATGATGTGTACTGCCTGAAGTCAGGGCTTTAGCCTTTGTGTTTAGATGTCCTAATCTTCATTGTTGGCTTCTTCCATCTTTTCCTTGACCTGATAGGATGTCAGCCTCTCTGAGGGATCTGTTGTGGTCCAGCACAGCATACAGGGGTGGACTTTCACAGAGAGGATAACCTTCTCACTCCGGGCGCAGGAGAATGAAAGGTTATAATCTTTTCCTTTCCTATATTTCCATCTCATATGCATTATTGCTGGGAGTCAAGACCACAGTGCCAAGTGCCACAGATAGTGCTTCTACATGCACCTATTTTGTAATAAAACCTATTGGCCTCTATTTCTGAAGAGACATACACAGGACTGCTCTGTTACTATCCTGATATTGGGGGAAAAACCCAACTGGCACACAATGCAAAGAAGCAAAGTGCCCTCAAGCATGTGTAGAGGACATTCTCTTCAGAAAGAACAATAAATAATAGAGTTAGAAGAGAACTCATGGGTCATCCAGTCCAACTCTCTGCCAAGAAGCAGAAAAATCTCATTCAAAGCACCCCTGACAGATGGCCATCCAGCCTCTGCTTAAAAGCCTCGAAAGAAGGAGCCATCACCACACTCCAGGGCAAAGAGTTCCACTTGTGAACAGCTCTCACAGTTAGGAAGTTCTTCCTAATGTTCTGGTGGAATCTCCTCTTCTGTAGTTTGGAGCCATTGTTCCATGTCCTAGTCTCCAGGGCAGAAGAAAACAAGCTTGCTCCCTCCTTCCTATGACTTCCCTTCACATGTTTATACATGGCCATCATGTCTCCTCTCGCTACTCTTGCTACTCTTATTCCTGGAAGAAATGAAATGACTTATTTCAATACTTTCTCGACAACCCTCTTTCCTCCTAAACTCATGGAGGAGGGCAGAAGAAGGTGCCCTTTAGTTTCTGAAATGGAAGGAACAGCGAGTGAGATGGGAGAGGAAGAGTGACATATGGAGGGGGTTAGGATGAGCAGGGAAACATCTGAGACACATTGAGTGAAGGGAGTCAAAGCAGAAACATATTTATGTGTGTGTGTTTGTGTGACAGTATGGACAATTTCTACCACAAGTTGACATTGAGCCAACTTTGGTGATTATAGGAAGTTGACCATAGATCCCACATTTTCTTTGTATTTTCATGAAAGTCCTGTGCTCCTATCTCCAGTGTACCTGGGGGGAGGGAGGGAAAGACTGTAGTGAAATGGTAGCACAAGGCATTTCATCACCAACATGGGGATCATCACACTACTTAAGTTAGAAATCAAATCTATTTCATTGTCATTTATGAACAAGAAAACTCCTAAATTCCTATTGTCTTGTGCCCCTAAGGCAAGTGGATGTCAATGGCTGACTAATCTTGTATCTGAAATTGGCTTACTGACAATTGGATAGCACAAGAAGATCTCCATCTGAAACTACCCATAGTTTCTTGGTAAGAACTTGATTGAGATAGGGAAGAGTCCCTATCATTACACAACGAGCCATGTTTGCCTTCTGAAGACCCTAAATATGTACCCTGTTGTATCTCAGGCTAAGATTCACCTTGCTACCTTTAACAAACCAGCCACAGTTGTGAGGTATAAAGTTTATTGTGAGGTATTCAAACAAAGCAGTACATAAGCAGTGAGAAGATCAGAAGTACAAGGTAAAAATCCAATATAATCCCTTTTGCCAAGGCAGGAGACTTGAAGCATAGAATCAGAGTAAAGTCCAGGAAATAGCATGAGGTAACCTGAAGCAGCCTCTCCCAAGGCCCCAGAGCCGAAGCAAGCCATAAAGCAACGTTGGAACTAACACTGAGCAAGCTCCAAGGCAGAGTACTTATACGTTAAACATCAAAACATTGAACATCAAACAAGCAGCAAACAAGCAGCTAACAAGCAGTTTTCCCACCAACGGATGATCTCAACATTTGGCCGCAATCCGTGGGCTCCTTCTCAACACCTGGCCAGCTTGACCTTGATTCCCACCGACTGCCTTATCAGCTGCATTCCGTTCTTGTGAGAACAGCGGCTTGTCTCTAGCTACAGGCTGTGACTGAGAAAACCGAAAGCCAACATCTGCACTCTCATTCCCAGCATGTTGTTCTGCACTCTCATACCCATCATGCTGTTGCTGTTGAACCACAACATACCCTATATATGAACCAGGGTACATACACTAGTAATCTTTGTGTTCTAGAATGAATTGCTACTCTTATTCCTGGAAGAAATGAAATTACTTATTTCAATACTTTCTCGACAACCCTCTTTCCTCCTAAATGTTATTGTGATTTTACTATGGTCTATTTCAGATGCACCTGCCTTTTTCTTCTCTTGCTGTTTATCTCTACAGGTTTCCTCTTCACCGCCTGGCAGCTCAGGCCTTTTTGCAAGAATGGAAAGGAACACATTCAATGGAAGAGATGCAGCTGGCTAGAGAGACAAGCCTAAGCTCTGGAGTGTTGTGCTCTCAGACGGCTTACTTGGTGGTGGACACAGAACCTGGAAAACTGTTCCAAAGCCACATTTACTTCCAAAATCTCTTTGGTTTTTGGGGGCCTTATGATTTGCGCACATATGATGACATAATAGAGCTAATGGAATATAAAACGAGTTACGTATATTACAGTTGACAAGAGCTGTTTGTATTGACAGGATGGAAGAATGCAGTTGGTGTGCATCTACATTGTTTTATGTGTGCTCTACCTGCTCCACTTTCCCCCTTTGCTTCCATTGGTGCAAAAAGTAAACTGCTGCAGCCTTTCCTAGCATGTGTTTTCTTCCTCATTAATAGCTTTTGCCATCTTGACCACTGTATGGTCACATGTGTCCCAGTTTCATTTGTGAAATGTTGGAAAGGAAGATACATTAAGGCTCCCATATCTGTGGGGAATTTGTTCCTGAAGGTTACATGAAACCATAACTATGACCAAATGCTTGTTGGAACCCAACAACATCCTACACAATGCTGTAATCCTCATCAAGGACTTAGCACAGTGATTCTCAACCTATGGGTCCCCAGATGTTTTGGCCTTCAACCCCTCCAAAACACTAACAGCTGGTAAATGGGCTGGGATTTCTGGGAGTTGTAGGCCAAAACACCTGGGGACCCACAGGCTGAGAACCATTGACTTAGCAGATAAGTTACCCTGTTTCCCCGAAAATAATAAATATTAATATTAAATTTTGCTCTCAAAGATGCACTAGGTCTTATTTTCAGGGGATGTCTTATATTTTCATGAAGAAGAATTAACATTTATTGTTGAACAAAAAAGAACGTTTATTACATACTGTACAGTAGTTGTCATCACAAACCAGCATAACCATGCAACTGTCTGTGATTTTCTCCCATGAATTCTTCACTCAAGTCACAACCTCTGTTCGGTGGGCATGCTTCCAAACAAAAACTTTGCTAGGTCTTACTTTTGGATGAGGCCTTATATTTAGCAATTCAGCGAAACCTCTACTCGGTCTTATTGTCAGGGGATGTCTTACTTTCGGGGAAACAGGGTAGCGGTCGGAGAAAAGCCTTCTCCTGATTAGCCTCTTTCACCCTCTCCTGATTAGCCTCTTTCACTGCTTGTCTTCCTTTCTCTCCTCCTATCACCTTGCTGGTTAGACTGATACTTCCCAGAGATTCACCTCTTTTCTGAGGACAGGACAAGCCCATGAGTCTTCCATTATGTTCTTCTCCTGTGGACATGGAGAGACAAGATGTCCATTGTGGGTAAATTAAATGGATACCTAGGCCCCGTGTTGCCTTTTTTGTCTAGATGTGTAGTTCTTAGTTGAGGCCAAAGGGAAACATTTCCAATCATAGCTGTGCTCTGTTTCTCTTTCCAGAAGAAGAATCTACTGGTGTAATCTTTTCTACAACTTCCTCTCAATGGCATCACCATCATTCTCTATGTGGAAATACCTGCTTGTTCAAGAAATTTCACAAAATATCTGAATTTTTGAGGAAGGCTTATTATTCAGTATCCACTGTCCTTGCCAGCAGTGACTTAAGTTGGAAAATTTATTCTACCACTAATGACTTCCTTCTTGCTTATAGTGCGATCTTTGATCAACCTGATCCCCCAAGTAAGTCTAAAAACCAAGAAAATTATTTTGTGTATTTCTCAATTCAATTCTGACTCTTGAGTTTCCTATAATTTAATTTGCAGATATTTTTCCCCATTATTTTGCTCATGATCAAGATGTATTGCGGGGGGGGGGGGGGGGAGTTAAATGAGAAATACAGAGTGCCAACAATTGGAAGTGAATAGCAAGAGTCTAGAATTTGTGCTAATAATTGTTCCATTTTCTAGCTATGTATTTATTTCATGGCTGGAATCTTGAACATTCTGAGCCTGTTGACTACAACGAATATAGTGAAAGGATATTTAGCACCATTACAACATGCCTACCATGTTGGGGCAGAAAATATAAACAACTCATGGGTCAAAAATTATTTCCGTAATTTTTTTTTCAAATTAATTTTCTCTATTCCAAGACGTGGTGGCGATGATTTATTTATGTAATGCAAACCAAGTATACATATGTGACATGTATACACAAGTGTAACATTTGCCATGTCTAAGAGGGGCAAAACTTGATGGGAAGGTGACTGGTATATTATTAAGGATATACATGTTTCTGGAAAGCCTGAAAGAGAACTTGTTTGGTTGAGGATACACAGTCCAACATGGTAAGGCTGTGGCATTATTTGAATTCTTGAATTCATATCTTGCTAGTGTCTATGTTACCCCAAAGGTGACCAAAATAGCTGAGCTTTGTCAAAATCTATCAACTTATTTATTTATTTATTCTGAACATTTCTACCCTGCCCTTCTCAACCCCCGAAGGGGGACTCAGGGTGGCTTACAAAAGGCACAATTCGATGCCAGCAATACACATGGTAGGATAAAATACATAGCAGTGACAGTTATAAATAGTTAAAACAGTCCAATTATACAATAACAACTAAGAAAAGCCAATCCAGTGATCAACGTTCGCCAAGTTCAAAATCTGTAAGTTCATTCCACATTGTCATAATCCTATCCATCTCTAGTCGTCATTGTCCTTTGATCGTCTGCCAGATTACCCAAAGGCCTGGTCCCATATCCATGTTTTTAGTTTCCTTCTGAAAGAGAGGAGGGATGTCGATGACCTAATTTCCCCGGGGAGCGAATTCCACAGGCAAGGGGCCACCACCGAGAAGGCCCTGCTCCTCATCCCCACCAACCTCACTTGTGATAAATCAACATAGAGAATGTTATGTTTATAAAGCTTGTTATTTGTTTTATAATACCGATTCATTGGGATTTGCTTCACTTGAATTTATTGTACTGTGTGTTGACTGCTTTGATATACCCCTACAGCAAAAGAATCTCTTGTCTTAAGGCTGATCTGCTTGCAGAATGCTGATGGATCTTGGCCCCTGGATACCTGTTTGCTCAATATTCTAGGCCTAAATGAAGAGACTTTTGAGAAGATGCCTAACCAGGTAGGACATCTGGAAAAACCCCTGTAGGACTAGCATTTTAGGTCTTCATAGCAAAGGTGGCAATACCCATCTAGATACAAGGTGCCTGTGTTGGGCTACTACTGGACTGGACATGAATAAGCAACAGTGAAGGCTTTTGTTTGGATGTTGGATAGCCATATATTGTATTGTACAATTTTCCATGGCAGGGGATTGAACTGAATGACCTTTGTGGCTTCTTCCAACACTACGATTCTATGAGTATTATTTCATATGATTTTTTCCTCTCCCCTCTGCATTAATCCAGGTGGCGCCAATGGCATGGGCAACAGTTCTTGTTATCCTTTGGCTTCATATCCACGCTGCAGAAGAGAGTGACATTTCACAGCTCCTGCAAGCAAAAGCTTTGGGCTGGCTCCATGAGAATGCAGGTGAGAGAACGTGAGGCACAAACAAAGGAACGTTGAAGATTATGGTGATGCTAATGAAAGTAATGAATGCATAGGGGAAGAAGACTAAATTGACCTATGTGGAACAATATCTCTCTTTTTCCTGAAGTGAAGGGAGTGGAGAAGCTGTGCATCAAAATAGGAAGGGAGGTGTGAATTGTAATGTTCAGAAATATTAGTTTTTACACAGTCTAACTCACTACTTTTTCACTACAGGGCTCCAGCTGGCAGTGTGTGTGGAAGCTGGCAATACTTTCCTGGGATGTGACCTCACTCTTGACATTTTTGGGCTCTGACCTTCCCCCTCCTCATCAGGCTCATGACTGACCTTTATTGCTCTCCATCTTCATTTGGTTAGTTTTTTCTCAGATAACTAAAATACTATCTAAAATTGCTGTATCTTCCTCAACAGGCTCGCTGCACTTCCAGTCCCTCATTGACTTGCCCCTCTGTGTTTGTGCCCCTCTGCTCTCTTGGCAACCATGAACTGGAAGAATTAAAGGAGAATCAAAACATCTAAAATGTTCAGGGGGCAGGGTTCTCCATTGCCTTCCACTAAGAATGAGAGAGTTTGACTTGTCCAAAGTCACCCAGGGGGTTTCCATGGCTTAGCAGGAACTTAAACCTTAGTCTCCAGATGCAATGCTCTAACTACTTCTAACTACTATATCACATTGACTCTTATCCTCATGGCACTGTATGTAAGCTAGCGTATCGCATTCCAGCCTTAAGTCTGATAAAAATGAGATAATCTACAATCTGATCAACAAAATTATGCAAATTTCAAAAGGACTTAAAAAAATATTGCTGGAAAGCAACAGTGAACAATGCAACAAACAAACGAACAAAAATCTCTAACAAATCCAAACCCTTTATTTATTTATTTATTTATTTATTTATATTCCACCTTCTCACCATGAAGGAGACCACTTGAAAGCTTTTAAAATGGTGCTTATGACATTTTTTTGTAATTTTAGAACTTATTTTTCTATGGCCTCCAAAAATCTCTTGAGGTTTGACTGCCAAGGGATTGGCTGAGAAACATGCTGATAATTAGAGAGGAGGAAAACATGTCTATGTGCACTGAAACTGTTGTAGTATAAAATGCAGCAAAACAACTGGAGACAGTTTTTCATTTCTACCAGTGATTCTACCACATCTCAAAATAGTTCTTTCTTGGGACAGGAAATGCTAAATGACATAGTATAAACAGGTTTTCTCTGCTTGGAGCCAACAACCTGTCTGCCATAATTAGTTTGATATAAAATCTTCGTCCATAATGGCTCATATAAAGTTTAATAAGAGCATACAAAAGCTCCTATCTGGCTGGCAAATCACACTCTTAGCTCTGAGTTTTAATATGTTTGTGGGGATGGCATTTTGTAAATAGGCAGCTGTTCATCTCACACTTTCCTTTCTCTATGCCCTAGTCAGTGGCTTCAAACTTACCATGAAAAACAGTTCCATATGTAACTGGGAACTATGCCAAATGCTACTTTTGCATACCTTGAACATGGAGCTATGTTGTAATACACCTCGAGCCGTGGGGAGAGGTGGGTAAGAAATAATAATAATAATAATAATAATAATAATAATAATAATAATAAATCATAGACACTTGGGAGGTATCCGACATGTGATCAAACACAAAAGCCAGCATAGTGATCTTGTTTGCTGTGTACTAATCTTGTTATGTATCAAATGATGATTATAATAATAATAATCCAGTACTTCCTTCTTCAATTATCTTACCCTAGTGCTCAGATGTAAAGATGCAATCAGCTCTGCAAACTGCAGAGTGGATTGTAAATCTCTGTCCTTGCTGAACACAGTAACTAAAATGGGGCTGCCAAAAATGCCCCAATGGCATGGCTGGGCAGAAGGGGGTTAATCAATCCCTCGGGAGGAGTAATTGATTACCTCCACTCTTAGTTGTCACTTTCCACTTTTTTAACCATATGCTGGAGCCCCTGGTGGCGCAGTGGGTTAAACTCCTGTGCCAGCAGGACTGAAAACCAATAAGTCGCTGGTTCAAATCCAGGGAGAGTGCGGATGAACTCCCTCTGTCAGCTCCAGCTCCTCATGCAGGGTCATGAGAGAAGCCTCCCACAAGGATGATAAAACACCAAAAACATCTGGGCATCCCCTGGGCAATGTGCTTTCAGACAGCCAATTCTTTCACACCAGAAGTGGTGTGTTTCTCAAGTCGCTCCTGACACGACAAAAAACCCAAACAAACCACCATATACTTTGGGTGCACTGATGTACATCTCTCCTGGAAATTGGGGGGGGGGGGGGGGGGCTCTGCAAAGCAGTTTGAGGCCAGGTTCTGTATTCAATATATTCAAAACCAGTTGCAGGCATGGCAATCTGATCACCCCTACAGTGAAACCAAAGCTGGATGATTGTGTCAGTGTAGATGTGCCCTGAGAAATGACGGAGAACTTTTGATGCTGAAGAGCCTATCAAAGGCCACAAAAATGGAACTGCATCCCTAGCTGTTACTGTGTGAAAAACCAGCTGGGCAGAGGGAGCAGTCTCACCTGCCATGCTTCCAATATAAAGATAGAGATTTATGTTCTGCCATTGTAAGTTAGGATCTTCTGACATCAACAGACAAGAAGAAAGGAGAGGAATTGCAATTCCTTCTCTCTGGCCAGGCATGTACCTCTGTTGATGTCACTATGGGATGCCCACAATGGCCAGGAAATCTTCTAGAGTCCTGCAGCAGTGATAGTGACACTGAAGGGAAGGTGATGCTCCTGCCAGGCTGAATCGTTTTTGGCCCAGATAGACCATGTAGACTCCAACCCATTGCCACCACGGATCAGGCCTGGGGTGTGTGGGCACCTTTAAGGCCTCTAAAGTCAGTCCATAACATATCTTTGATTTTGCCCTGTGGTAAGTGATGAGTGTAGGTGTGAGTTAAATGAGTTACCTGAATAATTAATGTTCTGGCAAAGAACTACCAGCATAAGATCTAAACAAAACATATTGTGGAGGGAAAGAGGGTGGAGAAAGAACCACATTAAATCAGAGCTGAACTTATTTCAATCCAGGTCATCATCTATCCTAGAATATTCTTACACAGTTAGCACTGCATTTTTAGAGCAGTAATTTCTCAAATTGCAAACATATAGACTATCATACATCTTATTTAAATGTTAGTGGGTTGTTTTAATAATTAGTTTCTCCCGGTTATTCAGGTCAGGCCTGAACAAAATGACAAAGCATTTAGGGAAAAAGATGCAAGTCAGTAACCCAGCACTAGAACTTAAGATAGAGAAGATCTCCACAACCACCATCTGTTTACCCTTTGTGCTCAGGTAGGTTGGAACAAAACACAGCCACACACTACAAAACACCAACATGCTGAAAGTTATAAATTTGGCTTCATTGAAACTGTCAGGCAGCTTCCTTGCTAGGAAAGCCACAGTAAAGCTGACAACAGCCAAGAGACCCATATATCCCAAGACACAGTAAAACATGAAAGTTGAGCCTTCATTGCATTCCATGATGATACTCAAGTTCAATGAATGTGTATTTGTATCTGGAAATGGAGGATATGTCCCTAACCAAATAATACAAATGCCAGCTTGTATAAAAGAGCAGGAAAGGACAATAGCATTTGCCAGTGTTTTTCCCAGCCATTTCCTCACATTGGACCCTGGTTTTGTAGACATGAATGCGAGAATCACAATGATAGTTTTTGCTAAAGTACAAGAAACGGAGACTGTAAAGATCATTCCAAATGTTGTTTGGCGGAGAAGGCAAGCCATCTTTGTTGGCTGTCCAATGAATAGCAAGGAGCAGAGGAAGCAAAGGAAGAGGGAGCTAAGGAGAGTAACGGTGAGAGTCCTGTTGTTGGCTTTGACTATGGGAGTGTCCCAATGCTTCAAAAATGTTCCCAACACCAAAGCTGAAATCAGAGCAAAAACGATAGCAGACAAAGTAACACCGATTCCCAGCGGTTCTTCATAGGAAAGGTAGTTTATAATCTTGGGAAGACACTGATTACGGTACAAGTTTGCATATTGATAATCTGGACAACTCTCACAGCTACCCATGTCTGGAAAACAAAAATGATTGTTAAAACAATATCAAACTGCATCAGTTCGTGTAGAACTAGCTATAGATTCCTTGAGCAATTCAGTGTTCTCTGCCTAAGAAATGATCAGCTAGCTTTGCTTAGTATCTCAAGAGAAGTTGCTTCTCTGTTATTAACAGAGCTGAAATTGTGTTACCTGTGTTTTCGTGCTCTTTGTCTCTAGCCCACAGATTATTGCATTGTAATCCATTTTTTTACTGACAACCTCAAACAAATAATGTGTCCGTGAGTTAACATCATCATCAATTTGCTCCTGTATTATTTTAACATATTTGCCTGATGAAGAAGCCACTGAAACTTCTAAAGCTTGCATAGTGGCCCCAATTGGTTGTTGATCCCATTTTTTGTTGGACTTCCTTTGTTGGAATATTTAAGAAGAACATCTTTCTCGTCTGTAAACCATTGAAATGGTTCTGATGGGTGAAAATAATGACTGAGGGTTATCATATCTGAATGTGACCTAAAGGGTTGGTTCTCAATAATAAGAGCCTGTATCACAATATTACTTTCAAGGATTATTGATGTCTCTCTATCCCTCCATAACATATGCAACAATTATTGTTTCAGGTTTCTGGAAAATTTATGACAAATTGTATACTTGATAATGGTGAAAAGTCTGTCTCCTACCTTTTTGCTGAGTAATTCTCCCTTCTGGACAAGGAATACAATCATAACAGCAGAATGGCTCATTTTCCTTCTTTTTCTTGTGGAAACCTGGACGACAATATTCATTACATGTAGAAATGGGCAGCACCTATCAATAGAAAAAAAATACGTTTCAAGAAATATTCTTACATGTTTGTTTTATATTGACATATGAAGAAGCAACCCATCTATATAAATAAAAATAATCTTCTTTTGTGGGATTAACGGAACTCAGAAACCACTGGACGAATTGACACCAAATTTGGACACAAGACACCTAACAACCCAATGTATGTCATTCACTCAAAAAATTGATTTTGTCATTTGAAAAAAAACCAAAAAACAAAATAATGTTGAAGTATACTTCGTTAGTCTCACCTGATTAAATGTTGGATGCCAGACAATGCTTTCATTGAAAATTGTTAAGCCTTCACCCAGAGGAGCCTGAGGATCCAGGCTTCCAACTTTTACTCTAACAAAAGATTGATTTGGGAATGTTACCCAGTTTGTAACATCCAGACCTGCAATCAGTTTTCGGTCATCATTAAATCTTATAGTATCTCCAGCACTGTTGTTGAATGAAAGGCATCTGAGAAATGTATGGAGCTAAAGAGAAGGACAAAAAGATAGAAAGGGACAAAAATGTCTTGGATTGCTCTCTATGATAGCACTTTCCTGTATTGGTTAAGATCACTGTATATTCAACCCAATTAATTCTTCATCAAAGGTGCATTTACGCCATATAATTAACCAACACGGCTCAATGCTATGGAACCGTAGTTTTACAAGGTGTGTAGCCTTCTTTGCCAAGAAGTACTGGTGCCTCACCAAACTAAAATTCCATGCCCTTGATCCATGGCCGTCAAAGTGGTGTCAATCTTCATGAATTCTACAGTATCAATTCACCTAAGAATATGCTCCACAAATCCTCTTATTTCTTCCAACTAGGTTAGCTTCCCTGGGTGAATGGAATTTGCTTGTAGTTTACCAGTCATTCTACAACTGATTCAATGAAAATGGCTGCTGTTTAAACTGCCAGATGCAGAAAATCTTGCTGACCAGAAGGTTGGCAGTTTAAAGCCATGGGTCAGGGTGAGCTCCCACCATCAGCCTTAGCTTCTGCTTACCTAGCAGTTTGAAAACAGTAATGTGAGTAGATCAATAGGTACCACTTTGTTGGGGAGGTAAAAGGCACCCATGAAGGCATGCCAACTATTTAATCAGGAAGGCATCCATGGACAACAGGCTCCTTGGCATGGAAAATGGAACAACAGCACCTCCCCATGGCCGGAGTCAAGCACAGCCTCCAGATGCCAGAGATGAAAAAGAGGGAAGCCTTACCTTTGTCTGTGTAATGTCTGTCTTTGTTGTTAATTGTATAACTGTATTGAATGTTTGCCATATATGTATTCTGTAATTCACTCTGAGTCCCCTTGGGGAGATAGAGTGGAAGATAAATGAAGTATTATATTATTCACTATAGTGGGGTCTAAGTAACAATATTCCAGACATCTAGCGGGCACACAATACAGGTTGAGTATTCCTCCATATAAATTCTGAAATTTGAAATACTCGAAAATACAAGATTGTCCACATAAATGAGTGAGATAGTCACATCTCTTCTTTCTGATGGTTCAGTGTACACAAATGTTGTGTAAATTTTGATATATGAAACATAGATGATGTTTATGTTTAGACCTGGGTTTCATATCCAAGATTCTAAGGTGTGTATGAACACAAAAGTATTTCAAAAACTGAAAAGAAAATCCCAGATTGAAAGCAGTTCTGATCCCAAACATTTTGGATAAGGGATACTCAGCCTGTACACCCAGCTACTAATATGAAGAAATCCACACTTTTTGAAATGACAAGTGGTTAATAAGATAATAATGGCTTAGGTTACTAAGGTAATAGTGTATTTATCTTTTAACTCTGGTCTAGGAAAGCACAACTCTAAACAGCTCATTGGTTGGCTTTTTATTTGACAAAATTTAATAACAACCAGCAAAGTGATACCAGATCTTCATCATAATGGAACAGCTTCAGAAAGCAATCTAAGGTGAACATATCACAAGGGTTTCTGACTTAACGTGTGTGACTTACCTAATTTCATATAGTACATTTCTATGGCTGAGCAAGGAATCAATCTTCATATTTGGAGATCAATGCTCAAGCCATTACACAATGCTACATTTCTCTACTCCCACAAAAAGACTCTTCCCAGCTTATGCAAAAATATTACCTGAAATGGCAGAAGATGTTGGGGTTCCAGTTTCACACCAGCTATCTGTGATCTGTGTTTGAATCTTGATTCCTGCATAGAATGCAGAGCGTGTGCCACACTATGTGCAGCATTGTAAATGCCATAGCTGTGACCAGTCATACCCATTTCAAATAGAGGTCCAGGAAGATTCTCCAGTTTCTCTTCCCCAGTGCATTGTCTCTTGGTAAAACTGGCATGTTTCAATGAACAATTGAAGGCCATCTCCCAGAAGTCCTGGATAAAGTAATCTTCTTTTGCCCATGAAGGATTAATGCCATGAAGAAATTTTTTGAAGTTTACTGGTTCATTTGAGTGGATAGTGAAGGATAGCATGCCATGGAAAACCTGTATGTCATGACTCTTCAAGATACTATTTGGTATAAAATCCCAGTGTGTCGTCACAATCCACACCTTACCTTGATAGAAATCTGGGGGTGCCATATTAAGGTACAGGATGATTCTAAGCATTAATGGAAGTGCACCATTAACAATGTACACAGTGGCATTGCTTTCCAGGCATTTCAAAAAATATGGCAAATCACGACGCAATGCAACATCCATCCCATCAACAAAAGGTACTTTACAAAATTTATTTATAAAAGCAAAACAAATGTTAGCCTCCAAAAGCCTAGGCTCCAAAGCTCGGAAGAGCTTTTCTCCACCAGCATCCTCAATAACAAAGATTCCCACCCATGTCCATTTGAAATGCAAAAGTAACTGTACAATTCCAATGCACTGCTGAGCTAAACTTGGGGCCATCTGGTACAAGAAAGGGAATGATGTTTTGTCCTGCTGGTCTAGAGAAAGGGATCCAGAAACAAACTGAAATAAAATGTAGAGCTATGTTATCAGTGCATTAGAAATAGTGTCTTACAAGCATTTATGTTAGAATAGCTTGCTCACATGATGTAGGACAGTGTTATACAGTCAGTTGGTTAGAATATTAGACAATGACTTGGGAGAACCAGGTTCTTTGGGCAAATCACTCTCTCCCAGCAGAGCATTGACACAGGATTATTGTGAAAATGGGCTAGTGAGAAAGTTAGCCACCTTCAAGTGACTAACGGACAGAGAGGAAAGAATAGGAACCATCAACCCAGGCATGGGCAAACTTTGGCCCTCCAAATGATAAAAGTTCATTTTCTAGTTGTTTATATCCATTTATTAGTGTAAAATTCATTATCATATAGCTATAATTAATAATTGCATTTCTTTAAATACATTTTTTACCATATTGGATAGTACCCCACTTTCTTAATCATGTTATCCATGTTCATTAGCATTTGATGCAAGTATAAGAAACCAACCAAACAGAATGGCTTCGCTTTGATTATCCTGATGTCTGATGGATTACAGTTCAGATGCAGTTTATCACAACCTTCTAAAGATGTGCCTTCACTAGTATTTCCCTGATTCACTTTACAGCAGGAAGGTTGTAAAGGTTAGGAAGGTTTCTCAACCTTCCTAATGCCATGAACCCTTAATACGATTCCTCATGTTGTGGTGACCCCCAACCATAAAATTATCTTCGTTGTTACTTCATAACTGTAATTTTGCTACTGTTATGAATCATAATGTAAATATCTGAAATGCAGGATATATTTTCATTCACTGGGCTAAATTTGGCACAAATACTCGATATGTCCAAATTTGAATACTGTTGGGATTGAGATTCATTCAGGAGTTGTAGTTGCTGGGATTTATAGTTCACCTACAAAGAGCATTCTGAACTCCACCAACGATGGAATTGAGCCAAACTTGGCACACAGAACTCCCATGACCAACAGAAAATACTGGAATGGTTTGGTGGCCATTGGCCTTAAGTTTTGGAGTTGTAGCTCACTTACATCCAGAGAGCACTGTGGACTCAAACAATTATGGATCTGGACCAAACGTGGCACAGATATTCAATATGACCAAATGTGAACACTGTTGGAGTTTGGGGAAAATAGACCTTGACATTTGGGAGTTGTAGTTACTGAGATTTATAGTTCACATACAATCAAAGAGCATTCTGAACAATAGAATTGGGCCAAACTTCCCACACAGAACCCCCATGACCAAAAGTAAATACTGTGTTTTCTGATGGTCTTTGGTGACTCCTCTGACACCACCTCACAACCCTCTCCCCAGGGATTGAGAAACGCTGCTTTACGGGGATGAATTTCCTTTGCAGTCTCACCTTGTTTCTTGAATAATAATAATCTTAACCACCAGAGAATGACGAAAATCTGTGAATGAGAATGACATGTTTCATTGTGTGATACTTATTTACACTCTCCAGAAACCTACCTGTGGAATCTTGTAGGCACTAAGGATATCTGCTATGTTAACTGAGAATTCAGATAGAATTCCTGAAGTGACAGCTACCAAGTGGTTCTGGATGCCACACTTATAGTTTGGGACAGATTTATGCTGAGTGGAAAGCAAGTCCAGGGTGGCCTTACACGTCATCTGGAAACTGAAGTTATTGTCATAGATTTGGAATCCCAAAGTAATATTGGGTGAAACCATGTGGTTGTCATTGATCTCTTTTATAGCAAATACCAGAGCGAGGACTTGCTGGTAGTACTTTGACACCACGCTGTAATAAATGATACATTCTATGAAACACAATTCTAAAAATATGAAGCACTAGGAAAGCTAACATTTATTTAATAAGAGAATTGCATATATGATCCTTCACAAAGCATTTGCTAGTCTATTTAAAAGCTACATGGAAATCTGAATCATGATGTCACAAGTTCATATATTATTAATTTGACATGCATTTGAAATTAGCATCTGAAGTTTAGAGAACATTTATACAGTGCTTTGTCTTCCAAAGTTTGTAGCTAGCTATTTAAAAAAGCCAGATTTTGGTGTGGACTTTAGTTAAGGAATGCAACATCCTTGCAGATGCCAATGATCTTACACCAGAAGTGATTTGCATTTTCTCAAGTCAATCCTGACACAAAACAAACAAACAAAAAAAAAAAAAAACACCACAAACCCATACATTCAATGATAGGGGAAAGGATAATGAGTCAAATTCAAAGTTCAAAAAGAAACTTCAGCCACAGATTTGTGGTTGCTAACTATCATCAAGCCAACTTCAACTTTTGTCAAACTTAAGAGACCTCAAAATCACCAAGTTCTCAACATCTCTCCTCAGATCTTGCAGAATTAAATATAGCTTGCATATTTCTTTTGGAAAGAAACAATTGTTAAACGTTCAAATTGTTTAATGTTCTAAGCACATGAATGCTACTGTGAAGATAAAGAAGATTCCTTACATGACATCCTTGATCAAACTTAGAGAGGGATACTTGCTGAAGTTAGTTTTATGCCGCAGGTAAAAGCCTTGGAAAGAAATCTGTCCAATGATAAATTCTCCTGTTTGAGAAAATTCACGCAGAACAGGAAAGAGTTCGCTAACTCTGCAATTAATCAAATGTGGTTTTATGTTATAATCAATGGGGTGCATCCTTCCCACAATATGAGGTATCAACCAAAGTAACAACACTGAAATCATCACCACACGTGAAGAGAAAAAACTCATTTTTTAGAGTCTCATTCTACTATTTTGGTAAGTAGATGCAGCTTTAATGCCTTAGGCTGTTGCTCTTGATATCATGATGAAAAGCTTCAACACTTTAATTGAAGAGGAAAATACTCCCATCACCTGTACAAGGAAAATTGATTTCATGATCACCAGCTAATGCAAGCATTTGTTAAATACGGCATAATATATGGACTCAAGCATATTGCAGCCCTGCCTGTTGTTAGCTCTGAACATTAAGAAGTGGTCTTATAACTGCTTTCTGACTTTGTTGTGTATTATTCTGCGATTTCCAGATATCCCTTGAGGACAGGCAAGCAGAATAATTATTCCGAATTGCGTTGATGACTAGAGAGAAGAAATTATCTAGTCAAGTGCCAAGATTGCCGTGCCACGGATGCTGTGCAACACATGTCATTCTCTCCCTTGAAATATCCCATTAAAATAAGAAATTTCAAGTGATGAATGCCATTGTAGAGTCTGCCCTCCACATTCACTGGGGTTAGAGCAGGAATGGGCAAACTTTTTAACTTGGAGGCCATATGACAGGCTGGACCCAGATGGGTGGGACAGGAGTAAGGGGATTCTCCCCAAATCCCCTCTCTGTCCTTTCCTCCACTTCCTCTACTCTTTTGGAGGCAGAAAGTGAAGGAAAGATGGAAAATGTTTGGATCCCAAATGGGTTGGCTTTGGTCAGCATGAGATGGTGGATAGGAAAGAAAAAGTTATCCATGAGACCTGAATTGCCTACTCCTGATATATAATCTTAGAATCCCAGAGCTGGAAGAGACCCCAAGGGCCATCCAGTCCAACCTCCTGCCATGCAAGAAGGCACAATCAAAGCACTCCCAATAGACAGCCTCTGCGGAAAAGGCTCCAGAGAAGGAGACTCCACCACATTCCCAGTCAGGCTACACCACTCTCCAACAGCTCTTACTTTCAGGAAATTCTTTCTAATCTTTTCAGTCAAATCTCTTACTCTGCCATTTGAACCCATTCCTCCCTTGTGCCCTAGTCTCTAGAGCAGCAGAAAGTCAGTTTCCCCCCTTTTCCTCAATGGGACACCCTTTTAAATCTTAAAACATGGTTCTCATGTTCCCTCTCTACCTTCTCTTCTGCCAGCTAAACATCCCCCAAGGAGAAAAGGAAGAAGGAAAAAGAGAAGGAAGGAAGGAAGGAAGAGGAAAAGAGAAAAGGAAGGAAAGACAAAAGGGTGGAAGGGAAGGAGAAAAAGGAAGGTAAGGAAAGAAGGGAGGGAGAAAGAGAAGGAAGGATAAGATGGTGAGAGAGAGAAGGGCCTGAGACAAGATCCCCAGGGATCACATCTGGCCTCTGGGCTTGGGTTTACCCATACCTGGGTTAGGGGCATGGAACTCCCATTAAAGTGAAAAAATACAAATAAAGAAATTGCAAAATTTTCACCTGAGATAACACCTTTTTTAGGAATTTCTCCAACACAAGTATACAGTCAACTTCCATTGAAAACTGACCACAGAATTGCACTGGAAGGCTTAGAGAAGTGGTACACATCTTGTGGTAGTTCGGATGTTTTGTCCTTCAGCTCCCAGAATTCCTGACAATTTGACAAATTAACTAGGGCTTCTGGGATTGGAGTCCCAAATACCTGGAAGGCCATGGGTTGCGCACTACCAGATTAGAGATTCACATGCCCCTTCTACATGCCCATATAATCCAGGTTATCAATGCAGATAATCTGGATTTTATATGGCAGTGTAGAAGGGGCCCCAGAGAAGTGTTCTTTCTAGAAATCTCTACATGCTCAAGCATGACTGGAGACCTTTGATCATAGAATTACAATGGAGAACTTTGAGTTTCCTAAATAGAACACTTTAATCAAATCTGCAAAAGTCAAACCTGCAAATGGTTGAGTGATTTATTTAATGCCTAGACTATAGGTCTCTCACATACAGGACAAATAAACAAATTAAAAAACCCAGATTATTAAAATACAATGCAAAATACACAATTAAAATACTGCATAAACTATAAAAACCAATGTCGAGATGCACCCTTAAAACAGTACATAAACTAGCTCTTGCATAGTTAAAAACCAAGTAAAATTCAATATTTTTTCAACTTAAACAGAAAACACTTTGGATATAGATAACCACACTATAATGAGAGAAAAGCACCCCCAGAACAGCCGACTGCAATACCAGTAATTAATCTTGCCCAGATTTTCAGTTCTGCCAGTGCAAAAAAGGACATGTAGTGAAGGGCCATTTGTACACATTTAATTACCCCATAGTCTATTTTAGGTCACCCTTTTATAATAGATAGAATTATTCTAAGTTTGCAAAATGGATTTTGGCTGAAAGTAAAAAGTACCACTTCCAAGCTCCCAGGTTGTCCATATTATTGGAAAATTACGGTATGTGAGAATGCATTTGCAAGCTGCCCTATGTGCAGCAAAGCTTTTTGCAAAATGGGACAGTGTCTATGTATGATTCTACGAAGATACCTGTTACTCTGGGTAGAAATGTTGCACAGTATCACAATCAAAGAGCACTCAGAATTCAACCAAGCATGGATCTGGACCAAACTTGGATGATGGGAATTGAAGCTAAAAAAGAAGACTGGGCCATCTGATCAGTTAGGAGGACAGCCTTGAATTATAGACAGACAGATCACGGGCTGATGGGAATTATAGCCCACCAGAACCCAATGCAAGAGGGCAGTAGTAGAGCCACTAGAGTGTTGCCATGGAGAGCTATATTACCAGGGTGTGGTCAGTACTTGAGAAACAGGGAAACTCCTGCTTTGTGTTTCATTATGGTAAATAAGTTTGCTAACTGAATCAAGTAAGACGACTGTGGAACACATTTTAAATACTCCATAGCACAAGTCACTCCAAAAGCAAAAACACTGCAATTACTGCTCATATGTGACACAATTGAGCAATGTGATTGCCAACTTATTACTATACAAGAAAGAGCCAGCTGTTTTCCCCAGAGGTCACTAGAAGGTTGAAGGAAAGAGCAGCTGTTACCCCAAGAGACCATTAGAGAGCTTCCATTGAGACCTAAATCAGCCACTTGTGCTCAATAGGGATGATTGATTCATTATAAAAATGGTTCAAAAATCATTACAAAACTGTGGGGCGCTGGCCTTTTGTTTCTAAAGTGTTTCTAAAGTATATTAAGTGAAAAATTCATTACTATAATGAGAGTGATGAAATTTTGTTACTACTTCGTTACAGTAATTACACATAAATTAAAATAATTGGGGAAACTTCAGGGGCTCCTTTCTCCCTTATTTTTAATGCTATTGGGGCAAAACATGTTACAAGAGTAGAACACATTTACCACTGTTAGCCCACCAAATTTCAGAATGTTTCACTTATCCAATGATTTTTGGGGGATTTTCAATTTTTTTTATTAACTACATTTTTTAAAATCCCACAAGAGTGATCTCCTTGAATTTTCTATATAATGACATGAGACAACAGGAGATAATTCCCCTGAACATACAGAAATATTCTTACATCTACTGATTTTAGCAATTAAAAAAAAAGCTCCAACTATCTGATTGAATGTTTCTCATATTAATCAATAGAAACCAATATTAACCAATTATACATTTTTATAGAATCCTAGAGTTGGTGGGGAACCCCTAAGAACTATCTAGTCCAACCCCTTTCTTCCAGACAGAAGGGAACCATCAAAAATCTACTGACAGATGGCCATCCAGCCTCTTAATATGTTTCCCCTATAGTACAGGGGCCATCCATTTAGGGATTTCTTCCCAGCCCAGCCTAGAGATTTACTTATTAGAACAGGCAAAGGCAAACTTAGGCTCTCCAAGTGTTTTGGACTTTAACTCCCATAATTCCTAACAGCCAGTAGACACCAGTTTCCCCTATCAGCCAGTTTTTGAGATACAGAACATATGTCATATACCAATGGACGTCTGCTCACCCAAAGATTATCATGATAACCATATCTAAGAAACTAGAGCTGATGCAATCTATCCAATGCAAGTTTCCAAACACGCATACCAGTCACAGGCCAGAAAAGCAAGACACAAATACATTTTTTTAGTTAGGCTGTATTATTGTTTGGCTCTCCTTGTACAGACAATACTCCGGGGAGTTGATGGTGAAGTCTATTATTATCAAAATCTACTATGATGCATTCTCCATTTTGCCAAACCCCATGTGGATTTTCTTAAGTATCAGATACAAACAAGGATAGAGATAGGAAATTTATATAAAATGTGTGTTGAATGTGAAGGATTGCCTCAATATGGCCTGGAATGTTCATTTCCTGTTGCTTTCATTCTGGCCGTCTGGAGGTTTGATGCACTCTGCTATGTGCAACCCACCTGATTTCCACCAAATTCTATATAAGTATGATGGAACAGGAGATTTCATTATCGAAGCTATTGCTTTTCAGTGTAGCTATGTGACAGAAGAAATGTCTTTCAGGGAGCATCCCAGAACAAAGATTGCAGCTGGATTCAGGTAAGGAGATTTTTTTTTCTCAGAACCTCTGTGATATGTAATAGGTTAGGCCAGGATTTTTACAGACAGGAGATAAAATTAATATGTTTTCCTCATACAGTGAAGACTTCCCTGAGTCCCTTCTACACTGCCATATAATCCAGGTTATAAAAGTAGATAGTCCACAATATCTGCTTAGAACTGGATTATATGAGTCTACACTGCCATATAATCCAGCTCAAAGCCGATAATCTGGATTTTATATGGCAGTGTAGAAGGGGCCAATGTGTGCAAATAATAAAATTAATTAATTAATTAATTGTTTTAATTTATTAAAATTAATCAATTCTAACCCTCTGCCCCCTGGTGGTGAAGTGGATTAAACCGCTGAACTGCTGAACTTATTGACCAAAAGGTTGGCGGTTTGAATCTGGGGAGCAGTGTGAGCTCCTGCTGTTAGGCCCAGCTTCTGCCAATCTAGCAGTTCGAAAACATGCAAATGTGAGTAGATCAATAGGTAACACTTCTGTAAGAAGGTAACGGAGCTCCATACAGTCATGCCAGCCACATGACCTTGGGGGCATCTAAGGATAATGCCGGCTCTTTGGCTTAGAAAAGGAGATGAGCACCACCCCCCAGAGTCAGACATGACTAGACTTAATGTCAAGAGGAAACCTTTACCTTTTATTAAAATTGTATGTATTTCTTGGAAGAGGTTTTTGATACTTTTCTCATACTGCGTTCCTTCCCTTTCTGTGAACTCTTGTGAAACTCTAAGAGTTCTTTAGGTGGACTGAAAATATTTTAATGAATAATGAAACACTTTTAGGATGCACTTCTTGTGTTCTGTTTCAGTTTGTTTGATATCCTCTTCCTATACCTGGCGTATTTCCTCCTCTTTCTTCTTTGTGCATTTCCTATGGCACTCTGACTATCTAAAGTTGTTCCATGAAATGATATTTAGTCATCAGCCAAATTTACTAGTAGTATGCATTGCTTGATTGCACTAGTATTGGCTAAAATGTCTAAACAGTGTTTTAGTCCAGTGTTTTGTTTTTTGTTTTGCCTTGTCCTAAAAACAAACAGAGCAATTTTATATACATAGATGAGGCCGAAAGCTAGGAAAGACTACAGTAATTTGATTCATCTCTTCTTGCTTATCTCGTTCTCAATTTTATTAAAGATCTGTAGATTTCATTTTTTAAAATATAGATTGCTATGATAATATAGTGCATACTGAAACACTTCACTCAAAAGTATTTCCGGAAAGGTTGCATTGCATGTTGGTCACACACAATGAATATTAGCGGTGGTACAATGGATTAAACTCTTGTGCTGCTGAACTGCTGATCTGAAGTTTAGCTGAACTGCTGACCTGTAGGCTGGGAAAAGGCAAAGAGACCCAACAAGCAATCTTGCCGACCACACAACCAGAAGGTGACAATGAAGGCTCCTTGGCTTGAAAATTGAGAAAAAGCACCTCCCCAGAGCCAGAGATAAGCACCGCCTCCAGAAGCCAGAAATGAAAGGAGAAGCCTCTGCCTTTGTTTGTGTTTGTGTATCTCATTGTATTTTATGGTAAAGGCATTGACTGTTTGCCTATGTATGTCAATGCTGTAATCCGCCCTGAATCCCCTAGCGAAGGAAGGGTGGAATATAAATAAATTATTATAAAGTGTATTGTAATTAATTTGTAAACCATGCTAAAAACCTTTCAGCTGCAGCGTGGCATATAATACTATAAATGAATGAATGTAAAATATAATTTTTGTTTTAGGCAAACACCAAAGTACTATCTGCATGTCTTTTCCTTGGAATTTGCTATAAAGGAAATACATGAGAACCCAAACATTCTGTCAAAAATAAGCTTGGGTTTCAAGATATATGATAGTTACACAAGTCCAAGGATAACTCATCAAAATATCCGAATACTTATTTCCACCACAGAAAGGATTGTCCCTAACTACAAATGTGATACAAAAAAGAATTCGACAACAGTAATTGGAGGACTTGGCTCCAAAATCTCCTTTCATATGGCGACTATTTTGGGCATCTGCAAGATTCTACAGGTAACTGAATGTCAATCCATTACACACAGAAAAAATGAATGAAAGAATAAAAACCTGTAGTTTTAAGGAATGTTAAAGCTATCCCAAACTTCATAATGCCAGGAAATGGAAAGCTAAAGCTGGTGCATTAAAAGGTATTCTCTAATATTATCAAACTAACAAGAAGAGTGTTATCAAATATTTTGCTTCCTTTTGAATCCATTATATGTATACAGTAAGAATGAAACCTGTGTGCTGTATATACCCATAAATAAATCTATACATGGAAGTTGAACAAGCAACCCAAAAGACTGGGTCGACTTATCGATGGTCAATGTAAGTACTGTACCTTAATTATTATCAAAAAAGGAACCATCTCTTGCTGTGAGTAGAGTGATGCCAGGTGAGAGCTTAGTCTACCCTGGAAGAACCTAAAAGAAGTATGAAAACACTTTCTGTCGTAGTACAACTTCTTGCCTTTTTGAACCCCTGGACAGGGAGTAGCAGTAGTGGCCAAGGCAGCTTCCCCCTTGTAGTGGCATTGGTGCTTTTCCCTCTCCATGGAATGCCTTGTCTTAATCATGGGTTGTATCAAAATCCATAATTTTGGCCCCCAAATCAGCCTTCAATTCATACATCAGGTCAACTTGTACATGAGTACATATGGTACATATCAAGCATATATTGAGAGATTTTCCATCTCAACAGAGATTTGAGTTAAATTATTAAGTCCATCAAAAAATATGACATTTGTTATGAAAAAAATAAATACGTTTATTTTTTGTAGATTGCCTACAGTGTATTAGCTCCAGCAATAAAAGTTCAAACACAGCTCCCTGCTTTTTACCAGATGGCCCCCAGTGAAATACACCAGTACACAGGAATTGTCCAGCTGCTTTTGCATTTCCAATGGACATGGGTGGGGATTGTTGTATCGGACAATGATGATGGAGAAATGTTTGTGCAGACCTTGACCTTAATGTTTTTACAGTATGGAATCTGTACTGCTTTCAGTGAAAAAACACCAGCCATATCTCAAGTTATGGAGATAATAAGATCATTGAGCAGTATCCAAGCCAAAACCACTTCCCTAACCAACCCACAAATTAATGTAATCATTGTTAATGCTCAGCCTCAGACAACAACATGGTTGATATGGTTTCTATATTTCTACTCTATGACTCAAGATATTCCATATATTACTTGTGGTAAAGTGTGGATTATGACAGCCCAGTGGAATTTCTCAACAGAGACAATACAAAAGGCGGTGGATATACAAGCTTTCGCTAGTACGTTATCATTTGCATTTCAAACGAATGAAGTGATAGGATTTCTGAGTTTCTTTCAAATGCTACATCCTGGCTCACAAAAAGATGATCATATTTCAAGTATCTCCTGGGAAGACGTCTTCATTTGCTCATTAACCAGTTTTAATGAATTCAATCTTAACTGCAGTGGGAAGGAAATGCTGGAGAGGCTTCCTGGAGTTCTTTTTGAAATGAGCATGACAGGTAAAAGTTACAGTATCTACAATGCAGTGTATGATATAGCACATGCTCTACATAAGATATTGAAGCATAAACTCACAGTGATGATAAATGATTGCAGGAGACATTCTCCAAATCTTCAACCTTGGCCGGTAATGATTCACAAACAATCTCCCCAACAATGGCTAATTTAATTGTTGAGACTACACATTTGATGGAGCATACAAACTGTATTCTATACATTTCTTTATTTCCTTTTATGTTTGCCACTAGTTTAGAGGAAGGCAGTATATCATTGAAATCTGATAAAATAATGTTTGATAGTGGCTCTCCGTTCCACCATTATCACAGGCCCGATTGGTGGGGATGAGAGAGAGGGCCTTCTCAATGATTGCCCCCCAGCTATGGAACTCCCTTCCTAGTGAGATTGGATCAGCTCCCTCCCTCCTGTCCTTCAGAAGAATGGTAAAAACCTGGCTGTGGGACCAAGCTTTTGAGACAGTGCAATAAGGCAACAATAGGAAACCTCACCATGCCAACTTGATTCGATGCAGGTGACTGAGACAGTTTAAACGGTGGATTTTAATGTTGAGATAAATGATTTTAATGTTTATGTATATGTATGGTCTATTTATGTCCCGGCATTGAATGTTTGCTGTTTATATGTTGTGCTCCACTCTGATTCCGCTTTGGGGTGAGAAGGGCAGAATATAATTGCTTTAAATAAATAAATAAAATAATAGCCTTCCATGATGGCAAAGCCAGTGTCCACTGTCTCCTGTGGTTTACCCTATTACAGCCCCAGGACTGTTTTAAAAGAGGGTTGTGGAGAGAAAATTGAATGGCAGAAGGAGTTGGATAATATGTTATGATTGTGACCAGTTGGGCCATACAATGAGCTGTAGAAGTAAATGTTTTCATCCAGTTTTAAAAAGGATGAATATTTAATATATTAGAGTTGAGGCTTCTATCTGCTGGAGAAATACACACTGAATATATAGGAAGTTTATATCCACTGGGGAAATATAGGACAGATCTACCTGGGCTATAAATTCATGGTCAGTCTGGAGCAGAAATGTTCTCAACTGGGCCCAGAACTAGCCACAGGTACCTTGCAGAACCCTCTGTGGTAGCAGTTTGGCATCCACACAGTTCAACCAGGCCAAGTCCGCATCTGCTAACTGGACCATCACCTCATCTTCTCTTCCCAGCTGGCCACAGAACTCTGTGTGAGCTCTTAGTCATTGTGAACATCATATTCTGACATCAGCAGAGGCTCATGTGAAACCAGTATGAAAGCGAGGGACGATCTCCCCAATTTCTCCCTGGTTGCATGGGCATCTCCGTTGATTTTAGAACAAGATGCCCACAACACCCAGAAGCTCAGTGTCGCAACTCAGGATAGATTCAACTTGCTCAGAACAACACCACACACCAGGGCTGTAGGTTTTGTAGTTTATTGAAGAAAGGTAAAATCAAAAACATAGAAATATGTTTGCTGTAGTTCAAAAGTCAAAACAGGATGTCAAATGCAATGCAAAGCTTCCAGGGTCCAAAAGCAAATAACATGAATATAATCCACAAGCATTGGTCAAACCAGAATCCATGGCATCATGACAAAGTCCCAGAAACCAAGATCCAAAACCAAAGTTCCAAAGAGCTAACAGCTTTCCCCTTAAAGCCAAGGAGATTTCAAGGAAGTTCACATGGTGTGAGCAAAGTTACTCTGACAAAGAGTTGCCATCAAACATAATTAAATATGCTTTGCTAGCATGAAAGCATTACGTTGCCCTCAACATTCCTGCTTGTTTGCAAGTCGAGCACTACGGTGTAACCTTAATTGCAAACGGTCCTCCCTAAGCAGATCCTCATTACCTTCAAGGCAAGATCCCTCATTATCTTGTGATTGGCCTGCCTGGGAATCGATAGGCACTGAGTTCACAGAAGGCCCAGTCAACTCCTCCACCTTCAGCTCTGAATCTAAATCATGACTGTCTTCTAAAACAACATTCCTTTCCCTGGGAAACTGAGGTGCTTCAAAATCAACACTGTCTGCCTCAACAACAGGGACATATGCAGAAATCTGTAACCCATCCCTCAAATGCAGTTTTGTGGCTAGCTGGGAATGGTGACACTTGCAACATTGGCTTTACACTGGCTGATTAACAATATCTCGTGTGGAAAAAGGACCTTTGTCAAGTGTCCACACTACTCCAAAACAATGGGATACTCTATAGCAGTGGTTCCCAACCTTTGGTCCTCCAGGAGTTTTGGACTTCAGATCCCACAGTTTCTAACAGCTAGTAAGCTGGTTGAGATTTCTGGGAGTTGAAGTCCAAAACAACTTGAGTCCAAAACAACTTGAGAGGTTAATCTGCAATATTCACCAGAAGTGCAGGAACATCATAAAGATAGTGAAGAATCAACCCATATTTGTAACATTCCAGAGCTGATTCAGCAACAAAAGGTCTTAGATGACCCAAGTACTTAATGGCACCAATGAAAGATTTTGTCACCTGATCAGAAGGTGACATCAAATTTTAAATACATTGGCTCTTAATGCAATTTGACACCACTTTGACTGCCGCTGCTGAATGCTATGGAATCCTGGAATTTGTAGGTCATTGAGACATCAGTATCCTTTGGCACAGAAGGCTAAAGACCTTGTTAAACTTCAGTTGCCATGATCTCATAGCACCGAACCCTCACAGTTTAAATGGTGTCAAATTCCTTTGAATCCATGGTGTAGTCATACCCCATGTAAGATGTTGCTTTGTAATCTATAAACACTGATAATCTGTTTCCATAAATCTTGTAAAATAGCCTTGATTTTTTTAAAAAAAATTAGCTTCACTTTTTCCAGAAAGGCATCTCATTTAACAACAGTGCCGGTGACTTCAATTTCTCTGATAAGAATGGTGAATTTGCAGCTGGATTTGATATTATCAACTGGGTTACTATCTCCAGTGTGGAAGTAGGAAAGATTTTACTAAACCAAGAAGTGATCCTTCACCGGGAGGCCATCTCATGGCACATGAATTCTAATCAGGTTGGTTTCTATTCTTCTTTATTTAGAGCAAATCTAAATGGGAATGAGCCACTTTGTTGTGTCATTCATTGTAATTTCAATCTTTAAAAAAGCACTGTGGTTTAGTAGAATGGAATAGCACAAATGATATTCTGAAACAATCCCTGATGTATTATACTGTGCAGAAATAAACTTGAACAAAATATATTTCTCCAAACTTACTGCAATTTAGTGGAACATATGGACAAAATGTGACCCCTGCTATATGTCTTGATGTTAAAGAAGTAGCATGTGTTCATCAAAAATCTAGTCTTGTTACAAGTTTTGAAATTCCAGCAGGTACAACAGAGGCCTGCTTACAACTAGGTTTATGTAGGCACAATGGAAATGTGTGTAAAGTAACAATGTTCATACTGAAAATGCAAAGTAACAAACAAACAAGCAGAGATCTCACATGTACTAGGCACAAGTGTATTGGTGTCTTGATATGGTTTTAAACAGCTGACTTTAAAGTAGATACAACTGATTTTAATGTTGCGTATATTTATAGTTATTTTATGTCCCGACATAGAAAACTTGCTGCATACATGACAAGACAGAGGTCCTTCTGGTCAGTCGCAAGGCTCGCTGGGACAGTGAGTTGACCAGGGCAATTGACACAATCACTCTGGAACGCCCCCTCTCGAGTAATTTGGTTCAGCTTGAGGATGTGGACAGGATCCTTGGAGAGGTGCGACCTACCACATGCATCCTAGACGCCTGCCCATCCTGGCTAATAAAAGAAGCCAGAGGGGGTTTGGCAGAGTGGGTGAAGGTGATGGTTAATGCCTCCTTACAGGAAGGAAAGTTTTCAGCGAGCTTAAAACAAGCTATTATAAAACCGCTGTTGAAGAAACCATCGCTGGATCCCACTCAATTCGACAACAATCGGCCAGTTTCCAATCTCCCCTATTTGGGCAAAGTCATGGAACGTGTGGTGGCAGCACAACTCCAGGGGTTTCTGATAGACACTGATTATCTAGATCCGGCACAGTCTGGCTTTAGGCCGGGACATGGAACTGAGACAGCCTTGGTCGCCTTGGTAGATGATCTTCGCCGGGAACTGGTCAGGGGGAGTGTGTCCCTGTTAGTTCTGCTGGACCTCTCAGCGGCTTTCGATACCGTCGATCACGGTATCCTTCTGGGGCGCCTCATGGATATGGGGCTCAGGGGCACTGCTCTGCGGTGGCTCCGATCCTTCCTCGAGGGACGGTCCCAGAAGGTGTTACTGGGTGACACCTGTTCGGCCCCATAACTATTGTTGTGTGGAGTCCCACAGGGTTCAATTCTGTCCCCGATGTTATTTAACATCTACATGAAGCCGTTGGAGGAGATCATTCGGAGTTTCGGAATGAGATGTTATCTCTACGCAGATGACATCCAAATCTGTCACTCCTTTCCACCTGTCACCAAGGAGACTGTCCAGACCTTGAACCGGTGCTTGGCTGCTGTGTTGGACTGGATGAGAGCTAACAAATTGAAATTGAATCCAGACAAGACAGAGGTCCTACTGGTCAGTCGTAAGGCCGAACAGGGCATAGGGTTACAGCCTGTGTTAGACGGGGTTACACTCCCTCTGAAGACGCAGGTTCGCAGCTTGGGAGTGATCCTGGACTCATCGCTGAGCCTGGAACCCCAGGTCTCGGCGGTGGCTGGGAGAGCTTTTGCACAATTAAAACTTGTGCACCAGCTGCGCCCGTACCTTGGGAAGTCGGATCTGGCCACAGTGCTCCACGCTCTTTTTACATTCCGATTAGATTACTGCAACGCACTCTACGTGGGGTTGCCTTTGAAGACTGCTCGAAAATTCCAAGTAGTCCAGCGGGAGGCAGCTAGATTGCTCACCGGAGCGGCATACAGGGAGCATACCACCCCCCTGTTGTGTCAGCTCCACTGGCTGCTGATCCAATTCCGAGCACAATTCAAAGTGCTGGTTTTGACCTACAAAACCCTATACGGTTCCAGCCCAGTGTATCTGCCCGAACGGATCTTCCTCTACGTCCCACCTCGGAGTTTAAGATCTTCTGGGGAGGCCCTGCTCTTGGCCCCGCCTCTATCACAAGTGAGGCTGGCGGGGACGAGGAGCAGGGCCTTCTCGGTGGTGGCCCCTCACCTGTGGAACTCACTGCCTGGGGAGATTAGATCAGCGACTTCCCTCTTGTCATTTAGAAAAAAATTGAAAACTTGGATGAGGGACCAGGCATTTGGACGTTCTGGCAGCTAGAGGAAGGACCTTGATGATGGACAGGAATTGACTGAATGGAATGGATTTATGGAACTTTGAACACTGAGCATGAGATTAGTTTACTGATTGTGTTATGTACTGATGATTTTAACTTGTTAATTGTTTAATTGCTGTTTTGTATGTATGTATATTTGACATAGGCATCGAATTGTGCCTTCTTTGTAAGCCGCCCTGAGTCCTTCCTCGGGGGTGAGAAGGGCAGGGTAGAAGTAATCGAAATAAAATAAACAAATAAAGGCCAAACAAGGTATAGGGTTACAGCCTGTGCTGGATGGGGTTACACTCCCCTTCAAGGCATAGGTTCACAGCTTGGGAGTCCTCCTGAGCCTGGTTGCGGCAGTGGCTAGGGAGAGTCTATATTTATGGGGTCTACATTTATGGGGAGGGTCTTTTTCTTATTAAGCCCACTCACCCAACAAACCCTCACTATATCTCAGCCATAATGTGAAGGGATCTGGCTGTCAACTGAGGCCCCATCTACACTGACATTATAATGCAGAATGAACTGTATTATATAGTTAATGTAGATGATCCCCTTCCACTTTCTGGAGCTCTGTGGCTTCTGCTACAGAGATGAAAAAAATTCCTCTAGCTCATCCCTTTGCTCCGTACTGCAGAGCATGAGAAACACAGATAATGACACCAGCCCATGTGAACAGTAGGGCTGGTTTGAAGTACAGACCTGCCCTGGAGCTTCAGAGAAGTTAAAAAACATTCCCTGTGTTTTTCTAATGTGGAGTAAAGCTGTTCTGTGTGTTTTTATCCTGCACTGAGAGCAAGGAGGCTCCATATGTCATGTGGAAATCACACTGCAACTTCTAGTTCACTTCAGGATATATGGTCCATGAAGATGGACCCTCTGTGTTTCATTTCTTTACCACACATTGACAGTTGGTTGGACCCATTCCATGGTGGGAGAAAGTGTGGTTTTTTTCAGACAGTGATGACTGACAGCTTGTTTCATTATATCCCTACTTACTGTAAAGTTGTTTTCTTTTTATGGACAGGTGCAGTCTACCACACTCTGTAATGAGAGCTGCCATCCAGGAAGCAGAAGAAAAAAGAAAAAGGGGAGACAATTTTGTTGCTTTGATTGTGTTCCATGTGCACATGGAAAAATCTCAGACCAGAAAGGTAGGCGTCATTAATGTGGATTTTTAAAAATATAACATTTCAGATAAACTTTCTTTTGTAAGCAATTCCTTATTGAAAGGATGATTATATAAACCTAGTCATGCTCCAAATCCTTAGTATATTTTATATGCTTACAATGATGAAAACAGATGTGTATGATTGTAAGTGCTTTCAAATCTCCCATTGGCCTTTTACCATCCCATTAATTTCATAGGGCTTTCTTAAACAAGGAATAATCTGAGGTGATTTTGCCAGTTCCTGGCTTTAATATGACCAACAGACCAAATATTAATCCTCTTGCCAGCTGAAATAGAATCACCTATTTAATAATGAATTATTGTTTCAGGAGGATTATTCTAATTGCCAATAAGATTCAAACTCATGTCTCAGTTTTCTTGGAATAACTGCAGTACATCACTACTTGTTTTAATCAGCTCCAGTCCACTAGTACTAATGGATTACAAGTAGAGCTGAAAGCTGGAAAAATGTATGTCATATGTATGACTTCAAGTTGTTGAGTATTTTGAAGGAATACTCAAGTAGTTGCATGTGCAAGTGCGATACACCTCCCACAGCCAACCCAAGAAGTACGCTCACACATGATGTGGGATGAACAATGGCCACAACTCATTTACTGATAACAGGAACAAGGGTTGGCAGCCAAGCATGGTTGGCAGCCAAGCTCAATACTGCCCGATCCCACACACACCAGGGTGCCGCTGGCACAATACCAGGCAAATGCAACTTGGCACCCCTGGGACCACCGGGCGTCCCCCCTAACCGCTAGGGGGGATACCAAACCAGATCCAGGTCCCATGCCCCACGCCAACAAGGAGTTGTGACAAGGAGCATAAAACAAACAAGTAACTGTTAACAGGAACCATGACCAGGTAAACACGAACAAAATTAACTGCCAATGAAAACATAAACCGCATTCAGGGTGGGTGGGATGCATCAGGTGTTGCAAGCCAAGTGCTTGCTGGGGAGCCTTGGGCAGCCTTATGAAGGCTGCCCACAAGGAGGGAGAGGCCAGCTCAGGCCTCACCCGCGGTGGGCGTGGTCAGTTGGCCATTGGCCCCTTGACCCACCGGCGAGAATCCTTCCCACCATCAGAGGGGGCTTCTGGGAGGAAGAAGCCCCCCTCAGGCAAGAATGGCGGTGGGGGACGCCCTGCACCACAACTTCTTTGGCCTGATAAGTCGGGCCATGCCTTTTTTGTCTGTTCCTTCCTCTGAAATGTAGCCTATAACATCTGGTATATGTTGGCAGCAGGCCCGTAGCCAGGATTTCATTTCGGGGGGGGGGGGGGCTGAATTTTTTTCAGGGGGGGTTTCTGGGTGGGGCTGAGTTTCGGGGGGGGGGAGTTGAGTCTGAGTGAAAGAGGGTCTAGCCTAGCAAACCTTTTGTATCATTACCCCAATACCCCCATGCATATGGGATATACTGAGTATGGTGATCAGATCATGATATGAATAAACATAACAGTTTAAATAATGCACCAGTAAGGCCTTTTTGCGAACCACTATGAGAATTTCTGGGGGGGGGGGGGGGCTGAAGCCCCTCAAGCCCCCCCCCCCCCCAGCTACATGCCTGGTTGGCAGCATCACATCCCAGTACTCACCAGGGCCGAGCTCTTTAGCTTCCTAGGCAGCTTCTACAAGCCATTTAATCCAGATCAGGATGTGTCTACAATAGACTTGGTTCCCTGCAGAGCACCTACACAGACACCACAGGAATTTGCTGGAAGCTGAGACAATGGCCACAAAGATCGACTGATGGTGGATCAATCCTACACAAGGATTTTTCTTCTACTCACCTGGCAAGATGCGATGATAAGAAACCACCTAGTGGACAAGCATCAAGAGTAGAAGAAAGCATTTTCTGCACGGAAAACAGTATTTTATTTGATAAAATAATATGCAAAGACAAATGCCTTCTTTCATAGAGTCCCAACATCTGAACAGTCATCAAAATGTACCAAAGCTCTTGTAATTTCACCCAGTGGGTAGAAAACATTTTGGAGTTATTTGTGCTTGCATGTGAGGTGCAGTAAATGATGATTTACATCATTAGAGTAGAACAGTATTTTTAAAAACGTATTTTTAGCAATCAAATATGAAACTTCTGATAATTATTCATTGTAGAACTATCAGAAAAGTAATGATGACACCATTTAACTATAAACATATTGTTTTATATTTTCAGATATGGATGACTGCATCGAATGCCCAGAAGGTCAGTATCCAAATAAGAAGCAAGATCAATGCATTCCGAAGACCTTAAACTTCCTCTCTTTCTCAGAGCCTTTAGGGATAATTTCAATTTTTTTATCTCTGTTTTTTTCTCTGATCACAGCTATTGTGTTAGTAATATTCATCAAAAACAAGAACACTCCCATTGTCAAAGCCAACAATGTTGAGCTCTCTTACACTTTGCTTGTCTCCTTATTTTTCTGCTTTCTCTGCTCTTTGCTGTTTATTGGGGTACCTCACATAGTGACCTGCTATTTACAAGTTGCTTTTGTTGTGCTTTTCACAATAGCTGTTTCATGCATATTGGCAAAGACCATTACAGTGGTTGTGGCTTTCATGGCCACCAAGCCAGGATCCAGAATGAAGAACTGGGTAGGAAAAAGACTGGCAAATTCTATTCTTCTTGGTTGCTCCTTTATTCAAGTCATCATTTGCACATTATCATTACTCATTTTCCCACCATTCCCAGATGTTGACATGCATTCTCTGTCTGAAGAAATCATATTGGAATGTAATGTGGGCTCAGTTATCATGTTTTATTGTAGCCTGGGCTATCTTGGATTTCTGGCTCTTGCCTGCTTCATTATAGCTTTCTTTGCCAGAAAGCTGCCAGCTAGTTTCAATGAAGCCAAGCTCATAACTTTTGGCATGCTGGTGTTTTGCAGTAGTTTGCTGTGCTTTCTACCAGCTTATATAAGCTTCAAGGGAAAATACTTTGCAACTTTGGAGATCTTTTCCATTCTGTCCTCTAGTGTGGGGTTACTGGTTTTCATCTTTTGCCCCAAATGCTATATAATTATTATGAGACCTGAGCTGAATTGTAAGGGCCAACTAGTAAAAAAAAATGAGTAAGACTCCTAAGCTGAAATACTGTGCACATTTATCTGACAGTGAATTACAGAGGTGAGAGCTTTGCAACATTTTGCCTAGAATGTGCACACCCTGAAGAATTTCAGAAAAGTTAATTTATGCAAAAATAAACATGCTTATTTTCCCAACAAAAATTCATTTAATATTAGTTATTATAGCCAATACACATGATGGGCTTTTTTTGAAGAGCTGAATGTTTGTGCATTTTGTGTACATAATATATATATACACTGTGCATATGCATTTTTCAGGATTTTTACATAGATTTCAAATGGAAATAAGGCCCACATCACTGTCTTGCTTGAAAGGTGAACATTCTTCTAGTAAAATATGAACCCAACAAGTTTATTTTCCAGTCCTCCTCAGAATCAGCTACTAGAAGCATTTTTATATTTACCATTTATTGCAAGTGCTGGAGTCTGTACATACCTCTGAATAATTAGATAAACATTAAATCAATGGCTAGGGAAAGTCCCTGCTCCTGCTTTCTTGTCAGCTACTAAAATCTAACTATGAGTTTTTAAAATTCTATCTATATTCAGCTTCTGAGAGATCAGGTCCTAATAAAAGCCAAAATATCTAAAGTCTTCTAAAACTGTGACTGATTGTGAGTGCTACTAACTTTTTTTCATTTTTCTGAAGTAAGTAACCTTACCACTGTTAACCCAGGTCACCACTTCTTTTTCCTTCCAAAATGTTTCGGGTTATTGAATTTTCTCTTTCTCTTTTGACCTCATCAGACAGGCCTATTTGCCAGTCTTAGACTGCTTCACCTCCCTTTACAGCACAGAGCTCTTCACATGATGTAAAGGGTCTTCTGGCCGGGCTCCATGCTGAAAAGTGAGGTGAAGCCATGTACATCCTCACTGTGGCAATACAGGAGCCTTCCCGTGTTACCTTCCCTTCAACTGGGGAGAAGGGAGAAGCGGGGTGTTGATGTTTCCCCCCATAGGATGAAGGAGAAGGTGTGTAATGCACGGCATGGAGTGGCGGTTTTTCCAACACCCCCCCCACCCCCCCGGAAGTGAATTCATGGGCTTTTATGATAAGATTATTATCACACAAAACACTGCAAGACTACTGTTCTTTCTCTCTGTGTTGGTGTGCTCACTAGGTGGGTGAAAATTATGGGCAACAGAACTAGAGCACTGGGTAACACCACTAGGGCTGGGTGGAACTCAGTTGAGTGGTTGCTTACATTCCATCTCAAAAAACCCCTGGCTGGTGCTTCTGCTGGTTAGGGTGCCTTTGCCACCAGTCTGTTGCAGTTGATGTTTGACATGGGATGGAGCTGTCAAGGCTGTAACAGGAAAGGAAGGCTGTGGAAGGAGGTGGGTAGGGAGTGTGTTTCAGGGCAGCAAGAGGAAAGGAAGAAAAGCAGTGGCGTATCATGCACTGAAGCTGAGCAAAGTGGGGGAGGTTATGGGAAAGTTCTCTTCTTCGCCTGTTGCCACTTCTTCCAGTGCTCCCTCCCACCATTTCCACAGTGTTAGACATCCCAGACATGAGAAGGAGAGATGAAGAACCCAAAACTGGACACTACTGATTGGGCAGGTGATGGAGGAGTCGTTCAGTAGCAGTGGCTTCCCCTTTCTCTTCTGCACTCCTCTCCCCCCCCCCCACTACCTTTGTAAGGCTTGGGGGTGGGGTGGGGGTGGAGGAGTATACCTAGAGTCAGTCCTGGCTCCCCTCTTCTGCTCTTCTTGCCCCATGAATGGTTGAGTGAAGCAAACAAAGCTGAATTACTCGCTCCAATGGTGGCTTCTACTCACCAAGGCTGAGAGGTAGTGACACAGTGAGTTAATACACTTGGTTGAAACCAGTCCCCGTGATGCCCCTGTTTTTTTATCAGTGTGTAAATCATTAAGCCATGGTCAGTATCCAATCAGTACAGCACATCTTATTCAAGCAGCCTTGTATGAAAAATACAAGACACTAATTTTGTGCACCATATAAGTGGAAGGCCACATGTTGCACATACTGGTCTGTATGAAGTAAATACAAACCATGGCCGATGGCCTGTTGTAAATAAGCTTGAAGTCCTCTGAAGGAGCAGGTGTGTAACTTAGAAGTATTCTTAAGACCATCTGTGTTAGCAGAGACCCAAACAGATGGGAGTACATGGTCTGAATGCTACAGACTTTGTGGGGGTGGCATGCGAACTGGAAATGTCCCATATAGATAACTGTAATGTTCTCTGGATGGATCTTCCCTTGAGAATGACCCAAAAACTACAGCTAGTACACAATATTGCAGCAAAATAGCTGACATAACAACAATAATAAAGGAGGTGGACTGGTTCCCAATTCACATCTAGTATTCATTCAAAGTGTTAGAAATGACTTGAGGGCCAGTGCCATGTATTGGTATGAGTGTTGGACTATGATTGTGGAATCCAGGGTTTGATTCCCTGTTTGCCTAGGAAAACCCACTGGGTGATCTTTGGTAAGTCATACACACTCAGCCACAGAACATGGCATGATAGGTTTCCATGAGTTGGAACAGCTTGAAGACACACAAAAACAACAGAGATGACTTTAAGGCAATAAATAGCTTGGGACCTTGCTATTTGAAAAAGGCTCTGACTTTATATAGGCCTACTTCTGTGTACCACCAATGTAATAATGCATTGCAGAACATGCCAGTATTGCTACTATGATGCCCTATTTGTGAAATAGCAAATGGTGATGGAAATTGTGGTGATAATTGTTTCTTCCTTGTGCCAAGACCACACACAGCTACCCCTGAGCCTAATTTATTTTTAAAACACACTTATTCATGATCTTAACTGTTTAATCTTTTAAGTAGTTTCAACTTCTTAACGTGTTTAGTGCATTTTTGTGCTGCTTAAATAATGTTATTGTTTCAAAACTGGAATCATTTGAACTTTTAACTATTGATTGACTTGTATATCACCCAGAGGTCTCACAAGGAAGGGAGGAAAATAAATCTTTTAATAATAAAAGAGTACAGCAAAACTCTTCCTGATGACCGTCATAGATGTATGTGCACAGGCATGCATGAAAGTGGATGACAAGATTGTTCAAATCCTTTTCAGGTTCTTTCTTTAAGAGTTAAATCAACATACAAAGTGGGGAAACATTATCCATTTGCCTGTCACTGCTTCCTCACCTAAAAGTGAGGGCCTGTTACCTTTATCCCAGGAGATTCTGCAGCAAACAGAAGGGTGGCCAGATGCCTTTCCTTGTAAACACAGAAGCAATCTTTTTCAAAAGGCAAAAAACACAAGATTTCCAGGTGCAGGAATATTGTGGTTTTGAGCTGAATATCCACATCTTCAAATGTCTGTGTGGTCACACAGCCATGTAACCCAGTATATCAAGGGAAAAAATCCCACAAGATCTGCTTTGAACTGGCTTATCTGAGTCTACACTGCCATATATTCCAGTTGAAAGCAAATAATGTGGGGTTTTATTCAGCTGTGTAGAGGAGGCCAAAGTCCCTGCAATGGGAAATCACAGGATTTTTGATTTAAGTTTGTTCCTGGGTTTTAGATATTTGTTCCTGATGGGTCAGTTCCTAAAAAAAAAAGTGACACTTGAGTAGAAGGCAAAAACATTTGTGTGCCAGAAATTTCATGAAACTTGTGAAGGGCACGTTTTCTCTCTGTCCAGGACAAAGTTGTGCCCCCCAGTCAACATTGTACATCTTTTCACAATAAGAGCAATCAGGAACAGACATGTACAACCCAGGAACAGCACTCTGCTGTTTCATGCCACAAGTACACAACCAAATCTGTCTGGACAGATGGCCAGGCAGCCAGGTTCTAAAAAGTGTCAGTAATGACAAAGTTCTGTTCCTGGTTTAAAAGTGTGTGTTCCTGTTTAATTGTGCAGTGCTGACTTGGGCAGAAGTGGAACTACCCCATAAACTTTGTTTGTGTGGCAGATACTTCATGAAACGTCTGGAGGGCACAGTTTCTCTGGCCAGGACAAAGAACGGAACTTTTGCAGTGATTCGCTGCAGTGATTTGCCACATCTTGAGTTTTTAAAAAACTGCCAAAGTTTCCAGCAGAAGTCCCACAGCAACCATCCTGGAAGGTTCTAAAACTCGCAACGAAGTCAAGTCTGGACAATGGAGGCAGAAATCCTGGGACCAACAGGTCTGTATGTGGATTTCTTCTGAAGTCCCAGGATTTTTTGCCCGTTTTTAAGACTTGTGATTTAGTGCTGTCTGGAAGCACCCTGACTTATCTAAAAGTGGGAGAGCTCAGGAGTTTCAAGGGGCTGTTTATTTTGTGTGTATATGTGTGTGCACACATGTGTTCAGAATTTATGGTTGTGTGTGGGAATGTGTCACAGTATGCATATGTGTGCATGTCTCTGAATATAGGTTTATTTAATATAGAAATGTGTCTGGACATGCATAATGTAAGAGAATAAGAACAGTGCATAGGTTTAGATGTCTTTTGGTAAAGAACATGAGCAAGATTTTCATGAATCATGGAAATCTAAAGGTATTGTTCCAAAGTGATAGCAGATTAGACATATATTTCACAATGTTGTTGTTCACATAGGGATAGTATAATGTATAATGTATCTCCATGTATGGATATTTCATTTTACACTGGGAAGGTATTGGATTCCGTTTACAACTTCAAAGAAATCTTAAATGCAATTCTACACATGTTTCCACAAATAAAAGTTCATTTTAAGGTTAAAAATATAATAAAAAGTCTCTACAATAATGTGTGTGTGTGTGTCATTTTTTTCTGATTAGGTAGTCCTTGCAATTCAGTTCAGGCTTCAGGACAATTATGAAACATTTGGGGAAAAAGATGAAACCCAATAAACTAGCACTAGAGGCTAAAATGGAGAAAATCTCTACAGCCACCATGTACTTTCCCTTAGTGCTCAGGTAAGATGGAACAAAACACAACCAAACACTGCAAAACACCACCATGCTGAAAGTAATGAATTTGGCTTCATTGAAACTGTCTGGCAACTTTCTGGCAAAGAAAGCCACATTGAAACTAACCATGGCCAGAAATCCCAGGTAGCCCATAATGCAATAAAACATTGTGACGGATCCTTCGTTGCATTCCAAAATGATTTCTTCAGCTAATGTGTGCATGTCAAAATTTGGAAATGGGGGAGCAGTACACAGCCATACAACACACATACTGGCTTGAATAAGAGAACAATTTAAAACTACAGAGTTTGCCAATCCTTTTCCCACCCATTTCCTCATCCTGGATCCTGGCTTGGTAGCCATGAAAGCAACAACCACAGTTATGGTTTTTGCCAATACACAAGACACAGCTACTGAAAAGACAGTGCCAAAAATGGTTTGTCGCAAATAGCAGGTCACTTTTTTAGGCTGGCCAATGAAGAGAAATGTACAGAGGGAGCTGAGTAATAGGGAAACAAGGAGCGAATAAGTGAGGTTCTGGTTATTGGCCTTGACAATGGGAGTGTCCTTGTTCTTGATGAATATTTTGAGCACCATAATGTTGATCAGAGAAAGGGAGAGAGCCAAGCAAGTTAGAGTTATTCCCAAAGGTTCTGTAAACGAGAGGAAGTTCATCCTTTTGGGAAGGCATTCATCTTGGTTCTTGTTGGGATACTGATCATCTGGACACTTTGAACATTCAGCCATGTCTGAAAAATAAAACAGGTAATTTTTCATTTTTCAGAAAATCCAAGTTAAGTACTCATTGAGACATTCAACTCATTTCAGCCCAGCAGGCAAATGTGTTGTCGAAGGCTTTCAATGTTGCCATACAGCCCATAAAACTCACAATAGCCCAACTGTCTCTGAGCTTAATCTGCATCAGGATTAACATGAGTTGGGAGCAAAAAGTAGACATGTTTGCTGTCCAGTGAAGAAAGACAAGATAGAAATGTGAGTAATCAATAAGAAAAAATGAATCCATTTTGCTTAGTCTATTTGTCTTTGTATGTCCAAAGGATTGACCCATATGGTTTGGGGTTGTTGCCATAAGTTAAATTTCTGAAGAATATTAAACTGCCTACCTTTTTGGTTTGAAAATTTCCCATCTGGACATGGAATACATTCATAGCAACAAAATATTTTCCCTTCCATCTTTTTCTTCATATAACCGGGATGGCATTTATCGCTACACAGTGAAATAGGCAGCACCTATCCACGGAAAGGAGAGACAGTATATCAGTTTTCCATGTTAACAACAGTAACCAAAATATTTAATCTTACAGCAATTGATTTTGGTAATACAGCGTTGACCATATGAACAAAGTTGTTGAAAATGCTTTGTTGTCACAAAGAAAGTGAGTTCAAAAAGGGAAAAGATTGTTCCTTGTCATCATTGTGAGTTTTCAAGCTGTTCCTGATTTATGGTAACCTTAAAGTAAATCTATTGCAGGGTTTGCTCTGTATCATAATGGATGTTGATCTTATGACCTTATGAACAGAGGTGTTGCAAAAGTTTTGTCGTCACAAAGTAGTGAGTTCAAAATGGAAAAAGATTGTTCCTTGGCATCATTGTGAGTTTTTAAGTTGTTTTTGATCGATGGTAACCTTAAAGTAAATCTATTGCAGGGTTTTATCTCTAAGATTGGCTCAATTAAGGTTTGCTATGGCCTTCCTCTGAGGTTGAAAGGGACACAGCAACAATAATACATTTATTATGTAGGAGGAACAACTGATTTCTGATGTGTGTGATTGCACCACCACCATCTAACCAGAATCATTACATCACAATTTTTTGGATTACCATTGGTTTTTAAAAGAAATTTTGAATAAACTCCACCTGATTGAAGATGTTGTTCAATGTAATGGCTTCTTCATTAATGCTGAACTCTTTGCCCAAGAAAGCATGAGGGTCCATATTTCCTACTTTAACTTTTAAAAAGGATTGGTTTGGGAAAGTAACCCAGTTCATAATATCAAATCCAGCTGCTAATTCCCCATTCTCGTCAAAAGCCACGGTGTCTCCAGCACTATTGTTAAATATGACACTCCTCAAGAAAGAATGAAGCTAGATTGAAAGAAGAAAATGATGAGTTGGTGGGGAATTACTATAAAGATGGCGAGACTTCTACTTCACTTTAACCTTTTACATGCACCAGTAAGAAATGCAAAGATTTTTCAGTTGTGAAATGTAAAATAATCCCAGAGGCAATCACATTTTGCTCCACATTTCTCACCAAATGATCAATTGATATCTTTTCTAGAAAGCTTTTAAGCTGACTGGTATTCAGTCATTGCTGTTTGCTGCTCAGAATGAAACAAACAAACAAAAAACAAAACAACCCCAAGCCTTTATTTATGAACCTGGTATTCCTTTCTTTCTGTTTTCTTTTTCAAAATCCTATTGCTGTTTTGTTATGTCTGTTTCCATCAAGGCTATCTGCATTCTTTCAGGATTATTAGGAATTTGAGGAATGAATGTGTTTCCAGTTGCAGAATGAATAGGTTTGACACCACTTTAATTGGGGCTTTTTTTTTGGTGAAGCACCTGTATTATTTATGAGAATAAGCTAATGACCTTCTAAAACTTAAACTACAATAATTCCATGGCATTAAGCCATGTCAGTTAAAGTGGTGTCCATTCTGCATTGAAGCCACAATGTAGATGCCCTTTTGGTCTCTCTCTGTGCCATAAGGGATTGCTGTCATCACATTTAATAATTACTTGTGACCCCATTAGATGATGATAATAATAATAATAATAATAATAATAATAATAATAATAATAATAATAAATGTGCTTTTGTGTCAGTAAAATAATAACACTTTATTTATATTCTGTCCTATCTTTCCAAGGGGACTCAGGGCGGATCACAGTACACATACACAGCAAACATTCAATGCCGTTTGGACAGACAGTACAGAAACAAACAAACAAACAGAAAAGCGGTATGTTGTGTCAACATCCAGATTTTTTGCACCTTGGAGGTTGTGCTTCAATCCAGCCACAGGGGCATGCTGTCACTCCATCCTCTATGATGAAGAGCATCAGGACTTTCTCTTTCCTTTTGGTTATCAGGCACTATCTGATCTTTTTTCTTTTCTTTTATGGCGTCGTAAAATACCTCCTCTGCTTTTTAGTGGTACCCAATTTGTCTACTTACAGCTCTAACTTATTTTTGATCTGGGAGTTCGAATTGGCTATCTTTTGGTTGGTAGATCTTATCACTTCTGGTGATTTACCAGCTGTGCTAAAGCCCAACCCGAGATGGGCTGATTTGCCCATTGTACACTGCTTTACCTCCCTTCTCAGCACAGAGCCCTTAACACAACATAGACTACTGGCCAGGCTTTGTGCCTAAAAAGGGAGGTGAACCAACGCCCACCGTAGCAACATGGGAGCCTTCCGTGTTGCCCTCTCTTTAATGGGGGAAGCTGGGCAGCAATACTTCCCCCCATGGGATGAGAAGGAAGGTGAGGTGGGTGATGCAGGCCATGGAGCAGTGGCTTCTCCACACATATCCCACCAAGAACCCATGGATTCACCATTACATTGAACCATTACATTTCTTCTTTTCCTTCAGGGTATTTCACTGTCATTGATATTCTGACAATATTAAATAACAGACCAACATTTTTAGTACATTTAGTACATATTATTATGGACTTCATCTCCCGTCTTTACATTTGTAAATCATTAATATATATCTTGTATGCTCATTTCAAGATAGTAGTTTACACATTTGATATCAGTGATACTTGTGTTGTGAAATCCTACCTGCCATGACTGAAGATATGAAGGATCTGGTGGACCCGGGTATGCCATTACTTTTCGGCTTGTCTTAGATTTATAAACCCTATCTAAAGCATGTGCTAGCATGTAAACTGCATTGTAGATGCTGTAGCTTTGGCCTGTCATGCTTACTTCAAAAAGAACTCTTGGGAGATCATCCAGCCTTTCTTGCCCAGTGCACATAGGCCTCTCATTGACTTCATTAGATTCAGAAAAAGAACAACTGAATGCCTCTTCCCAGAAAAATGTAAGAAAATCATTTCTTTTTGATGAACTAGGATGAAGTGTCTGAAGGAATTCTGAAAATGCCAACATTTCTTCTGAATGAATTGCAAAAGACAGTGTACCATCAAAAGCATGTATATCAAAAAGCCTGTGAACAGCTTGTGTTGAGAAATCCCAGTGAGCTGTCATAATCCACACTTTAGACAAAGATGCGAGTGTAACTAGGTTTCTAAAATTGACAGAACTATAAATCAGCCATTTTAAATTTGATACGGTCTGATGCTCTGCATTGATAATCACTACCTTTACTTTGGGATCCTTTAGTAGACCACATAAGTATGGAAAGATTTCAAAAGGTGTTTCACTTTCCATGAATTGAGCTAAGTGTTTTGTTTTTGCTATAAAAGCTGTGCATATGCCTCCTTGGAAAAGCATCTTTCCCAGTGTTTGCAGAAATTTTTCTCCATTGTCATCTTCGGCTGCCATCAACCCAACCCATGTCCATTGGAAATGCAGAAGGAGCTGGACAATCCCTTTGTACTGATATACTTCATTTGGGACCATCCGATAGAAAAAAGAGTGTTGGGGTTTTTCACTCATCACTGGAGCCAATACACAGTAGCCAATCTAGACCAAAAGAAATTGACTTTTAATAGCATTCGTGTGGTATGGGTTTTCATGTGTTAAGTTTCTTCTATCACATTATTAAAATATATTAATCAATAATCAGCATTTCTTTACATCTTACAGAACATTCAGTTACATTAGTGTTGTTTCATACTACTTAGGAAGTCAGGCGGGCAGAATATTTCATTGCTTTAAAGTACGCATATGTAAACTGGGAATCTTAAGTTTATATTTCTTGTCCTGGCAGTAGTGATGGCCAAATATTATCTTTAAATGTTCTAATTTTCCCTGTATTCTGTTTTGATTCATTGTGTGTTATGTGCTCTCCCTCTTTTCCAACTTACAAAAATCCTAAAATTACTAGATGTTTTAAGAAGGGGTTTGCCATTGCTTTCTTCTGAGGTTGAGAGAGTGTGACTTCCCCAAATACACCCATAAGGTTTCTGTTGGGCTGTGATTTGAACATGGCCTTCCAATGCTTTGGGGTGCTGTAACATGCTATTATCCCAATCTGGCCTATGACTTATTACAGCATTGTAAAACAGACACCGGAGGTGCTCCACTTCATAGAGGAGTGTGCGGAACCTGGTGCCCCACATGCTGCATTACCCGGCTCCATCCGAGGGTGATCAAATGGGGGCAGCATGAGCTCACGTGGAGTGTGCGGCTTCCCCAATGGATTCCAATGGCAACAAGGAAGTCCTCTGGTGTTGCCCTGCTGGTGGCATTTGCTAGCTATGCCCTCCTTCACCCACAGAGCCATGCCAGCATCATTTGATGGGAGCCAGCTGGCTTGGTGGATGACCAGAGTTAAGTCAGCACATGCTGCCGAATTTAGCCCATGTGAAGATTTCTTATCTTTAGTCATTATTCTATTTTTATTATTTTGAAGTTTGGACATGGATCCAAGGGAAGCTTGTCAGATCTATTTTGCTTTATCAAGGAACATCTCTTGAACACAAAGATTCTTAGAGATAAAACAACTATTCCTTTACTACTTATACAAATAATCCTAATGAGAGATACATATGGAGGAAAAAATCTAAACTTATCTATAATGAGCAGCGCACCATCAGAACACATTACATGTTATGACCACTTGGAAATATTGACCTTTGAAATGACACACATTCCCATTTTTCACACACCTTACCAAAAGCTTGTCTTGCAATTTTGATAACAGTATTTCTATGGAGCAAGCACATACGACTTTTAATTAGTTGCAGATTTTTTTTTCCAGTGGAGAAACGCAGGTAATATCTTGAGTGTAAAATAGAAGGTGAAATGTTGTTTTAAACCCCCCAAATGCAATGACACATTCATATGCTTTACCTGTGCAATCTTGTAAACACCAGTGATTGTAGCCATGTAATAAGAGACTTCAGAGTCAATTCCTCCAATGGCAGCAACCAGATTCTTTTTCTTGTTACAGTGGAAGTTGGGGACAATCCTTTTCCAGTTGGAGAGAAGTTTCAGAATGTTTTGATAAGTCATTCTTGCACTGAAATAACTGTCATAGACATGGAAGCCCAAGCTGATATTTGATAAGATGTTGGGGTTGTTGTTTACCTCATTTATAGCAAATTCCAGGGCCAGAATATGTTGATAGTTCTTCAGTGTTGACCTAATGCAAATGATTAGATATATGCATGTATAATTGCAAAATGTATGTAATAGATGCCTCCACTAAGCATTTCATTGAAAAAGGTGATAGAAAATACCTGATATTATCTGATATTTCAGTTTTGAACATGAAGGAAGATATACTATACATTCAAACTCAGAAGAAATGAGCCATTCCAGTCTTTGATGTTAACTACCTAACAAAACTTTCTTATTAGTTACCCCGCTTCTTTACTGGACTCTTGTTCGATATGAATTTATAAAGGTGTGGTTTCTAAAGCAAAGTCATGCCTATTGTGCAACTAAAATAAAGGACAGAACTTCTCAAGATGCCAGCCTCAGATGCAGGCGAAATGTCAGACGAGAATGCTGCTGGAACATTGGCCATACAGGCCGAATAACAGTTTGAGCTGAAACTTACTTAAGACTAAATGGAATTTAATTTTTAACAGACAAATCAAACTATGAGATTACAGTATAAGTGCTACTGATTTCAGCAAAAGTTTTACATCTACTTTGAATCTGCTCAGAATTCATTCTGGTTTTTTTTTCTTGCTGTCTAGTTCAATTCCACATACAGTAAATGGCATAGAAATGCAGCTTTAAAGGTGGAGTTAGAATGCAATACACCCATTCAAGTACATAAGTGTAAAATAGGGCTGGGCGGTTTCGTTTCGCAATTTCGTAATTCATTAAAAATTCGTTATTTTTTTTGGTTACGAAGCGATAACGAACCATTCAGGAGCATCTAAAAAACGAAACGAATTTTTCAATTCGTTTCGTAATTGCTTCGTATTTGTTCTGTATTCGTTTCGAAATCGTTTAGAAATCGGTTCGTTATTATTTCCGCATGTCTGGGGCAAGTTGTATAGCTGTTGTTTGTTTAATCAGTGAAACAAAATTATAAATATCACACCAATAGTTAACAACAGAGGGAGAGGGAACCTTCAGAAGTTCCCCCTGTCCCATATGGAGGTTTTTTAGCATATTGCGCTGTCGCGTCCGCCATTAACGAATCGATTTGTATTCGTTTCATATTCGTTTTGTATTGTTTCGTAATTTTACGAAATTTCGTAAATATCGAACTTTTTTAAAGGAAAATTTTGGAATTCTTTTAAATATCAAAACGCAAAAAACCCCCAAAAAACGAATCGAGTTTAGAAACAAATTTTTCCGTGGTTGCCCAGCCCTAAAATTCACTAAACATTGCCTGGGTTGGATGTTGTGTCTCTAATATATTTTAAATGCAAATAATCAAGTGGTGACTATTAGACATTGGAATATTCAAGGAAAACTGCATTCTGCATCCACTTCCTCTTATTTCTGCTGTGTTATAATGGAGACCTTCTCTTACTTTCTTAGTTCCTAATACAGAGATGAGGAAAACTGCCAAATAGAAACCAAAACGCTTCTAGACTATTGTGAATCTTGCTAACTTTAGGTGTACTATTCCAGAGTCTCTATTTCTCACTTCTTCCAAGATAGCTTTTCAACATGGGGTGTGACTCCTTTTCTCCTTCTCCACACAAATAATTCAAGACTGTTCTTGATGTTAGAATCTCAGCTAACCCCCCCCCCCCCCCCCCCAGGAAATGCAGAATGAAAAAGAAAACACACTCAAAATGATGAAATGGAGGAAAGGAGATGAATACAATAACATGGCCAGACATAAATCATACAACAAAGAGAGTAATGCTATATTGGAAAATTGGCAAAACACATGATGCAGTTGTAAGTAGGTGGGCCGCTCATGCTTTGGATGGAGAGATAAAAAACTATGGTTGAAACAAAATACAGCAACAAGTATACAAGGAATCATAAATCACAGAATAGGTGCACAGAAGAGGAAACTTGGAGAGTGACAATGTAATCAGAAGGAAGTAATGGAAGATACAGAGCAGTATCATAGAGGATGAGACAGTATATAGAGTGGATGAAAATAGGACTAAGCACAATGAATTTAAAACGAGGTCTAAGAGGGGAGAGCAAAAGTATATGTATGTATATACATGTAAATAGGTATACACACAGATATAATCTCAAGAAGAAAGCATACACATTTTAAAGCATGCTTGTCAATGTAAATGCATATTAAAAAATTACATCCATACACTAGTTCGTTTTCAAACTTTGTGCTGGGATGCTCATCGAAAACCATTCCATCAGACAGCATACCAAACTGGGAAGCAATTGTTCCAATCAACAAGTCTCCGCTTTGGTAATATTCATATGGCATCTGGAAGGTATCATCGAGAAAGCACATTGTGGCCTGTGGCTTGCCCTCCATTTGAGATGACCACAACAATAGGAAGGCTGCAGACAGCACACATATCCCTGCCACCTCAGGGTAGAAAAACCGACATAAAATCTCCCTCTTCCATGTTATATCTGCACACAACATACCTTTAACGTTCTTTCTGCAACGATTGTGTGCTTATTTGATTATAGGAGTCTGGGAATATTGCCCACTCAATGCTCTCTGCTCATTTTTGGATGGCAAAGGTACTTTATATAGGATTTCATAAGCTTCATTATTGATCATATTTTTGCCCTCAACGAAATGCAAGCAATTTGAGATAATTACACAGTTATAAGTTATTTCCCAGGAGTATTGGGCTATAGGTGAAGTCAAAGAGAAGAGAGTGAAAAACAAGTACTTAAAAAAAACATGTACTTAAAAAGTTTCATCATCACCTTTTAGTTTTTTCCATTTTGTTTATAGTTGCCAAAGATGGCACAATCAATGGTGCACCCAAATCAGAAATATAAGAAGTACACACAGTTGGAGGAAAAAGAAATGAGAATATTTGTCATGCATAATATTCATAATACACTACTTCTCTAACCTGTAGAACTAGTTAACTCCTAGGTTTTAGAATCTGACCTAAAGCATTCTGCCCAATATCTCCTCAGCCATGGTATTTGGGGGCATCTACATTGTAGAATCAATGCAGTTCGGCAATACTTTAATTGCCTTGGCTCATTAAGCTGACCTTTCTGGAGCCAGTAGCTAGGTCATCATTTTCAAGAAAGCATTCATAGGAGTTCTGGGAAAAGTGGGAAGGAGGAACTGTGGTCACCTACAGGGCATGTTTGTCTTTTTGCCAGAACACCTAGCAAGCTATATCTGCAACAAAGGCCCAAATATTTACACTTAAGGATATCAGGGAGCTTGAGCTTTACTTGACAGCGCTTCAAATAGGGCAAAAAAAAGCCCCTTCTTACCGTTTTTATTTGCTGCAAGGACAGGGCTTGCCATTCACCATCACACAATGCAAGGCAGACCCCAACCAATGTCCTCCCAAAGTGGAGTGAAAGTACCAAAAGGCACTTCCTCCTCCACAACGGGGAGGAAAGTGTAGTTTGGGTAGGTCCGATGAAGCTACCTGCACTTTCTGGCCCATTTCACTGTGTGGTTGCAGAAAGGCTGGCGGGGCAAAGTGAATTGCTGCCCTTTCTCTCATGTGATGGGGGACAGGGAGAGGGAAAGGGTGCCAAAGTACCCTCTCCTTCCCCAACATGTGATGAGCAGAGGAGGGGAGATAAGCAAGGCACCATGAGCCACCCCATGCACCTTCTTTTTTGCCAGCAATTGCCAGTGCGGCAGGACGTCACGAAAAGGTTGTGTGAAGATATGGTTGGACACAGCCCAGCCGACCACCCTAGATGTACAACACACATCAAATAAACCAACAGAGAATGGTTATGAGTAGGACACTTCAAATGTGGACAAGGTCCATGCTTGGAGAAATGTAACACATAGAAGGAGGAGGAAGTTCTATCTCTGCCAGCTGGCCTACCCAGCCAGTTTTAAAGCATGACCTTTTAATTTGTATCCTTTGTTTAATCTCTGTTTTGTGTATTTTAATATGTATTTTATAGAAATACATTTTAACATTGATTCACAGTTCTCTACTCTGTCAGAGATGATGAGGAATTAGAACATGTTGGAGAGGACGGGAGGTTTTTGGCTACAACTGAGTGAATTGTCATTCACGAAGGCATGATGGAAATCTCTGAGGGAGAGGAGGTCAGTTCATAAACACAGGCCCTTCTCTATAGGACAGAAAGCTGGAAGGAAACAGGTTAAAATAAACCACTTCTTCCCAGGTTTCTCTCCCCACATCCTCCCACAACACCAGGCTTTGACCTGGGATGTCATTCAGCCCCCCCCCCCACCTCCTGATGTGTCATTTCCAGGTGTCAGGCATACTCAAGGGGAGAAATTGTGTGGGGGGTCATCCTCTGACTTCTTTGGGCTCTAGGGGCCCAAAGAAACGGGATGGCTGTGGGGATTGTGGAAGCGGTCCCAGGAGTCAATCCCCACAGAATCGACACCTGGAAAGATCTGAACCTTAGCTGAAGATCCAGTTCTTTCCAGATATTTAATTAATATAGAGTAACTTAGGAAAACTAGCTTTCTCCATATTATTATTTTTTATTACCAGAGGCATTGTTTAGATGCCTCAGGTAAAAGTGAGACAGGTCCTGTGTTTTGGGCCTCTCTACAAGGGCCCACAGAATCAAATGGAAGTTCTCTCCACAACCATAAATTATGCTGAACAAGAAAACTGTGGGGAGGGTGAGAGGTTCTTGGACACAGCTGAGTGGAGTGCCCTTGATGAAAGAAGGGGGATGTCTCTGAGGAAGGGACAAGTTTAGAGCTATAGAATTCAGTCAAAAAAGCAGAGGAACAGAAACCAGAGTAACAAGGGCAGTTCTTAGGAGATCTGCAGGGTGTCAGATTCAGCACAGGAAAGGGACCTTGTCTATTCCCAGAGGAGATATGTACTGGTCTCCCTCATCAGAAGAACAGAAGCAGTGTTTTGCAAACATGACTGGAAGTATGCTTCTTCCTGGGGCAAAAACACCATATAGCTGACTAGCTGATTGGACTCATCAAACCCATTGACCATCCTCATCTCCTGTTGGTTTATGTGGGAACCAATAATTCTGCAAGGCATGGTCTGCATAAAGATCAGAAGGAATTTTGAAGCTTTCGAGAAAAAACTAAAATATCATAATGTACAAGTTGTTGTTTCATCTCTCTTCCCAGTTGCAGAATGAAGTCCAGGAAGGGCAAGAAAAAAAGTGTTAAAAGTGAGGTTAAAATTCTGCTGGTCTACTCAAGGAGAGGATTTCAAAGAAAATAGGAGAAGATTCCACTCAAAGGAGTGTTTTAAAAATGTGACATGGAAGGAGACATTGCCTCTCTAGTGTAAAGGATCCCTGCTGGTATCCTTGAAATAGGAGGTGATGCTGCCTATCAGTGTGATGGGAATTAAGCAGATGTTTGAGCTAGAAAGGGAGGTGGTGATCCTGTGACATTAATGACAACACCATTGAATGGCACACAGCGAAGACGGAGAATGTGGAGAAAAGAATTCCCCATGTGATGGTTACGAATGAGGGCAACAACAAGCAAACACCTGAAGAGCGAAATGTGTGATGAACGATTGGGATGATTGGAAATCAAAAGGTAAGATCCCCTTTGCTATACAGATAGTCACTCATGCTTCTCAAGCTCAGTGTGATGAGGTACCATGTTCCCAGGGCTAGATGAACTACATCCAAGAGTACTGAAGGACCTAGCAGAAGTCATTTCAGAACCACTGACAATAATCTTTGATGATTCTTGGAGAACAGGAGAAGTCCCAGCAGACTGGAGGACGGCAAATGTTGTCCCTATCTTCAAGAAGGGAACAAGAGGACCCAAATCATTTATTTATTTATTTATTAATTTACATTATTTGTATACCACCCCTCCCAGCCTTCCGGCGACTCGAGGCGGTTTACAAGACAAAATTCAACACCACCAAAAACACAGCTACAATATAAAAACTTTAACATCAGTAAAATCATAACAGCTGTAATAAAACATAATTCAATAAATACTCATTAAAACAATGTCCAATCCATCTTGTAGTTGATTCCGTTTTTATGTCCGTTACTCAGTATTCGCAAATGCCTGCTCGAATAGCCATGTCTTGGGTTTTTTTCCGAAATGCTAAAAGCGAAGAAGCCGATCTAATCTCCATAGGAAGGGCGTTCCATAGCCGAGGGGCCACCACTGAGAAGGCCCTGTCTTTCGTCCCCGCCTGCCGTGCTTGTGATGATGTTGGGACCGAGAGCAGGGCCTCTCCAGACGATCTTAAGGTCCTTGAAGGTTCATAAGGGGAGATGTGTTTGGACAGGTAAGTTGGGCCAGAACCATTTAGGGCTTTATAGGCCAAGGCCAGCACTTTGAATTGTGTCCGGTAGCAGACTGGCAGCCAGTGGAGCTGGCGCAACAGGGGGGTTGTATGCTCTCTGAGAGCCGCTCCAGTTAACAACCTGGCTGCCGTCTGTTGGACTAGTTGTAGCTTCCAGACACTCTTCAAAGGTAACCCCACATAGAGAGCATTGCAGTAGTCTTTAACAAGAGCATGGACTACCGTGGCCAAGTCAGATTTCCCAAGGTATCGGCGCAGCTGGCGCACAAGTTTTAACTGTGCGAATTTTCCCCTGTGCACCGCCGAGACCTGAGGTTCCAGGCTCAGCGATGAGTCCAGGATCACACCCAAGCTGCGAACCTGCATCTTTAGGGGGAGTGTGAAGGTTGTAGCTTTATGCCCTCTTCAGCCTTACGACTGTCCAGGAGTACCTCTGTCTTGTCTGGATTCAATTTCAATTAGTTTTCCCTCATCCAGATTATCACAGCGGCCAAGCATCGGTTCAGAACATGAACAGCCTCCTTAGTAGCAGGTGGAAAGGAGTGACAGAGTTGGACACCATCTGCGTACAGATGACACCGCACCCCGAAACTCCGGATGGTCTCCCCCAGAGGCTTCATGTATATGTTGAACAACATGGGAGACAATATTGAACCCTGAGGAACCCCACATCTGTGGGGCGGAACAGATGTCTCCCAATAACACCCACTGGGTGCAACCCTCCAGAAAGGACTGGAGCCACTGTAAAACAGTGCCTCCAAGGCCCATTCTGGCAAGGCGTCCCAGAAGGATACCATGGTCGATGGTATTGAAGGCTGCTGAGAGGTCCAGCAGAACCAACAGGGACACACTCCCCCTGTCTAGTTCCCGGCATAGATCATCAACTAAGGCGACCAAGGCTGTCTCGATTCCATGTACCGGTCTAAAGCCAGACTGTGCCGTATCCAGACAATCCGTGTCTTCCAAGAATACCTGGAGTTAAGAGGCCACACATTCCAGGACTTTGCCCAAAAAGGGGTGATTGGAAACAGGCCAATAGTTGACCAATTGAGTGGGGTCCTGTGATGGTTTCTTCAATAGCAGTTTTATTACAGCTTATTTTAAGCTCACTGAAATATTGCCTTCCCAAAGGGAGGCATTAACCACCACCTTTACCCACTCGGCCAATCCCCCTCTGGCCTCCTTTAAATGCCAGGATGGACAGGGGTCTAGGATGCATTCCTCCGAGTATCTTGTCCACATCCTCAGGTTTCACCAATTGAAATGATCCCATCCAAACCGGACAAGCAGATGCTTGTGTTACATTCTCAGAGGCTGCCATTAACATGATGTCCAGGCCAGAACAGATCAAAGCAACTTTGTCTGCGAAGAACTGAGCAAATGCCTCACAGCGGGCTATCGAGTTGTCTGTGTTCCCATCCAAGGAGGCGGGATTTAATAGGCCTCTGACAACTCAAAACAGCTCTGTCAGACGGTTCTTTGTGGACGCAATATTGGCAAGATTTCTTTGTGGCCTTTACTGCAGCATCATATGCCCTTAAAGAGGCAACATGCCATGTTCGATTTGGTCCGCTTGGATCTGAATGCCTCATGCTCTCTAGTTCCCTCTTCCTTCGCTTCATTGCTGCCAGCTTCTCATTGAACCAAGGAGATGGTTTAGCTCGGCTACTTGAGAGGGGACATTCCGGAGCAATCGTGTCTATTGCCCTAGTCATCTCCCCATTCCAGAGAGTGACCAGGGAATCAACAGAATCACCAACTGAGGTGGTGGGAAATTCCCCAAGAACCATCAGGAATTCATCCAGATCCATAAGTCTCCTGGGGCGGACCATCTTAATGGGTCCTCCACCCCTCCGAAGGTTAAAGCATGCAGTGAGCCTAAACCTGACCAGGTGGTGGTCCATGGCAAGGTCCATGGCAATGGAGCGATGGTCAGCTCCTCCACACCACCACCTTCCTCCCATCCCTGGCGGAAAACCAAGTCTAATGTGTGTCCAGCCTTGTGAGTAGGGTCATATATCAGTTGGGACAGCCCCATGGTCGCCATGGAAGACATGAAGTCCTGAGCTGCTCCTGACAAGGTGGCCTCGGCGTGGATGTTGTCCCCCAGCACAATAAGTCCCCCAGCACAATAAGCCGTTGGGACTCCAACGCCAGGCTCGAGACCATCCCGGCTAGCTCAGGTAGGGAGACTGTAGTGCAGTGGGGTGGATGGTACACTAACAGAATCCCTATTCTTCCCCGGTCACCTATTCTCAAGTGGACACATTCAAAAATGGTTGACTATGGGATGGGGGATCTGGTCAGGGAGATGGAATCCTATAGACCATTGCAACCTCACCTCCCCGCACTCCAGATCTCAGCTAGTGCTGCACGGAGTAGCCTGGTGGACAAAACTGGGTCAGATTTACACCTCTAGCCTCATCCAACCAGGTCTCCGTTATGCACGCCAGGATTAAATTCTGGATGAGAGCTGTTTTATCATTGACAGATCTGGTGTTCAACAGCACCACCCTTAATCCAGAGGGTCCGCCATACTGGGTACTCCAATTTACCATGTCAGGAGACCGTTTCGGAACTACTAATATTGTTTCACAATCCCTAGGCTGAAGAAGCGGTCTCCCATTCCCGTATCTCCCCCTCCCCATTATTACTCTTATAGGAGCCCCTTGGAACACCCATCTCCCATGACGTGCTTCGTCTTCATATCTTCAACCCATGATTCAATATTAGTTGACTGATTTGTTGTCATTTCATTTTTTATTAGCCCTCCTGTCCATTCACTTCCCACTCCCACCCTGCAAATTCCGGACCTCTCCAGCCCGTTCCAACTCTCACCTCCCTCACAAAGTGCAGTTATAATTAGTATATACAGCAACTTAGGACGGAACATGGGGAATGGTTATGGGTCAGTTTTTAAATTAGGAGTCCATAAAGTGCTAGCAAATAATTGAGGTCCATAATAAGTTTATAAAGTGCTAGATCATATATAGAGTCTATAAAGTGCTGATGGGGTTTGTTGTTGTTTAAAGTGCCAGATGGTTAATCTATGAAGTGCAATAGTGGAAGGGAGTTAATGGGTTAAAGTGCTATATAATGAGCAAGCATTAGAAGCATGATTTTATATATATACAGAAGAGCAACGGTTCTTTCCTATGTCCTCAATTCCTTGATATTAAGGCCAAATTGATTTTAATAAAAAGCCCACCTCCCCATCCTCCCAAAGTATCAGGCCTCAACAGCCGAAGACATAAACCTTCTGGCAGCCGAGCAGCTAAACTTAACTGGGTGGTGAGGTCTGCAAGGAAATGACGAGGACCACTAATAGTAGATGGTGATCAAGATGGCAGACAGGGAACTTCCAGCCAGATGGAAAACGCTGACCCTTCCGGGGGTGGACGCAATAGTGAACACTACACACGATATCAACCCCTGCTGTGCGATGTAAATAGCAAATTGTGTGGATGATAAACGGGGACACAGGAGGGCAGATTAATTAAGCAAGTGAGCAGCTGGGAGATAGAAGTTTTAAAGCCTCCTTCTCTGACTTGCTTCTCTCACTGGTGTGGGAGATGAGGCAGCCAGGACGCCCTCTTTCTCCTGTTCTTGCAGGCAGGGATGATAAGCAAGTAAGCAGCTGGGAGACAGAAGTTTTTAAAGCCCCCTCCTTTCCTGACATCAATACCAGGAAAGATTCTGGAACAAATCATTAAGGAGGGAGTCTGGAATTACTTAGAAAAATACAGTGTGATTACTAAAAGTCAACGTGGATTTCTCAAAATAAGTCATGACAAAAATTTCAGAATTGAAACTTACCATACTTTTTAGTTTTGTAAACTAAATCTCAGAAGGCTCCCAAGATTCATTGTAGGATATCCAAATGACATGTTTACACTGCTGATCTAATCTGCCAGAATACTGCTAACCAGTGACCCGGGAGAAGGAGTCAAATTTACATACCAGACCATAAGAAGTGACATTTTTCACCACAACTTCCTCAACTAACCTGCACAAATAATTACTTTCTTCCAAAAAAAAAAAACCCCCCCAAAAAACCCCCAAACAAACAAACCTCTTACTTTATGGACATAGAGTATCATTGTTCTTTGTATGATTTTATGTTCATTTTATGCTTTTTTGTTCATTTTATCTTTCTTGGAATCTCCATTTGGGGGTGATCTTGATGGATAGAGATATACGTGTGTGTGTGTGTGTGTCAATTTTTTCTGATTAGGTAGTCCTTGCAATTCAGTTCAGGCTTCAGGACAATTATGAAACATTTGGGGAAAAAGATGAAACCCAATAAACTAGCACTAGAGGCTAAAATGGAGAAAATCTCTACAGCCACCATGTACTTTCCCTTAGTGCTCAGGTAAGATGGAACAAAACACAACCAAACACTGCAAAACACCACCATGCTGAAAGTAATGAATTTGGCTTCATTGAAACTGTCTGGCAACTTTCTGGCAAAGAAAGCCACATTGAAACTAACCATGGCCAGAAATCCCAGGTAGCCCATAATGCAATAAAACATTGTGACGGATCCTTCGTTGCATTCCAAAATGATTTCTTCAGCTAATGTGTTCATGTCAAAATTTGGAAATGGGGGAGCAGTACACAGCCATACAACACACATACTGGCTTGAATAAGAGAACAATTTAAAACTACAGAGTTTGCCAATCCTTTTCCCACCCATTTCCTCATTCTGGATCCTGGCTTGGTAGCCATGAAAGCAACAACCACAGTTATGGTTTTTGCCAATACACAAGACACAGCTACTGAAAAGACAGTGCCAAAAATGGTTTGTCGCAAATAGCAGGTCACTTTTTTGGGCTGGCCAATGAAGAGAAATGTACAGAGGGAGCTGAGTAATAGGGAAATGAGGAGAGAGTAAGTGAGGTTCCGGTTATTGGCCTTGACAATGGGAGTGTCCTTGTTCTTGATGAATATTTTCAGCAACAAAATGTTGATCAGAGAAAGGGAGAGAGCCAAGCAAGTTAGAGTTATTCCCAAAGGTTCTTTTCACAATAAGAGCAATCAGGAACAGACATGTACAACCCAGGAACAGCACCCTGTTGTTTCATGCCACAAGTATACAACCAAATCTGTCTGGACAGATGGCCAGGCAGCCAGGTTCTAAAAAGTGTCAGTAATGACAAAGTTCTGTTCCTGGTTTAAAAGTGCGTGTTCCTGTTTAATTGTGCAGTGCTGACTTGGGCAGAAGTGGACCTACCCCGTAAACTTTGTTTGTGTGGCAGATACTTCATGAAACGTCTGGAGGGCACAGTTTCTCTGGCCAGGACAAAGAATGGAACTTTTGCAGTGATTTGCTGCAGTGATTTGCCACATCTTGAGTTTTTAAAAAACTGCCAAAGTTTCCAGCAGAAGTCCCGCAGCGACCATCACAACAAAGTCAAGTCTGGACAATGGAGGCAGAAATCCTGGGACCAACAGGTCTGTATGTGGACCTCTTCTGAAGTCCCAGGATTTTTTGCCCGTTTTTAAGACTTGTGATTTAGTGGTGTCTGGAAGCACCCTGACTTATCTAAAAGTGGGAGAGCTCAGGAGTTTCAAGGGTCTGTTTCATATGTGTGTATATGTGTGTGCGCACGTGTGTTCAGAATTTATGGTTGTGTGTGGGAATGTGTCACAATATGCATATGTGTGCATGTCTCTGAATATAGGTTTATTTAGAAATGTGTATGGATATGCATAATGTAAGAGAATAAAAACAGTGCATAGGTTTAGATGTCTTTTGGTAAAGAACATGAGCAAGATTTTCATGAATCATGGAAATCTAAAGGTATTGTTCCAAAGTGATAGCAGATTAGACATATATTTCACAATGTTGTTGTTCACATAGGGATAGTATAATGTATAATGTATCTTCATGTATGGGAAGGTATTGGATTCTGTTTACAACTTCAAAGAAATCTTAAATGCAATTCTACACATGTTTCCACAAATAAAAGTTCATTTTAAGTTTAAAATTATAATAAAAAGTCTCTACAATAATGTGTGTGTCATATTTTTCTGATTAGGTAGTCCTTGCAATTCAGTTCAGGCTTCAGGACAATTATGAAACATTTGGGGAAAAAGATGAAACCCAATAAACTAGCACTAGAGGCTAAAATGGAGAAAATCTCTACAGCCACCATGTACTTTCCCTTAGTGCTCAGGTAAGATGGAACAAAACACAACCAAACACTGCAAAACACCACCATGCTGAAAGTAATGAATTTGGCTTCATTGAAACTGTCTGGCAACTTTCTGGCAAAGAAAGCCACATTGAAACTAACCATGGCCAGAAATCCCAGGTAGCCCATAATGCAATAAAACATTGTGACGGATCCTTCGTTGCATTCCAAAATGATTTCTTCAGCTAATGTGTGCATGTCAAAATTTGGAAATGGGGGAGCAGTACACAGCCATACAACACACATACTGGCTTGAATAAGAGAACAATTTAAAACTACAGAGTTTGCCAATCCTTTTCCCACCCATTTCCTCATCCTGGATCCTGGCTTGGTAGCCATGAAAGCAACAACCACAGTTATGGTTTTTGCCAATACACAAGACACAGCTACTGAAAAGACAGTGCCAAAAATGGTTTGTCGCAAATAGCAGGTCACTTTTTTAGGCTGGCCAATGAAGAGAAATGTACAGAGGGAGCTGAGTAATAGGGAAACAAGGAGCGAATAAGTGAGGTTCTGGTTATTGGCCTTGACAATGGGAGTGTCCTTGTTCTTGATGAATATTTTGAGCACCATAATGTTGATCAGAGAAAGGGAGAGAGCCAAGCAAGTTAGAGATATTCCCAAAGGTTCTGTAAACGAGAGGAAGTTCATCCTTTTGGGAAGGCATTCATCTTGGTTCTTGTTGGGATACTGATCGTCTGGACACTTTGAACATTCAGCCATGTCTGAAAAATAAAACAGGTAATTTTTCATTTTTCAGAAAATCCAAGTTAAGTACTCATTGAGACATTCAACTCATTTCAGCCCAGCAAGCAACTGTCTCTCAATGTGTTGTCGAAGGCTTTCAATGTTGCCATACAGCCCATAAAACTCACAATAGCCCAACTGTCTCTGAGCTTAATCTGCATCAGGATTAACATGAGTTGGGAGCAAAAAGTAGACATGTTTGCTGTCCAGTGAAGAAAGACAAGATAGAAATGTGAGTAATCAATAAGAAAAAATGAACCCATTTTGCTTCATCTATTTGTCTTTGTATGTCCAAAGGATTGACCCATATGGTTTGGGGTTGTTGCCATAAGTTAAATTTCTGAAGAATATTAAACTGCCTACCTTTTTGGTTTGAAAATTTCCCATCTGGACATGGAATACATTCATAGCAACAAAATATTTTCCCTTCCATCTTTTTCTTCATATAACCTGGATGGCATTTATCGCTACACAGTGAAATAGGCAGCACCTATCCACAGAAAGGAGAGACAATATATCAGTTTTCCATGTTAACAACAGTAACCAAAATATTTAATCTTACAGCAATTGATTTTGGTAATACAGCGTTGACCATATGAACAAAGTTGTTGAAAATGCTTTGTTGTCACAAAGAAAGTGAGTTCAAAAAGGGAAAAGATCGTTCCTTGTCATCATTGTGAGTTTTCAAGCTGTTCCTGATTTATGGTAACCTTAAAGTAAATCTATTGCAGGGTTTGCTCTGTAACATAATGGGTTTTGGTAATACTATGTTGATCTTATGACCTTATGAACAGAGGTGTTGCAAAAGCTTTGTTGTCACAAAGTAGTGAGTTCAAAAAGGAAAAAGATTATTCCTTGTCATCATTGTGAGTTCTCAAGTTGTTTTTGATCGATGGTAACCTTAAAGTAAATCTATTGCATGGTTTTATCTGTAAGATTGGCTCAACTAAGGTTTGCTATGGCCTTCCTCTGAGGTTGAAAGGGACACAGCAACAATAATACATTTATTGTGTAGGAGGAACAACTCATTTCTGATGTGTGTGATTGCACCACCACCATCTAACCAGAATCATTACATCACATTTTTTTGGATTACCATTGCTTTTTAAAAGAAATTTTGAATAAACTCCACCTGATTGAAGATGTTGTGCAATGTAATGGCTTCTTCATTAATGCTGAACTCTTTGCCCAAGAAAGCATGAGGGTCCATATTTCCTACTTTAACTTTTAAAAAGGATTGGTTTGGGAAAGTAACCCAGTTCATAATATCAAATCCAGCTGCTAATTCCCCATTCTCGTCAAAAGCCACGGTGTCTCCAGCACTATTGTTAAATATGACACTCCTCAAGAAAGAATGAAGCTAGATTGAAAGAAGAAAATGATGAGTTGGTGGGGAATTACTATAAAGATGGCGAGACTTCTACTTCACTTTAACCTTTTACATGCACCAGTAAGAAATGCAAAGATTTTTCAGTTGTGAAATGTAAAATAATCCCAGAGGCAATCACATTTTGCTCCACATTTCTCACCAAATGATCAATTGATATCTTTTCTAGAAAGCTTTTAAGCTGACTGGTATTCAGTCATTGCTGTTTGCTGCTCAGAATGAAACAAACAAACAAAAAACAAAACAACTCCAAGCCTTTATATATGAACCTGGTATTCCTTTCTTTCTGTTTTCTTTTCAAAATCCTACTGCTGTTTTGTTATCTCTGTTTCCATCAAGGCTATCTGCATTCTTTCAGGATTATTAGGAATTTGAGGAATGAATGTGTTTCCAGTTGCAGAATGAATAGGTTTGACACCACTTTAATTGGGGCTTTTTTTTGGTGAAGCACCTGTATTATTTATGAGAATAAGCTAATGACCTTCTAAAACTTAAACTACAATAATAACATGGCATTAAGCCATGTCAGTTAAAGTGGTGTCCATTCTGCATTGAAGCCACAATGTAGATGCCCTTTTGGTCTCTCTCTGTGCCATAAGGGATTGCTGTCATCACATTTAATAATTACTTGTGACCCCATTAGATGATAATAATAATAATAATAATAATAATAATAATAATAATAATAATAAATGTGCTTTTGTGTCAGTAAAATAATAACACTTTATTTATATTCTGCCCTATCTTTCCAAGGGGACTCAGGGCGGATCACAGTACACATACACAGCAAACATTCAATGCCGTTTGGACAGACAGTACAGAAACAAACAAACAGAAAAGCGGTATGTTGTGTCAACATCCAGATTTTTTGCACCTTGGAGGTTGTGCTTCAATCCAGCCACAGGGGCATGCTGTCACTCCATCCTCTATGATGAAGAGCATCAGGACTTTCTCTTTCCTTTTGGTTATCAGGCACTATCTGATCTTTTTTCTTTTCTTTTATGGCGTCGTAAAATACCTCCTCTGCTTTTTAGTGGTACCCAATTTGTCTACTTAAGGCTCTAACTTATTTTTGATCTGGGAGTTCGAATTGGCTATCTTTTGGTTGGTAGATCTTATCACTTCTGGTGATTTACCAGCTGTGCTAAAGCCCAACCTGAGATGGGCTGATTTGCCCATTGTACACTGCTTTACCTCCCTTCTCAGCACAGAGCCCTTAACACAACATAGACTACCGGCCAGGCTTTGTGCCTAAAAAGGGAGGTGAACCAACGCCCACCGTAGCAACATGGGAGCCTTCCGTGTTGCCCTCTCTTTAATGGGGGAAGCTGGGCAGCAATACTTTCCCCCATGGGATGAGAAGGAAGGTGAGGTGGGTGATGCAGGCCATGGAGCAGTGGCTTCTCCACACATATCCCACCAAGAACCCATGGATTCACCATTACATTGAACCATTACATTTCTTCTTTTCCTTCAGGGTATTTCTCTGTCATTGATATTCTGACAATATTAAATAACAGACCAACATTTTTAGTACATTTAGTACATATTATTATGGACTTCATCTCCCGTCTTTACATTTGTAAATCATTAATATATATCTTGTATGCTCATTTCAAGATAGTAGTTTACACATTTGATATCAGTGATACTTGTGTTGTGAAATCCTACCTGCCATGACTGAAGATATGAAGGATCTGGTGGACCCGGGTATGCCATTACTTTTCGGCTTGTCTTAGATTTATAAACCCTATCTAAAGCATGTGCTAGCATGTAAACTGCATTGTAGATGCTGTAGCTTTGGCCTGTCATGCTTACTTCAAAAAGAACTCTTGGGAGATCATCCAGCCTTTCTTGCCCAGTGCACATAGGCCTCTCATTGACTTCATTAGATTCAGAAAAAGAACAACTGAATGCCTCTTCCCAGAAAAATGTAAGAAAATCATTTCTTTTTGATGAACTAGGATGAAGTGTCTGAAGGAATTCTGAAAATGCCAACATTTCTTCTGAATGAATTGCAAAAGACAGTGTACCATCAAAGGCATGTATATCAAAAAGCCTGTGAACAGCTTGTGTTGAGAAATCCCGGTGAGCTGTCATAATCCACACTTTAGACAAAGATGCGAGTGTAACTACGTTTCTCAAACTGACAGAACTATAAATCAGCCATTTTAAATTTGATACGGTCTGATGCTCTGCATTGATAATCACTACCTTTACTTTGGGATCCTTTAGTAGACCACATAAGTATGGAAAGATTTCAAAAGGTGTTTCACTTTCCATGAATTGAGCTAAGTGTATTGTTTTTGCTATAAAAGCTGTGCATATGCCTCCTTGGAAAAGCATCTTTCCCAGCGTTTGCACAAATTTTTCTCCATTGTCATCTTCGGCTGCCATCAACCCAACCCATGTCCATTGGAAATGCAGAAGGAGCTGGACAATCCCTTTGTACTGATATACTTCATTTGGGACCATCCGATAGAAAAAAGAGTGTTGGGGTTTTTCACTCATCACTGGAGCCAATACACAGTAGCCAATCTAGACCAAAAGGAATTGATTTTTAATAGCATCCGTGTGGTATGGGTTTTCATGTGTTAAGTTTCTTCTATCACATTATTAAAATATATTAATCAATAATCAGCATTTCTTTACATCTTACAGAACATTCAGTTACATTAGTGTTGTTTCATACTACTTAGCAAGTCAGGCGGGCAGAATATTTCATTGCTTTAAAGTACGCATAAGTAAACTGGGAATCTTAAGTTTATATTTCTTGTCCTGGCAGTAGTGATGGCCAAATATTATCTTTAAATGTTCTAATTTTTCCTGTATTCTGTTTTGATTCATTGTGTGTTATGTGCTCTCCCTCTTTTCCAACTTACAGAAATTCTAAAATTAGTAGATGTTTTAAGAAGGAGTTTGACATTGCTTTCTTCTGAGATTGAGAGAGTGTGACTTCCCCAAATAAGGTTTATGTTGGGCTGTGATTTGAACATGGCCTTCCAATGCTTTGGGGTGCTGTAACATGCAATTATCCCAATCTGGCCTATGACTTATTACAGCATTGTAAAATAGACACCGGAGGTGCTCCACTTCATAGAGGAGTGTGCGGAACCTGGTGCCCCACATGCTGCATTACCTGGCTCCATCCGAGGGTGATCAAATAGGGGCAGCATGAGCTCACGTGGAGTGTGCGGCTTCCCCAATGGATTCCAATGGCAACAAGGGAGTCCTCCTGTGTTGCCCTGCTGGTGGCATTTGTTAGCTATGCCCTCCTTCACCCACAGAGCCATGCCAGCATCATTTGATGGGAGCTAGCTGGCTTGGTGGATGACCAGAGTTAAGTCAGCACATGCTGCCGAATTTAGCCCATGTGAAGATTTCTTATCTTTAGTCATTATTCTATTTTTATTATTTTGAAGTTTGGACATGGATCCAAGGGAAGCTTGTCAGATCTATTTTGCTTTATCAAGGAACATCTCTTGAACACAAAGATTCTTAGAGATAAAACAACTATTCCTTTACTACTTATACAAATAATCCTAATGAGAGATACATATGGAGGAAAAAATCTAAACTTATCTATAATGAGCAGTGCACCATCAGAACACATTACATGTTATGACCACTTGGAAATATTGACCTTTGAAATGACACACATTCCCATTTTTCACACACCTTACCAAAAGCTTGTCTTGCAATTTTGATAACAGTATTTCTATGGAGCAAGCACATACGACTTTTAATTAGTTGCAGATTTTTTTTTCCAGTGGAGAAACGCAGGTAATATCTTGAGTGTAAAATAGAAGGTGAAATGTTGTTTTAAACTCCCCAAATGCAATGACACACTCACATTCTTTACCTGTGCAATCTTGTAAACGCCAGTGATTGTAGCCATGTAATAAGAGACTTCAGAGTCAATTCCTCCAATGGCAGCAACCAGATTCTTTTTCTTGTTACAGTGGAAGTTGGGGACAATCCTTTTCCAGTTGGAGAGAAGTTTCAGAATGTTTTGATAAGTCATTCTTGCACTGAAATAACTGTCATAGACATGGAAGCCCAAGCTGATATTTGATAAGATGTTGGGGTTGTTGTTTACCTCATTTATAGCAAATTCCAGGGCCAGAATATGTTGATAGTTCTTCAGTGTTGACCTAATGCAAATGATTAGATATATGCATGTATAATTGCAAAATGTATGTAATAGATGCCTCCACTAAGCATTTCATTGAAAAAGGTGATAGAAAATACCTGATATTATCTGATATTTCAGTTTTGAACATGAAGGAAGATATACTATACATTCAAACTCAGAAGAAATGAGCCATTCCAGTCTTTGATGTTAACTACCTAACAAAACTTTCTTATTAGTTACCCCACTTCTTTACTGGACTCTTGTTCGATATGAATTTATAAAGGTGTGGTTTCTAAAGCAAAGTCATGCCTATTGTGCAACTAAAATAAAGGACAGAACTTCTCAAGATGCCAGCCTCAGATGCAGGCGAAATGTCAGAAGAGAATGCTGCTGGAACATTGGCCATACAGGCCGAATAACAGTTTGAGCTGAAACTTACTTAAGACTAAATGGAATTTAATTTTTAACAGACAAATCAAACTATGAGATTACAGTATAAGTGCTACTGATTTCAGCAAAAGTTTTACATCTACTTTGAATCTGCTCAGAATTCAGTCTGGTTTTTTTTTCTTGCTGTCTAGTTCAATTCCACATACAGTAAATGGCATAGAAATGCAGCTTTAAAGGTGGAGTTAGAATGCAATACACCCATTCAAGTACATAAGTGTAAAATAGGGCTGGGCGGTTTCGTTTCGCAATTTCGTAATTCATTAAAAATTCGTTATTTTTTTTTGTTACGAAGCGATAACGAACCATTCAGGAGCATCTAAAAAACGAAACGAATTTTTCAATTCGTTTCGTAATTGCTTCGTATTCGTTCTGTATTCGTTTCGAAATCGTTTCGAAATCGTTTCGTTATTATTTCCGCATGTCTGGGGCAAGTTGTATAGCTGTTGTTTGTTTAATCAGTGAAACAAAATTATAAATATCACACCAATAGTCAACAACAGAGGGAGAGGGAACCTTCAGAAGTTCCCCCTGTCCCATATGGAGGTTTTTTAGCGTATTGCGCGGTCGCGTCCGCCATTAACGAATCGATTCGCATTCGTTTCGTATTCGTTTTGTATTGTTTCGTAATTTTACGAAATTTCGTAAATATCGAACTTTTTTAAAGGAAAATTTTGGAATTCTTTTAAATATCGAAACGCAAAAAACCCCCAAAAAACGAATTGAGTTTAGAAACAATTTTTTCCGTGGTTGCCCAGCCCTAAAATTCACTAAACATTGCCTGGGTTAGATGTTGTGTCTCTAATATATTTTAAATGCAAATAATCAAGTGGTGACTATTAGACATTGGAATATTCAAGGAAAACTGCATTCTGCATCCACTTCCTCTTATTTCTGCTGTGTTGTAATGGAGACCTTCTCTTACTTTCTTAGTTTCTAATACAGCCATGAGGAAAACTGCCAAATAGAAACCAAAGCGCCTCTAGACTATTGTGAATCTTGCTAACTTTAGGTGTACTATTCCAGAGTCTCCATTTCTCACATCTTCCAAGATAGCTTTTAAACATGGGGTGTGACTCCTTTTCTCCTTCTCCACACAAATCATTCAAGACTGTTCTTGACGTTAGAATCTCAGCTAACCCCCTCCCCCCCCCCCCCCAGTAATGCTATATTGGAAAATTGGCAAAACACATGATACAGTTGTAAGTAGGTGGGTCGCTCATGCTTTGGATGGAGAGATAAAAAAAATATGGTTGAAACAAAATACAGCAACAAGTATACAAGGAATCATAAACCGCAGAATAGGTGCACAGAAGAGGAAACTTGGAGCGTGACAATGTAATCAGAAGGAAGTAATGGAAGATACAGAGCAGCATCATAGAGGATGAGACAGTATATAGAGTGGATGAAAATAGGACTAAGCACAATGAATTTAAAACGAGGGGAGAGCAAAAGTATATGTATGTATATACATGTAAATAGGTGTACACACAGATATAATATCAAGAAGAAAGCACACACATTTTAAAGCATGCTTGTCAATGTAAATGCATATTCAAAAATTACATCCATACATTAGTTCGTTTTCAAACTTTGTGCTGGGATGCTCATCGAAAACCATTCCATCAGACAGCATACCAAACTGGGAAGCAATTGTTCCAATCAACAAGTCTCCGCTTTGGTAATATTCATATGGCATCTGGAAGGTATCATCGAGAAAACACATTGTGGCCTGTGGCTTGCCCTCCATTTGAGATGACCACAACAATAGGAAGGCCACAGACAGCACACATATCCCTGCCACCTCAGGGTAGAAAAACCGACATAAAATCTCCCTCTTCCATGTTATATCTGCACACAACATACCTTTAACGTTCTTTCTGCAATGATTGTGTGCTTATTTGATTATAGGAGTCTGGGACTATTGCCCACTCAATGCTCTCTGCTCATTTTTGGATGGCAAAGGTACTTTATATAGGATTTCACAAGCTGCATTATTGATCATATTTTTGGCTTCAACGAAATGCAAGCAATTTGAGATAATTACACAGTTATAAGTTATTTCCCAGGAGTATTGGGCTATAGGTGAAGTCAAAGAGAAGAGAGTGAAAAACAAGTACTTAAAAAAACATGTACTTAAAAAGTTTCATCATCACCTTTTAGTTTTTTCCATTTTGTTTATAGTTGCCAAAGATGGCACAATCAATGGTGCACCCAAATCAGAAATATAAGAAGTACACACAGTTGGAGGAAAAAGAAATGAGAATATTTGTCATGCATAATATTCATAGTATGACTATTTCTCTAACCTGTAGAACTAGTTAACTCCTAGGTTTTAGAATCTGACCTAAAGCATTCTGCCCAATATCTCCTCAGCCATGGTATTTGGGGGCATCTACATTGTAGAATCAATGCAGTTCGGCACTACTTTAATTGCCTTGACTCATTAAGCTGACCTTTCTGGGGATGGAGCCAGTAGCTAGGTCATCATTTTCAAGAAAGCATTCATAGGAGTTCTGGGAAAAGTGGGAAGGAGGAACTGTGGTCACCTACAGGGCATGTTTGTCTTTTTGCCAGAACACCTAGCAAGCTATATCTGCAACAAAGGCCCAAATATTTACACTTAAGGATACCATGGAGCTTGAGCTTTACTTGACAGCTCTTCAAATAGGGCAAAAAAAGCCCCATCTTACCGTTTTTATTTGCTGCAAGGACAGGGCTTGCCATTCACCATCACACAATGCATGGCAGACCCCAACCAATGTCCTCCCAAAGTGGAGTGAAAGCACCAAAAGGCACTTCCTCCTCCACAACGGGGAGGAAAGTGTAGTTTGGGTAGCTCCGATGAAGCTACCCACACTTTCTGGCCCATTTCACTGTGTGGTTGCAGAAAGGTTGGCGGGGCAAAGTGCATTGCTGCCCTTTCTCTCATGTGATGGGGGACAGGGAGAGGGAAAGGGTGCCAAAGTACCCTCTCCTTCTCCAACATGTGATGAGCAGAGGAGGGGAGATAAGCAAGGCACCATGAGCCACCCCATGCACCTTCTTTTTTGCCAGCAATTGCCAGTGCAGCAGGACGTCACGAAAAGGTTGTGTGAAGAGTTGGTTGGACACAGCCCAGCCGACCACCCTAGATGTACAACACACATCAAATAAACCAACAGAGAATGGTTATGAGTAGGCCACTTCAAATGTGGACAAGGTCCATGCTTGGAGAAATGTAACACATAGAAGGAGGAGGAAGTTCTATCTCTGCCAGCAGACCTACCCAGCCAATTTTAAAGCATGACCTTTTAATTTGTATCCTTTGTTTAATCTCTGTTTTGTGTATTTTAATATGTATTTTATAGAAATACATTTTAACATTGATTCACAGTTCTCTACTCTGTCAGAGATGATGAGGAATTAGAACATGTTGGAGAGGACGGGAGGTTTTTGGCTACAACTGAGTGAATTGTCATTCACGAAGGCATGATGGAAATCTCTGAGGGAGAGGAGGTCAGTTCATAAACACAGGCCCTTCTCTATAGGACAGAAAGCTGGAAGGAAACAGGTTAAAATAAACCACTTCTTCCCAGGTTTCTCTCCCCACATCCTCCCACAACACCAGGCTTTGACCTGGGATGTCATTCAGCCCCCCCCACCTCCTGATGTGTCATTTCCAGGTGTTAGGCATACTCAAGGGGAGAAATTGTGTGGGGGGTCATCCTCTGACTTCTTTGGGCTCTAGGGGCCCAAAAAAACGGGATGGCTGTGGGGATTGTGGAAGCGGTCCCAGGAGTCAATCCCCACAGAATCAACATCTGGAAAGACCTGGACCTTAGCTGAAGATCCAGTTCATTCCAGATATTTAATTAATGTAGAGTAACTCGGGAAAACTAGCTTTCTCCATATTATTATTTTTTATTACCAGAGGCATTGTTTATATGCCTCAGGTAAAAGTGAGACAGGTCCTGTGTTTTGGGCCTGTCTGGAAGGGCCCACAGAATCAAATGGAAGTTCTCTCCACAACCATAAATTATGCTGAACAAGAAAACTGTGGGGAGGGTGAGAGGTTCTTGGACACAGCTGAGTGGATTGCCCTTGATGAAAGAAGGAGGATGTCTCTGAGGAAGGGACAAGTTTAGAGCTATAGAATTCAGTCAAAAAAGAAGAGGAACAGGAACAAGAGTAACAAGGTCAGTTCTTAGGAGATCTGCAGGGTGTCAGATTCAGCACAAGAAAGGGACCTTGTCTATTCCCAGAGGAGATATGTACTGGTCTCCCTCATCAGAAGAACAGAAGCAGTGTTTTGCAAACATGACAGAAAGTATGCTTCTTCCTAGGGCAAAAACACCATATAGCTGACTAGCTGATGGGACTCATCAAACCCATTGACCATCCTCATCTCCTGTTGGTTTATGTGGGAACCAATAATTCTGCAAGGCATGGTCTGCATAAAGATCAGAAGGAATTTTGAAGCTTTCGAGAAAAAACTAAAATATCATAATGTACAAGTTGTTATTTCATCTCTTCTCCCAGTTGCACAATGCAGTCCAGGAAGGGCAAGAAAAAAAGTGTTTATTTATTTATTTATTTATTTATTTGATGCACTTATTAACCGCCATTCTCAGCCCGTTAGGGCGACTCATGGCGGTGTACAATACACATAAAAGACAATTACAAAGGAGCCAATTACAACAACATATAAACTATACAACAACTACATACTACACTAAAAATCCGCTTCGTCTCATAGTGGAATCGTAACCAATCTCATATTCCTTGTTCCGTTCCAATCTTCTTTACCACATTGTCGTAGCACTTAATTAAATGCCCTCTCGAACAGTCATGTCTTAAGGCTTTTTCGAAAGGACATGAGGGAGGGCGCCTGTCTGATGTCTGCCGGGAGAGTGTTCCACAGCCGGGGAGCCACCACTGAGAAGGCCCTCTCCCTCGTCCCCGCCAGCCGTGCCTGTGAGGCAGGCGGGATCGAGAGAAGGGCCTCCCCAGACGATCTCAAGGTCCTCGTGGGCTCGTAGGCCAAGATGCGGTCCGAAAGGTATTAAAAGTGAGGTTAAAATTCTGCTGGTCTACTCAAGGAGAGGATTTCAAAGAAAATAGGAGAAGATTCCACTCAAAGGAGTGTTTTAAAAGTGTGACATGGAAGAAGACATTGCCTCTCTAGTGTAAGGGATCCCTGCTGGTATCCTTGAAATAGGAGGTGACGCTGCCTGTCAGTGTGATGGGAATTAAGCAGATATTTGAGCTAGAAAGGGAGGTGGTGATCCTGTGACATTAATGACAACCCCATTGAATGGCACACAGCGAAGACGGAGAATGTGGAGAAAAGAATTCCCCATGTGATGGTTACGAATGAGGGCAACAAGCAAACACCTGAAGAGCGAAATGTGTGATGAACAATTGGGATGATTGGGAATCAAAAGGTAAGATCCCCTTTGCCATACAGATAGTCACTCATGCTTCTCAAGCTCAGTGTGATGAGGTACCATGTTCCCAGGGCTAGATGAACTACATCCAAGAGTACTGAAGGACCTAGCAGAAGTCATTTCAGAACCACTGACAATAATCTTTGATGGTTCTTGGAGAACAGGAGAAGTCCCAGCAGACTGGAGGACGGCAAATGTTGTCCCTATCTTCAAGAAGGGAAAAAGAGGACCCAAATCATTTATTTATTTATTTATTTACATTATTTGTATACCACCCCTCCCATCCTTCCGGCAACTCGAGGTGGTTTACAAGGCAAAATTCAACATCCACCAAAAACACAGCTACAATATAAAAACTTTAACATCAGTAAAATCATAACAGCTGTAATAAAACATAATTCAATAAATACTCATTATAACAATGTCCAATCCATCTTGTAGTTGATTCTGTTTTTATGTCCGTTACTCAGTATTCGCAAATGCCTGCTCGAATAGCCATGTCTTGAGTTTTTTTCCGAAATGCTAAAAGTGAAGAAGCCGATCTAATCTCCGTAGGAAGGGAGTTCCATAGCCAAGGGGCCACCACTGAGAAGGCCCTGTCTTTCGTCCCCGCCTGCCATGCTTGTGATGGTGGGACCGAGAGCAGGGCCTCTCCAGACGATCTTAAGGTCCTTGAAGGTTCATAAGGGGAGATGTGTTTGGCCAGGTAAGTTGGGCCAGAACCATTTAGGGCTTTATAGGCCAAGGCCAGCACTTTGAATTGTGTCCGGTAGCAGACTGGCAGCCAGTGGAGCTGGCGCAACAGGGGGGTTGTATGCTTCCTGAGAGCCGCTCCAGTTAGCAACCTGGCTGCCGTCTGTTGGACTAGTTGTAGCTTCCAGACACTCTTCAAAGGTAACCCCACATAGAGAGCATTGCAGTAGTCTATAACAAGAGCATGGACTACCGTGGCCAAGTCAGATTTCCCAAGGTATCGGCGCAGCTGGCACACAAGCTTTAACTGTGCGAATTTTCCCCTGTGCACCGCCGAGACCCGAGGTTCCAGGCTCAGCGATGAGTCCAGGATCACACCCAAGCTGCGAACCTGCATCTTCAGGGGGAGTGTGAAGGCTGTAGCTTTATGCCCTCTTCAGCCTTACGACTGTCCAGGAGTACCTCTGTCTTGTCTGGATTCAATTTCAATTAGTTTGCCCTCATCCAGATCATCACAGCGGCCAAGCATCGGTTCAGAACATGAACAGCCTCCTTAGTAGCAGGTGGAAAGGAGTGACAGAGTTGGACACCATCTGCGTACAGATGACACCGCACCCCGAAACTCCGGATGGTCTCCCCCAGTGGCTTCATGTATATGTTGAACAACATGGGAGACAATATTGAACCCTGGGGAACCCCACATCTGTGGGGCGGAACAGATGTCTCCCAATAACACCCTCTGGGTGCAACCCTCCAGAAAGGACTGGAGCCACTGTAAAACAGTGCCTCCAAGGCCCATTCTGGCAAGGTGTCCCAGAAGGATACTATGGTCGATGGTATTGAAGGCTGCTGAGAGGTCCAGCAGAACCAACAGGGACACACTCCCCTTGTCTAGTTCCCGGCATGGATCATCAACTAAGGCGACCAAGGCTGTCTTGATTCCATGTACTGTGCCGTATCCAGATAATCCGTGTCCTCCAAGAATACCTGGAGTTAAGAGGCCACACATTCCAGGACTTTGCCCAAAAAGGGGTGATTGGAAACAGGCCAATAGTTGACCAATTGAGTGGGGTCCTGTGATGGTTTCTTCAATAGCAGTTTTATTACAGCTTGTTTTAAGCTCACTGAAATATTGCCTTCCCAAAGGGAGGCATTAACCACCACCTTTACCCACTCGGCCAATCCCCCTCTGGCCTCCTTTAACTGCCAGGATGGACAGGGGTCTAGGATGCATGTGGTTGCCCTCATTCCTCCGAGTATCTTGTTCACATCCTCAGGTTTCACCAATTGAAATGATCCCATCCAAACCGGACAAATAGATGCTTGTGTTACATTCTCAGAGGCTGCCGTTAACATGATGTCCAGGTCAGAACAGATCAAAGCAATTTTGTCTGCGAAGAACTGAGCAAATGCTTCACAGCGGGCTATCGAGTTGTCTGTGTTCCCATCCAAGGAGGCGGGATTTAATAGGCCTCTGACAACTCAAAACAGCTCTGCCAGACGGTTCTTTGCGGATGCAATATTGGCAAGATTTCTTTGTGGCCTTTATTGCAGCATCATATGCCCTTAAAGAGGCAACATGCCATGTTCGATTTGGTCCGTTTGGATCTGAATGCCACATGCTCTCTAGTTCCCTCTTACTTCGCTTCATTGCTGCCAGCTTCTCATTGAACCAAGGAGATGGTTTAGCTCGGCTACTTGAGAGGGGACATTCCGGAGCAATCGTGTCTATTGCCCTAGTCATCTCCCCATTCCAGAGAGTGACCAGGGAATCAACAGAATCACCAACTGAGGTGGTGGGAAATTCCCCAAGAACCATCAGGAATTCATCCAGATCCATAAGTCTCCTGGGGCGGACCATCTTAATGGGTCCTCCACCCCTCCGAAGGTTAAAGCATGCAGTGAGCCTAAACCTGACCAGGTGGTGGTCCATGGCAAGGTCCATGGCAATGGCGCGATGGTCAGCTCCTCCACACCACCACCTTCCTCCCATCCCTGGCGGAAAACCAAGTCTAATGTGTGTCCAGCCTTGTGAGTAGGGTCATATATCAGTTGGGACAGCCCCATGGTCACCATGGAAGACATGAAGTCCTGAGCTGCTCCTTACAAGGTGGCCTCGGTGTGGATGTTGAAGTCCCCCAGCACAATAAGCCGTTGGGACTCCAACGCCAGGCTTGAGACCATCCCGGCTAGCTCAGGTAGGGAGACTGTAGTGCAGTGGGGTGGATGGTACACTAACAGAATCCCTATTCTTCCCCGGTCACCTATTCTCAAGTGGACACATTAAAAAATGGTTGACTATGGGATGGGGCATCTGGTCCAGGAGATGGAATCCTATAGACCATTGCAACCCCACCTCCCCGCACTCCAGATCTCAGCTGGTGCTGCACGGAGTAGCCTGGTGGACAAAACTGGGTCAAATTTACACAAATGACATGTTTACACTGTTGATCTAATCTGCCAGAACACTGCTAACCAGTGACCCGGGAGAAGGAGTCAAATTTACATACCAGACCATAAGAAGTGACATTTTTCACCACAACTTCCTCAACTCACCTGCACAAATAATTACTTTCTTCCAAAAAAAAAAAAAAAAAACCCCAAACAAACAAACCTCTTACTTTATGGACATAGACTATCATTGTTCTTTTTATGATTTTATGTTCATTTTATGATTTTTTGTTCATTTTATCTTTTTTGGAATCTACATTTGGGAGTGATCTTGATGGATAGAGATATATATGTGTGTGTCAATTTTTTCTGATTAGGTAGTCCTTGCAATTCAGTTCAGGCTTCAGGACAATTATGAAACATTTGGGGAAAAAGATGAAACCCAATAAACTAGCACTAGAGGCTAAAATGGAGAAAATCTCTACAGCCACCATGTACTTTCCCTTAGTGCTCAGGTAAGATGGAACAAAACACAACCAAACACTGCAAAACACTAGCATGCTGAAAGTAATGAATTTGGCTTCATTGAAACTGTCTGGCAACTTTCTGGCAAAGAAAGCCACAGTGAAACTAACCATGGCCAGAAATCCCAGGTAGCCCATAATGCAATAAAACATTGTGACGGATCCTTCGTTGCATTCCAAAATGATTTCTTCAGCTAATGTGTGCATGTCAAAATTTGGAAATGGGGGAGCAGTACACAGCCATACAACACACATACTGGCTTGAATAAGAGAACAATTTAAAACTACAGAGTTTGCCAATCCTTTTCCCACCCATTTCCTCATCCTGGATCCTGGCTTGGTAGCCATGAAGGCAACAACCACAGTTATGGTTTTTGCCAATACACAAGACACAGCTACTGAAAAGACAGTGCCAAAAATGGTTTGTCGCAAATAGCAGGTCACTTTTTTAGGCTGGCCAATGAAGAGAAATGTACAGAGGGAGCAGAGTAATAGGGAAACGAGGAGAGAGTAAGTGAGGTTCCGGTTATTGGCCTTGACAATGGGAGTGTCCTTGTTCTTGATGAATATTTTCAGCAACAAAATGTTGATCAAAGAAAGGGAGAGAGCCAAGCAAGTTAGAGTTATTCCCAAAGTTTCTGTAAACGAGAGGAAGTTCATCCTTTTGGGAAGGCATTCATCTTGGTTCTTGTTGGGATACTGATCATCTGGACACTTTGAACATACAGCCATGTCTGAAAAATAAAACAGGTAATTTTTCATTTTTCAGAAAATCCAAGTTAAGTACTCATTGAGACATTCAACTCATTTCAGCCCAGCAAGCAACTGTCTCTCAATGTGTTGTCAAAGGCTTTCAACGTTGCCATACAGCCCATAAAACTCATAATAACCCAACTGTCTCTGAGCTTAATCTGCATCAGGATTAACATGAGTTGGGAGCAAAAAGTAGACATGTTTGCTGTCCAGTGAAGAAAGACAAGATAGAAATGTGAGTAATCAATGAGAAAAAATGAATCCATTTTGCTTAGTCTATTTGTCTTTATATGTCCAAAGGATTGACCCATATGGTTTGGGGTTGTTGCCATAAGTTAAATTTCTGAAGCATATTAAACTGCCTACCTTTTTGGTTTGAAAATTTCCCATCTGGACATGGAATACATTCATAGCAACAAAATATTTTCCCTTCCATCTTTTTCTTCATATAACCTGGATGGCATTTATCGCTACACAGTGAAATAGGCAGCACCTATCCATGGAAAGGAGAGACAGTATATCAGTTTTCCATGTTAACAACAGTAACCAAAATATTTAATCTTACAGCAATTGATTTTGGTAATACAGTGTTGACCATATGAACAAAGTTGTTGAAAATGCTTTGTTGTCACAAAGAAAGTGAGTTCAAAAAGGGAAAATATCGTTCCTTGTCATCATTGTGAGTTTTCAAGCTGTTCCTGATTTATGGTAACCTTAAAGTAAATCTATTGCAGGGTTTGCTCTGTAACATAATGGATTTTGGTAATACTATGTTGATCTTATGACCTTATGAACAGAGGTGTTGCAAAAGCTTTGTTGTCACAAAGTAGTGAATTCAAAAAGGAAAAAGATTATTCCTTGTCATCATTGTGAGTTCTCAAGTTGTTTTTGATCGATGGTAACCTTAAAGTAAATCTATTGCAGGGTTTTATCTGTAAGATTGGCTCAACTAAGGTTTGCTATGGCCTTCCTCTGAGGTTGAAAGGGACACAGCAACAATAATACATTTATTGTGTAGGAGGAACAACTCATTTCTGATGTGTGTGATTGCACCACCACCATCTAACCAGAATCATTACATCACAATATTTTGGATTACCATTGCTTTTTAAAAGAAATTTTGAATAAACTCCACCTGATTGAAGGTGTTGTGCAATGTAATGGCCTCTTCATTAATGCTGAACTCTTTGCCCAAGAAAGCATGAGGGTCCATATTTCCTACTTTAACTTTTAAAAAGGATTGGTTTGGGAAAGTAACCCAGTTCATAATATCAAATCCAGCTGCTAATTCCCCATTCTCGTCAAAAGCCACGGTGTCTCCAGCACTATTGTTAAATATGACACTCCTCAAGAAAGAATGAAGCTAGATTGAAAGAAGAAAATGATGAGTTGGTGGGGAATTACTATAAAGATGGCGAGACTTCTACTTCACTTTAACCTTTTACATGCACCAGTAAGAAATGCAAAGATTTTTCAGTTGTGAAATGTAAAATAATCCCAGAGGCAATCACATTTTGCTCCACATTTCTCACCAAATGATCAATTGATATCTTTTCTAGAAAGCTTTTAAGCTGACTGGTATTCAGTCATTGCTGTTTGCTGCTCAGAATGAAACAAACAAACAAAAAACAAAACAACTCCAAGCCTTTATATATGAACCTGGTATTCCTTTCTTTCTGTTTTCTTTTCAAAATCCTACTGCTGTTTTGTTATCTCTGTTTCCATCAAGGCTATCTGCATTCTTTCAGGATTATTAGGAATTTGAGGAATGAATGTGTTTCCAGTTGCAGAATGAATAGGTTTGACACCACTTTAATTGGGGCTTTTTTTTTGGTGAAGCACCTGTATTATTTATGAGAATAAGCTAATGACCTTCTAAAACTTAAACTACAATAATAACATGGCATTAAGCCATGTCAGTTAAAGTGGTGTCCATTCTGCATTGAAGCCACAATGTAGATGCCCTTTTGGTCTCTCTCTGTGCCATAAGGCATTGCTGTCATCACATTTAATAATTACTTGTGACCCCATAAGATAATAATAATAATAATAATAATAATAATAATAATAATAATATGCTTTTGTGTCAGTAAAATAATAACACTTTATTTATATTCTGTCCTATCTTTCCAAGGGGACTCAGGGCGGATCACAGTACACATACACAGCAAACATTCAATGCCGTTTGGACAGACAGTACAGAAACAAACAAACAGAAAAGAGGTATGTTGTGTCAACATCGAGTTTTTTTGCACCTTGGAGGTTGTGCTTCAATCTAGCCACAGGGGCATGCTGTCACTCCATCCTCTATGATGAAGAGCATCAGGACTTTCTCTTTCCTTTTGGTTATCAGGCATTGTCTGATCTTTTTCTTTTTTCTTTTATGGCGTCGTGAAATACCTCCTCTGCTTACAGCTCTAACTTAACTTTGTCTACTTACAGCTCTAACTTATTTTTGATCTGGGAGTTCGAATTGGCTATCTTTTGGTTGGTAGATCTTATCACTTCTGGCGATTTACCAGCTGTGCTAAAGCCCAACCCGAGATGGGCTGATTTGCCCATTGTACACTGCTTTACCTCCCTTCTCAGCACAGAACCCTTAACACAACATAGACTACTGGCCAGGCTCTGTGCCTAAAAAGGGAGGTGAACCAACACCCACCATAGCAACATGGGAGCCTTCCGTGTTGCCCTCTCTTTAATGGGGGAAGCTGGGCAGCAATACTTCCCCCCATGGGATGAGAAGGAAGGTGAGGTGGGTGATGCAGGCCATGGAGCAGTGGCTTCTCCACACATATCCCACCAAGAACCCATGGATTCACCATTACATTGAACCATTACATTTCTTCTTTTCCTTCAGGGTATTTCACTGCCATTGATATTCTGACAATATTAAATAACAGACCAACATTTTTAGTACATTTAGTACATATTATTATGGACTTCATCTCCCGTCTTTACATTTGTAAATCATTAATATATATCTTGTATGCTCATTTCAAGATAGTAGTTTACACATTTGATATCAGTGATACTTGCCTTGTGAAATCCTACCTGCCATGACTGAAGATATGAAGGATCTGGTGGACCCGGGTATGCCATTACTTTTCGGCTTGTCTTAGATTTATAAACCCTATCTAAAGCATGTGCCAGCATGTAAACTGCATTGTAGATGCTGTAGCTTTGGCCTGTCATGCTTACTTCAAAAAGAACTCTTGGGAGATCATCCAGCCTTTCTTGCCCAGTGCACATAGGCCTCTCATTGACTTCATTAGATTCAGAAAAAGAACAACTGAATGCCTCTTCCCAGAAAAATGTAAGAAAATCATTTCTTTTTGATGAACTAGGATGAAGTGTCTGAAGGAATTCTGAAAACGCCAACATTTCTTTTGAATGAATTGCAAAAGACAGTGTACCATCAAAGGCTTGTATATCAAAAAGCCTGTGAACAGCTTGTGATGAGAAATCCCAGTGAGCTGTCATAATCCACACTTTAGACAAAGATGCGAGTGTAACTAGGTTTCTAAAATTGACAGAACTATAAATCAGCCATTTTAAATATGATACGGTCTGGTGCTCTGCATTGATAATCACTACCTTTACTTTGGGATCAGTTAGTAGACCGCATATGTATGGAAAGACTTCAAAAGCTGTTTCACTTTCTATGAATTGAGCTAAGTGTTTTGTTTTTGCTATAAAAGCTGTGCATATGCCTCCTTGGAAAAGCATCTTTCCCAGTGTTTGCACAAATTTTTCTCCATTGTCATCTTCGGCTGCCATCATCCCAACCCATGTCCATTGGAAATGCAGAAGGAGCTGGACAATCCCTTTGTACTGATATACTTCATTTGGGACCATCCGATAGAAAAAAGAGTGTTGGGGTTTTTCACTCATCACTGGAGCCAATACACAGTAGCCAATCTAGACCAAAAGAAATTGACTTTTAATAGCATTCGTGTGGTATGGGTTTTCATGTGTTAAGTTTCTTCTATCACATTATAAAAATATATTTTATTCTTCAATCAATAATCAGCATTTCTTTACATCTTACAGAACGTTCAGTTACATTAGTGTTGTTTCATACTACTTAGCAAATCAGGCGGGCAGAATATTTCATTGCTTTAAAGTACGCATATGTACTTTTACAACCTTGTAAAACAGACACCGGAGGTGCTCCACTTCATAGAGGAGTGTGCGGAACCTGGTGCCCCACATGCTGCATTACCCGGCTCCATCCGAGGGTGATCAAATGGGGGCAGCATGAGCTCACGTGGAGTGTGCGGCTTCCCCAATGGGTTCCAATGGCAACAAGGGAGTCCTCCTGTGTTGCCCTGCTGGTGGCATTTGTTAGCTATGCCCTCCTTCACCCACAGAGCCATGCCAGCATCATTTGATGGGAGCCAGCTGGCTTGGTGGATGACAAGGGTTAAATCAGCACATGCTGCCGAATTTAGCCCATGTGAAGATTTCTTATCTTTAGTCATTATTCTATTTTTATTATTTTGGAGTTTGGAGATAGATCCAAGGGAAGGTTGTCAGATCTATTTTGCTTTATCAAGGAACATCTTTTGAACACAAAGATTCTTAGAGATAAAACAACTATTCCTTTACTACTTATACAAATAATCCTAATGAGAGATACATATGGAGGGAAAAATCTAAACTTGTCTATAATGAGCAGCGCACCATCAGAACACCCTATATGCTATGACCACTTGGAAATATTGACCTTCAAAATGACACACATTCCCATTTTTCACACACCCTACCAAAAGCTTGTCTTGCAATTTTGATACAGTATTTCTATGGAACAAGCACATACGACTTTTAATTAGTTGCAGATATTTTTTTCCAGTGGAGAATCACAGGAAATATCTTGAGTATAAAATAGAAGGTGAAATGTTGTTTTAAACCCCCCAAATGCAATGACACACTCACATTCTTTACCTGTGCAATCTTGTAAACGCCAGTGATTGTAGCCATGTAATAAGAGACTTCAGAGTCAATTCCTCCAATGGCAGCAACCAGATTTTTTTTCTTGTTACAGTGGAAGTTGGGGACAATCCTTTTCCAGTTGGAGAGAAGTTTCAGAATGTTTTGATAAGTCATTCTTGCATTGAAATAACTGTCATAGACATGGAAGCCCAAGCTGATATTTGATAAGATGTTGGGGTTGTTGTTTACCTCATTTACAGCAAATTCCAGGGCCAGAATATGTTGATAGTTCTTCAGTGTTGGTCTAATGCAAATGATAAGATATATGCATGTATAATTGTAAAATGTATGCAACAGATGCCTCCACTAAGCATTTCATTGAAAAAGGTGATAGAAAATACCTGATATTATCTGATATTTCAGTTTTGAACATGAAGGAAGATATACTATACATTCAAACTCAAAAGAAATGAGCCATTCCAGTCTTTCATGTTCACTACCTAATAAAACTTTCTTATTAGTTACCCCGCTTCTTTACTGGACTCTTGTTCGATATGAATTTATAAAGGTGTGGTTTCTAAAGCAAAGTTATGCCTATTGTGCAGCTAATATAAAGGACAGAACTTCTGAAGATGCCAGCCACAGATGCAGGCGAAATGTCAGGAGAGAATGCTGCTGGAACATTGGCCATACAGGCCGAAAATCAGTTTGAGCTGAAACTTACTTAAGACTAAATGGAATTTAATTTTTTACAGACAAATCAAACTATAAGATTACAGTGTAAGTGCTACTTATTTCAGCAAAAGGTTTACATCTACTTTGAATCTGCTGTTTTTTTTCCCTTGCTGTCTAGTTCAGTTCCACATACAGTAAATGGCATAGAAATGCAGCTTTAAAGGTGGAGTTAGAATGCAATACACCCATTCAAGTACATAAGTGTAATATTCACTAAACATTGCCTGGGTTAGATGTTGTGTCTCTAATATATTTTAAATGCAAATAATCAAGTGGTGACTATTAGTCATTGGAATATTAAAGGAAAACTGCATTCTGCATCCACTTCCTCTTATTTCTGCTGTGTTGTAATGGAGACCTTCTCTTACTTTCTTAGTTTCTAATACAGCCATGAGGAAAACTGCCAACTAGAAACCAAAACGCCTCTAGACTATTGTGAATCTTGCTAACTTTAGGTGTACTATTCCAGAGTCTCTATTTCTCACTTCTTCCAAGATAGCTTTTCAACATGGGGTGTGACTCCTTTTCTCCTTTTCCACACAAATCATTCAAGACTGTTCTTGACATTAGAATCTCACCTAACACCCCCCCCCCCCCCAGGAAATGCAGAATGAAAAAGAAAACACACTCAAAATGATGAAATGGAGGAAAGGAGATGAATACAATAACATGGCCAGACATAAATCATACAACAAAGAGAGTAATGCTATATTGGAAAATTGGCAAAACACATGATGCAGTTGTAAGTAGGTGGGTCGCTCATGCTTTGGATGGAGAGATAAAAAAATATGGTTGAAACAAAATACAGCAACAAGTATACAAGGAATCATAAACCGCAGAATAGGTACACAAAAGAGGAAACTTAGATGGAGAGTGACAATGTAATCAGAAGGAAGTAATGGAAGATACAGAGCAGCATCATAGAGGATGAGACAGTATATAGAGTGGATGAAAATAGGACTAAGCACAATGAATTTAAAACGAGGTCTAAGAGGGGAGAGCAAAAGTATATGTATGTATATACATGTAAATAGGTATACACACAGAGATAATCTCAAGAAGAAAGCATACACATTTTAAAGCATGCTTGTCAATGTAAATGCATATTAAAAAATTACATCCATACATTAGTTCGTTTTCAAACTTTGTGCTGGGATGCTCATCGAAAACCATTCCATCAGACAGCATACCAAACTGGGAAGCAATTGTTCCAATCAACAAGTCTCCGCTTTGGTAATATTCATAAGGCATCTGGAAGGTATCATCGAGAAAACACATTGTAGCCTGTGGCTTGCCCTCCATTTGAGATGACCACAACAATAGGAAGGCCACAGACAGCACACATATCCCTGCCACCTCAGGGTAGAAAAACCGACATAAAATCTCCCTCTTCCATGTTATATCTGCACACAACATACCTTTAACGTTCTTTCTGCAATGATTGTGTGCTTATTTGATTATAGGAGTCTGAGAATATTGCCCACTCAATGCTCTCTGCTCATTTTTGGATGGCAAAGGTACTTTATATAGGATTTCACAAGCTGCATTATTGATCATATTTTTGGCTTCAACGAAATGCAAGCAATTTGAGATAATTACACAGTTATAAGTTATTTCCCAAGAGTATTGGGCTATAGGTGAAGTCAAAGAGAAGAGAGTGAAAAACAAGTACTTTAAAAAAACATGTACTTAAAAAATTTCATCATCACCTTTTAGTTTTTTCCATTTTGTTTTTAGTTGCCAAAGATGGCACAATCAATGGTGCACCCAAATCAGAAATATAAGAAGTACACACAGTTGGAGGAAAAAGAAATGAGAATATTTGTCATGCATAATATTCATAATACAGGGTTAGTCAAAATGCATAGGCCAATAAGCCATTCAATTGAATGGCTTATTGGCCTATGCATTTTGACTAACCCTGTATTACTACTTCTCTAACCTGTAGAACTAGTTAACTCCTAGGTTTTAGAATCTGACCTAAAGCATTCTGCCCAATATCTCCTCAGCCATGGTATTTGGGGGCATCTACATTGTAGAATCAATGCAGTTCGGCACTACTTTAATTGCCTTGGCTCATTAAGCTGACCTTTCTGGAGCCAGTAGCTAGGTCATCATTTTCAAGAAAGCATTCATAGGAGTTCTGGGAAAAGTGGGAAGGAGGAACTGTGGTCACCTACAGGGCATGTTTGTCTTTTTTCCAGAACACCTAGCAAGCTATATCTGCAACAAAGGCCCAAATATTTACACTTAAGGATATCAGGGAGCTTGAGCTTTACTTGACAGCTCTTCAAATAGGGCAAAAAAAGCCCCATCTTACCGTTTTTATTTGCTGCAAGGACAGGGCTTGCCATTCACCATCACACAATGCATGGCAGACCCCAACCAATGTCCTCCCAAAGTGGAGTGAAAGCACCAAAAGGCACTTCCTCCTCCACAACGGGGAGGAAAGTGTAGTTTGGGTAGCTCCGATGAAGCTACCTGCACTTTCTGGCCCATTTCACTGTGTGGTTGCAAAAAGGCTGGCGGGGCAAAGTGCATTGCTGCCCTTTCTCTCATGTGATGGGGGACAGGGAGAGGGAAAGGGTGCCAAAGTACCCTCTCCTTCCCCAACATGTTATGAGCAGAGGAGGGGAGATAAGCAAGGCACCATGAGCCACCCCATGCACCTTCTTTTTTGCCAGCAATTGCCAGTGCAGCAGGACGTCACGAAAAGGTTGTGTGAAGAGATGGTTGGACACAACCCAGCCGACCACCCTAGATGTACAACACACATCAAATAAACCAACAGAGAATGGTTATGAGTAGGACACATAAAATGTGGACAAGGTCTATGCTTGGAGAAATGTAACACATAGAAGGAGGAGGAAGTTCTATCTCTGCCAGCAGGCCTACCCAGCCAATTTTAAAGCATGACCTTTTAATTTGTGTTGTTGTTGTTGTTCATTCGTTCAGTCGTCTCCAACTCTTTGTGACCTCATGGACCAGCCTACGCCAGAGCTCCCTGTCGGCCGTTACCACCCCCAGCTCCCTCAAGGTCAGTCCAGTCACTTCAAGGATGCCATCCATCCATCTTGCCCTTGGTCGGCCCCTCTTCCTTTTGCCTTCCACTTTCCCCAGCATAATTGTCTTCTCTAGGCTTTCCTGTCTCCTCATGATGTGGCCAAAGTACTTCAACTTTGTCTCTAGTATCTTTCCCTCCAGTGAGCAGTCGGGCTTTATTTCCTGGAGGATGGACTGGTTGGATCTTCTCGCAGTCCAAGGCACTCTCAGCACTTTCCTCCAGCACCACAGCTCAAAAGCATCGATCTTCCTTCGCTCAGCCTTCCCTAAGGTCCAGCTCTCACATCCATAGGTGACTACAGGGAATACCATGGCTTTGACTAGGCGGATCTTTGTTGCCAGTCTGATGTCTCTACTCTTCACTATTTTATCGAGACTGGACATTGCTCTCCTCCCAAGAAGTAAGTGTCTTCTGATTTCCTGGCTACAGTCTGCATCTGCAGTAATCTTTGCACCTAGAAATACAAAGTCTGTCACGGCCTCCATGGTTTCTCCCTCTATTTTCCAGTTGTCAATCATTCTTGTTGCCATAATCTTGGTTTTTTTGACGTTTAGCTGCAACCCGGCTTTTGCGCTTTCTTCTTTCACTTTGATTAGAAGGCTTCTCAGCTCCTCCTTTGTATCCTTTGTATTAATTTGTATCCTTTGTTTAATCTCTGTTTTGTGTATTTTAATATGTATTTTATAGAAATACATTTAAACATTGATTCAAAGTTCTCTACTCTGTCAGAGATGATGAGGAATTAGAACATGTTGGAGAGGACGGGAGGTTTTTGGCTACAACTGAGTGAATTGTCATTCACAAAGGCATGCTGGAAATCTCTGGGGGAGAGGAGGTCAGTTCATAAATACAGGCCCTTCTCTATAGGACAGAAAGCTGGAAGGAAACCACTTCTTCCCAGGTTTCTCTCCCCACACCCTCCCACAACCCCAGGCTTTGACCTGGGATGTCATTCAGCCCACCCCCCCCCCCCACCTCCTGATGTGTCATTTCCAGGTGTCAGGCATACTTAAGGGGTTGGGGGGGGGGCATCCTCCGACTTCTAGGGGCCCAAAGAAACGGGATAGCTGTGGTTATTGTGGAAGCGGTCCCAGGAGTCAATCCCCACAGAATCAACATCTGGAAAGACCTGGACCTTAGCTGAAGATCCAGTTCTTTCTAGATATTTAATCAATGTAGAGTAACTTGGGAAAACTAGCTTTCTCCATATTAATTTGTTTTTACGCATTGTTTAGATGCCTCAGGTAAAAGTGAGACAGGTCCTGTGTTTTGGGCCTCTCTACAAGGGCCCACAGAATCAAATGGAAGTTCTCTCCACAACCATAAATTATGCTGAACAAGAAAACTGTGGGGAGGGTGAAAGGTTCTTGGACACAGCTGAGTGGATTGCCCTTGATGAAAGAAGGGGGATGTCTCTGAGGAAGGGACAAGTTTAGAGCTATAGAATTCAGTCAAAAAAGAAGAGGAACAGGAACCAGAGTAACAAGGTCATTTCTTAGGAGATCTGCAGGGTGTCAGATTCAGCACAGGAAAGGGACCTTGTCTATTCCCAGAGGAGATATGTACTGGTCTCCCTCATCAGAAGAACAGAAGCAGTGTTTTGCAAACATGACAGGAAGTATGCTTCTTCCTGGGGCAAAAACACCATATAGCTGACTAGCTGATGGGACTCATCAAGCCCACTGACCATCCTCATCTCCTGTTGGTTTATGTGGGAACCAATAATTCTGCAAGGCATGGTCTGCATAAAGATCAGAAGGAATTTTGAAGCTCTCGAGAAAAAACTAAAATATCATAATGTACAAGTTGTTTCATCTCTCCTCCCAGTTGCACAATGCAGTCCAGGAAAGGCAAGAAAAAAAGTGTTAAAAGTGAGGTTAAAATTCTGCTGGTCTACTCAAGGGGAGGATTTCAAAGAGAAGAGGAGAAGATTCCACTCAAAGGATTGTTTTAAAAATGTGACATAGAAGGAGACATTGCCTCTCTAGTGTAAGGGATCCCTGCTGGTATCCTTGAAATAGGAGGTGACGCTGCCTGTCAGTGTGATGGGAATTAAGCAGATGTTTGAGCTAGAAAGGGAGGTGGTGATCCTGTGACATTAATGACAACCCCATTGAATGGCACACAGCGAAGACAGAGAATGTGGAGAAAAGGATTCCCCATGTGATGGTTACGAATGAGGGCAACAACAAGCAAACACCTGAAGAGCGAAATGTGTGATGAACGATTGGGATGATTGGGAATCAAAAGGTAAGATCCCCTTTGCTATACAGATGGTCACTCATGCTTCTCAAGCTCAGTGTATTGAGGTACCATGTTCCCAGGGCTAGATGAACTACATCCAAGAGTATTGAAGGACCTAGCAGAAGTCATTTCAGAACCACTGACAATAATCTTTGAGAATTCTTGGAGAACAGGAGAAGTCCCAGCAGACTGGAGGACGGCAAATGTTGTCCCTATCTTCAAGAAGGGAAAAAGAGGACCCAAATCATTTACTTATTTGTTTGTTTGTTTATTTACATTATTTGTATACCACCCCTCTCAGCCTTCCGGCGACTCGAGGCGGTTTAAAAGGCAAAATTCAACACCACCAAAAACACAGCTACAATATAAAAACTTTAACATCAGTAAAATCATAAAAGCTGTAACAACACATAATTCAATAAATACTCATTAAAACAATGTCCAATCCATCTTGTAGTTGATTCTGTTTTTATATCCGCTACTCAGTATTCGCAAATGCCCGCTTGAATAGCCATGTCTTGAGTTTTTTTCCGAAATGCTAAAAGCGAAGAAGCCGATCTAATCTCCATAGGAAGGGGGTTCCATAGCCGAGGGGCCACCACTTAGAAGGTCCTGTCTTTCAGCCCCACCTGCCGCGCTTGTGATGATGTTGGGACCGAGAGCAGGGCCTCTCCAGACGATCTTAAGGTCCTTGAAGGTTCATAAGGGGATATTTGTTTGGACAGATAAGTTGGGCGAGAACCATTTAGGGCGTTATAGGCCAAGGCCAGCACTTTGAATTGTGTCTGGTAGCAGACTGGCAGCCAGGGGATCTGGCGCAACAGGGGTTGTATGCTCCCTGAGAGCCGATCCAGTTAGCAACCTGGCTGCCGTTCGTTGGACCAGTTGTAGCTTCCAGACAGTCTTCAAAGGCAACCCCACGTAGAGAGCATTGCAGTAGTCTATAACAAGAGCATGGACTACCGTGGCCAAGTCAGATTTCCCAAGGTATCGGCGCAGCTGGTGCACAAGCTTTAACTGTGCGAATTTTCCCCTGTGCACCGCTGAGACCTGAGGTTCCAGGCTCAGCGATGAGTCCAGGATCACACCCAAGCTGCGAACCTGCATCTTCAGGGGGAGTGTGAAGGCTGTAGCTTTATGCCCTCTTCGGCCTTACGACTATCCAGGAGTACCCCTGTCTTGTCTGGATTCAATTTCAATTAGTTTGCCCTCATCCAGATCATCACAGCGGCCAAGCATCGGTTCAGAACATGAACAGCCTCCTTAGTAGCAGGTGGAAAGGAGTGACAGAGTTGGACACCATCTGCGTACAGATGACACCGCACCCTGAAATTCCGGATGGTCTCCCCCAGTGGCTTCATGTATATATTGAACAACATGGGAGACAGTATTGAACCCTGAGGAACCCCACATCTGTGGGGCTGAACAGATGTCTCCCAATAACACCCTCTGGGTGCAACCCTCCAGAAAGGACTGGAGCCACTGTAAAACAGTGCCTCCAAGGCCCATTCTGGCAAGGCGTCCCAGAAAGATACCATGGTCGAATGGTATTGAAGGCTGCTGAGAGGTCCAGCAGAACCAACAGGGACACACTCCCCCTGTCTAGTTCCCGGCATAGATCATCAACTAAGGCGGCCAAGGCTGTTTCGGTTCCATGTCCTGGTCTAAAGCCAGACTGTGCCGGATCCAGATAATCCGTGTCTTCCAAGAATACCTGGAGTTAAGAGGCCACACTTTCCAGGACTATGCCCAAAAAGGGGAAATTGGAAACAGGCCAATAGTTGACGAATTGAGTGGGGTCGTGTGATGGTTTCTTCAATAGCAGTTTTATTACAGCTTGTTTTAATCTCACTGGAATATTGCCTTCCCAAAGGGAGGCATTAACCACCACCTTTACCCACTCGGTCAATCCCCCTCTGGCCTCCTTTAAAAGTCAGGATGGGCAGGGGTCTAGGATGCATGTGGTTGCCCTCATTCCTCCGAGTATTTTGTCCACATCCTCAGGTTTCACCAATTGAAATGATTCCATCCAAACCGGACAAGCAGATGCTCGTGTTACATTCTCAGAGGCTGCCATTAACATGATGTCCAGGCCAGAACAGATCAAAGCGACTTTGTCCGCGAAGAACTGAGCAAATGCCTCACGGCGGGCTATCGAGTTGTCTGTGTTCCCATCCAAGGAGGCAGGATTTAATAGGCCTCTGACAACTCAAAACAGCTCTGCCAGACGGTTCTTTGCGGATGCAATATTGGCAAGATTTCTTTGTGGCCTTTATTGCAGCATCATATGCCTTTAAAGAGGCAACATGCCGTGTTCGATTTGGTCCGCTTGGATCTGAACACCACATGCTCTCTAGTTCCCTCTTCCTTCGCTTCATTGCTGCCAGCTTCTCATTGAACCAAGGAGATTGTTAGCTTGGCTACTTGAGAGGGGACATTCCGGAGCAATCGTGTCTATTGCCCTAGTCATCTCCCCATTCCAGAGAGTGACCAGGGCATCAACAAAATCACCAATTGAGGTGGTGGGAAATTCCCCAAGAACCATCAGGAATTCATCCAGATCCTTAAGTCTCCTGGGGTGGACCATCTTAATGGGTCCTCCACCCCTCTGAAGGTTAAAGCATGCCGTGAGCCTAAACCTGACCAGGTGGTGGTCCATGGCAAGGTCCATGGCAATGGAGCGATCGTCAGCTCCTCCTTCCTCCCATCCCCGGCGGAAAACCAAGTCTAATGTGTGTCCAGCCTTGTGAGTAGGGTCATATATCAGTTGGGACAGCCCAATGGTCACCATGGAAGACATGAAGTCCTGAGCTGCTCCTGACAAGGTGGCCTCGGTGTGGATGTTGAAGTCCCCCAGCACAATAAGCCGTTGGGACTGCAACGCTAGGCTCGAGACCATCCCGGCTAGCTCAGGTAGGTAGACTGTAGTGCAGCGGGGTGGATGGTACACTAACAGAATCCCTATTCTGTCCCGGTCACCTATTCAAAAATGGTTGACTATGGGATGGAGCATCTGGTCAGGGAGATGGAATCTTATAGACCATTGCAACCCCACCTCCCCGCACTCCAGATCTCTGCTGGTGCTGCACGGTGGACAAAACTGGGTCAGATTTACACCTCTAGCCTCGTCCAACGATGTCTCCATTATGCACGCCAGATCTGCCCGTTCATCCAGGATTAAATCCTGGATGAGAGCTGTTTTACCGTTGACAGATCTGGTGTTCAACAGCACCACCCTTAATCCAGAGGGTCCGCCATACTGGGTACTCCAATTTACCATGTCAGGAGACCGTTTTGGAACTACTAATATTGTTTCACAATCCCTAGGCCAAATAAGTGATCTCCCATTCCCGTATCTCCCCCTCCCCATTATTACTCTTATAGGAGCCCCTTGACCAATGGAACACCCATCTCCCTTTATGTGGTTCGTCTTCATATCTTCAACCCATGATTCAATATTAGTGGACTGATTTGTTGTCATTTCATTTTGTATTAGCCCTCTCGTCCATTCACTTCCCACCCCTGCCCTGCAAATTCCAGACCTCTCCAGCCCGTTCCAAATCTCACCTCCCTCACAAAGTGCAGTTATAATTAGTATATACAGCAACTTAGGACGGAACATGGGGAATGCTTATGGGTCAGATTTTAAATTAGGAGTCCATAAAGTGCTAGCAAATAATTGAGGTCCATAATAAGTTTATAAAGTGCTAGATCATATATAGAGTCTATAAAGTGCTGGTGGGGTTTGTTGTGGTTTAAAGTGCCAGATGGTTAATCTATAAAGTGCAATAGTAGAAGGGAGTTAATGGGTTAAAGTGCTATATAATGAACAAGCATTAGAAGCATGATTTTATATATATACAGAAGAGTAACGGTTCTTTCCTATGTCCTCAATCCCTTGATATTAAGGCCAAATTGATTTTAATAAAAAGCCCACCTCCCCATCCCCCCCAAAGTATCAGGCCTCAACAGCCAAAGACATAAACCTTCTGGCAGCCAAGCAGCTAAACTTAACTGGGTGGTGAGGTCTACAAGGAAATGACGAGGACCACTAGTAGTAGATGGTGATCAAGATGGCAGACAGGGAACTTCCAGCCAGATGGAAAACACTGACCCTTCCGGGGGTGGACGCAATAGTGAACACTACACACGATATCAACCTGTGCTGTGCGATGTAAATAGCAAATTGTGTGGGTGATAAACGGGGACACAGGAGGGCAGATTAATTAAGCAAGTGAGCAGCTGGGAGACAGAAGTTTTAAAGCCTCCTTCTCTGACTTGCTTCTCTCACTGGTGTGGGAAATGAGGCAGCCAGGACGCCCTCTTTCTCCTGTTCTTGCAGGCAGGGATGATAAGCAAGTAAGCAGCTGGGAGACAGAAGTTTTTAAAGCCCCCTCCTTTCCTGACATCAATACCAGGAAAGATTCTGGAACAAATCATTAAGGAGGCAGTCTGGAATTACTTAGAAAAGTACACTGCGATTACTAAAAGTAAACTTGGATTTCTCAAAACAAGTCATGCCAAAAATTTCAGAACTAAAACTTACCATCCTTTTTTGTTTTAGTTTTGTAAATCTCAGAAGGCTCCCAAGATTCATTGTAGGATACCCAAATGACATGTTTACACTGCTGATCTAATCTGCCAGAACACGGCTAACTAGTGACCCGGGAGAAGGAGTCAAATTTACATACCAGACCATAAGAAGTGACTTTTTTCACCACAACTTCCTCAACTCACCTGCACAAATAATTACTTTCTTCCAAAAAAAAAACAAACAAAAAAAAAACAAAAAAAAAACCCAAAGAAACAAACGTCTTACTTTATGGACAAAGACTATCATTGTACTTTGTATGATTTTATGTTCATTTTATGCTTTTTTGTTCATTTTATCTTTCTTGGAATCTACATTTGGGAGTGATTTTGATGGATAGAGATATACGTGTGTGTGTGTGTGTGTCATTTTTTTCTGATTAGGTAGTCCTTGCAATTCAGTTCAGGCTTCAGGACAATTATGAAACATTTGGGGAAAAAGATGAAACCCAATAAACTAGCACTAGAGGCTAAAATGGAGAAAATCTCTACAGCCACCATGTACTTTCCTTTAGTGCTCAGGTAAGATGGAACAAAACACAACCAAACACTGCAAAACACTAGCATGCTAAAAGTAATGACTTTGGCTTCATTGAAACTGTCTGGCAACTTTCTGGCAAAGAAAGCCACAGTGAAACTAACCATGGCCAGAAATCCCAGGTAGCCCATAATGCAATAAAACATTGTGACGGATCCTTCGTTGCATTCCAAAATAATTTCTTCAGTTAATATGTGCATGTCAAAATTTGGAAATGGGGGAGCAGTACACAGCCATACAACACACATACTGGCTGGAATAAGAGAACAGTTTAAAACTACCAAGTTTGCCAATCCTTTTCCCACCCATTTCCTCATCCTGGATCCTGGCTTGGTAGCCATGAAGGCAACAACCACAGTTATGGTTTTTGCCAATACACAAGACACAGCTACTGAAAAGACAGTGCCAAAAATGGTTTGTCGCAAATAGCAGGTCACTTTTTTAGGCTGGCCAATGAAGAGAAATGTACAGAGCGAGCAGAGTAATAGGGAAACGAGGAGAGAGTAAGTGAGGTTCCGGTTATTGGCCTTGACAATAGGGGTGTCCTTGTTCTTGATGAATATTTTGAGCACCATAATGTTGATCAGAGAAAGGGAGAGAGCCAAGCAAGTTAGAGTTATTCCCAAAGGTTCTGTAAACGAGAGGAAGTTTATACTTTTGGGAAGGCATTCATCTTGGTTCTTGTTGGGATACTGATCGTCTGGACACTTTGAACATTCAGCCATGTCTGAAAAATAAAACAGGTAATTTTTCATTTTTCAGAAAATCCAAGTTAAGTACTCATTGAGACATTCAACTCATTTCAGCCCAGCAAGCAACTGTCTCTCAATGTGTTGTCGAAGGCTTTCAACGTGGCCATACAGGCCAGAAAACTCACAGTAACCCAACTGTCTCTGAGCTTAATCTGCATCAGGATTAACATGAGCAGAAAGTTGGGAGCAAAAAGTAGACATGTTTGCTGTCCAGTGAAGAAAGGCAAGATAGAAATGTGAGTAATCAATAAGAAAAAATGAATCAATTTTGCTTCCTCTATTTGTCTTTGTGTGTCCAAAGGATCGACCCATAAGGTTTGTGGTTGTTGCCATAAGTTAAATTTCTGAAGAATATTAAACTGCCTACCTTTTTGGTTTGAAAATTTCCCATCTGGACATGGAATGCAATCATAGCAACAAAATATTTTCCCTTCCATCTTTTTCTTCATATAACCGGGATGGCATTTATCGCTACACAGTGAAATAGGCAGCACCTATCCACAGAAAGGAGAGACAGCATATCAGTTTGCCATATGAACAACAGTAACCGAAATATTCAATCTTACATCAATTGATTTTGGTAATACAGTGTTGACCATATGAACAGAGATGTTGAAAAAGCTTTGTTGTCACAAAGAAGATGGGTACAAAAAGGGAAAGGATTGTGCCTCTTCATCATTGTGAGTTTTCAATCTGTTTCTGATTTATGGTAACCTTGAAGTAAATCTATTGCAGGGTTTCCTCTGTAACATTTGCTCAAAGTAAGTTTGCTGTGGCCTTCCTCTGAGGTTGAAAGGAACACAGCAACAATAATACATTTATTGTGTAGGAGGAACAATTCATTTCTGGTTAATGGGATTGCACCACCAACATCAACCCAGGATCAATACATCATACTGTTTGAATTACCATTGCTTTTAAAAAGAAAATTTGAATAGACCCCACCTGATTGAAGGTGTTGTGCAACGTTATGGCCTCTTCATTAATGCTGAACTCTTTGCCCAAGAAAGCATGAGGGTCAATATTTCCTACTTTAACTTTTAAGAAGGATTGGTTTGGGAAAGTAACCCAGTTCATAATATCAAATCCAGCTGCTAATTCCCCATTCTCGTCAAAAGCCACAGTGTCTCCAGCACTATTGTTAAATATGACACTCCTCAAGAAAGAATGAAGCTAGATTGAAAGAAGAAAATGATGAATTGGTGGGGAATTACTATAAAGGGGAAGATGATGAGACTTCTGCTTCACTTTAACCTATCTGCATGCTTCCAGGATGATTAAGAATTTGCAGAAGGAATGAGTTTGACACCCCTTTAATTGGAGATATTTTTTTTGGTGAGGTGCCTGCATTATTTATGAGATTAGGCTAATGACCTTCAAAAACGTAAACTCCAGTGGTTCCATGGCATTGAGCCATGCCAGTTTAAGTGGTGTCCATTCTGCCTTGAAGTTACAATGTAGTTGCCCTTTTGGTCTCTCTATACCATAATGCGTTTGGCGGGGACGAGAGACAGGGCCTTCTCGGTGATGGCCCCTGCTTGTGGAATTCACTTCCCAGTGAAATAAGGTCAGATTCATCCCTCCTGTCTTTCAGGAAGAAGTTGAAATCATAATTCTTGGACCATGCTTTTGGACAACAGCATAACAGCACTTTGGGCATGGAATTGGACTGGAATGGTTATATGGCTGACAATAATGCTTTTAATTGTTTTAATTAATGTTCTATCTATTGTTTTAAATTGTTGTTATATTGTTGTTTTTGTTTAGATGTTGCGGCATCAAATTGTTGCCGAGTGTAAGCCGGCCTGAGTCCCCCTCCAAGGATTGAGAAGAACAGGGTAAAAATGCTGGAAATAAAAATAATAACAATAACAATAATAATAAATACAGGATTCCTGTCATCACATTTAATAGTTACTTGCCACCTCATAAGATAATAACAACAACAATAATAACAACAACACTTTATTTATATTCCACCCTATCTTCCCAAGAGGACTCGGGGCGGATCAGTGCACATACACAGCAAACATCTAATGCCATTTGGACAGACAGGACAGAAACAGAAAGAAAGAAGGTATGTTGTGTGAACCTCCAGCTTTTTGGCACCTTGGAGGTTGTGCTTGAATCCAGCCACAGGGGCATGCTGTCACTCCATCGTCTATGATGAGAAGTCATCAGGACTTCCTCTTTCCTTTTGGTCACCGGGCATTTTCTGATCTTCTTTTTTCTTTTATAGTATTGTAAAACGCCTCCTTTGCTTTTTAGTGGTACCCAATTTGTCTAATTGTGATCTGGGCTAACAGTTAGGTGCTCATGGGAGTTCGAACTGGCAACCTTTTGGTTGATAGATCTTATCGCTGCTGGTGATTTACTAGCTGTGCTAAAGCCTGACCCGAGATGGTCTGATTTGCCTGTCATACACTGCTTTATCTCCCTTTTCAGCACAGAGCCCTTCACATGAGATAAAGAAACTACTGGCCAGACTCTGTGCCGAAAAGGGAAGTGAACCAGCGTCCACCACGACAACATGGGAGCCTTCTGTGTTGCCTTCCCTTTAATGGGGGAAACCGGGTAGTGACACTTCCCCCCATGGGATGAGAAAGAAGGTGAGGTGGGCTGTGGAGTGGTGGCTTTACCTGCCATTGATATTCTGACAATATTAAATAGCAGACCAACACTTTTAGTACATTTAGTACATTTAGTACATATTATTATGGACTTCATCTCCCGTCTTTACTTTTGTAAATCATTAATATATATCTTGTATGCTCATTTCAAGATAGTAGTTTAAACATTTGATATCAGTGATACTTGTCTTGTCAAATCCTACCTGCCATGACTGAAGATATGAAGGATCTGGTGGACCCGGGTACGCCATTACTTTTTTACTTGTCTTAGATTTATAAACCCTATCTAAAGCATGTGCTAGCATGTAAACTGCATTGTAGATGCTGTAGCTTTGGCCTGTCATGCTTACTTCAAAAAGAACTCTTGGGAGATCATCCAGCCTTTCTTGCCCAGTGCACATAGGCCTCTTAATGTCTTCATTAGATTCAGAAAAAGAACAACTGAATGCCTCTTCCCAGAAAAATGTAAGAAAATCATTTCTTTTTGATGAACTAGGATGAAGTGTCAGAAGGAATTCTGAAAATGCCAACATTTCTTTTGAATGAATTGCAAAAGACAGTGTACCATCAAAGGTTTGTATATCAAAAATCCTGTGAACAGCTTGTGTTGAGAAATCCCAGTGAGCTGTCATAATCCACACTTTAGACAAAGATGCGAGTGTAATCATGTTTTTTAAAACAACATAAATATAAATCAGCCATTTCAATTGTGATACACTCTGATGCTCTGCATTGATAATCACCACCTTTACTTTGGGATTGGTTAGTAGACCGCATAAGTGTGGAAAGACTTCAAAAGCTGTTTCACTTCCCATTAATTGAGCTAAGTGTTTTGTTTTTGCTATAAAAGCTGTGCATATGCCTCCTTGGAAAAGCATATTTCCCAGCGTTTGCACAAATTTTTCTCCATTGTCATCTTCGGCTGCCATCAACCCAACCCATGTCCATTGGAAATGCAGAAGGAGCTGGACAATCCCTTTGTACTGATATACTTCATTTGGGACCATCCGATAGAAAAAAGAGTGTTGGGGTTTTTCACTCATCACTGGAGCCAATACACAGTAGCCAATCTAGACCAAAAGAAATTGACTTTTAATAGCATCAGTGTGGTATGGGTTTTCATGTGTTAAGTTTCTTCTATCACATTATAAAAATATATTTTATTCTTCAATCAATAATCAGCATTTCTTTACATCTTACAGAACATTCAGATACACCAGTGCTGTTGGGCAGGGATTTTAACCTGGCCTTCCAGTGCTTAGGAGTGCTGTACCATGCTATTATCCCAATCTGGTCTGTGACTTATTACAACCTTTTCACATGGCCACCGGAGGTGCTCCGCTTTGTAGAGAAGTGTGGGGAACCTAGCACCCCACGACCTGCATCACCAAACTCCATCCAAGGGCAAGTAGATGGGGGAAACGTGAGCACATGAGGAGTGTGCGGCTTCCCCCATACATTCCAAGGGCAACAAGGGAACTCTCCCATTTTGCTCTGGTGATAGCATTTTCTGGATTACAGCCTCCACAGAACCACGCTGGATTCATATGATGGGAGCCGGTGGGCTCGGTGGGTGACAGGGGTTAAATTGGTGCATGATGCCAAATTTAGCCTATGTGAAGAGGTCTTCTTCTATTTTTTAGTATTTTTAGTATTCTTTAGTATTTTCAATTCACTATATCCTACTTTGGAGAAAAGGTCATAATAAGTCACAGGCTAGATTGGGATAATAGCACATTACTGCATCCCAAAACACTGGAAGCACCCATATGCTATGTTTAAAGTTTCTCATTTTCCCTGCCTTATGTTTTTATTTACTTTCTGTTATATGATCTCCATCTTTTCCAACTCACAGAAATCCAAAAGTTACTAGATTTTTAAGAGGGAGTTTACCAATACTTTCTTCTGAGGTTGGGTGAGTGTGACTTCCCCGAATACATCCAGAAGGTTTCTGTGTCTGAGCAGGGATTTGAACATTGCTTTGCAGTGCTTTGGGATGCTGTAACATGCTATTATTCCAATCCGGCCTTTGACTTATTACAACCTTGTCACATGGCCATCAGAGGTGCTCCGCTTCATAGAGGAGGGTGCGGAACCTGGAGCCCCACACCCCACATCACTTGGCTCCATATGAGGGTGATCAAATGGGGGCAGCATGAGCTCACGCAGAGTGTGTGGCTTCCCCCATGCATTCCAATGGCAACAAGAGAGCCCTCCTGTGTTGCCCTGGTGGTGGCATTTGCAAGCTATACCTTCCTTCACCCAGCCGGCCCAGTGGGTGACCAGGATTAAATCAACACATGCTGCCGAATCTAGCCCATGTGAAGATGTTGTAAATTTAGTCATTATTCTATTTAGTCATTATTCTATTCTATTTTTAGGATTTTCAGTTTACTATAACCTACTTTGGAGACGGGTCCAAGGGAAGGTTGTCAGATCTATTTTGCTTTATCAAGGAACATCTTTTGAACACAAAGATTCTTAGAGATAAAACAACTATTCCTTTACTAGTTATACTAATAATCCTAATCAGAGATACATATGGAGGGAATAATCTAAACTTATCTATAATGAGCAGTGCACCATCAGAACACCCTACATGTTATGACCACTTGGAAATATTGACCTCCAAAATGACACATAATCCCATCTTTCACACACCCTACCAAAAGCTTGTCTTGCAATTTTGATACAATATTTCAATGGAGCAAGCACACGCAACTATTAATTAGTTACAGATATTTTTTCAGAGGAGAAACATAGGGAATATCCTGAGTGTAACATGAAAGGTGAAATGTAGTTTTAACCCCCCCCCCCCAAATGCAATGACACATTCATATGCTTTACCTGTGCAATCTTGTAAACGCCAGTGATTGTAGCCATGTAATAAGAGACTTCAGAGTCAATTCCTCCAATGGCAGCAACCAGATTCTTTTTCTTGTTACAGTGGAAGTTGGGGACAATCCTTTTCCAGGTGGAGAGAAGTTTCAGAGTGTTTTGATAAGTCATTCTTGCATTGAAATAACTGTCATAAACATGGAAACCCAAGCTGATATTTGATAAGATGTTGGGGTTGTTGTTTACCTCATTTACAGCAAATTCCAGGGCCAGAATATGTTGATAGTTCTTCAGTGTTGGCCTAATGCAAATGATTAGATATATGCATGTATAATTGTAAAATGTATGCAATAGATGTCTCCATAAAGCATTTCATTGAACAATGTTATATAACAGGTCAATGTAACTTTATCTGATATTTCAATTTTGGACATGAAGAAAGACAGACATTCAGACTCAAAAAAAATGAACCATTCCAATCTTTCTTTGATGTTCACTACCTGACAAAACATCCTTAGTAGTTACCCCACTTCTTTACTAGATTTTTATTTAATATGACTTTATAAAGATGTGGTTTCTAAAGTATAGTCACGCTTATTGTGCAACTAAAATAAAGGACATAACTTCTGAAGACGCCAGTCACAGATGCAGGTGAAATGTCAGGAGAGAATGCTGCTGTAACACATACAGCCTGAAATACTCACAGCAACCCAAAATAAAGTACAGTTTGAGCTGAAACTTACTTAAGACCAAGCATTCCATTGAGCCAATGGAATTTAATTTTTAACAATCAAAGAAGATTGCTATGTAAGTGCTACTTATTTCAGCAAAAGATTTACATCTACTTTGTGTCTACTCAGAATTCAGTCTGTTTTTTTTCTTGCTGTGTAATTCAATCCAATAGGAATGCAGCTTTAAAACTGGAGTTAGAATGCAATACACCCATTCAAGTACATAGGTGTAAAATTCACTGAACATTGTCTGGGCTAGATTTTGTGTCTGTAATATATTTTAAATGCAAATAATCAAGTGGTGACTATTAGACATTGGAATATTCAAGGAAAACTGCATACAGCTTCTACTGTATTATGATGGAGATCTTCTCTTACTTTCTTAGTTCCTAATACAGCCATGAGGAAAACTAGCAAATCGAAGCCAAAATGCCTCTAGACTATTGTGAATCTTGCTAACAATAGGTGTACTGTTCCAGAGTCTCCATTTAAACATGGGGTGTGACTCCTTTTCTCCTTCTCCACACAAATCCTTCAAGGCTGTTCTTGACATTAGAATCTCATCTAACCCCCCCCCCCCCCCCCCCCCGGAAATGCAAAATGAAAAAGAAAACACACTCAAAATGACGAAATGGAGGAAAGGAGATGAATACAATAACATGGCCAGACATAAATCATACAACAAAGAGAGTAATGCTATATTGGAAAATTGGCAAAACACATGATGCAGTTGTAAGTAGGTGGGTCGCTCATGCTTTGGATGGAGAGATAAAAAAATATGGTTGAAACAAAATACAGCAACAAGTATACAAGGAATCATAAACCGCAGAAGAGGTACACAGAAGAGGAAACTTAGATGGAGAGTGACAATGTAATCAGAAAGAAGTAATGGAAGATACAGAGCAGTATCATAGAGGATGAGACAGTATACAGAGTGGATGAAAATAGGACTAAGCACAATGAATTTAAAATGAGCTCTAAGAGGAGAGAACAAAACTGTATACATGTAAATACACACACTCCCTCACACACACAGATAATCTCAAGAAAAGAACATACATATTTTAAAGCTTGCTTGTAAATGTAAATGCAATTCAAAAATTACATCCATACATTAGTTCGTTTTCAAACTTTGTGCTGGGATGCTCATCGAAAACCATTCCATCAGACAGCATACCAAACTGGGAAGCAATTGTTCCAATCAACAAGTCTCCGCTTTGGTAATATTCATATGGCATCTGGAAGGTATCATCGAGAAAACACATTGTGGCCTGTGGCTTGCCCTCCATTTGAGATGACCACAACAGTAGGAAGGCTGCAGACAGAACACATATCCCTGCCACCTCAGGATAGAAAAACTGACATAAAATCTCCCTCTTCCATGTTATATCCGCACACAACATACTTTTAACGTTCTTTCTGCAATGACTGTGCATTTATTTGATCATAGGAGTCTGAGGATGTTGCTCACTCAATGCTCTCTGCTCATTTTTTGGATGGCAAAGGTACTTTATATAGGATTTCACAAGCTGCATTATTGATCATATTTTTGGCCTCAGCAAAATGCAAGCAATTTGAGATAATTACACAGTTATAAGTTATTTCCTAGGAGTATTGGGCTATAGGTGAAGTCAAAGAGAAGAGAGTGAAAAACATGTACTTAAAAAAAGTTTAGTTTTTTCCATTTTGTTTTTAGTTGCCAAAGATGCACAATCAATGGTGCACCCAAATCAGAAATATAAGAAGTACACACAGTTGGAGGAAAAAGAAATGAGAATATTTGTCATGCATAATATTCATAGTATTACTATTTCTCTAACCTGTAGAACTAGTTAACTCCTAGGTTTTAGAATCTGACCTAAAGCATTCTGCCCAATATCTCCTCAGCCTTGGTATTTGGGGGCATCTACATTGTAGAATCAATGCAGTTCGGCACTACTTTAATTGCCTTGGCTCATTAAGCTGACCTTTCTGGGGGTGGAGCCAGTAGCTAGGTCATCATTTTCAAGAAAGCATTCATAGGAGTTCTGGGAAAAGTGGGAAGGAGGAACTGTGGTCACCTACAGGGCATGTTTGTCTTTTCGCCAGAACACCTAGCAAGCTATATCTGCAACAAAGGCCCAAATCTCCACACTTATGGATACCATGGAGCTTGAGCTTTACTTGACTGCTCTTCAAATAGGGCAAAAAAGCACCATCTTACCGTTTTTATTTGCTGCAAGGACAGGGCTTGCCATTCACCATCACACAATGCAAGGCAGACCCCCCCAATGTTCTCCCAAAGTGGAGTGAAAGCACCAAAAAGCACTTTCTCCTCCACAACGGGGAGGAAAGTGTAATTTGGGTAGCTCCAATGAAGCTACCTGCACTTTCTGACCCATTTCACTGTGTGGTTGCAGAAAGACTGGTGGGGCAATGTGCATTGCTGCCCTTTCTCTCACAAGATGGGGGGGGGGGGGGAAGGGTGCCAAAGTGCCCTCCTCTTCCCCAACATGTGATGAGCGGAGGAGGGGAGACAAGCAAGGCGCCATGAGCCACCCCATGCACCTTCTTTTTTTGTCAGCAATTGCCAGTGCAGCAGGACATCACGAAAAGGTTGCGTGAAGAGATGGTTGGACAGCCCAGCTGACCACCCTAGATGTACAACACACATCAAATAAACCAACAGAGAATGATTATGAGTAGGTCACTTCAAATGTGGACAAGGTTCATGCTTGGAGGAAGTTCTATCTCTGCCAGCAGGCCTACCCAGCCAATTTTAAAGCATGACCTTTTAATTTGTATCCTTTGTTTAATCTCTGTTTTGTGTATTTTAATATGTATTTTATAGAAATACATTTTAACATTGATTCAAAGTTCTCTACTCTGTCAGAGATGATGAAGCATTAGAACATGTTGGAGAGGACGGGAGGTTTTTGGCTACAACTGAGTGAACTGTCATTCACAAAGGCATGCTGGATGTCTCTGAGGAAGAGGAGGCCAGTTCATAAACACAGGCCCTTCCCTATAGGACAGAAAGCTGGAAGGAAAGAGGTTAAAATAAACCACTTCTTCCCAGGTTTCTCTCCCCACACCCTCCCACAACCCCAGGCTTTGACCTGGGATGCCATTCAGACCCCCCCCCCCACCTCCTGATGTGTCATTTCCAGGTGTCAGGCATACTCAAGGGGAGAAATTGTGTGGGGGGTCATCCTCTGACTTCTTTGGGCTCTAGGGGCCCAAAGAAACGGGATGGCTGTGGGGATTGTGGAAGCGGTCCCAGGAGTCAATCCCCACAGAATCGACACCTGATAAGATCTGAACCTTAGCTGAAGATCCAGTTCTTTCCAGATATTTAATTAATGTAGAGTAACTTGGAAAAACTAGCTTTCTCCATATTAATTTGTTTTTACGCATTGTTTATATGCCTCAGGTAAAAGTGAGACAGGTCTTGTGTTTTGGGTCTGTCTGGAAGGACCCACAGAATCAAATGGAAGTTCTCTCCACAACCATAAATTATGCTGAACAAGAAAACTGTGGGGAGGGTGAGAGGTTCTTGGACACAGCTGAGTGGATTGCCCTTGATGAAAGAAGGGGGATGTCTCTGAGGAAGGGACAAGTTTAGAGCTATAGAATTCAGTCAAAAAAGAAGAGGAACAGGAACCAGAGTAACAAGGTCAGTTCTTAGGAGATCTGCAGGGTGTCAGATTCAGCACAAGAAAGGGACCTTGTCTATTCCCAGAGGAGATATGTACTGGTCTCCCTCATCAGAAGAACAGAAGCAGTGTTTTGCAAACATGACAGGAAGTATGCTTCTTCCTGGGGCAAAAACACCATATAGCTGATTAGCTGATGAGACTCATCAAGCCCACTGACCACCCTCATCTCCTGTTGGTTCATGTGGCAACCAATAATTCTGCAAGGCATGCTCTGCATAAAGATCAGAAGGAATGTTAAAGCTCTCAAAAGAAAAATAAAAGATCATAATGTACAAGTTGTTGTTTCATCTCTCCTCCAAGTTGCACGATGCAGTCCAGGAAGGGCAAGAAGAAAGTGTTAAAAGTGAGGTTAAAATTCTGCTGGTCTACTCAAGGTGAGGATTTCAAAGAGAAGAGGGGAAGATTCCACTCAAAGGAGGGTTTTAAAAGTGTGACATAGAAGGAGACATTGCCTCTCTAGTATAAGGGATCCCTGCTGGTATCCTTGAAATAGGAGGTGATGCTGCCTGTCAGTGTGATGGGAATTAAGCAGATGTTTGAGCTAGAAAGGGAGGTGGTGATCCTGTGACATTAATGACAACCCCATTGAATGGCACACAGCGGAGATGGAGAATGGGGAGAAAAGAGTTCCCCATGTGATGGTTCTGAATGAGGGCAACAACAAGCAAACACCTGAGGAGCGAAATGTGTGATGAACGATTGGGATGATTGGGAATCAAAAGGTAAGATCCTCTTTGCTATACTCATGCTTCTCAAGCTCAGTGTATTGAGGTACCATGTTCCCAGGGCTAGATGAACTACATCCAATAGTATTGAAGGACCTAGCAGAAGTCATTTCAGAACCACTGACAATAATCTTTGAGAATTCTTGGAGAACAGGAGAAGTCCTAGCAGACTGGAAGACGGCAAATGTTGTCCCTATCTTCAAGAAGGGAAAAAGAGGACCCAAATCATTCATTCATTCATTCATTTATTTACAATATTTGTATACCGCCCCTCTCAGCCTTCTGGCAAAATTCAATACCACTAAAAACACAGCTACAATATAAAAACTTTAACATCAGTAAAATCATAACAGCTGTAATAAAACATAATTCAATAAATACTCATTAAAACAATGTCCAATCCATCTTGTAGTTGATTCCGTTCTTATGTCTGTTACTCAGTATTCGCAAATGCCCGCTCGAATAGCCATATCTTGAGTTTTTTTCCAAAATGCTAAAAGCGAAGAAGCCGATCTAATCTCCATAGGAAGGGCGTTCCATAGCCGAGGGGCCACTACTTAGAAGGCCCTGTCTTTCGTCCCCGCCAGCTGTGCTTGAGATGATGGTGGGACCGAGGGCAGGGTCTCTCCAGACGATCTTAAGGTCCTTGAAGGTTCATAAGCGGAGATGCATTCGGACAGGTAAGTTGGGCCAGAACTGTTTAGGGCTTTATAGGCCAAGGCCAACACTTTGAATTGTGGCTGGTAGCAGACTGGCAGCCAGTGGAGCTGGCGCAACAGGGGTGTTGTATGCTCCCTGAGAGCAACCTGGCTGCCGTCTGTTGGACCAGTTGTAGCTTCCAGACAGTCTTCAAAGGCAACCCCACGTAGAGAGCATTGCAGTAGTCTATAACAAGAGCGTGGACTACCGTGGCCAAGTCAGACTTCACAAGGTATCGGCGCAGCTGGCGCACAAGCTTTAACTGTGCAAATTTTCCCCTGTGCACCACCAAGACCTGAGGTTCCAGGCTCAGCAATGAGTCCAGGATCACACCCAAGCTGCGAACCTGCATCTTCAGGGGGAGTGTGACCCCATCCAACACAGGCTGTAGCCCTATGCCCTTACTACTGTCCAGGAGTACCTCTGTCTTGTCTGGATTTAATTTCAATTTGTTTGCCCTCATCCAGATCATCACAGCAGCCAAGCATCGGTTCAGAACATGAACAGCCTCCTTAGTAGCAGGTGGAAAGGAGTGACAGAGTTGGACGTCATCTGTGTACAGATGACACCGCACCCCAAAACTTCGGATGGTCTCCCCCAGTGGCTTCATGTATATGTTGGACAGCATTGGCGACAGTATTGAACCCCGAGGAACCCCACAAGACAATGGTTGTGAGGCTGAACAGATGTCTCCCAATAACACCCTCTGGGTGCGACCCTCCAGAAAGGACTGGAGCCATTGTAAAACAGTGCCTCCAAGGCCCATTCCGGCAAGGCATCCCAGAAGGATAGCATGGTTGATGGTATTGAAGGCCGCTGAGAGGTCCAGCAGAACCAACAGGGACACACTCCCCCTGTCTAGTTCCCGGCATAGATCATCAACTAAGGCGACCAAGGCTGTTTCGGTTCCATGTCTTGGTCTAAAGCCAGACTGTGCCGGATCCAGATAATCCGTGTCTTCCAAGAAAACCTGGAGTTGAGAGGCCACCACACATTCCAGGACTTTGCCCAAAAAGGGGAGATTGGAAACAGGCTGATAGTTGACGAATTGAGTGGGGTCCAGTGATGGTTTTTCAACAGCAGTTTTATTATAGCTTGTTTTAAGATCACTGGAATATTGCCTTCCCAAAGGGAGGCATTAACCACCACCTTTAACCACTCGGCCAATCCCAATCTGGCCTCCTTTAAAAGCCAGGATGGGCAGGGGTCTAGGATGCATGTGGTTGCCCTCATTCCTCCGAGTATCTTGTCCACATCGTCGGGTTTCACCAATTGAAATGAATCCATCAAAACCAGACAAGCGGATGCTATAGTTACATTCTCAGAGGCTGCCATTAACATGATGTCCAGGCCAGAACAGATCAAAGTGACTTTGTCCGCGAAGAACTGAGCAAATGCCTCACAGCGGGCTATTGGGTTGTCTGTGTTCCCATCCAAGGAGGGGGGATTTAATAGGCCTCTGACAACTCAAAACAGCTCTGCTGGATGGTTCTTTGCGAATGCAATATTGGCCACAAAGAAATATCTCTTTGTGGCTTTCATTGCTGTGTCATATGCCTTTAAAGAGGCAACATGCCGTGTTCAATTTGGCCTGCTTGGATCTGAACGCCACATGCTCTCTAGTTCCTTCTTCCTTCGCTTCATTGCTGCCAGCTTCTCATTGAACCAAGGAGATGATTTAGCTCGGCTACTTAAGAGGGGACGTTCCAGAGCAATCGTGTTTATTGCCCTAGTCATCTCCCCATTCCAGAGAGTGACCAGGGCATCAACAGAATCACCAACCGAAGTGGTGGGAAATTCCCCAAGAGCCATCAGGAATTCATCCAGATCCATAAGTCTCCTGGGGCGAACCATCTTAATGGGTCCTCCACCCCTGCGAAGTTTAAAGGGTGCAGTGAAGTTTATAGGGTGCAGTGAAGTTTAAAGGGTGCAGTGACCAGGTGGTGATCGGTCCATGGCAATGGAATGATGGTCAGCTCCTCCACACCGCCAAGTCAAATGTATGTCCAGCCTTGTGAGTAGGGCCATATATCAGTTGGGAAAGCCCCATGGTTGCCATGGAAGACATGAAGTCCTGAGCTGCTCCTGACAAGATGGCCTCGGCATGGATGTTGAAGTCCCCCAGCACAATAAGCTTGTGGCAGTCATTAGGGAAAATAATAATTAGGAAAATGGGATTAATGAAGAAGTCTTACCTTAAAAGCTTTCCTTGTCCGTTCTTGAGGCTTTCAGGGGAAGAATACTGTAGGGAAACTAACAGATGGGAACGGAACTAGAATACGCCATATCTTAAGTCAATATTGGAGGAAGCCAAGGCTATGTGCTATGTGCTAAAAAAGGGAAGGTCACAGAGAATTGGCACTACAGGTAAATCGATAATTATTGATCCAAAACTAGGACATTTGAAGATATGGTACAACAGCGCCACCTATCCTCCATCTGATGTAAATAGCAGGTAATTCAGCCTATGGTATTCTAAATAAGAATAGGAAAATAATGTATTGTGATTACAGAAGGACTAATAAGGGAAATGCTTGCTTTGAATAAGTTAGAGATACATATATGAAGATATATGGAGTCGTATATGTGTAAAGAGATATATATGAAGTTATGATTCATTCTAAAGATTCACCTTTACGTAATTCATTTGGGGATGTGGCTGGTCAGCTGATGAAAAGGAAAACAGTGGAAATTATAGTATTGTGCCAACAAATGTTCTTGGCCGTGGTTTCTCGAGGACAAACTGATGATGATTAGATTGTTAAATGTCAAGACCCATATGCGCATGTGCAAACTAGGAAATTCTGCCTATATATACTGGTTGCTTTGGGGTATTGCTTTGTGCCACCTCAGCCATTTTGGACGCTGGAGCACCCTTACCCGGGTAAGATTAAATTCTGTGAACTTGCAAAAGCTGTCTCTGTCTCTTCCTTCTTCACTGATCTCCTGGAAAATTGGAATTTGGGGATTCTCCCGTAACAAGCTGTTGGGACTCCAACGCCAGGCTCGAGACCACCCTGGCTAGCTAAGGTAGGGAGACTGTAGTGCAGCAGGGTGGATGGTACTCTAACAGAATCCCTTTTCTGTCCCGGTCACCTATTCTCCAGTGGACACATTCAAAAATGGTTGATGGTGGGATGGGGCATCTGGTCAGGGAGGGCGGGGCTCACCTCCCCGCCCTCCAAATCTCGGCTGGTGCTGCACGGAGTAGCCTGGTAGACAAAGCTGGGTCGGATTTACACCTCCAGCCTCGTCCAACCACATCTCCATTATGTACGCCAGATCTGCCCATTCATCCAGGATTAAATCCTGGATGAGAGCTGTTTTACCGTTGACAGATCTGGTATTAAACAGCACCACCCTTAATCCAGAGGGTCCGCCATCCTGGGTACTCCAATTTACCATGTCAGGAGACCATTTTGGAACTACTAATATTGTTTCACAATCCCTAAGCCAAATAATCCCTAATCCCTTTCCCATATCTCCCCCTCCCCACTATTACTCTTATGGGAGCCCCTTGACCAATGGAAGACCCATCTTCCATGACGTGCTTTGTCTTCATATCTTCAACCCATGATTCAATATTAGTTGACTGATTTGATGGTATTTCATTTTTTATTAGCCCTCCTGTCCATTCACTTCCCACCCCCGCCCTGCAAATTCCGGACCTCTCCAGCCCGTTCCAACCCTCACCTCCCTCACAAAGTTCAGTTATAATTAGTATATACAGCATCTTAGGACGGAACATGGGGAATGGTTATGGGACAGATTTTAAATAAGGAGTCCATAAAGTGCTAGCAAATAATTGAGGTCCATACTATGTTTATAAAGTGCTAGAGCATATATAGAGTCTATAAAGTACTGGTGGGGTTTGTTGTTGTTTAAAGTGCCAAGTGGTTAATCTATAAAGTGCAATAGTGGAAGGGAGTTAATGGGTTAAAGTGCTATATAATGAGCAAGCATTAGCAGCGTGATTTTATATATACAGCAGAGTAATGGTTCTTTCCTATGTCCTCAATTCCTTGATATTAAGGCCAAATTGATTTTAATAAAAAGCCCACCTCCCCATCCCCCCAAAGTATCAGGCCTCAACAGCCGAAGACATAAACTTTCTGGCAGCCGAGCAGCTAAACTTCACTGGGTGGTGAGGTCTGCAAGGAAATGACGAGGACCACTAGCAGTAGATGGTGATCAAGATGGCGGACAGGGAACTCCCAGCCAGATAGAAAATGCTGACCCTTCCGGGGGTGGACGCAATAATGAACACTACACATGATATCAACCCCTGATGTGCAATGTAAATAGCAAATTGCGTGGATGATAAACGTGATGTAAATAGCAAATTGTGTGGATGATAAACGGGGACACAGGAGGGCAGATTAATTAAGCAAGTGAGCAGCTGGGAGACAGAAGTTTTAAAGCCCCCTCCTTTCCTGACATCAATACCAGGAAAGATTCTGGAACAAATCATTAAGGAGGCAGAGTGAAATTACTTAGAAAAGTACACTGCGATTACTAAAAGTCAACTTGTATTTCTCAAAACAAGTCATGCCAAAAATTTCAGAACTAAAACTTACCATCCTTTTTTGTTTTAGTTTTGTAAATCTCAGAAGGCTCCCAAGATTCATTGTAGGATACCCAAATGACATGTTTACACTGCTGATCTAATCTGCCAGAACACTGCTAACCAGTGACCCGGGAGAAGGAGTCAAATTTACATACCAGACCACAAGAAGTGACATTTTTCACCACAACTTCCTCAACTCACCTGCACAAATAATTACTTTCTCCCCCCCCCCCCCCAAAAAAAAGCCCAAACAAACAAACCTCTTACTTTATGGACAAAGACTATAATTGTTCGTTTTATGCTTTTATGTTCATTTTATGCTTTTATGTTCATTTTATCTTTCTTGGAATCTACATTTGGGAGTGATCTTGATGGAGAGATATATGTATGTGTGTGTGTCATTTTTTTCTGATTAGGTAGTCCTTGCAATTCAATTCAGGTTTCAGGACAATTATGAAACATTTGGGGAAAAAGATGAAACCCAATAAACTAGCACTAGAGGCTAAAATGGAGAAAATCTCTACAGCCACCATGTACTTTCCTTTAGTGCTCAGGTAAGATGGAACAAAACACAACCAAACACTGCAAAACACTAGCATGCTAAAAGTAATGAATTTGGCTTCATTGAAACTGTCTGGCAACTTTCTGGCAAAGAAAGCCACAGTGAAACTAACCATGGCCAGAAATCCCAGGTAGCCCATAATGCAATAAAACATTGTGACGGATCCTTCGTTGCATTCCAAAATGATTTCTTCAGCTAATGTGTGCATGTCAAAATTTGGAAATGGGGGAGCAATACACAGCCATACAACACACATACTGGCTTGAATAAGAGAACAGTTTAAAACTACAGAGTTTGCCAATCCTTTTCCCACCCATTTCCTCATCCTGGATCCTGGCTTGGTAGCCATGAAGGCAACAACCACAGTTATGGTTTTTGCCAATACACAAGACACAGCTACTGAAAAGACAGTGCCAAAAATGGTTTGTCGCAAATAGCAGGTCACTTTTTTAGGCTGACCAATGAAGAGAAATGTACAGAGGGAGCAGAGTAATAGGGAAACGAGGAGCGAATAAGTGAGGTTCCGGTTATTGGCCTTGACAATAGGAGTGTCCTTGTTCTTGATGAATATTTTGAGCACCATAATGTTGATCAGAGAAAGGGAGAGAGCCAAGCAAGTTAGAGTTATTCCCAAAGGTTCTGTGAACGAGAGGAAGTTTATACTTTTGGGAAGGCATTCATCTTGGTTCTTGTTGGGATACTGATCGTCTGGACACTTTGAACATTCAGCCATGTCTGAAAAATAAAACAGGTAATTTTTCATTTTTCAGAAAATCCAAGTTAAGTACTCATTGAGACATTCAACTCATTTCAGCCCAGCAAGCAACTGTCTCTCAGTGTGTTGTCGAAGGCTTTCAACGTGGCCATACAGGCCAGAAAACTCACAGTAACCCAACTGTCTCTGAGCTTAATCTGCATCAGGATTAACATGAGCAGAAAGTTGGGAGCAAAAAGTAGACATGTTTGCTGTCCAGTGAAGAAAGGCAAGATAGAAATGTGAGTAATCAATAAGAAAAAATGAATCAATTTTGCTTCATCTATTTGTCTTTGTATGTCCAAAGGATTGACCCATACGGTTTGTGGTTGTTGCCATAAGTTAAATTTCTGAAGAATATTAAACTGCCTACCTTTTTGGTTTGAAAATTTCCCATCTGGACATGGAATACATTCATAGCAACAAAATATTTTCCCTTCAATCTTTTTCTTCATATAACCGGGATGGCATTTATCGCTACACAGTGAAATAGGCAGCACCTATCCACGGAAAGGAGAGACAGCATATCAGTTTGCCATGTTAACAACAGTAACCGAAATATTCAATCTTACATCAATTGATTTTGGTAATACAGTGTTGACCATATAAACAGAGTTGTTGAAAAAGCTTTGTTGTCACAAAGAAGTGAGTTCAAAAAGGGAAAAGATAATTCCTTGTCATCATTGTGAGTATTCAAGTTGCTTCTGATTTATGGTAACCTTAAAGTAAATGTGTTGCAGGTTTTCCTCTGTAAGATTGGCTCAAAGTAGGTTTGCAATGGTCTTCCTCTGAGGTTGAAAGGAACACAGCAACAATAATACATTTATTGTGTAGGAGGAACAACTCATTTCTGATGAATAGGATTACACCACCACCATCTACCCAGGATGAAGACATCAAACTATTTGAATTACCATTGCTTTTTAAAAGAAAATTTGAATAGGCCCCACCTGATTGAAGGTGTTGTGCAATGTAATGGCCTCTTCATTAATGCTGAACTCTTTGCCCAAGAAAGCATGAGGGTCCATATTTCCTACTTTAACTTTTAAGAAGGATTGGTTTGGGAAAGTAACCCAGTTCATAATATCGAATCCAGCTGCTAATTCCCCATTCTCGTCAAAAGCCACAGTGTCTCCAGCACTATTGTTAAATATGACACTCCTCAAGAAAGAATGAAGCTAGATTGAAAGAAGAAAATGATGAGTTGGTGGGGAATTACTATAAAGGGGAAGATGATGAGACTTCTTCTTCACTTTTACCTATCTGCATGCTTCCAGGATGATTAAGAATTTGCAGAATGAATGAGTTTCCATTTGCAGAATGAATATTTTTGACACCCCTTTAAATGGAGATTTTTTTTTGTGAGTCGCCTGCATTCTTTATGAGATTAGGCTAATGACCTTCTAAAACTCCAATGGCTCCATGGCATTGAGCCATGTCAGTTAAAGTGGTGCTGATTCTGCACTGAAGCCACAATGTAGATGCTCTTTTAGTCTCTCTGTGCCATAATGTGTTTGAGGGGATGAGAGACACGGCCTTCTCGATGATGGTCCCCCACTTGTGGAACTCGCTTCCCAGTGAGATAAAGGTGGCTTCATCCCTCCTGTTTTTCAGGAAAAAATTGAAATCATGGTTCTGGGACAAGGCTTTTGGACAGCAGGCATAACAGAACTTTGAATGTGGAATTGGCTTGGAATGGTTATATGGTTGACAATAATGCTTTTAATTGTTTTAATTAATGTTCTATCTATTGTTTTAAATTGTTGTTATATTGTTGTATTTGTTTAGATGTTGCGACATCAAATTGTTGCAGAGTGTAAGCCATCCTGTGTCCTCCTCCAGGGTTGAGAAGGATGGGGTAGATATGCTGGAAATAATAATAATAAATAAGGGATTCCTGTCATCATGTTTAATAGTTACTTGCCACCTCACAAGATAATAATAATAATAATAATAATAATAATAATAATAATAATATCTTCCCAAGGGGACTCAGGGCAGATCACAGAACACATACACAGCAAATATTCAATGCTGTTTGGACAGACAAGGCAGAAACAGACAGAAAGGAGTTATGTTGTGTCAATGCCCAGCTTTTTGGCACCTTGAATATTGTGCTTCAGTCCAGCCACAGTGGCATGCTGTCACTCAATCCTATATGATGAAGAGCCATCAGGACTTCCTCTTTCCTTTTGGTCACCGGGCTTTTTCTGATCTTTTTTCTTTTATGGTATTGTAAAATGCCTCCTCTGCTTTTTAGTGGTACCCAATTTGTCTAATTGTAATCTGGGCTAACAGTTAGGTGATCACACCGATCTGGAAGTTTGAACTGGCAACTTTTCGGTTGGTAGATCCTATCACTGCTGGTGATTTACCAGCTGTGCTAAAGCCTAATCCGTGATTGGTCTGATTTGACTGTTGTATGCTGCTTTATCTCCCTTTTCAGCACAGAGCCCTTCACATGAGAAAAAGAGACTACTGGCCAGACTCTGTGCCAAAAAGGGAAGTAAACCAGCGCCCACCATGGCAACATGGGAGCCTTCCGTGTTGCCTTCCCTTTAATGGGGAAAACCGGGCAGTGACACTTCCCCCCACCCCCCATGGGATGAGAAGGAAGGTGAGGTGGGCCGTGGAGTGGTGGCTTTACCTGCCATTGATGTTCTGACGATATTAAATACCAGACCAACATTTTTAGTACATTTAGTAGTTTTAGTACATATTATTATGAACTTTATCTCCCCGTCTTTACTTTTGTAAGTCATTAATAGATATCTTGTATGCTCATTTCAAGATAGTAGTTTAAACATTTGATATCACTGTTACTTGTGATGGGAAATCCTACCTGCCATGACTGAAGATTTGAAGGATCTGGTGGACCCAGGTACGCCATTACTTTTCGACTTGTCTTAGATTTATAAACCCCATCTAAAGCATGTGCTAGCATGTGAACTGCATTGTAGATGCTGTAGCTTTGGCCTGTCATGCTTACTTCAAAAAGAACTCTTGGGAGATCATCCAGCCTTTCTTGCCCAGTGCACGTAGGCCTCTTAATGTCTTCATTAGATTCAGAAAAAGAACAACTGAATGCCTCTTCCCAAAAAAGTGTAAGAAAATCATTTCTTTTTGATGAACTAGGATGAAGTGTTTGAAGGAATTCTGAAAATGCCAACATTTCTTTTGAATGAATGGCAAAAGACAGTGTACCATCAAAGGATTGTATATCAAAAATCCTGTGAACAGCTTGTGATGAGAAATCCCAGTGAGCTGTCATAATCCATACTTTAGACAAAGATGCGAGTGTCACCAGGTTTTTTAAAACAACATAAATATAAATCAGCCATTTTAAATTTGATACGGTCTGATGCTCTGCATTGATAATCACTACCTTGACTTTGGAATCGGTTAGTAGACCGCATAAGTATGGAAAGACTTTAAAAGCTGATTCACTTCCCATGAATTGAGCTAAGTGTTTTGTTTTTGCTGTAAAAGCTGTGCATATGCCTCCTTGGAAAAGCATCTTTCCCAGCGTTTGCACAAATTTTTCTCCATTGTCATCTTCGGCTGCCATCATCCCAACCCATGTCCACTGGAAATGCAGAAGGAGCTGGACAATCCCTTTGTACTGATATACTTCATTTGGGACCATCCGATAGAAAAAAGAGTGTTGGGGTTTTTCACTCATCACTGGAGCCAATACACAGTAGCCAATCTAGACCAAAAGAAATTGACTTTTAATAGCATCAGTGTGGTATGGGCCGATAAGTTTCTTCTATCACATTTAAAATATGTTTTATTCTTCAATCAATAACCAGCACTTCTTTAAGTCTTACAGAACATTCAGATACACCAGTGCTGTTGGGCAAGGATTTTAACCTGGCCTTCCAGTGCTTTGGGATGCTGTATCATGCTATTATCCCAATCTGATCTGTGATTTATTACAACCTTGTCTCATGGCCACCGGAGGTGCTCCACTTTGTAGAGAAGTGTGGGGAACCCGGCACCCCACAACCTGCATTACCAAGCTCCATCCAAGGGTGATCAGATGAGGAAAAATGAGCACAAGAGGAGTGTGCGGCTTCCCCCATACATTCCAAGGGCAACAAGGGAACTCTCCCATGTAGCATGTTCTGGTAGCATGTTCTGGATTACAGCCTCCACAGAGCCATGCTGGATTCATATGATGGGAACCGGTGGGTGACCAGGGTTAAATCAACACATGCTGCTGAATTTAGCCCATGTGAAGATGTTGTATCTTTAGTCATTGTTCTATTTAGTCATTATTCTAATCTATTTTTAGTATTTCCAGTTCACTATAACCTACTTTGGAGATGGGTCCAAAGGGAAGGTTGTCAGATCTATTTTGCTTATCAAGGAACATCTCTTGAACACAAAGATTCTTAGAGATAAAACAACTATTCCTTTAGTTATACAAATAATCCTAATCAGAGATACATATGGAGGGAATAATCTAAACTTATCTATAATGTGCAGCGCACCACCAGAACACCCTACATGTTATGACCACTTGGAAATATTGACCTCCAAAATGACACATAATCCCATTTTTCACACACCCTACCAAAAGCTTGTCTTGCAATTTTGATACAGTATTTCTATGGAGCAAGCACACACAACTTTTTTTTTCAGAGGAGAAACGTAGGGAATATCCTGAGTGTAACATGAAAGGTGAAAGGTAGTTTTAACCCCCCCCCCCCAAATGCAATGATACATTCATATGCTTTACCTGTGCAATCTTGTAAATGCCAGTGATTGTAGCCATGTAATAAGAGACTTCAGAGTCAATTCCTCCAATGGCAGCAACCAGATTCTTTTTCTTGTTACAGTGGAAGTTGGGGACAATCCTTTTCCAGGTAGAGAGAAGTTTCAGAATGTTTTGATAAGTCATTCTTGCATTGAAATAACTGTCATAGACATGGAAGCCCAAGCTGATATTTGATAAGATGTTGGGGTTGTTGTTTACCTCGTTTATAGCAAATTCCAGGGCCAGAATATGTTGATAGTTCTTCAGTGTTGGCCTAATGCAAATGATTAGATATATGCATGTATAATTGTAAAATGTATGCAATAGATATCTCCATAAAGCATTTCATTGAAAAATGTTATATAACAGGTTAATGTAACTTTATCTGATATTTCTATTTTGGACATGAAGAAAGACAGACATTCAGACTCAGAAGAAATGAGCCATTCCAATCTTTCTTTGAAGTTCACTACCTGACAAAACTTCCTTAGTAGTTACCCCACTTCTTTACTAGATTTTTATTTAATATGACTTTATAAAGGTGTGGTTTCTAAAGCAAAGTCATGCCTATTGTGCAACTAAAATAAAGGACAGAACTTCTGAAGACGCCAGCCACAGATGCAGGCGAAATGTCAGGAGAGAATGCTGCTGTAATACATACAGCCTGAAATACTCACAGCAACCCAAAATAAAGTACAGTTTGAGCTGAAACTTACTTAAGACCAAGCATTCCATTGAGCCAATGGAATTTAATTTTTAACAAACAGATCAAACAAGATTGCTATGCAAGTGCTACTTATTTCAGCAAAAGATTTACATCTACTGTGTGTCTGCTCAGAATTCAGTCTGTTTTTTTTCTTGCTGTGTAATTCAATCCCATAGGAATGCAGCTTTAAAACTGGAGTTAGAATGCAATACACCCATTCAAGTACATAGGTGTAAAATTCACTGAACATTGCCTGGGCTAGATTTTGTGTCTGTAATATATTTTAAATGCAAATAATCAAGTGGTGACTATTAGACATTGGAATATTCAAGGAGAACTGCATACAGCTTCCACTTTCTCCTTTTTTCTGCTATTATGATGGAGATCTTCTCTTACTTTCTTAGTTCCTAATACAGCCATGAGGAAAACTGGCAAATCGAAGCCAAAACGCCTCTAGACTATTGTGAATCTTGCTAACTTTAGGTGTACTATTCCAGAGTCTCAATTTCTAACTTCTTCCAAGGTAACTTTTAAACATGGGGTGTGACTCCTTTTCTTCTTCTCCACACAAATCATTCAAGGATTAGAATCTCACCTAACACTCCCCCCCAGGAAATGCAAAATAAAAAAGAAAACACACCCAAAATGATGAAATGGAGGAAAGGAGATTAATAAATAACATGGCAAGACATAAATCATACAACAAAGAGAATAATGCTATATTGGAAAATTGACAAAACATATGATGCAGTTCTAAGTAGATGGGCCACTTATGCTTTGAATGGTTGAAACAAAATACAGCAACAAGTATACAAGGAATCATAAACCGCAGAATAGGTACACAGAAGAGGAAACTTAGATGGAGAGTGAAAATGTAATCAGAAGGAAGTAATGGAAGATACAGAGCAGTATCATAGAGGATGAGACAGTATACAGAGTGGATGAAAACAGGAGTAAGCACAATGAATTTAAAACGAGCACTAAGAGGAGAGAACAAAACTATGTGTCTGTATACATGTAAATACACACACTCTCTCTCACACAGAGATAATCTCAAGAAAAGAACATACATATTTTAAAGCATGCTTGTAAATGTAAATGCAATTCAAAAATTACATCCATACATTAGTTCGTTTTCAAACTTTGTGCTGGGATGCTCATTGAAACCCATTTCATCCGACAGCATACCAAACTGAGAAGCAATTGTTCCAATCAACAAGTCTCCGCTTTGGTAATATTCATATGGCATCTGGAAGGTATCATCGAGAAAGCACATTGTGGCCTGTGGCTTGCCCTCCATTTGAGATGACCACAACAATAGGAAGGCTGCAGACAGCACAAATATCCCTGTCACCTCAGGGAAGAAAAACTGACATACAATCTTCCGTTTCCATGTTATATCTGCACACAACATACTTTTAATGTTCTTTCTGCAATGATTGTGTGCTTATTTGATCATAGGAGTCTGAAGATGTTGCTCACTCAATGCTCTCTGCTCATTTTTGGATGGCAAAGGTACTTTTTATAGGATTTCATAAGCTGTATGATTGATCATATTTTTGGCCTCAATGAAATGCAAGCAATTTGAGATAATTACACAGTTATAAGTTATTTCCCAGGAGTATTGGGCTATAGGTGAAGTCAAAGAGAAGAGAGTGAAAAACAAGTACTTTTTAAAAAGTTTCATCATCACCTTTTAGTTTGTTCCTTTTTGTTTTTAGTTGCCAAAGATGGCACAATCAATGGGACACCCAAATGGAAAATATTAGAAGTACATACAGTAAATCTGTTGAGTGGGAGGAAAAATAAATGAGAATGTTTGGCATGCATAATATTCCTAGTATTACTATTTCTCTAACCTGTAGAACCAGTTAACTCCTAGGTTTTAGAAACTGACCTAAAGCATTCTGCCCAATATTTCCTCAACCATGGTATTTGGGGGCATCTACACTATAGAATCAATGCAGTTTGGCACTACTTTTATTGCCTTGGCTTATTAAGCAGAACTTCAGCTAGGTATCCTGACCTTTCTGGCGGTGGAGCCAGTAGCTAGGTCATCATTTTCAACAAAGCATTCATAAGAGTTCTGGGAAAAGTTCCTGCTTTTAACCTAAATTACTCAATTGTGGAGAGAGAAGAAGGAACTGTAGTCACCTACAGGGCATGTTTGTCTTTTCGCCAGAAAACCTAGCAAGCTACATCTACAACAAAGGTGCAAATCTCTACACTTAAGGATATCAGGAAGCTTGAGAGCTCTTCAAATGGGGCAAAAAAGCCCCGTTTTACCACTTTTATTTGCTGCAAGGACAGGGCTTGCCATTTGCTATCACACAATGCACAGCAGACCCGACCCAATTTGCTCCCCACAACAGGGAGGAAAGTGTAGTTTGGGTAGCTCCGATGAAGCTACCTGCACTTTCTGGACCATTTCACTGTATGATGGCAGAAAGGGTGGCGGGGCCTTTCTGTCATGTGATGGGGGACAGGGAAAGGGTGCCAAAGCACCCTGTCCTGCCCCTCCATGTAATGAGGGGAGGAAGGGGGACAAGCAAGGCACCACAAGCCACCCCATGCACCTTCTTTTTTTTTTTTTGCCAGCAATTGCCAGTGCAACAGCATGGCCCGAAAGGGTTGTGTGAAGAGGTGGTTGGACACAGCCCAGCCAACCATCCTAGATGTACAGCACACATCCAATGAACCTAGAGAGACTGGTTCTGAGGATGTTACTTCAAATGTGGACAAGGTCCATGCTTGGAGGAATGTAACAGATAGGAGGTGGAGGAGGAGGAGGAGGACCAAGCATTTAAAGATCTGACTCTGCCTGCTGGCCTACCCAGTCAATTTTAAAGCATGGATATTTAATTAGTGTCCTTTGTTTAATCTCTTTTTTGTGTATTTTAATATTTATTTTATGGAAATACATTTTAACATGCATATTTTATAGAAATACATGTTAATTTGTGTATTTGTGGTATTTTTATAGTGTTCGTGTGCTTTAATTATTCTGTAACTCATCTTGAGCCATGTGGAGAGGCAGTTAAGAAATACAATTAATATTATTGTTATCAAGCATTGTTTTGTGAATCTGGAATTACAGAATCGATTCAAAGTTCTCTATTCTGTCAGAGATGATGAGGACTAGAACATGTTGGAGCAGATGAGAGGTTCTTGACTACAACTGAGTGAACTGTCATTCAAGAAGGATTGCTGGATGTCTCTGAGGAAGAGGAGGCCAATTCATTATCACGGGCCCTTTTATACATGGCAGAAACCTGGTAGGAAACAGGTTAAAATAACCCACTTCTTCCCAGGTTTCCCTCCCCACATCCTCCCACAATCCCAGGCTATGACCTAGGATGGCATTCAGCCACACACCCCACCACCTTCGGATATGTCATTTTCAAGTGTCAAGCATACTCAAGGGAGGGGCCTGTGCTGCTGGCAGGCCTTTCTGGTAAGTTTTTTGGGGAGAAAATTGGTCAGGGGGCATCCTCCCACTCCTTTGGGGTCCAGGAGCGCAAAGAAACAGGATGGCTATGGGGATTGTGGAAGCAGTAGCAGGAGTCAATCCACACAGAATCAACACCTGGAAAGACCTTAGCTAAAAGTCAATTAATGTGGAGTAACTTGGGAAAACCCAGCTTTCCCAATACTAATTTGCTTTTACCAGAGGCATTGTATGGATGCCTCAGGTAAAAGTGATACAGGTCCTGTGTTTTGGGCCCATCTGGAAGGGCCCACAGAATCAAGTGGAAGTTCTTTCCAAAACCATAAATTATACTAAACAAGCTCTGGGGAGGGTGAAGTGTTCTTGGACATAGCTGAGTGGATTGTCCTTGATGAATGCAGGGGGGGTGTCTCTGAGGGAGGAACCAGTTTAGAGCTACAGAATTCAGTAAAAAAAGAAAAGAAGAGGAACAGGAACAGGAGTTAAAAAGTCATTTCTAAGGAGATCTGCAGGGTATCAGATTCAACGCAAGAAAGGGAACCTGTCTATTCCCAGAGGAGACATGTACTGGTCTCCCTCATCAGAAGAACAGAAGCAGTGATTTGCAAACATGACAGGAAGTATGCTTCTTCCTGGGGCAAAAAAACCAAAAAAACAAAAACAAAAAAACAACACACCATATAGATGACTAGCTGATGAGACTCATCCAGGCCACTGACTATCCTCATCTCCTATTGGTTCCTGTGAGAACCAATAATTCTGCAAGGCATGGTCTGCAAAAAGATCAGAAGGAATTTTGAAGCTCTTGAGAGAAAACTAAAAGATCGTAATGTACAGGGCAAGAAAAAAGTGTTAAAAGTGGGGTCAAAATTCTGCTGGTGTACTCAAGGGGAGGATTTCAAAGAGAAGAGGGAAAGATCCCACTCAAAGGAGTGTTTTAAAAGTGTGACATGGAAGGAGACACCGCCTCTCTAGTGTAAGGGATCCCTGCTGGTATCCTTGAAATAGGAGGTGATGCTGCCTGTCAGTGTGATGGGAATTAAGCAGATGTTTGAGCTAGAAAGGGAGGTGGTGATCCTGTGACATTAATGACAACCCCATTGAATGGCACACAGCGAAGACGGAGAATGTGGAGAAAAGGATTCCCCATGTGATGGTTCCGAATGGGGGCAACAACAGGCAAACACCTGAAGAGCGAAATGTGTGATGAAACAACTGAGTTTGAAATGGGACAATTAGGAATCAAAAGATAAGATTCCCTTCACTAGACAGACAGTCTCTCATGCTTCTCAAGCTCAGTGTGATGAGGTACCAGGTTCCCAGGGCCAGATGAACTACATCCAAGGGTATTGAAGGACCTAGCAGAAGTCATTTCAGAACCACTGACAATAATCTTTGAGAATTCTTGGAGAACACGAGAAGTCCCAGCAGACCAGAGGAGGGCAAATGTTGCCCCTATCTTCAAGAAGGAAAAAGGAGGATCCAAATAATTTCTATCCAGTCAGCCTGACATCAATACCAGGAATGATTCTGAATCAGATTATTAAGGAGGCAGTCTGTAATCTTAGAAAAGTACACTGTGATTAGTAAAAGTCAACTTGGATTTCTGAAAAACAAATCATGCCAAACTAACCTTTTCTTTTTTTCTGGGAAGGTCAAAAGCTTAGTAGAAGCAGGAAATACCATGGATGTAGCATATCTTGATTTCAGTAAGGTCTTTGACAAGATCATCCATGATCTTGCAAACAAACTAGTAAAATGTGGTCTAGATCATACTGTTAGGTGGATTTGTAACTGGTTAAGTGACCGAACCCAAAGGGTGCTCAGTAGAGGTGTGCATTCTTTTGTTTCTCCTCGTATTTGGATCAAATTTGTTAAATTTTATATTTATGAGGCAATGTCTGATGCGTGGGTGTGGCCTGTGCTAAAAATTTCAAAATCAAAATTTACCATTTTTTTTGTTTTAGTTTTGGAAATCCCAAGATTCATTGTAGGATACCCAAACAGCATGTTCACACTGCTGATCTAAACTGCCAGAACCTTATTAACCCACTGCTAACCAGTGACCTGGGAGAGAGAGTCAAGTTTACACACCAGACCATAAGAAGCAGGCCCATAGCCAGGATTTTGATTCGGAGGGGGGGGGGGGTCTGAGTTTGATTCGGGGGGGGGGGGGCTGAGTCTGAGTGAAAGAGGGTTTACCCTAGCAAACCTTTTGTATTGTTACCCCAATACCCCCGTGCATATGGGATATATTGAGCATGGTGATCAGATCATGATATGAATAAACGTAACAGTTGAAATAATGTACCAGTAAGGCCTTTTTGCAGACCACCATGAGAATTTCGGGTGGGATGGAAAATAAAAGGTCCACCCTGCCACGTGAAAGAACAAAGAACAGAGAGAGTGGCGTCTCATATTTATTGGTGGCAGCACTCTGGTCAGGCGACAGGACCAGAGAGCGTCACAGGTGCCTACGGAAGGTCAAAGGTCTTGAAGTTAAAAATATGCTATTGGAAGCAACGTAAAGTGGAATTTTTGTCACGCACAATTGTGATGCTTTTATGATGCAGGCATTTAATTATAAAGGACTAGCTGTCCCCTGCCACGCGTTGCTGTGGTGCAGTCTGTGTATATGTTTTGTGTGTGTATATATGTGTTTATGTATATGTATGTGTATATTTGTGCTTGCATATATATATATGTGTGTGTGTGTGTCTGTATGTATGTGTGCATGTGTATATGTATATGAATGTATGTGTATATATATATATGTGTGTGTATATATATGGTTTATATGTATGTATGTGTGTGTGTATATATTTATGTATTTCTGTGTTTATGTGTGTATATATATGTGTGTATGTATGTGTATATGCATATATATGTAGGTGTGTATATGTGTATATTTGTGAATATGTATATGAATGTGTGTGTGTGTGTGTGTGTGTATAGAGTATATATAGAGTTTGGTCCAGATCCATCATTGTTTGAGTCCACAGTGATCTCGGGATGTAGGTGAACTACAACTCCAAAACCAAAGGATACTGCCCACCAAACCCTTCCAGTATTTTCTATTGGTCGTGGGAGAACTGTGTGCCAAGTTTAATCCAATTCTATTTTCGGTTAGGTTCAGAATGCTCTTTGATTGTAGGTGAACTATAAATCCCAGCAACTACAACTCCCAAATGACAAAATCATAATTTTTGAGTGATGGTCACTCCTTGTGTTGTGAGACATTTTGTTACCAAATTTGGTGTGATTTCGTTCATTGGTTCTTTTGTTTTTAAGGTATTCATTATGCACAGAGCATTTTTATATATAGATATATAAGCACAGGCAATTCCTTTGTTCTTTACCATGTTTCCTGAATTCACCAGGAGAGTCCAATTCAGTCAGCCAACTGAAAATAAACTGTATTTTGTAGACCTTCGGAACTCTCTTTGTCTCATTTCCTCAAACTTTCTCCTTGCCATTTCGCAATAGAATCATTCTTTGCAACGTTATCCAGTGGTAAGTTAGAGGAACACCCATTTTCAAAATGTAGATAATTATTTATAAAGTTTTTGACTTATTCTTTATAGTGAAAGTTCTTTTAATCAGAAGAATAGCAAAGAAATAAAGGAAAGAATTAGTTTGGAAAGTATTTGGCTTTTATTGTACAAACAAACAAGCCTGGAGTAGAATCAAAAGCTATCAGCCTATAAAACAATATGTTCTTTCATTTTTAAAACATATAGAGATCATTTTATTAAAATTCCATACACACTTAGGACACAGTTAAGTCAAAGAAAAAAATACACACTAATATAACACATAATGAAACCCTGTTAACTAAAATGCACAAAAAGTATGAATTCTATCTTCTCTATGGCTTTGGTGATTTCTAACCTACTACCTTCTGACTTTTATCCTAAATTGCTACACTTCATCTATATCTTTACATCCATGTTAATATAAAAATCCAATAATCATCTTATGGGGAAACACACGTTCTTTCATTTGCAAAGGTTCTCCATGTTGTCAGGAGAGCAGCAATCATGACTATATAGTAATCACTTCATGTCAGCTTTGTAAAATATTACATAGCAATAAAATGTGTTTGAACAATTGAATTATGATTTATATTGTTTCATTCTATCGTTCTTAATAGAACAAAATAAGAATTTTTACTATTATGTTACAGCTCAATAAAATAGGGATATACATAAATTGTAGCTGTCTGGATAATATTAATCAGCAACTCTCATGAACTTCCACAATGAAGAACGATGGGAGTCCTTGTTCCTGGAAAACAGCAAGTTATCCACCAAATAACTAGAGGATTAGATATTATTTAACAGCAGAGAAGCACAGAGGGAATCCATAAATATGTTTCCCAGGAAAAATATATCCACCCAGAGGAAAAGTGTTCCTGCCATACATCAAGGGAACCACTGACTGCACAGGGAAGCTGATGAGGAAACACAACATACAAACAATCTACAAACCCACCAAGAAAATCCAACAAATGCTACGTTCAGCAAAGGACAAGAGGGATCCTCTCACCTCTGCCGGAGTCTACCATATACCATGCAGCTGTGGACAAGTCTACATAGGGACCACCACACACAGCATTGAACAAACACGAATCAAGGAACATGAAAGGCACTGCAGACTACTTCAACCAGAGAAGTCAGCCATAGCAGAGCACCTGATGAACCAGCCTGGACAGGGCATATTATTTGAGAACACAAAAATGCTGGACCACACCAACAACCACCATGTCAGACTACACAGAGAAGCCATTGAAATCCACGAGCATGTGGACAATTTCAACAGAAAGGAAGAGACCATGAAAATGAACAAAATCTGGCTACCAGTATTAAAAAACTCTAAAATTATAACAGCAAAACAGCAGAGAGGAAACAACCAGGCACATCTTAACACCTCTCAACAGGGTATTTTCCCAGGCTCACCCAAGCCTTCAAATGCTAATGAAGGTGATCAGTTGAAACATTCACACCTAGCTCCAGCAAGGAAGAGCTCTTTGCCCCACCCCAGCCATTCCACAGATATATAAACCCATTGTCCTAATTCCAATAGACCTCACTACCTCTGAGGATGCTTGCCATAGATGCAGGCGAAACGTCAGGAGAAATGCCTCTAGAACATGGCCCTATAGCCCGAAAAAACCCACAAGAACCTAGTGATTCCGGCCATGAAAGCCTTCGACAATACAAAAATATATCAGTTTCAAAATGATAGAAAAGTAAGTATCCACTTACATATTTTTCCTTAGTAACTGGTCTTTAATGTTTAGATCTGGTCTTAGCAAAATGATATAGCACTTAGGGAAAAAGATGCAGCCTAATAATCCAAAACTAGAGGTCAAAATGGAGAAGATCTCCACAGCTACAATGTATTTGCCTTTAGTACTCAGGTAGGACATAATGAATGATAGCCAAACACTGCAAAACACGACCATGCTGAATGTAATGAACTTGGCTTCATTGAAACCGTCTGGTAACTTCCTGGCTAGGAAAGCCACAGTGAATGTTACAAAAGCCAGAAGTCCCATGTAACCCAGAACACAATAAAACATTGTCACAGACCCCTCATTGCATTCCACGATGATTTCTTCAGCCAGAGAGTCCATGTCAAAATTTGGGAATGGAGGAGAAGTGCAGAGCCATACAACACAAATGCTGACTTGAATAAGAGGGCAACCAAGAAGAATACATTTGGCCAGTCCTTTCCCCACCCATTTGCTTATCTTCGATCCTGGCCTAGTGGCCATGAAAGCCACAACCACAGTGATAGTTTTGGCCAATATACAAGAAACAGCAATGGAAAAGATGACACCAAAAGTAGGCTGTCGTAAATAGCAGTTTATTACCAGAGGTTTGCCAATGAATAACAAGGCACAGAGGAAACAAAGCAATAAGGAGATGAGAAGACAATATGTGAGGTTCCGATTATTAGCTTTGACAACAGGAGTGTTCTTGTACTTGATAAAAATTCCTAGCACCAAAACTGTGATGGAAGCAAACAAGAGAGATAATAGAACTGAAGTAATTCCTAAGGGCTCTGTGAAAGAGATGAAGTGTAGGGTCTTGGGCAGACATCCGTTTTGCTTTTTGTTTGGAAACTTGTCTGTTGGACATGGAGAACAATCATCCTGGTCTGGAAGAAAGAACACCTTCTGTATGAATCCAGTAACTTACCTTATCTAAATGGGCCATATGTGTTGGTCTGTGGTGAATGGACTCCATAGCTTCAAAGGTCATCTGTTTTTGAACTAATGTATACACTTGGCCCATTTCCTATTTGGAAGGGGCTGCAACTGTTCACATCGCCAGCCTGCTTTTCCTGGGCTGCCCTTTCCTTGTCCTTGTTTTTCTGTGCTTTGCCATGTCCATGAGGCACGGAAATTGTAGTTTTCACTGCTCTGTACCTGTAATGACAATAGCTAGAGCAACAAAGCGATTGGAGAAGGTGTTGGGTAAAAAAAAAAAGAGCAATTCTTCCTTTCCTACTTTCCCTCTCATGCCACTTTGCTGCTCCGGCTATTATCATTTCAGGTGCCTAACATGAATTAATGAAAAAGGGTGTCAGTCAACCAATCAACATACCTCATTTTGAACTTTTTGATGCATCTCTTAGCTTGTTTAAATTTGTTGTTTCTTATATTTGTTTCCCCTGACTCCATCAAACTCAAACCAAATTTGGGCTAATGGGGCTTTATGTAAAATCAGAATTTTGATAATATTGGAAGATTCACTATAGGGTCATTCCATGCCAAGCGGTCTAAACCTTCCCACCACCATGTCTCCAATTTTGTTCAAATTTTAGCTGGAGCACCAGTCAGGTGTTAAATTAAGTTAAATTTGAGGTCACTAACTGCAATAGTTTCTAGACCTCCTTATCTGAAGGGTAGTCACTCCATGTGTGCATGACATTTAACAAAATGCAATTTTTGGGTCTAATAAAACTGAAACTAAATGTAGAAGAATGGCTAGTAAAGTGAAATCCAGTATGGGAGGAGTCTGGGAATGATGTGTAGGGTCCTCACACTCTCCCTCCTGACTTTGTTCGGGTTTAATAGGCTTTTCCTTAATTCCTACATATTATCCAACAATTTCGCTTGTTCAGTATTCTGGTGGCCCGTTTATGTCAGGTAAGTGATACTCTACTGTAGTCATTGAGGAGAATATTTGAGTTCAAGAAGATTTGGAAAATGTTTGCTTTACTTGATTGGCTATAGAAATAAAATCCATTTTGGTCTTAGCAGTACAGAAGAAGAAAAAAGTAATGAAACATATGGTACGTAATACTATACATAACACCTGATAGAATCTTGACCACAATGTCTCCTACCTTTCTGATTGGAAAACTTCCCATACGGACAAGGAACACAATCATAGCAACAAAATAGCCTTCCCTCTATCTTTTGCTTTCTGTAACCTGGATCGCAGTTGTCATTACATAGAGCAATGGGCACCACCTATCCTATTCAGAAATGGGGGAAAAATCAGACAAATGATATTGAGTGAAGAAAAAAGAATACACTACATATTCCTAACATCAAAGTTACCCTTTTAAAGCCAAGAATACAGTATGGATTTTATAACTGACAATTAGAAATAGAATCTGCCTACGAAAGTGAATTGGGCTTATAATTACATTTTAAAGTAGTGGGAAACAATGTTATTCGCCCTATTCTGTAATGATGTCCAAAATTCTGCACTATGATGTGAATCCCCACCTTCTGGACCAGCTGTAAAGTTGATGAAGGTACCACTCTACATAATTGTCTGGCAGGCAAAAAGTGGGGAGATCACAGAAACCAAGTCATTACATCTTCCACTGAGGTCTGCTGGGGTCCTCCAGAGGCTTCAGCAGATGGAGTCATCATTTTACATCTGGCTAAAGAGACATAGACTGATGATTCATCAGTCCTCCTCCCAATCTCCACTAGGCACAGAATGACTATGAGAGATGGGCTTAAGCAGCTCAATGCCTGGCCTGACTCTGATGAGGGGTTTTGACTATTATGGAGAGAAGAAAGTAATACCAGCCTTTTCAGTGATCACAAATAAATATTTACATTTACAAATTTACATCTCTATATGCTGCTTACTGAATGCTATTTTAGGAATGCAATCTTGCTCGTTATTCTACAGGAGTGAGGTGAGGGAGAGAAGTTGTAGGGTCTTTCCCAATCCTTTGCAATCTATATAAATAAAAATGTAAATGTTCATTTGTGACATGCATCATAACTCAAAAAACACTTCACTGATTGCTTCAAAATTAGGACACAATGTAGCAAACAAACAGGCGAAGTTTTTAAGGTTATCAAAACCCAACTACAACATAGATGTCACACCTGTGACAGGTAAAGCATGTCCTGATTCAAAAACAGCACCATCTGCTGGTCACCTAGGCAACTGCTAAGGTTTTAAACCTTACATAACCCATGCTTGAAACTGCCCCTCACCCTCCCTCCGCGCTCACTCATTGGCTGGAGGAGAAAGCTCCTGCCTTACCCACTGATTGCCTCTCTTTTTCCACTGGCTGCCTGAGTTAACACCCAGTCCAACTCTTCTGCCATGCAGGAGGACACGATCAAAGCCCTCCAGAGAGATGGCCAGACTTCAATAGATATAAAATAATATTTATATAGATACATATTGTTTCTAACCTTTTCCAAGAGAAAGCAAAAGCAGGCAGCCAGTGAGGGTCCACTCTCCCTCCGTCCCTCCCTCCCTCCACATTCACTCATTGACCTGAGGGTAATGCTCCCACCTTGCCTACTGACTGGCACTCACTTCCTGCCCAATGCTGCAATTGGAGGTTCCCTCATCAATGGGAAGGAAAGGAGGAAGAGGACAGGGAAGTCGAAGGCCGAGGAGGCGGTCTGTGAGGCTGTGGTGAGACAGGGGCCTCGGGAGGGCTGGGGGAGTCAAGCCAGGCAAGAAGACACCAACAAAGCCCTCTAGGCAGATAGCCAGCCAGCAATAAATATGAAAGCATGCACACACACACACACACACACACACTATGAACCACCTTGCGTTCCTTTCTGAGTTGAGGAGGGTGGTATAAAATACAGCAAATAATAAATAATAAACACATACCTACATCATATACATATAATAGAGAACATACATCTGGAAGAGACCCCCCCCCCCACCAAGACGATCTAGCCCAACCCTCTTCTAACATGCAAGAAGACACCATCAAAGTCCTCCAGACAGATGGCCAGGCAGCCATTGATATGATAAACCATATATCTTTCTCTAAATCTCCGCAGACAATGGAACAACACAAAATACTGTATACCCACAAGCATTATGAAACTATATATATATTAGAAACCATCTCTTTCTCTTTTCTTTCTTTCCCATTTCACCACCACACGGGGTCATAGCAACGCATGGCCGGGTACAGCTAGTACAGGCCCATAGCCAGGATTTCAATTTGGGGGGGGGGGCTGAGTTTTTTTCAGGGGGGGTTTCGGGGGGGGCTGAGTTTAGGGGGGGGGCTGAGTCTGAGTGAAAGAAGGTTTACCCTAGCAAACCTTTTGTATCATTACCCCAATACCCCCATGCATATGGGATATATTGAGTATGGTGATCAGATCATGATATGAATAAACATAACAGTTTAAATAATGCACCAGTAAGGCCTTTTCGCGAACCACCATGAGAATTTCGAGGCGGGGGGGATGAAGCCCCTCAAGCCCCCCCCCCCCCCCCCCCGGCTACATGCCTGAGCTAGTAGGTTATAAATCTGCACAAAAAAGAACAGTGATAACACCACGTGTTCCCTTCACCTTAACCTCCACTGCTTATTCAACCAGTATTTATCTGGTACTGGATAATGAACTTATTGTTGCATCTTCATAGTCATATCCCACCTGATTAAAAGAGCTATGCCATGTGATAGCTTCTTCATCAATTGTGAACTTTGGACCCAGTAAAGCCTGTGGATCCATTCTTCCCACATGCACTCTTGCAAAAGATTTGTTTGGGAATGTAACCCAATTGATTATATCAAATCCACCGGCTAATTCACCATTCTCATCAAAAGACACGGTGTCTCCAGCACTGTTGTTAAATGAGAGATTCCTCAAAACAGGGTGAAGCTAGTTTATGAGGAAAAAATATGAAATAATGAAAGGAAGCAACGATGGTACTTGTTAGAATTCTCCATTCTAATCCTTATCAGCATTGGATTTTGGGAGCATTTAGTTACCTTTCTAGAGAAAAAAACAATGCTACCAATGTGGCTACTTAGGCTGGATACAGACAGGTCTTTATCCCAGAAACATCCGTGTTAAAATAACGTAAATGTTTCCAGGGGCCTGTCCACACCCACCCCAGAAAGCACGCACTTTCTGGGGTGGGTGGTCAGATGTTCTCTCGGGACTAGCCCAAGAGAACATCTGAAGGCCCTACCTCCCTCCCCTCAAGCCCCAATGCGCTATTTACGATATCTGAACTACAGTCCAGACACCATTCCCACAGTTTACTGGGCTAAATAAGCCTGGTAAACTGTGGGAATACCCACCCCTCCCCCCAAGCCCCCAGACCCTTTAGAAAAGGAAGTTTCTGCAATAAAGGGGCTGTCTGGGTGGGCCCTAAGAGGGCAATAGACATTTCTAATGTTAACCCAGAGAAAAACATTTTGCTCATTTTTCCAGTTGATAGTCATCACTTTGCTTGGAAGAATAAATTATAGTTGGTCTTCCAAATCTGTGGATTCCACCATCCACGTGAGTCAGGGGTAGTCATGGTGGTTGTAGTGTCCTGGAATCAAACCACACTGGATACCAAGGACCCACTGTATTTAGTGTTTGCTCTCCCTGATAATACCACTTTGGAACAAGATTTTGCAATTTATTATTCTCATTAAAGATTATCTGATAGAGTGATATGGAAATTTTTGGAGTTAGATGCTTGTTCTGGGTGTAAAATGGGCTTGGCCAATCTCATTCAATTTTTCTTTTCTTTTCTTTTCTTTTCTTTCTTCACCTAAAGTGACTCATGACAAAGTTGAAACAAGATAAAGCTAAAAGCAATTGTAAAAGTTCAAACTTCATATTAAGACATCATTAATTTAAAAGCACTTAAATGTGTAACAGACATGGTACAAGAAAAAAAATCCTGGGAAATTTTACCATTTTATTACTATACACACATTGCTGATAGTTTGCTAGAGCACACATGGCAGAATTTGACAAATTAGAAACATTACCATCCAAGATTGCAGATTCATGGCAAGTAGTCTACTTCTATTTGCTGTTGTTTTGAATTTAGATGTCAATGATGAGAGAATCTTGTCTAAAGCATGAGTTAGGGCATAGATGGCATTATAGATGCTATAGCTTTTGGTAGTCATGCTCATCTCAAAAAAGGTTCCAGGGAGCATCTCCAGTTTTTCTTCACCAGTACAAATATTACTCTCCATTGCCTCTTTAGAATCAGAAAACAAGCAGTTGAATGCCTGCTCCCAGATGATCTTGATAAAGCCATCTCCTTTTGGCAAATTAGGATGGAGTTGCTCTAAGAATTTTGTAAATCCCAGCACCTCATTTGAGTGAGTCGCCAGAGACAAGGCACCATGGAAGACACGCGTATCAAAATTCCTGTGAAACATGTCTGATGAAAAATCCCAATGGGCTGTCATAAGCCATATTATCCCTCTGGATATCTGTATACTGCCCGATACTGTGTCATAAAGATATATCAGCCATTTCAAGCATGATACGGTTATGAAATCTGCGTTTACTATATATACTTTGACAGTAGAATTGGTTAGTGAATCTCCAATTGCCAAAACTTTATTTATTACCTGGGTATTCTCTAAAATATCTGATATGGTTTCTGTCCTTGCAATCAAAGACGTGCAGATTTCATGTTGGGAAAGCATTGGCAGCATTGTTTGCACAAAGTTCTCTCCTTTGTCATCATGTGATGCTATGATCCCAATCCAAGTCCAATGGAAATGCAGAAGGAGAAGAACAATTCCCATGTGCTGCCATTTTTCACCAGGAACCATGCGGTAGAAGGAAGGGAGCTTTTCTTTAACATCACTCACTGGTGCTAAAATGGAGTAGGCAATCTAAGAAGAAGAAATCTTTTTTTACACAACAGATAAGAACTGTAATAAGCTTTGTGCATTACTTTTTCAGAAGAAGAATTTTGAATGCATTTACTGGGTCTGGGAAATGTTAGGGAAGTAAGAACAATGATAGATTAGAACAAGGTCAATGTCCTGCAAAATTTGGTTCACATAGTTAACACCCCTTTGGCGAAATGCTCCTGAAACCTAGACTCAGCTCTGGCATGGACCTGGACAAACAACTCAGTAGACATTGGCCACAAACCCTGAGTTTGATAAGAAGTTGCCTCAGGATGTCCAAAGGACGTCCAGGGATTTCTGGTCCCTGCTACTGGTAAAACCTGTTTAACCTGATTCTACACTATGTTAGGACAAATCAAGCTCTGGAACAGTCCCACGTGGATTTTGAACTAACCTGGCAGTTCATACCGGCCAGTGCCATCATCCTGCTTAGATGACACTTAGTGGTCATGGAAAAGGAGATGGCACTTTATCCTTTTTGTTGCTGCAGTGGCAGCCATCGTGTTCCAGAGAGCTTCTGGCCATTGCTGGGTTCTTTGTTGGTGTCAGCAAAGGTGCTCCACACAACTTGGAGAAAAGATGGCTTTTCCTTCTCCCTGCCATCTCCAAGTCCTGCCAGAACATTTTCTGACATTGAAAAAGGTACCCAGCAATGGCCAGGAATAATCAGCAAACAAAATGACAAAGGTAAGGGTGACAGTCTGGTCAAGAGCGGAGTTATGTAAATACCATGGTAGATGGACCCTCACACAGGATTATACAACAAGCCTGCAGACTAGATGAATCAAACATACCTTCAGCCCAGTCATAGAAAATTTCTAGACAGAACACTTTGAAAAACATGCCCTGGAAACAGTAACAAAAAAGCCCATTATATGGTCCAGATATGTGGATGACACCTTCACCATTTGGAGCCATGGAGAAGAAGAACTCAACAAGTTCCTGGACAACCTACCTCAATAGCATCCACCCAAACATCCAATTCACCATGGAAAAAGAAAATGAAGGAAAACTGCCATTCCTAGATGCCCTAGTCATCTGCAAACCCAATCAACAATTGGGCCACACAGTTTACAGAAAACCTACACACAGATAGATACCTACATAAAAACTCCAGCCATCACCCAAGTAAAAAAAGAGGAACAATTCAAGCCCTGGCAGATCGTGCAAAGGGAATCTGTAAACCCCACCTCCTCCAAGGTAAACTGAACCACCTGAAGTGGGTTCTATAGCCCAATGGATCCTCCAACACAGACATCAGAAAATCCGTAAGACCAAGAACAAGCGATGAGAGTAAAGACAAAAATCCACCCAGAGGAAAAGTATTCTTACCATACATCAAGGGAACCACTGACCACATAGGGAAGCTGATGAAGAAACACAACATACAAATAATCTACAGACCCACTAAAAAAAAATTCCAACATTCAGAAAAGACAAGAGGGATCCTCTCACTTCTGCAGGAGTCCACCGTATACCGTGCAGCTGTGGACAAATTTACACAGGGACTACCAAACGCAGCAGCATTGCCCAAACACGAATCAAGGAACATGAAAGGTACTGCAGACTAATTCAACCAGAGAAGTCAGCCATAGCAGGGCTCCTGAAGAACCAACCTGGACACAGCATATTATTTGAAATGCAGAAATACTGGACCACTCTGACAACCATCAAGTCAGGCTACAAAAAGAAGCCATTGAAATCCACAAGCATGTGGACAAAAGAAAGGAAGAAACCATGAAATTGAACAAAATCTGGCTACCAGTATTAAAAAAACTCTAAATAAAAATAAATAAATAAAAAGACAGTAAATAATAAGCAACACTTAAAAAGCAAAAGAATTCCAGCCAAGAATCAACCAGGGCCAGCTAACACATCCCAACAAAGGATTCCCCCCAGGCAACAAACAGCCAGGCTTTGAAGCTGCAAGACCATATGCCCATCTGCATTGAACATTGTGATCAAAGGAAAACAATTGATTTTAGATTATGCTTATTTAAAAATGGAAATAGTTTACCTCCTTGATTGAAAAATGTTTTGTTTGTCCTAACCACAGATCTATTGATTGATTAACTGATTGGCTTATATCCCCCATCTCCCTCGGCCAATGCTTTAACTCAAGGTAGTCTACCCTAGGGGTTTCCTATTTAGAGCCTCTCTTTTCTAAAATGGGGCATAAAGGAAAGAAATACAGATAACATAACTGAAAGGAAAAAATTAAGTTTAATGAAAAATGCCGTGGTCAACATATGCATCGTACCTGTGGGATCTTGTAGATGTCTAAGATGGTAGCTATGTGAAGAGAAGTTTCAGAGCTCTGTCCTCCAATGATCGATACCAGATTATGCTGCCTATCACAGATATAATTCGGAACAATCCTGTTCTGAGAAGACAAGAGCTTCAAGGTGTTCTGATATGCCATCCTTGCCATTAAGAAAGTGTCATAGATTTGAAAACCAAGACTGATGTTTGGCAAGAGCATGGGATTCTCATTGATCTCCTTCATAGCAAATGTCAGAGCAAGGACATGTTGGTAGTACTTTGTTGTCGCACTAAAGAAAGAGTAATATTATGCATGCAATAAATAGCCGTATTGATATATATAACCAGCTTAAATCAATGCAAACACACTATACTCCTGTGCACATCATGAAAGCTAGAAACACATAAGGACATCCATCTGTCCACACACATAATGAAATGAAAATGTGCATATGTGTATGTGGTGGAGGTGTCCACTTACACAGACAACCTCCCGCCTCCACAAACAGCTATAAAAACCAAGTCACTTCTGGTGTGAGAGAATAGGCTGTCTGCAAGGAGGTCGCCCAGGGGATGCTGTGATGTTTTGACATTTCACCATCCTTGTGGGAGGCTTCCCTCGTGTCCCCAAATTAGGAGCTGGAGCTGACAGAGGGAGCTCATCTGTGCTCTCCCCAGATTCGAACCTCTGACGGTCTTCAGTCCTGCCAGCACAAGGGTTTAACCCATTGTGCCACCAGTGGCTCCTAGCCACAGTGCTGAGAAGCTACCAGAGCACTCCCTCCAAGGACATTTCAGGTTATAGTGGGCACCATGAATATGTCTCCCAACTCCTGCCAATGTCCTCCCCAAACACCATACTGCCCACCACCAAAGCGAAGCCTTTCAAGCAGGGACCATTTTATCCTTGATGTTCTGTTTTTCCTCCAGAATGGACATCCCAGGGTTCCTCTCTGTGGGTATGGAATTTGCATGACTTCACCCACTGCCTCCCCCTTAACCCTTTCCTTTGGCACACAGCAAGCAGGAATTGATCAGCAACTGAACAAGCGGTTTGGGAAGAATTCTCCATGATTTAAAGGAGTTGCAGTTCACCTAGTACATCCAGAGAGAACTATGAACCCAAACAATGATTGACCTGATATTTTAACATGCTTGACATCCTCGTCATCATATTACATACCTCTCCTTAAGGCTTGAAGTTAAAATACATGAAACAAAAGTTAATACACAATAAACATAGAATGTGTTTTTAAAGGTGACTTGTATTGGCTTTTTGAACCATGTTGTTTGCAAAGCATTTACAAATGTCATACCTTTAAAATCATTTAGGCTATGAGAAATAGTTTTTACATACTATTTATTTTGGGGGTGGGTAGGGAGAGAAAGGAAGTCTTATAGGACCACAGCACAGCACATGTGACATGTGTGTGTGCAGAAGAGCAAACCACAGACCACCTATTACAATGCATTCTGACCTCACCACATGCACAATGGAGGACCTTCTTAAAGCAACACCGGAGGCACTCCAAGTGGCCAGCTACTGGTCAAAGGACTTTTAATATAATGCCACATTTTTAAACTTTGTGCTTTTTAAATACATTACAACTGTACCTTGGGTTCGCTACTGATATGATAAATAAAATAAAGAACAGTACAATTACCTGTCTAATATTAGTTTGAGTTAATCTTCATTTTAACATTAAGCACACTGGAAAAATAAAGTGTTTCCTTACATGAATTCATCTATCAACTTGGGATATTGATTGAAGGACATTGTTTCAAAGATGCTGTCAAACTGTGTAGTAATCTGTCCAATGATTATGTCTCCTGTTACACAATACTTGTATGGGACCTGGAATAAATCAGCCATGGTGCACATAGCAGTGGGTGTCTTGCATTCACTTGTTGGCAGCAATATTAGCCAAAATAATGTCGGCATCAGAAGGAAACTTTCCATGGCATATGAATCAAATCAAGAGTGCATTTATTCAGCTTACTGTGGTTAAACAGAAGATATGAACAGATCAAATTAATATCTGCTAACTAAAAGTTAGTTCTGCCTGTGTTCAACCATATGTCTGTTTTGTCTTGTTCTAGTGGGGAGTGGGATGAGCTCCCACTGTTAGCCCCAGCTTCTACCAACCTAGCAGTTCGAAAACATGCAAATGTGAGTAGATCAATAGGTACCACTTTGGAGATGAGTACCACCCCCCAGAGTCAGACACGACTAGACTTAATGTCAAGGGGAAATCTTTACCTTTTATATTAGTCCAAACATTTTAATACAGGTAATCAAAAAACAAGATAAAGTATTTTCTTAAAAATCATTTTCAATCTTTTCTCTTGACAAAAGCATTTTGCCTATATTTCTCATAAAATGCACATATTTATTCATACTCTTTCCCCTCTGGGCATTTTCCTATCAATCCTGTCCTTAAATTATGCATGAACCAAGATTTTGCACAGTCTGGAAGTTCACTGTGCTCACACGTCTACCTTAGTCAAGGAAGTGCAGCATGAATTGATGGGTTTAAAGTGCATAGGAAACAAAGTCTTCAAATCTTCTGAGATCTTGAGATGCCAGATATAACCGTCATCAAGGGCAAAACATTTTTATGGCAAAATAAAAGGATAGTTGACACAATTCTGTCTGTCCTCCACTTCTTTTATTTTCAACTGTACAGAGGAACATTTAAATATTTCTTCTAGATACTGAAAGAGGTTGTCAGAAAATATACAGGGACATACGTGATGAAGCATAATTTCTAGTATTGTGAGATAATTACAATGTTCGAAATCACATCCTTAAGTATGGTGAGGAGTATTTTTTCATCTCCACACGGCAGAGGAACTTTTTAGTATTTTTGTTTTGTTCTGAGACCTCACCTGTGTCTTAATGAGTGAAAGAGCACATGGGATTAGCGGGACCAAGTGTGATAAAGCTGAATAAAATAGTTAAAACAAAAACTTTCTTCATTACTTCATTTCACACAAATTTCACACAACGATCAAGGCAAAGAACAAATTGGTCATTCAGGAATACCTGGAGGGCTGAACATTTTATAATGTGACATTTATGAAAATATTTTCCTTTTCTCTTCAACTTGTGTCCAAATACTACACCAAAGTCTTCTCTCAAAGAGAGATTTGGAGGCTGTATGGGTGATTCAAAGAGAAAGAGCTAGAGTTTGTGTGAAATTTCAGAGGTCAGTTTGATTTTTGGGGGATTTAGGTCATTTGGAGTTACGAACCGCCAAATTACAAAGCAGAAAGGACCCCATGTGAAGTATTTACAAATCAAAACAGAAGGCTCTGAAATTTTGGGGAAAATTCGTAAAAGATTTGTTGACTTGGTCCTTTTTTTTTCAATGAAACATACTCTGTCACCCTGGGATGGGAGAGGGTGGGGGAGGGGGTCAAGGGCTGAAGTGATTGACAGAGGGCAGTTGCATGCTCTTTTTTCCTTGTCAGCCAATCAGAAGAAGAGAGATGACCATGAAGCTTTCTGCAAGGCTAGTCTTTTATATAGCCATGCTGCACTCAGCGTCTCCATTTTTCGTGATGTGGTATTTGTAGGAGAGGGAATGTGTCTTTCTTTGGAGCTCCATTCGGTTTCTGCATATTTCTTAAAACTTAAAATAGTATTAACTAGCTTTTTAGGAATGCTTTTTCTTTGTTTACCTTTATCCAGGCTATCTTCCTCTGTTCAAATGATCCCAACACCTCCCAAATTCCCATAGCTAGGGAGGAGTGTGTGGGACTGGGTGTGTGTGAGAGTTTAAAAGACTTTATGATTTTGCTTTTACTTGAAAGTCATGCCATTTGGATGGGACTTTCAGAGATTGACTTTCCAATAACAGGCCAGCCAGGGAGCAACCCAAAAATTAGGCCAGACTTGGGTCTTAGGAGATTTGCCTAAGGGAAAGCTACATTGAGTTGTCTTGAGATAGACATCTGGCCATGGTTTGACTGTCTTACTCCTTTTCAAGTCCAAAGTGACCCTTCTTTCAACCCAATCTTTGTGTTTGGCCTCGTGATTCCATGGTTGGTCATCAATAAGGAGAACCACAACTTGATCCACATCTGCTTTAAGATTCTCCAGTTTATCATCAAAATTCTATGGAAACTACTCAGCTATGAATGTAATCTTTCCTGACCCAATCTGGAAACCATTCTCCCATACTTGCATTTTCTTACCTCTGTATTTAGCTGTATCTGCCACACAG